>NC_092378.1:35337975-36006736 GCF_030028105.1 Mobula birostris | reverse complement strand
CACCATGTAAAAAAAATCACATAACCAGCAACAAAACAAAAATGAGCAAATAACACAGAATCTAAAACACAAAAACGAAACAGTCCATGCATATTAAGTTCAGCTTAGTGTTCATTATCTGCTGGCCACCTCAATTCAAAATCACCCAAAATAACAGCAAAAAAAAGGAGTGACCAGAAACCAGAAATACATCATAACGTGAATTACAGAGACCAAACAACAAACTGCGTTGATTAAACCTTGCCCAGAACTCCTGCCCCATCCTCCGATGCATCGAGGGAAGAGAGAGACCATTTGAACACAGGGACATTCCTTTGGGAGCAGTGAGTGAGAAAGAGAGAGAGAGACTGTCACTTGCAGAGACTTCTCCAGCAGCAGCAAGAGGGCTGTAGATGGCGCTGAACACCCTCTCACCTTCTGCACTCGCCTCAGTCATTTCCAGATTCCTCGGTGCCTTAACCAGTAGATCAGCAAGAAATGGAGCCGATCATGGGCTGGTGTCCTGTCTCCAGGCTTCTTGGCCTCGAGACCAAGCACTTCGTTTGAAGCTTCCCTGAACATCCTCGGAGACAACAAGGTGCCAGATCGGTCAATTGGCCCGATAACACACCACGAAAATGTAGATCACAGGCTCCAACAGTAGCAGAACAACATTTGAAAGAGAAAGGAGACGTAAATGAAGGAAAAGAAGTAGCTTCGTGAACCGTCTGAGGGACGTCGCCCTTGGTCGTGTTGTTCGCTGCGCCATCTTTTGGATTTGCAAGAGGAAGTGGTCAATTTGGATACAATTGCAGTGGGACAGGTACATCAAGGAGAAGGGCTTGGAAGGTTTTGGGTTGAATGAGGGCAACTGGGACTCGTAGGTAGGATGTTTTGCTTGGCGTGGACCAGTTGAGCTGAAGGGCCTGTTTCTGGGCAGTGTTACTCTGTGATTCTATGATTCTAAACTAGGCTCATTTCAATCTATTTGATGGAAGGGAAATCTTATGGCAATGTATCTTAACATGACAGTATTACTAACACTGTAGATTAGAATATTTAATTGTAGGTCTTTAGATTAGATTCAACTTTATTGTCATTGTGCCGAGTACAGATACAAAGCCAATGAAATGCAGCTAGCATCTAACCAGAAATGCAAAGAATAGTGTTATTTACAAAATAACTGCAAATAAAAAGTAAGTGCTACAGCATACAAGTATAAAAATACTGAGACAGTACAATATGAGTGCAATACTGCTTAGCACTGTGATGAGAGGTTCAGCAGTGTCACAGCCTCAGGGAAGAAGTTCTTCCTGAGCCTGCTGGTGCGGGAGCGGAGGCTCCTGTAGCGCCTACCGGATGGGAGGAGAGTAAAAAGTCCATGGTTAGGGTGAGATGCATCCTTGATAATGCTTTTTGCCCTGCCTAGGCAGTGTTTATGGTAGATGTTCTCAATGGTGGGCAATTGGGTGCTGATAATCTGCTGGGCAGTTTTCACCACACGCTGGAGTACTTTGGGGTCTGATATGAGACAATTGCCATACCACACTGAGATACAGTTGGTGAGTATGCTCTCAATTGTACAGCGGTAAAAGTCTGTCAGTATCCTGGGACAGAGGTGAGCTTTCTTGATGGTCTGCAGGAAATAAAGGCGCTGTTGCACCTTCTTGATCAGGATGGAGGAGTTCAGGGACCAGGTGAGATCCTCGGAAATGTGGACACCAAGGAATTTGAAGCTTGATACATGCTCCACTACAGCTCCATTGATGTTGATGGGGACGTGAGTGTGGCTCCTAGCGTGCCTGAAGTCCGCAATGATCTCCTAGGGTTCTGGGTGCTAAGGGCCAGGTTGTTGTCAGCACACCACGCGGCCAGGTGCTGGACCTCATCCCTGTAGGCCATCTCGTCGTCCCCTCTGATCAGGCCAACTACCATGGTGTCATCTGTGAACTTCATTATGGAGTTAGAACCATGTACACGAACACAGTCATAGGTGAAAAGGGAGTACAGAAGAGGGCTCAGCACACAGCCTTGAGGCACACTGGTGTTCAGGGTGAGAGTGGAGAAGGAGAGGTTGTTTAACTTAACTGATTGGGGTCTGTTAGTCAGAAAGTCCAAGGTCCAATTACAGAGGGATAAGCTGATACCAAGCTGGTGAAGTTTGGCGATCAGCTTGGAGGGGATCACAGTATTGAATGCCGAACTAAAGTCAATGAACAGCATTCTGACGTAAGGGTTAAATCAAGGGTTTGAAAATTTGAAATGCTGTGGGACATTTTAGTTTTGGGAGAAAATTTGTAACTTGTACAACCTAGAGCCAATACCCATATTTTAGTCATTTATATCAGTAAACATTCATTTGCTTTTTTAAGTAGTTGGTTCCACCAATTTTGAACTAGTTTATCAGTAGCCTTTCAAATGTAATATCATCAATAATTTGTAGGGAAACATATTTCTCAGTCCATCAGCTGCTTGGTCATATGAGGAATGCTGCAGGCCCCAAAATAAAGCAAAATATTATTAATTTGTATTCTTAGTCATAGTCATGCTTTATTGATCCTGAGGGAAATTGGTTTTCGTTACAGTTGCACCATAAATAATTAGTAATAAAACCATAAATAATTAAATAGTAATATGTAAATTGTGCCAGGAAATAAGTCCAGGACCAGCCTATTGGCTCAGGGTGTCATTATGTAGTGGATGGGAGACATTGACCAAGATGGCATGCAACTTGGACAGCATCCTCTTTTCAGACACCACCGTCAGAGAGTCCAGTTCCATCCCCACAACATCACTGGCCTTACGAGTGAGTTTGTTGATTCTGTTGGTGTGTGCTACCCTCAGCCTGCTGCCCCAGCACACAACAGCAAACATGATAGTACTGGCCACCACAGACTCGTAGAACATCCTCAGCATCGTCCGGCAGATGTTAAAGGACCTCAGTCTCCTCAGGAAATAGAGATGGCTCTGACCCTTCTTGTAGACAGCCTCAGTGTTCTTTGACCAGTCCAGTTTATTGTCAATACGTATCCCCAGGTATTTGTAATCCTCCACCATGTCCACACTGACCACCTGGCTGGAAACAGGGGTCACCGGTACCTTAGCCCTCCTCAGGTCTACCACCAGCTCCTTAGTCTTTTTCACATTAAGCTGCAGATAATTCTGCTCACACCATGTGACAAAGTTTCCTACCGTAGCCCTGTACTCAGCCTCATCTCCCTTGCTAATGCATCCAGCTATGGCAGAGTCATCAGAAAACTTCTGAAGATGACAAGATTCTGTGCAGTAGTTGAAGTCCGAGGTGTAAATGGTGAAGAGAAAGGGAGACAAGACAGTCCCCTGTGGAGCCCCAGTGCTGCTGTTCACTCTGTCGGACACACAGTGTTGCAAGCACACGTACTGTGGTCTGCCAGTCAGGTAATCAAGAATCCATGATACCAGGAAAGCATCCACCTGCATTGCTGTCAGCTTCTCCCCCAGCAGAGCAGGGCAGATGGTGTTGAACACACTGGAGAAGTCAAAAAACATGACCCTCACAGTGCTCGCTGGCTTTTTCTTCAGTAAATCAATGCAAGTTGCAGCAGTGTTTGTATCTTTACATCCGTTCATTGTTGAATTACTGGAGACCAGTTTTGTCTGATAAATTTACAGTGAAATTGGGGAAAAACTGTTGCTGGGTGGCTGCAGACCTTTGCAGTATTGTGCTCTTACTCTAGAGGGAGCTACGTGAATGCCTTACTTCCACATTTCATAGGTTTTAATTTTATCCAGAGTTAGTGGTGCAAGGAGGAAGATAAAATATCAGCAGGTTTTCTCATCCTTTGTAAAATTGTGTTTTTTTTTCAATTCTTCTCTCCTTACTTTGCTTTCTTTGTGCATCTGCAACTTTTCTGTTACTGCCATGTTCACTCAGTTTCAAATTTCAGCAGACTGACTGTCTCAGCTCCAGCATACATGTACAGGAATTGCTCAGGCGAAATCCCTACACCCAACCATTGCAACTATTCCATCTGACTTTACCACCCCTAAGTCAGAATTAGAGAAGTTTACCAATGACTGCATGTTGGACAGTCATAATTCCAGTTCCACCAATCAGTTCTTTCCTCAGTCCTCACCTGGCAAGGCCTGGCCAAATATGGAAAATTCAAAGGTCACTGATCTGAAATACCGTCATCAAGTTACTGAACTAGTAACCTAGAGGCCTGAACTAACATGACTAATCGGTTGTTTGTAGTATTAGATTTAAGTGAATGATATGGATTTTTTAACTATTCATTCATAATGATTGTCACAGGTTGATGCAAAAACCCACTAAACAAAATTATTCTTCAAGGGAGGAAATCTGCTATCCTAAACCTTATGTGTGACTTCAGACCCGACCAATGGGATTGACCACTGGTTGCTTCGCAAGACATTTATTAGTAACATGACTGCTGTGTTGAAATACAGCTGGTTGAGCCCTTCATCATTGATGTAAGTACTAAATTTGAACATGAACTTCCTCCTGGCCCCAGATGATCTCGCAAAACCCTGCTCTTGAATTTGTGTGGACTAGTGCCCAGTTCTGAGAGCCGTCCCACAGATCTGACACTGTTGTCCTCATTGCAACACTGGCTGCAGGATATACAGTGCCTACAAATAGTATTCATCCCCCTTGGAAGTTTTCATGTTTTATTGTTTTACAACATTGAATCACAGTGGATTTCATTTGGCTTTTTTTGACACTGATCAATTTTCCCCTGGGATCAATAAAGTATGACTATGACTATGACAACAGAAAAAGACACTTTCATGTCAAAGTGAAAACAGATTTCTACAAAGTGATCTAAATTAATTACAAATATAAAACACAAAATAATTGATTTCCTAAGTATTCACCCCCTTTAATGTGACACACCAAATCATCACTGGTGCAGCCAATTGATTTTAGAAGTCAATTGTAGTAAAAATACACCTGTATCTGGAAGGTCCAACTGCTGGTGAGTCAGTATCCTTGCAAAACCTATATCATGAAGACAAAAGAACACTCCAAGCAACTCCGTGAAAAGGTTATTGAAAAGCACGTCAGGAGATGAATACAGGAAAATTTCCAAGTCACTGAGTACCCATTGGAGTACAGTTAAGTCAATCATCAAGAAATGGAAAGAATATGACACAGCTGTAAATCTGCCTAAAGCAGGTCATCCTCAAGAACTGAGTGACTGTGCAAGAAGGGGACTAGTGAGGGAGGCCACCAAGAGACCTATGACAACTCTAGAGGAGTTACAAGCTTCAGTGGCTGAGATGGGAGAGACTGCACATACAACAACTGTTGCCCAGGTGCTTCACCAGCCGCAGCTCTATGGGAGAGTGGCAAAGAGAAAGCCACTGTTGGGGGAAAAAAACTGACATGAAATCTCGGCTAGAGTTTTCCAGAAGGCATGTGGAAGACTCTGAAGTCAGCTGGAAGAAGGTTCAAAAAGAAGCTTTTTGGCCATCAGACTAAGTGCTACATTTGGCACAAGCCAAACACCGCACATCATGAAAAACACACCATCTCTACCGTGATGCACGGTGGTGACTGCATCATGCTTTGGGGATGCTTCACTCTAGCAGGCCCTGGAAGGCTTGTGAAGGTGGAGGGTAAAATGAATGCAGCAAGTACGGGGAAATCCTTAAGGAAAATCTGATGCAGTCTGCAATAGAACTGCGATTAGGAAAATTTGTTTTCCAGTAAAACAATGACCCCAAGCATAAAGCCAAAGCTACACTAGAATGGCTTAAAAACAACAATGTTAATGTCTTGGTGTGGCCAAGTAGAGTCCAGATGTCGATCCAATTGAGAAATTGTGGCTGGACTTGAAAAGGGCTGTTCCCTCATGCAATCTGATGGAGCTTGAGCAGTTTCGTAATGAAGAACGGGGAAAAGTTGCAGTGTCTAGATGTGCAAAGCTGATGGAGACCTATCACAAAACAATAAAACATGAAAATTTCCAAGAGGGGCACTGCACCATCTACAGCATGCACTGCATTTATTTACCTCAGCTACTCAAACAGCACCTCCCAAACCCTTGGTCTCTAACAATAAGAGTATGTGAGCGCCTCTACCCGCATGCACCCCTCCTTCACCCTCCCCAAATAGCAGCCTTAGAAATATTGACTTAGAAATATATTGTTCTTGGGTCTAAAGCTCTGTGAAGCAGCAGTGTCGAAGTACCTTTACCAGAAGGATTACAGCAGCTGAAGGAGACTCTTCAAACTAGCTTTGTGAACTTTGAGGTTGGCTATAATTGGTTGACTAGTCAATTTAGCCAAGATCCTGAAAAAAATAGAAAACCATATCACACTTCAATTTGTTAGGTTTTTCCAGCATTTTTTTGTTTATATTCGGAATTTGAATAAGCAAGTAACAATCAAGCTACGCAGTGCCAGGCCAATGCCCATTTCAAACCGGGGAATCTAACAACAGCTCTCCCCAGGTCTAATACAGCCCTCCCTGGGTCTAATACAGCCCTCCCTGGAATTCAACACCATATACATCATAAAAGTATCCTGAGGTTCACCATTAAGCAGAATCTGAACCAGCCAATGACTTAGAATAAATGTGGTTACCATGCCCACAGTTGGTTATATTGCCACAGGTGTAAGGAAGTGCCATTCAGTGTGTTCCAGTAATTAGAACCATGATGATAGAAGTCTTAATTTGGACTTTTGGGACCTTTTTGGCATTTGCAGGGTGGTACATAGGGTATGTGATGTCTGCTTTTGGGACTAGTCATTGCACTGAGATTAATTCCAGCTCCATTATAAAGCACTGAATCGTCACATTGTCAGGATGATACAAAAAATGGGGTCTTGTGGTTCAATTGTGATACCATATATGGTCTTGTGGTCTTATATATAACTAGCTGCAGCTTTTGTTGCAATTTCTTGTATTCAATGCCCCATATTCTACTTCTATGGACACAAGATACGTTTGTAGAATGAGTTTGCAGTGGACATGAGACATTTAAGTCAGTCAGTAACATTAGTCATGAAATGTGTTGTTTTGAGGCAGAGGTAGAGTGCAGGCATTGCAAATTACTATAGGTTACGATAAATAATAAGGATCGGTGTGTGTGCGTTCTCCAACCTTGCCCTTCCACTGGTCCATAATCAGTTCCTTGGTCTTGCTAACATTGAGTGCAAGGTTATTGTTATGGCACCACTCAACCAATCTATTGATTTTGCTCCTGTGTGTGTCCCTGTTGTCATCTGAGATTTTGCCAACAACAATGGTGTCATTGGCAAATTTTTAAGATGGCATTCGAGCTGTCCCTAGCTACACAGTCATGAGTGTAGAGAGAGAGTAAAGCAGTGGGCTTAGCACATATCCTTGAGCTGTGCTTGTGTTGGTTGTCAGCAAGAAGATATTATCATCAAACTGTTCTGACTGTGGTCTGCCAATGAGGAAAGCAGTAAAAGCAATCATCAAATGGAAATCAAAATTAAGGATTCAAACGATACTTCAGAATTACTCAGATTTCATTATCATAACATTTTGCACATCACTTAAGTTTATACATGGTCGTAATTTTAAATAAATACAGACAAAATGTTTTACGTTTTTAAAGTTGGCTTCTTGAAAGCATTTCTGAGATATTTTATCGTGATGTGTGTGGACTGTGAGGTACTGTTGCTTGAAAGCTGATTCTCTCCAAGTACTACATGCAGTGTTGGTAGTCAAACTCAGAAGCTATTGTAATACACAGACATGGTTGTTTGCGGTTCCTGTGTCCGATGTGAATTTGTTTGATACCTCACATCATAGTCCGATATAAACACCTAAGTAAGGGGACCCCTAATACAATATACAGTGTGATAGTAAGATGCCTTGATAACCGGAAGCAAACTCAGCTGTGTACAAGCACATTTTGTTCATTTCAAAGATTCAGGAGGCCCTGACTTTCTTTCAGTTTGTAAATCAGTTACTTAGACATCACCTAGCACTCCTGAACTATCAACACCTTTCTACCTCCCATATGTTTTGGACTGAATTGCCTTGAAATTAGACTGTGCGGTGCTATCTTTTTGTGAAATGAACCATCTGCTAGGGGAGTTCAAAGGGTCAAACATCATCTCCAAGAGGAAGGGAATGGTTGGCATTTTGGGTCAAAACCTTGCTTCGAGAGATTGTGTTGCTCCAGATTCCAGCGTCTACATTTGCATTGGCATCTTTTTGTTGTGCTTCCTGATCTATTTCTTTAAAAATTGAACTAGTTTGTTTAGAAAGTCTGTGGTCTTCATTCTAGATCCTCTGTGTGCCTGCCACTGCACAAACCTCTGAGATGTGCAATAATCTCTAATGATGACCAGGTAAACGGCCTCGCAGTCAGCTATGGACTTTAGAGTTAGTTGCTCAGACAATTAATATCTCAGCCCCAAGTTCATTGTTGTCCTTGGGCATTTTTTTTTTATTACAACCACCTTCAGCTGTTTTATGGATGACCTTCCTTCATTAGGCCAGAATTGGAGATGCAGTGTCTGTAAAAAGTATTCATCCCCTTGGAAGTTTTCATGTTTTATTGTTTTATAGCATTGAATCATAGTGGATTTAATTTGGCTTTTTTGACACTGTTCAACAGAAAAACTCTTTTGTGTCAAAGTGAAAACAAATTTCTACAAATTTGTCTAAATTTATTACAATTATTAAACACAAAATAATTCATTGCATAATTATTCGCCCCCTTCAAGTCAATATTTATTAGATGCACCTTTGCCAGCAATTACAGCCTTGATTATGTGTGGATAGGTCTCTATCTGCTTTGCACATCTGGACTCTGCAATTTTTCCCCGTTCTTCTTTACAAAACTGCTGAAGGTCTGTCAGATTGCATGGAGATCTTGAGTGAACAGCCCTTTCAAGTCCAGCCACAATTTCTCAACTGGATTGAGGTCAGGATTCTGACTTGGCTACTGCAGGACATTAACTTTGTTGTTTTAAGCCATTCCTGTGTAGCTTTGGCTTTATGCTTGGGGTCATTCATGGAAAACAAATCTTCTCCCAAGTCGCAGTTCTCTCGCAGACTCCATTAGGTTTTCCTCCAGGATTTCCCTGTAATTTTGCTGCATTCATTTTACACTCTACCTTCACAAGCTTTCCAGGGCCTGCTGCAGTGAAGCAGCCCCACAGAACGATGCTGCTACCACCATGCCTCACAGTAGGGATGATGTGTTTTTGATCATCTGTGGTGTTTGGCTTATGCCAAATATAGCATTTAATCTGATGACCAGAAAGCTCACTTTTGGTTTCTTCAAACCATAGAATCTTCTTCCATCTGACTTCAGAGTCTCCCGCATGCCTTCTGGCAAACTCTAGCCAGGATTTTATAAGATTTTTTCAACAGTGGCTTTCTCTTCACCACTCTCCCATAAAGCTGCGACTGGTGAAACACCTGGACAACAGTTGTTGTACGCACAGTCTCTCCCATCTCAGCCACTGAAACTTGTAACTCCTCTAGGGTTGTCATTTGTCTCTTGGTGGCCGCTGTCACTAGTCCCCTTCTTGCACGGTCACTCAGTTTTTGAGGACGACCTGCTCTAGGCAGATTTACAGCTATGCAATATTCTTTCCGTTTCTTGATGATTGACTCCACTGTACTCCAAAGGATATTCAGTGACTTGGACATTTTCTTGTATCCATCTCTTGACTTGTGCTTTTCAATAACCTTTTCGTAGAGTTGCTTGGAGTGTTCTTTTGTCTTCATGGTGTAGTTTTTGCCAGGATACTGACTCACCAGCAGTTGGACCTTCCAGATACAGGTGTATTTTTACTACAATCAATTGAAACACCTTGACTGCACGTGATGATCTCTATTTAACTAATTATGTGACTTCTAAAACTAATTGGCTGCATCAGTCATGAGATGCTGGAAGAACTCAGCAGGTCAGGCAGCATCTATGGAAAAAACTACTGTCGCTGTTTTGGACAGAGATCCTTCGGCAGGACTGGAGAAAAAAAATGAGTAGATTTTAAATGGTGGAGGGAGGGGAGAGAGAAACACAAGGTGATAGGTGAAACCGGGAGCGGGATGAATGAAGTAAATAGCTGGGAAGTTGATTGGTGAAAGAGATACAGGGTTGGAGAAGGGGAGTCTGATAGGTGAAGAGAGAAGGCCATGGAGGAAAGAAAAGGGGGGAGAGCACCAGAGGGAAGCAATCAGCAAGCAAGGAGATAAGGTGAGAGAGGGAAAAGGAGATGGGAAATGGTGAAGGAGGTGGGTGGGAGGGCATTACTGGAAGTTCGAGAAATCGATGTTCATGCCATCAGGCTGAAGGCTACCCAGATGAAATATAAGGTGTTGTTCCTCCACCCTGAGTGTGGCCTCATCACAACAGTAGACCACACCAGGAGCACCAGACACTGTGTGGCTTCCTGTGTATTGCTGAGACCCAACGTAGATTGGGAGACAGTTTCACCGAGTCAGAAGAAGCGGGATTTCCTAGTCACCCATTTTAATTCCACTTCCCATTTCCATTCCAATACATCAATCCATGGCCTCCTCTGCTCAGGTTGGAGGAACAACACCTTATATTCTGTTTGGGTAGCCTCCAGCATGAACATCAATTTCTCAAACATCCGGTAAATGTTACCGTCCCAATCACCTCCCCCCCGCCCCCGCTCCCCACTCTCTCCTTCACCATTCCCTATCCCCTTTTCCCTCTCCCACCTTGTCTCCTTGCCTGCCCATCACCTCCCTCTAGTGCTCCTCCCCCCTCTTTTCTTTCTTCCATGGCCTTCTCTCCTCACCTATCAGACTCCCCTTCTCCGGCCCTGTATCTCTTTCACCAATCAACTTCCCAGCTATTCACTTCATCCCTCCCCCTCCCAGTTTCACCCACCACCTTGTGTTTCTCTCTCCCCTCCCCCACCTTTTAAATCTACTCCTCATCTTTTTTCTCCAGTCCTGCTGAAAGGTCTCAGCCCGAAATGTCAACTATACATTTTTCCATGGATGCTGCCTGGCCTATTGAGTTCCTCCAGCTTTTTGTGTGTGTTGCTCGGATTTCCAGCATCTGCAGATTCTCTCTTGTCTGTGGCTGCATCAGTGACGATTTAGGGTGTCATATTAAGGGGGTGAATACTTAAGCAATCAATTATTTTGTGTCTTAGATTTGTAATTAATTTGGATCGCTTTGAAGAGATCTGTTTTCACTTTGACATGAAAGAATCTTTTTCTGTTGATCGGTGTAAAAAAAAGGCCAAATTACATTCACTGTGATTCAATGTTGTAAAACAATAAAACATGAAAACTTCCAGGGGTGGGGGTGAATACTTTTTATAGGCACTGTACTTGCTGGTTTCTGAGAAAATGAAGCAGTCCCTGCCTGCATACAGGAAAACTAAGAGAACATTCAGCCCTGTGGTGTGAACACTTACATGGGATTTTCCAATCTTGCGTCATCAACATCCCTGGGTTCTCCAGTGATCTGAAACAAACTGTACCAGCTACGTCAATACTGTGGCTGTAAGAGCAGGTATCCTGCAGCAAGTGATTTACCTCTTGATTCGCCAAAGTCTATAAAGCAAAACTTATTTCATTTGTCAGCAACATAATCTTTACACCATCTTAGAGAAAACAACCCACTTGATTGGCACCAGTCCTCTACTTGAGGATTAGGCAGCAGGTATTTGGGAAAACATTGTATTTCCCCACCAAGTTGCCCCATGTATTGGTGAAAAATACTCTGTTTTTCTCATCAATATCCAGCAATCACATGGAAGTACCTTCATCCAACACAGTAGATTGCCACCACCTTCTTTAGAGGCAATTAGGGATTTGCTGGCCCTGCAGCAATGTCCAAGTTCTGAAAATTAACGAAAAAAATGAGGATGGAAAGATTTGTGCAGAGACCCTGTTGATTGAAGACATCACCTTGGAGAGGAAGCAGTGATCAGGGTGTGAGACGAGGTACAGGGCTGGTGAAAAGCAATGAAGGACTCAGGAATGTCTGCAAGGGTTTTGAAACCAGTGTGCTAAGCTTAACGGATAACTTTCAGAATTGAGGCAATTGGCAGGATTCCGAATGGAAGAAGTGTACAGTGTAATTCTAACTGAGTAAGTTTTTTTTTTGTTAAAGTGATCTTTTGGTAGCAACACAATTATAGAATTAAATCTGTCTGCACCATGAACAAAGCAAAGCAAGGTGAATTATGAGCACAGCCTATGCAAATAAATGGAGCAAACTTGTAGACCCACCCATCACACAAAGGAGTTGGCTTATTTTTTAGATAGCAGGGATGCTGACTTTGGATCTTTCACTCATCATTGTCTGGGGAATCACACAGTTTACTTAATTTCAGTGAATTTTGTAAGTGCAGTTTCTATGTTACTGAGGTAATAATCCAGAGGAGATGACTTTGCAAATTTCCATTATGTAGGCAAAAAATCGTTACCTATAAAACCGCCCACGAAAAATGCTGGTGAACGCAGCAGGCCAAGCAGCATCTATAGGAAGAGGTACAGTCGACGTTTCGGGCCAAGACGCTTCGTCAGGACTGATAAAGCTGTCAGATTGTTGAAAAACTCAATCTGATTGACTGGTGCCATTCACAGAAGACATTGCTTATTTTGTGCTATTTATGATTCTGGTCCCTCCCAAAAGTGAATGAATTTGACTAGCTTCTGAAGCAGCCACTACAGACTTCAAGGAACAAATCATCAACAGTTCAGGAAGGAAGTCCATCACCACCAACTCAGAAGTGGAGATGTATGATAACTACTGATCTTATCAGTGAAGGAATGAATTTACATGAATGATTAATGTGGAGCTATTGCACATTGATGGGTGATTATCTTTGCCACTGATGTTTCTTTTTATTCAAAAGTCTTCTTAATCCCCTTTCTCAAAAAAACAAGTCTGGTTTTGATATTTTCAGCTTTTCCACTTAACTCTTGAGTAAAATTAATAAATGGAAGATGCCATTTGATATTAACAATGTGAGTTTACATACTTCTAATGAAATTTTACACTACACATCAGTTTTCTGATCTTCATTTAGATAGTTACCAAAGGGTTATTAGAAATTATGATATCTAAAGGAATGTTCCCTGATGTCACTTGGATTATAATTAACTACTGGGATGTTTGCTTTATGTCTGGTTTCTACAGTAATACAGCAACTTAACTTGAAATAATTTAACACTTGTGCTATAAAAACTTCTATTTGGCTACAAGTTTATTTCTTGCCTGACCAGCCTGGTGAGTGGCCCACAATAATTAAGTCTGTTATGTATTAAATTCAGTGGGCAGAAATCCACTTAATCAAAACTCTCATTTAAAAAAGATATTTTCTGAGGGAAAAATCCATGATGTTACAGTTGTTCCTTCTTTTGCCTTTAAGTGCTATGCTTACTGACAGCAGAATACGGCATTCTTCAATGCATATTTAGTAAAGATTTTCTTCATCAAATTCATTACATTTATCAAAACACTTCTAATATTCCCATCATTTTAGCTGCTTAGGTTTCATAAATGTTGAATATACTGAAGCAGAAAATTAAGGAAGTTTAGTTAACCTTGAAGCTGCAACACAAAGAAATGCTAAGTGGTATTATTCAGAATACCGTATATTTAGATTTATTGAGCTATGTCGTTAGTTCAAGGAAGAAAAACTATCATTGCTTTACAGCTTTAATTTTAGTCATTGTGGTTTTACAGCTCCCTTGTCACGACACATACAGATATACCCATTCGTAGCTGCTGTTCATTGGTTGTTTACGGGCCAAACTTTATGATCGAGTAAACTTGTGCAAAGCTTCCACGTTCTGGATGCAGTAGTGCCCAGGTGGCTTTCTTTACCTCATTTCTTCTCTTTGTATATCCCCACTTGTGCACGAATGCCATAGGGTGCAAGTTTACCCAGTGTTTTTTCACTCTTAGTGGATGAAGAGGCTTAAAGAGGAAATGGAGTTAAATGAAGGTATTCAATTTACTTCCTGGGGGTGGGTAGATTCTCAGGTATGTATCGTCCAACAAACTTTGATTGTTGAACTTTTATACATTGAACTTTGCAGCGTTTCTGAATCTGTGTAGGCAAGTGTGTTTTCATAAGTCTAAATTAGTTCATTATTGTCGCATGTACTGAGGTACAGTGAAAACCTTTGATCATTTCATCACATTTGTAAACAAAGACAGAATAAAGTGTTCTAGTTACAGAGAATATGCAGCACGGGTAAACAGTAAAGTGCAAGGCCATGGCGGAGTAGATTGCCAGGTCACGAGTCCATCTTATCGTTGAACAGTCTTATAAGAATGGGCCGGAAGTGGTCCAAGAGCCTGGTAGTATACAGTTTCAGGGCTTTGAATCTTCTGCCCAGTAAGAGAAGATGTCTGGGATGGGTGGTGTCCTTGTTTAGTTTGGCTGCTTTATTGAGGCAGCAAGAAGTACTACATAGGAGGCATTTGTGGATTTAGTATTGTAGGGTTTGTAGCTTCCTTTTGCATTGCTATAACCTTAAGTAAATACACAGATGTAGACCTTTTAACAGAATACCCTTTATTGATTTCCTTCTTCAAGCTTGCCATTTTTGTCCCTCTGCATCCATACTACTTTGCATCCTGACTCGCTCTCTGACTTAGTGAAGACACTGGAGAATTCCTCCTTCCTTACTCCTGCTGTCACATTTGGGGCCCTCTGACTTTCTTTCTTTGTATTGTTGCCAAAGCGTGATTCTAAATTGTGGAACTTGTGCCCCAAAAGCAGTCATCACCTATCTTTTAAGGCATTTTTTTAAAAAAAATATACTTTCGACATGAGTGTGTCGGCCTGGCCTCGTCCACTCTGATTTGCACTGAACCGGGCAGATAATATTGTTCATAATAAGTGCGAAGTATTAGAATTACTCAGCTAGAATTTGTGGAAGGAGAAGCAGAATTAACACTTCAGCTTAATATCTGAATAAAATGGTAATTGTTCAGCTTGTGTTGCTTCCTCCTGAACCAAGACAACACATGCGATGTCTGCAGACATCATCGATTCGTTCATTAAAGGCTGTGAGGGAATGGGGCCCATACTAGACACTTGCATTTTAAAGGTGCTCTGTTTACCTGCCCCTGATAAGCAACACCACCCTCTGACAATAAAGATCCACAACAAGACTGGGAAACATGTACCACATTCCCATAGATCAGCAACTACCACAATGAGCAAGTTTGCTTCCTCTTGTGCTCCAATGTAGGTGAAAAAAAAATGTTCAACAATTGAGACCTCAAACCCAGTACAAGGCCCATGGTATTCAATGCAGCAGTGATCCCAGCCCTGCTGAATGTGCCTAAGAGACAGACTGGTCCACTGTCTCAACAAAATGATTGGAATCCACCGGTAGGGTAAGTGAACCAAGGCTAGCACCCCTCCCAGCAAAGATTCTCAAGATTGAGGCCTTCTTTGCACTCAGTTAGTTCCAGTGGGAGCCAACTGAATGCAAGGAAGGCCCAGCACCAGACTCCCAAATGGGTTCCATCACGGCAAGATCACCAGGGTAGGGGAGATGTTCTCAAAGGAAGTTTGTAGTATCCCGTCAACTCGGGAATCCCTGGCCCACGATCGATCAAACTGGAGAAGGAGCATTGTCTGTTTTTGTAAGGAGTTCATTCATTGGGTGTGAATAGAAGCCCAGTGTACATGACAGAAGGAGAACTCCACTTTCTAAGTACCCATCTGCTTGCCCCATCAGCCACATGCTGCCCTGCATGGGTTAGAGCTCCAGCACTAGCCTCACCAGCCATCTGAATGGAATTGAGTCATCCTCGAGCCCGAGGGACTGCCTAAGAGTCAATCAACTACTTCTTCAACATGCATTACAATGCTGGTGTCTTAACATTTTCAAGCTTCATTCTGGCAGTAGCAGTAAGTGACTGGTAGAAGAAACAATCCCAATTCAGTTTAATTTTTTAAAATGTCTAGTAGTAAATATGGATTTCAACACTACTTTGTTGGTCCACGTACCAACTAGTCAGTGCTTTCAACGGAAAATTTGAAATTATACAAACTCCTTCAAAATATAGCACATTCAGGAAGCAGTCAATAGTATCTGGGCCAAGCACTGCATCATGTTTTTTAAATTACCATCCTTGTTACTTGTAGCATCGAATTTTAAAAAAACAAGATCTTTCTGCTAAGTTTGAGATCAATTGGTTGGGTTATTAGGCAATTGGCAAGGGCCAATAAAAAGAAAATAGTTTTAAGCGGAGCAACCACTATGTGAGTGGGTAGAGGCAGAGTGGGGAACTGAGGCTTTGGTGAGAAGAGGTGGATGCCAAGGTCCCAGAGGCCATTGTGTGTGTGTGTGTGTGGGGTAATGCAGGAGCCTTGAGGTCTGAGGCTTTGGCTTGAGGTAAGATGGCACATGTGAGTAGCGGGTAAGAATGAGTTTTTTTAATATTTAGCAGTTAACTAAAAAGATACCAAATTACAACGAATTAAATAAACCAATGATGCAGAATCAGATGATGTGTTGTACCGGCATGATGTGGGAGCTGGTGGACTCCATTCTAGTTTCTGGTGACCACGGTGCAGCAAGGATTGGTTGCTCGAGGAACTCAGGCTGAACGGTGATGGTCTGGAATCTGAGCTTCAAACACTATGATGCATCAGGGAGTGGGGAAGTTACCTTGACACTCTGTTTCAGAAGGCAGTCGCTCCTACTAGATTAACTACGTCAATTTGAATCGGTGGTCAGGGACAAGAGGATGTGGCAGTGAGTGAGGAAGGTAGGGAGATTCAGAGGCAGTACTAGATGAGCTTTAGCTGTTGAACTTGTCCAATAGGTCTGAGATTATTGCTCGCTGCGAGGATGTGAGTGGCGGCTATAGAAAGGCTGATCTACTGAACTGTGGTACCATGGTTTAGGGAACCGTTCAAGAGGAGATAGAAAAGAGAACTGTAGTTGTAATTGGTGATAGTATAGTCAGGGAAAGGACACAGTTCTCTTTTGCAAGGATCAAGAGTCCCAAAGGCTATGTTGTCTGCCTGGTGCCTGGGTTCAGGACATCTCATCTGATTTGCAGATGAATTTTGAGTGGGAGGGGAAGGATCTAGTTGTCATGGTCCATGTGTGTATCAAAAGCATAGGAAGAACAAGGGAAGTGGTTCTACTGAGGAAATTTGAACAGCTAGGTACTAAATTAAACTCCAGGTTGATGATCTCTGGATTGTTACCTGAGTCATGTGCAAATTCGCACAGAATCAAAATCAGGTTTATTACCACTAACGTATGTTGGGGAATTTGGTACTTTGTGGCGGCAGTACTATGCAATACATTAAAAAAAAACAAGAAATATATAAAAAATAAATATGTAGTGCAAAAAGAGAACAAAATATAGAGGTAGTGCTCACACATTCGAGGACTATTCAGGAATCTGATGGCGGAGGGAAAGAAGCAGTTCCTAAAACGTTGAGTATTAGATTGGATTAGATTAGATTCAACTTTATTGTCATTGTGCTGAGTACAGATACAAAGCCAATGAAATGCAATTAACATCTGACCAGAAGTGCAAAAGAATAGTATTATTTACAAAATAACTGCGAATAAAAAGTAAGTGCTACAGCACACAAATATAAAAGTACTGAGACAGTCCAATATGAGTGCAATACTGCTTGGCGCTGTGATGTGAGGTTCAGCAGCATCACAGACTCAGGGAAGAAACTCTTCCTGAGCCTGCTGGTGCGGGAGCGGAGGCTCCTGTGGCGCCTACCAGATGGGAGGAGAGTAAAAAGTCCATTGTTAGGGTGAGATGCATCCTTGATAATGCTTTTCACCCTGCCCAGGCAGCGTTTATGGTAGATGTTCTCAATGGTGGGCAATTGGGTGCTGATAATCTGCTGGGCAGTTTTCACCACATGCTGGAGTGCTTTGCGGTCCGATTCGGGACAATTGCCATACTACACTGAGATACAGTTGGTGAGTACGCTCTCAATGGTACAGCAGTAAAAGTCTGTCAGTATCCTGGGACAGAGGTGAGTTTTCTTGATGCACTGCAGGAAATAAAGGCGCTGTTGCGCCTTTTTGATGGGGATGGAGGAGATCAGGGACCAGGTGAGATCATCGGAAATGTGGACACCAAGGAATTTGAAGCTTGATACATGCTCCACTACAGCTCCGTTGATGTAGATGGGGGCATGAGTGTGGCTCCTAGCATGCCTGAAGTCCACAATAATCTCCTTGGTCTTCTGGGTGTTAAGGGCCAGGTTGTTATCGGCACACCACGCAGCCAGGTGCTGGAGTATGTGTACTTGGGCTCTTGTTCTTCCTCCCTGATGGTGGTAGTGAGAAGAGGGCATGTCCTAGATGGTGAGGGCTTCAATGATAGATGCCACCCTCTTGAGGTATTGCCTTTTGAAGGTGTCCTTGATGGTGGATAGACTAGTGCCCATGATGGAACTGGCTGAGTTTATAGCCCTCTGCAGATTTTTTCTGATCCTGTGCATTGGCGCCTCCATTTCAGATGGTGATCAACTGGTCAGAATGCTCTCCATGGAACTCCTGCTGTGTCTTCTTTGTAATTGTATCGATATGTTGGCCCCAGGATAGATCTTCAGAGAAGTCAACAACCAGGAAATTGAAGCTGCCCACCTTTTCCACTGCTGACTCCTTGATGTGTTCTCCCGACTTCTGCTTCCAGAAGTCCACGATCAGTTTCTTGGTTTTACTAATGATGATAGTTGCTGTGACACCACACAGCAGCTGATCTATCTCACTCTTGTACAACGTGATTCTTTGTCCCTTTCTGAGATCCTCTCAGCAACAGATGTGTCATCAGTGAATTTATAGGTGCCATTTGAGCAGTGACCAGCCACAGAGTCTGAGTCTAGAGAGAGTAGAGGAGCAGATTAAACACAGATCCTTGAGGTGTGCCCGTGCTAATTGTCAGCAAGGAGGAGATGTTGTTTCTGATCCACTCTGGCTGTGACATGAATAGCAAGAAAAGGAAGTTAAGGATTCAGTTGCAGAGGGAGATACAGAGGCCCTGATTTTATTTCAATTAATTTTATTTATTTTAGTTAGTGATACTGCTTAGAACAGCCCTTCCAGCCCAATGACCTGCACTGCCCATCAACCTACCTATTTAACAATAGTCTAATCTCAGGACAATTTACACTGACCATTTGCCTACTAACCAGTACATCTTTTGGACTGTGGGAGGAAACTGGAGCTCCCGTAGGAAACCTCTGCAAGCACGGGAAGAATGTGCAAACTCCTTACAGATGGTGCTGGAATTGAATTCTGAACTCTGGAATGCACCAAGCTGTAATAGCATCAGGCGAACCGCGAAGCTAACATTGTGCCAAATTCTTCTTTGAAGCTTGTTGATTGTTGAGGGGAAGATGGTGTTGAACACTGAGCTGTAATCAATAAACAGCAGCTGATTTACACATTGCTGTCATCCAGATGATCCAAGGCCAAGTGCAGATCCAGTGAGATTGCATCCACTGTAGACCTATTGTGGCGATAGGCAAATTACAGCAGGTCCAGGTCCTCGCTGAGGCAGGAGTTAATTCTAGCCATGGCCAGCCTCTTAAGGCACTTCATCACAGTAAATGTGAGTGCTACAGGGCAATAGCTGCTCTTCATGGGCACCGGTATGATTGATGTCTGTGGGAACTTCTGACTGCAGAGTGAGAGACTGGTGATATACTCAAACTTTCCAGCCAGTTGGTTGGCATAGGCTTTCATTGTTCTGTAGGTACACCACTGGGACCTGACACCTTGCGAGGCTCCAGCCTCTTGAAAGATCTCCTGATATCAGCCTCCAAGACGGATAACAGGGTTGCCAGATACTGCAGAAATTCACACAGGTATAGCTTTATCTTCCCTTTCAAAGTATGAATAAGAGGTGTTCAGCTTATCAGGGAGTGAAGAATCACTGCCATTTATGATGTTAGGTTTTGCCTTGTAGGAAGTAAAGGCCTGCTTATGCTGCCAGAGCTGACATGCTAGTTATTTTTGTCTCTAGCTCCACCTAGGATTGCTTTTTTCCTCTTTAAGATACATCTCCACTTTTCTGCTCCATTTTCCTCATGTAAAGTGAAACATCTCCCACCATTTTGACCAAAATTTTGGTCAACTGGCTATATGACCGAGAAATGCTTGTTTGATGATGTTTTTACAAAGTATTTTAGGGCAAATTTTCTAAATTAATTAAGCTTTGCTAATGCAATTAACAGTTGCATTTAGTGTTGCTCAATACAACAATATTTTCAGTTTTTCAAATGCTAGGAATTGCACCACCTTGTTTGTGATAGTTCAATAAAATAATTGCTCAGAGACTATTTGTCTGCCAGTGTTAATCCTCTGGATCATTCAAAGAGGATCAAGTGGCTAGGAATTCCTCGCTGCAACCCTGGGTAATGAGTAGTTCTGGAAACTTTTGATAAGTCAGAGTCAAGCAGCATGGAAAGGGGCCCATTGAGTCTGTGCTGAGTCCTTTCACAATCAGAAATCAAAATCAGGTTTAATGTCGCCAGTGTATGTCATTAAAATTTGTTGTTGTTATGCAGCAGCAGTACATTGCAATATGTAATAATAAAATCTGTGAATTACAGTACAAAACATACCAGTTAAATTAAATAAGCAGTGCAAAAAGAGAAAGAAAAAGTAGTGAGGTAGTGTTCATGGGTTCAATGTCCATTCAGAAATCTGATTGTAGAGGGGAAGAAGTTGTTCCTGAATTGTTGAGTGTGAGCTTTCACCCTCCTGTACCTCCTCTTTAATGGTAGCAATGAGCAGAGAGCATATCCTGGCTGATGGGGTATCACTCCTTAAAGATGTCCTGTGTGCTGGGGAGGCTGGTACCAATGATGGATCTGACTGCAGCTTATTGATAACTTTCTGCAGCTTATTTCAATCCTGTCCAGTGCCCCCCCACCCCATTAACAGATGGTGAGGCAGCCAGTTAGAATGCTCTTCATGATACATCTGTAGAAATTAGCAAGTATCTTTGGTGACCTACCAAATCTCCTCAAACTCCTAGTGAGGTACAGCTGCTGTCGTGCCTCCTTTGTAACTATTGGGCCCAGGAGAGATCCTCAGAGATGCTGACACCCAGCACTTGAACTGCTCATCCTTTCCACCTCTAACCCCTCTGTGAGGACTGATGTATGTTCCCTTACCTTACCCCTTCTGAAGTCCACAACCAATTCTTTGGTCTTACTGACGTTGAGTACAAGATTGTTGCTGTGACACCACTCAACTAGCTGATATATCTCGCTCCTGTATGCCTTCTCGTCACCATCTGAAATTCTGCCAACAATAGTTGTGTTGTCAGAAAATGTACAGATGTCATTTGAGCTGTGCCTAGCCACACAGTCATAGGTGGAGAGAGAGTAGAGCAGTGGGCTAAGCACACGTCCTTCAGGTGTGCCAGCATTGATTGTCAGCGAGGTGGAGATGTTATTTCTGATCCACACAGATTATGGTCTTCTGGCGAGGAAGTCAAGGAACCAGTTGCAATGGGAGGTACAGAGGTCCAGGTTTTGGAGCTTTTTGATTAGACCTGTAGGAATGATTATGTTAAATTCTGAGCTGTAGCCTGACATAAGTATTAATATTTCCCAGGTGATCCAAGGCCGCATGTAGAACCAATGAGATCACGTCTGCTTAGACGTATTGTGGCGATAGGTAAATTGTAGTGGGTCCAGGTCCTTGCTGAGGCAGCAATTGATTCTAGCGATAACCAACATCTCAAAGCAGTTCATCACTATAGATGTGAGTTGTAAAGCCAGCTCACCCTCTCTTTTTGGGCACTGGTATGATTGTTTTGCTTTTGATGCAGGTGAGAACTTCCAACTGTAACAATGAGACTAACCCTACATCACATTTAAGCTTTCGTGCATTTCAATCAAACCTACCAACTCTTCTATGTATCTTAAGGGCAATTTAGAGTGCCATTTAACTATCAACCCCTACATTTTGGGCTGTGAGAGGAAATTGAAGCACATGGAGGAAACCCATGCAGTCAAGGAGAATATGAAATGTCCAAACAGACGGCACTGGAGGTCAGGATTAAAGTTGGGTCACTGGAGCCATGAGGTAGTAGCTCCACCAGATGCACAATTTGTTCCACGAATCTCAGAAGTTTGTGAACCTTTGAAACTTTCTTTCTCAAAGTTTAGTAGAGATAGCATCTTTGAATATTTTAAATGCAAGAATCAACACATACTTGATAAGCAAGGGAGTGACAGGTTCAAAGTTCAAACTTCAAAGAATATTGTATTATCAAAGTATGTATTGTTACGTACCCCGTAACTGGGTTGCCAAACCAGCAGAAATGGATCACTCAGTTGGAGTCTGGATTACTAGAACTAAGAAAGTTTTATTAAAGAAACAAGCAACACAGTACTCTAATCAAAAAGGATAATAAATGCAACAGTTCAGCAATGATAAACACACATGTACACAGAATTAAGATAACAAGATTAATCAAGCTCTATCGTTGTCTAGGGGTAAATGACCAGTTTCAAAGTGACACAAAGTCCAGTTCAATTTAGTTCAGTTTGCAGTAATCGTTGCCATGGCGATGGACAGTAGGTGGGGGAGGAGAGAGAGCAAAACGAATGAATATTCAACACAGCTTCCACACAGACCTTCGCAGTCAGCTTTCGTGCGAGCCCTTTGTGATGTCATCTGAGGTCACCAACCGTGACCCCTCCGTTTCCAGATACGACCGTTTCTCTGCGCTGAACCTGGCACCCAGGCAAGGGTGGACACACACCAGGTTCCCACCGATTGTGCCTTTCCACCCTGAGCGTCTAAGGCTGATCCCGCGATCAGTCGTCCAAGAGCTTCCCACCGACTTGTGAGAGGCGCACCGCTTCCAGGGTCTCATTACCTCGGGTGTCATGTGTGTTCTGCCTTAGCGAACCTGTCCCTTTTTATCCCCCTGCTGGGGTATCGCCTGTCCATCACTTCAAACAGTTCAAGGTTCAGAGGGGGAGCCGCTCTAGACAGCTCTCTCTCTCTCCCGTCCCTTCATTACACATCTCCAAATGCTGCTCCATTGTCTTCCTTATCTCTCTCTCTCCTGAAGACAGGTGGCAGACCAACTGCTGATCACACAGGACAGCTAACATCTATGTGTATTCTTGTCACAGTATACACTATACAACCTTGAGATTTATCTCCTGTTAGGCAGCCACAAAGCAAGGAAACCCCCCAAAAAAAACAAAAAAGACCATCAAACATCCAATGTGCAGAGGAAAAAAAGACAAATCTTGCAAAAAATAAACACAAGCAAATAGCATTCTGAACTGAAGTCCACAGTGTCCATCCACAGACACTTAGTTCAGTGCAGAGCAGATCAGCAAGCTGAACTGGTCCATCCATAATTTCTAGCCCCAACACCCTGACCTTTTCAACCTGGCCCCACGGCTAAATTGTCATCCAAACATCAGTTTTGGTCACTTCAATCTGCTCTGGGGCCTGGACCCTGCCGCCTCGATTCAGCCTGTACCTGACTGTTCTGATTCAGCCTGAGGTCTAAACCATTGTTCAAACGTCAGTTTTGGCCATTTTGACACGCTCTTGGGCCTGGACCCCACCACCTGGATCCGGCGAAAACCCAACCCGTCTGACTCAGCCCAGTGGTTAAATCGTCATCCATACGTCAGGTTCTATCACTTCAAGACTTTCTGGGGCCTGAACCCCACCGTCTCGACTGGGCCTGTGCTCAACCTTTCCAAGTTGTCCTGGTGCTCAAATCGATCTTGACAACGGGCCCGCTGCCTCATCTCATCTCATTTCTACCATCATCGATTTGCCTCCAAGTCCAAAGGGAAGTTACATACTATTGCTTGCGATGATTGTTTGCCAGAAAAAGAGTGATTAACAGAGTATTTAGTTGTTTTCCTTGTTTCATTAGCCACCAGCCAGAAGTCGCTGAGATTCACCTTAAACCGGAAGGTAGCCATGAAAATGAAGGGATGAGGGGTGCAGTCAGATCAGACATAATCTTGTTAAGTGAAGAAATAGGCCCAAGACGGAATGGCCCTGTTGTGCAGACGCATGTGTTTGTTAAAACCGCTTGGAGAGAAAACCACAGTACAGAGAGGGTCGTCAAAGAAACATGAATGTGAGAGTGGGGGCTGTTTGCTGGCAATTACTGATTGCGGGGCCTGTTGTTGTGATCTTAACTAACAAAATGAGAATTTTATCAGTTCAAACAAGCATACATCAAATATGAAATCACTTGATCTGTCCTGAGGATGTGAAAGGCAAGATTGTTCATTTAGCTAGTTAAAGTAAAAAGCAGGAAGCTGCGTCTCTAAAATAAAAACTGAAGTTGCTTGGAAAGCAACTAGTCATAAGCTATTGTGAAGTGAAAACCAAGACCATGACTCAGTCTAGAATTTTCTTCAGGCTCCTGTCCCTGTGGTTTCTTGGTTTATATGAAAAGAAAAATCATCTCAAAATCAATTTGCAGCAGCTTTTCAGCAATAAGTTTGGCTCTACAATGTATTACAAAGCCTGCATTAGAAGGCAGGCTTGCACATGGTGTACAGGGAAATCTTCACTGAATTGGTGGTACTTTTACATTTTTATGCAAGTTCCTAAATAAGTAAATAATTGACTTTATTTTGTGAAGAGATTTGCATTCTCAGTAATCATCAGTATACATGGATTTGGTAATCCTCCTTTGTTACCTAGGAGAATATAAAAAAAACCAGTTAAGTACCTCCCTCATTAGCACGTAGCAGGCTGCTAAAGGATTAATGACCATATTTCACGTCCTAATTGTGTGGCACCCTGAGGTTCTTTTGATGGAATCGTATGTTAGACACAGGAATAATGAAGTGGTCCACCAGTCTATTCAATTCACATGCTAAAAGTTGTATCATTCAACCAGACGTATAGGAAAGAAACAATTAATAATAAAGCCAAAAAACATTCAAATCAAAGGTCTAGAAATTCATAAAACCGTTAAAATGTTATTCCATATCTCCCTATTTTAAAGTTCTTAAAATATTGTGGAATTCACTGGAGCTCTTTGCAACGCGAGTTGCAGCAAGGTATTGAAGACACAGTGAAGAGATAGATGTGTACTGTGCAGAGTATACCGTGGCCGACTGAAGGCAAGTCAAGTGTGACTAGCCCTTTAAAGATATTGCTTCAGCCTTAAATAGCTAGCGTCAGTCTTTGTTTAGACAAAGGTACTTAAAAAATTATGGTGGAAATGAAGTTGTGACATTGCATTTCTGTGAAATCATTTGGACAAGCCAACCACTAGACAGAGTGGAGACACAAGTGACTGCTGAAATCTGGAACACCAAACAATCTGCCAGAGGAACCTGCTAACTGGGATTAAGAAAATCCTGCACCAAAATGATCATTCAATATTGATGACTGTCAGTAACACCTGCAAAGTGTGAAAAGTTGGTTATCAGAATGTTACCATGAAGTTCAATTCCATCACACCTGTTATTTTGGCTTTGCACAGATGAATTTCTCAGGGGAAAATACTTTTATCTAATCTCTTTGCAGTGCCACCACACTTCATGGTCCATAACCCTTACTGTTTAACTTGTTTAAAATAGCTCTATTGGTTTGAGAAGTTGTTATAAATGTCATTGGACAACAAAGTTTTTCAAAGGCGTTACTTCCTCAGAATTTCTTTTTTGTTTATGACAGACCACGTAAAGCTAAACACAAATATAATTTCAGACTACTTTTATCACATAGAAATTTGGAGAAACAAGAAATTAACTTTTATTGAATATAGTGCATTTAATTGCATTATGGTGCTGACACGTTGCAATAGTTCGACTAAGCTAAAAATGTTTTGTTGGTGATTTCAAAGTCTTCTTGCTTAAATGTCCAACAATAGTTAGTCAGCATTTACAGATTCCAGTTGCCCTGATACCATTTCTCCTGTCATTGATAACCCATTTGATTTGTGGACCAACAAAAATGCCATCCTTAATCTTGGTGTCAGTTATTCTGACTTGAATTTTGAATTGAAATATCAAATATCGGTGATTTTTTAAACAAATGTTAAGTGTTAGGGAAATTTCCTGGTGATTTTCATTATCAGCAGCCCAAATCCTTAAGATACATACAAAAGTATTCAGGAAGTAAAATCTTTGTTGTTCAAAATCTATCTGGATCATATCTGGGGCAATTATAAAATTAATTTCAAAGACAACCTTTTATGCAGGGTTATAGGATATGTTGTGGATAATGAAGTAGGTTTTCAAAGTTTGCAGGGAGATTTAGGCCGGTTAGAAGAGTGGGCTGAAAGATGGCAGATGGAGTTTAATGCTGAAAAATTTGAGGTGCTACATTTTGGTAGGACTAACCAAAATAGGACATACATGGTAAATGGTAGGGCATTGAAGAATGTTGTACAACAGAGGGATCTAGGAATAATGGTGCATAGTTCCCTGAAGGTGGAATCTCATGTGGATAGGGTGGTGAAGAAAGCTTTTGGTATGCTGGCCTTTATTAATCAGAGCATTGAGTATAGGAGTTGGGATGTAATGTTGAAATTGTATAAGGCATTGGTAAGGCCAAATTTGGAGTATTGTGTACAGTTCTGGTCACCGAATTATAGGAAAGATGTCAATAAAATTGAGAGAGTACAGAGGAGGTTTACTAAAATGTTGCTTGGGTTTCATCTCCTAAGTTACAGAGAAAGGTTGAACAAGTTAGGTCTTTATTCTTTGGAGCGTAGAAAGTTGAGGGAGGACTTGATAGAGGTATTTAAAATTATGAGGGGGATTGATAGAGTTGATGTGGATAGGCTTTTTCCATTGAGAATGGAGGAGATTCAAACAAGAGGACATGAGTTGAGAGTTAAAGGGCAAAAGTTTAGGGGTAACATGAAGGGGAACTTCTTGACTCAGAGAGTGGTAGCTGTGTGGAACGAGCTTCCAGCAGAAGTGGTTGAGGCAGGATCGATGTTGTCGTTTAAAGTTAAATTGGATAGATATATGGACAGGAAAGGAATGGAGGGTTATGGGCTGAGTGCAGGTTGGTGGGACTAGGTGAGGCTAAGAGTTCGGCATGGACTAGAAGGGTTGAGATGGCCCTGTTTCCGTGCTGTAATTGTTATATGGTTATATGATATCTTATGGCAGCTATTGCCTAAAAAGTTGAGGAAAAGAAGATAATGAAATTAAGGATGCCCATTTGCAATTTGAAATACCTCTCCTGTTATATTCTTTGCAGGAAAGCAGTGGTCAGTAAAACATTGCATGTTTTAGCTACTCTACATAGTCATGTGATAATATCCCCCATTCTTTAAGATGTTCATGCCTAGACTTTGAATTTATGATGTGATTGTAATGTTACTGCCAAAGCTGGAAACGTGCTTCTGCAGTTAATCAGTTGTATCAGTTTATCAAGGTGTATAGTATTGTATATGCTTTATGTGGCATCAAAATATTTGATAAGAAATTTACTGTATCTTTGGTTGTCACTGCTAAATGGATGCTGGATTATTGGTTGTTTGTTGCACTAAATTCTGTACATTCTGTTGAACTGGATTTAAAATTCTTCCCACTTTATACAGAGGGTTCAACTGGATTGAATTTGATGCCAGTACTAATATCCTACAACAGGGAAATTATCCCATAGGAGATTCCTTGGTAACTTATGTACAACAAATGGATGAAAGTTAGTGGACAAGGTAATCAAAGAAAGTAATCAAAAATCAGCTATCAGAACTTCCAGAAAGTGCTAAGGCCTAGAAATTTGTAAGTGTAATGCTTTTATTTAAGTGTGACACCAACAATCAACTTGGAAGAGAACATTTCTTTGACAAATTGTACTACTCTGAAAATCTAACTCTGTCGGAGGATTAGCTTCATGTACCAGACATACCTACAGTGTCACCTTGCCATCTAGCAAAACTATTCTTTCTGTATCAGCTGTTTTTGCCATTTGCAAGGAAAATTAATCCCAGACATTCCCAGGATACCCATTTTTTTCATTGCACATTCCCACTATTTACCAGTCTTTTAGGCCTTTCCTAGATACCACTCCTGAACGACTTCCACCCTACACACACACACACACACACACACACACACACACACACACACACACACACACACACACACACACACACACACAGTGATTGGCTCATCCTGACCTTTCTCAGTTGGTCTGATACCCTGATCAATGGCCCTCCATAAAACATAGAACAGTACAGGCTCTTTGGCCCACAGTGTACTGCTGACCTTTCATCCTACTCCAAGCTGAAACTAACCCTTTATTCCCACATGGCCTCCATTTTTTCTTTCACCCATATTCTTATCTTAAGAGCCCACAATGTATCTGTCTCTACCACCACCCAAGGTAATGCTTTCCATGCACTTACCACTCTGTGTAAAAAAAAAACTACCTTTAACACCCCCCCCCACCTATTTGTTTCCTCAAATGACCTTAAAAGTATTTCCTTTTCATAAAAGCCATTGCCATCCTGGGAAAAAGGTATTGTCTGTCAACTCTATCTATGGCTCTTATCCTGTACACCTCGATCAAGGTTACTCTCACCTTCCTTTGCTCCAAAGAAAAATACCCTAGCACACTTAACCTTTCCTCATTAGACTTTAATCCAAACAACATCCTGGTCAATATCCTCTGTACTCTCTCTAAAACTACCACATTTTTTAATGAACTGACCAGAACAATAATCTAAATGTAGTGTAATCTGAGTTTTATAGAGCTGGCACGTTACCTCTCAGATCGAACTCAGTTCCCCAACTAATGAAGGTGATCACACCATTACTCTATCAATTTGTGTAGCAGCTTTGAGGGATCTATTGATGTGGAGCC
Source organism: Mobula birostris (assembly GCF_030028105.1). Taxonomy (NCBI): domain Eukaryota; kingdom Metazoa; phylum Chordata; class Chondrichthyes; order Myliobatiformes; family Myliobatidae; genus Mobula; species Mobula birostris. Next base: position 35,977,965 of record NC_092378.1, on the reverse strand, counting down.
CAAGATCCCTCTGTTCCTCCACACTAATAATAATCCTGCCATTAACTTTGTACTTTGACGTCGTTCAACCTTTCTAAGTGCTTCTCTTCACACTCCATCTGCCACTTCTCAGTCCTGTCAATGTCCCGTTGTAACCCAGGATAACCCTTCTACACTATCCACAATGCTACTAACCTTCGTGGCATCAGCAAACTTACAAACCCACCCTTCCACTTCCTCATGCAAGTCATTTATAAAAATAGCAAAGAGCGTGGATCCCAGAATAGATCCCCGCAGAACACCTCTAGTCACAGACCTTCAGGCAGCATATGCTCCATCAATTACCGCACTCTGCTTTCTATGGGAAAGCCAGTTCTGAATCCACACAGCCAAGTTTACCTGGACTCCATGCCTCCTGTCTTTTTGGTTGCGCCTACTATGGGGAACCTTGTTACCTATATCCATGTACAGCATATCCACTGCTTTATCTTCAACTATTTGTTTTGTCCCTTCCTCCAAAAAGTCAACTATGCTCATGCAGTATGACCTGCCTCTCGTAAAGCTACGTTGATTATCCCTTGACAGACTATGCTTCTCCAAATGCTCATAATCCTGTCTCTAAGAATCCTTTTCAATAGTGTATACTGATCTATAATTCCCAGGATTATATCTATTACCTTTCTTGAATAAACAAATAATACTTGCCATCTTCCAGTCTTCTGGTACTACTCCTGTCACCAGCAAGGATGCTAAGATCACATAATCTGGGGTATAACTGGACTGGCTCCAGGGCCTTATCTATCCAAATATTTCAAAAGTTCCAGCACATTCTCTTTCTCTACCTCAACATGTTCTAGCACATTAGCCTGTTCTATGCTGACCTCACATTTATCAAGGTCTCTCTCACTGTTGAGAACCGAAGCAAGTATTAATTAAGGACTTGCCCTACCTCCTCCAACTCCTAGCACATGATTTCTCTTTTATCCCTGACCAGTTCTACTCTCACTCTAATCATCCTTCTGTTCGTCACATATGTGTAGAACATTTTGGGACTTACCCTAATCTACTTGTCAAGGCTTTCTGATGACCCCTTCTAGCTTTCCTAGGTCCCTTCTTAAGCTCATTTCTAGCTATCTTATAACTCCCGAGAGGTCTATAAACCTTAAGTAAGCTTCTTTCTTCCTCTTGACTGGATGCTTCTCCTCTCTTGTCAATCATGGTTCTCTCAATCCACCATCTTTTCCCTGCCTCAGGGGAACAAACCTATCCAGAATCCCATGCAGGTGCTCCATAAACAACCTCCACATTTCCCCGAGAGCATCTGTTCCCATTTTCACCCCTCAATTTCCTGCCTAATAGCGTCATAACTAGACCTCCCCGAGTTAAAAGGTTTCCCATACAGTCTGCTTCTATCCTTGTCCAAGGCTATGTTGAAAGTCAAGGAATTGTGTACACTGTCTCCAAGATGTTTGTCCACTGAGATTTCTGACGCCTACCAGACAACTCCAATCCTCCCTACATCTCCTGTTAACCTAAGTTTTCAATCCCAACGTCAGCAATTGTTGGAATTCTCTGATACCTACAAGCAGTCCAACACACTAATCCCATGATTCTCTGGTTGCTTGATCCCTTGATTGACATGACACCTCAACCAATGATCTTCTAACTCTCCAATTCCCACATCAACCCCACCCATCTTGACTGCATGACTGAGGGCCTGACCTCGCATTAGGTGCTGATATAGCCAGCCAGCCCATACCACAGCTTCCCCAGGTCCCAATCACATAGCCAGCCTCCAGCCACTCCCCCCCCACCCCAAACACCAGACCACGTATGGTGCTGGATGTCATAATTTACGGAGAGCTTGAGGGTAGGTAGGTGTGTGGGGGGGAGTCTGGTGTGGTGACCCGAGATCAGGTTTGTCTTTGGTTTAGTAACCATACAGCACACCTTTGAGGATGCACACCTGTTTCTGGTCCCTTGATGCAGACTAAACCCAGTGATTCTCAAAGTTCTACGAGTTGAAGGACTCCATATGATGGATTGGTGTGGGTGGGGCAACTCCATCTCAAAGCGCTGCACAAGTTGCCACTTAAATGAGTGTAAGACGCAAGACAAGCAAGTGCCCTGTTTTGGTGGTGGTAAATTTTATAAATAGCAAGGCCCAAAGCGCAATTGGGAGCTTGATGTAAATTTGATCTAAATTTAGCCATTGCTGGCCAGTTTCCCAGAGCTCAGGAAAACAGAAGCAAAATGGAGGCAGCAGCTGCTGCCCCTAAAAGGTACGTGTCTTTTATTACAGATTTCAAAACCAAACCAAGGGCCTCCAGTTACCATTAGCTTTCCTGCCTGGCAGGAAACAAAGGGAAAACTTATGACAAGTATAGTCTCCAAATTGTAAATTACCAATTTCCAGTTGCACCCTCTCCACCTCCACAGAAGTATCGAGTACCTTCCGCTGTTTTAAGATTTCAAATATAAAAACATTTTTAATAACCAGGTCCTGATGTTCTGAAAGCAGCAAACCAGCTGAAGTTTATACTGAAGCAACTTGATGAGCATACGGAATGAATAGTGAGAATTTTCTATGAAGTACAGATGATCCCTGTATACTGGGGTTTATGTCCATAATGCAAATTTGTGTTTATTTATATACATTTCCACAAGAGTGAATTTATTTTGTATCTGAAATTTTAGGTAGTAATTTGTGAATTCTGTGAGGACGAATTTCTATCACCCAACCGGCCGTAACATGGGAGTTGTCTGGACAATTCAAGCTTTCTAACAGTTATTTTGTTAATAATATACAGTGTATCTATAACATGAAGAAATCTGCAGATGGTGGAATTTCAAGCAACAAACACAAAAGTTGCTGGTGAACGCAGCAGACCAGGCAGCATCTCTAGGAAGAGGTACAGTCGACGTTTTGGGCCGAGACCCTTCGTCAGGACTAACTGAAAGAAGAGCTAGTAAGAGACTTGAAAGTGGGAGGGGGAGGGGGAGATCCGAAATGATAGGAGAAGACAGGAGGGGGAGGGATGGAGCCAAGAGCTGGACAGGTGATTGGCAAAAGGGATATGAGAGGATCATGGGACGGGAGGCCTAGGGAGAAAGAAAAGGAGGAGGGGGGGAGAAAAAGCCCAGAGGATGGGCAAGGGGTATAGTGAGAGGGACAGAGGGAGGAAAAGGAGAGAGAGAGAAAAAGAATATGTATATAATAATAATAAATAACGGATGGGGTACGAGGGGGAGGAGGGGCATTAACGGAAGTTAGAGAAGTGAGTGTTCATGCCATCAGGTTGGAGGCTACCCAGACGGAATATAAGGTGTTGTTCCTCCAACCTGAGTGTGGGTTCATCTTGACAGTAGAGGAGCCGTGGATAGACTGACTATATATATATATTCTTTTTCTCTCTCTCCTCTCTCTCCTTTTTCTCCCTCTGTCCCTCTCACTATACTCCTTGCCCATCCTCTGGGCTTCACCCCTCCCCCTTTTCTTTCTCCCTAGGTCTCCTGTCCCATGATCCTCTCATATCCCTTTTGCCAATCAACATCCAGCTCTTGGCTCCATCCCTCCCCCTCCTGTCTTTTTCTATCATTTCAGATCTCCCCCTCCCCCTCCCACTTTAAAATCTCTTACTAGCTCTTCTTTCAGTTAGTCCTGGCGAAGGGTCTCGGCCCGAAACGTCGACTGTACCTCTTCCTAGAGATGCTGCCTGGCCTGCTGCGTTCACCAGCAACTTTTGTGTGTGTTGCAGTGTATCTATACTTCAACTTCATTACAACTGAAGATACAACTTTACTTCGGACATGCATCCCTTCAATGTGCGTCACCCCTATCTTGTCCAAAAATTATAGATTGTAACATTGTTTTAACTAATCAGAAATCATTCTTGATCTGTCAAAGAAATTGGCCACAACAATGTTGCCATTTTGCTTGCCCTTATCTAACTTTCCTTTTTCAAGGCTGTAACTGATTCAGAAACACTACCCAGTGGGCAGCGACAATCCTGCTGCAGAACCTCACTCAAACTTACTCTTTCTCTGCCTGATACCATGAAGTCTCCTTTGCCTGCCTTAAAGTAGCTGTGACAGTGCTATTTTCCTTTACTGAACATAACTATTACACAGAAAGCCTTTCTTTAACAAATTAAAAGTCCTGAAGGCTTAACCCAATTAATCTCTCTCCTTGGAGAATCCTCCTGTATCAGAAATCCTATTAATCTTTCTCACATTATCTCGAAGGAAAATATAACTCCATACCCAAGGAGTTTAATCAATTACTGTTGTTACTATTAGAGACATAGAGTCATGGAATACTGCAGCACAGAAACAGGCCCTTCAGCCCATCTAGTCCGTGCCAACCATTATTTGGCCCAATCCCATTGACCTGCACCTGCACCTGCACCTGGACCATAGCCATCCATAACCCTCTCATCCATGTACCTATCCAAATTTCTCTTAAATGTTGAAATCTAACCTGAATCCACCACTTGCACTGGCAGCTTGTTCCACTATCTCAGTACCCTCTGAGTAAAGAAGATACCCCTCATGTTCCCCTTAAACATTTCTCTTTCGCACTTATCCTGTGACCTCTAGTTCTAGTCTCACCCAGCCTAAGCGATCTGGTTGAAACTGTGGTAAACTGGATCAGCAAACCTTCAGATGGCATCAAGATTGGGTTGTAGTGCACAGTGACAGAGGGAGTTAATTGAGCAAGGACATCTGTGTAATGTTGACAGTCACCCCTAATCTTGGTGTCAGTTGAAAATTTGCTGATCCAGTTCAGCACATTTTCAACCAGATTGTTGATATAGATGACAAGTACCGATCCCTGCAGAACACCACCAGTCAGTGAGGAACAATCAACTACCGTCCTTTGGCTCCTCCCCTGAAGCCAATGTCAAATCCGATTTCCTACCTATCTGAAATGCCAAGCAACAGATCCTTCTTGACTAATCTCCTATATGAACCTTGTCAAAGGCCTTGCTAAAGTACGTGGACAACATCCACTGCCTTTTCTTCATCAACTTTCTTGGTGATCTACTTGAAAACCTCTATAAGATTGGCATGACATGACCTCCCACGCACTAAGTCATGTTGACTATCCCTAACCAGTCCCTGTCTATCCAAATACTTATATCTAGTCCCTTAAAATTTCTTCCAATAACTTCCCCTCTGCTGATGTCAGACTCACTAGCTATAATTTCATGGCCTTGTCTTAGAACCCTTCTTAAACAGCAGAACAACGTTAGCTATCCTCCAATCCTCCAGCACCTCATTTGTAGCTAAGGACATTTTTAATACCAGGTCCCCTACAATTTCTGCACTAGCCTTGCACAAGTTCAGATGGAACACTTTGCCAGGCCCTGGAGATTCATCCACCCTAATTTGCCTCAAGACAGCAAATACCTCCACCTCTGCACTATCACTGTAGTTTTTGTATCAGCAAGCCATATATAATTACGGACATCTTTGCAGTAATTTTACACTCCAATCTCTTTGTAGTAAAGGCTAGTATCCCTTTTGCTTTGCTGGTTAGCTACCGAGACTCGTAATTTGTGTCCAGGATAATGCAGGTCAACCTGAACTCTCAGGTTCCTCGGTCTCTGACTTGGAGCTGAGCCTCTGTACACGTACAAACACAGGTATGATTAACTGCGGATCAGTGGATGAAGTTGAGGAGTCTTTGCTGTTCACGTCTGTTGGCATTGAGATCATCCATGAGAATCCTCATGTCCCAGGTCCTGAACTTCACTGGGATAAATGAAAGTTCCAGTGGGTGGGCCATTGCAAACCAGCTTCCACACAATTGGGATAGAATGAGGAGTTACCAGCAGCACAGAGTACTGAAAGGCTAATGATTAGGCTCTACAGCATGAACATTAGAATACAGAGGTAGGTGGACACAAGCTCAGGTGCCTGTTCACATGTACAGGTGTCCTTGCACAATTATTTTCTCTCTCTCTCGCTGTCTGCTCTACACCCCCAATCTTGGCATCATCCGCAAATTTTTTGACCCAGTTTGTCATATTAAATGTAGGTCGCATCTGGATTTTTTCCGGGTAGTGGGCGACTTCCTCCCACGCCGTTCTGATGTAGTTGGAATTCGCGTACGAGGCAAGTTACAGCAGTGGTTTGCCATTGCCTTCTGCCGAGTGAGTTTTTTTTTCAAAGAGATCACCGGCTCTTAACCCCGCACGGATGGAAAGCGTGCCGGGGGGAGCCGGCTGGGTTTGAACTTGGGAACCTCCGCCCCGCAGTCCAGCACTGATACCACTATGCCACCAGCCGGTCATTGTCATATTATCATTCACTAATTAATGGGTTATGAACCAATGATTAATCAATTCATGCAGACAAGTACGAGGTAATGCATTTTGGGAGAACAAACCTGGGTAGAATTTAAACGGTGAGAAGTAGGGCATTAAGGAGTGCGGTAGAACAGAGGGACCTAGGAATATGGATCCATAATTCCTTAAAAGTGGCAACACAAGTAGCTAAAGGTTGTAAAAAAGTCTTTTGGCATATTGGCTTTCATGAAGTACAGGAGCTGGAATGCTGTGTTGAAGGTATGGTCCAAATGCAGGTCGATGGGACTAGGCAGATTGCTAGTTTGGCATGGACTCGACGGACCAAAGGGCCTGTTTCTGTGCTGTAGTGTTCTATGACTGTGACCCTCCCTCGCCCCCATTCACCCATCCACCCCTTTTCGCTATTCAGCCTGGTCATTCGTGTCACTGAAACCTCACCTTCTGATCACTTATTATGCCCCTTTGTACTCTTATCATCAAACTCCTACGTGTCTTTCTCTCTTTCATTTTGTTGTTGTCCTCCCCCGGCCCCCGCACCCTTCATTAATCAGTGTGCACCCTTCCTCCTTTCTTTCCACGGGCCCTCTGCTCAACACACTGTGCAGCTCCTCTGCCCCACACCTCAGGGCTTCCCAAGTTCTCCACGCACCTTTCCTGTCTCCCTCTGAGAACCCCCAGCCTTTGTCCTTGGCAAGGATAGGCCAGGGTGCAATCATGCTGAAATAACATCTTCATCTGTGAGCACACCACATCCGCCCCAATACTGCAGTCTGGGAGTGAGGGGAGACGTGGTGTTGAGAGTGGGGGCAGGTGCTTCACTGGAAGGGGTGTCAGATGTGTGGCTGGCAACAGGGGCAGGTGTGCATTCAAAAACTGGTGGATGTGCTTTGGGAGAGATTTATGGCCAGGGATAGGAGTTGGCCAGCCTCAGTTATAATCATATAAGCTCTAATAACCTGTTGTGATGAATCTTACAGAATGTTTTTTAAACATCCAAATTTACTAAATCCATTGGTGTCTCATTTATCCCATTTCTGACTATCTTTAATAAAACATTTGTTGAACACTATTTCTTTTTCATAAATCCTTATTGACTCTGCATGTAAATTATGAGTTTCTAAGCACCCAATTACATAAATAATAGATTCTAGCATTTTCCTTATTACTGGTGTCAGAGGAGTAGCAGTCTATAATTCCCTGTTGTTCTGCGCTGCCTTACTTTAATAGAATGGTTATGTCTTCATTTCTACCTTCCAATCTGCAGAGACCTTTCCAAATATTGGACCTTCAAAGACACAGCATCCAACATTTTTGTGGACACTTCTTTTAAAAATATGAGATACAGACCATCACCTGGGAGATTTGTTGGATATAGTCCTCTTAGTTATTCCATTGTTTCTTCTTTGCTTTCATCCATTTCCTTTTCTTCTATATTATTGGGCTCTTTATTTACTCCTATGCTCCTACTTAAGGCATTTTGTAAAATGAGGACGGACAATTTTTGTTTAGTGCCCCTATTATTCCCTTAATTCTCATGTAAAAATTCCCCTGCTTCTACCTGTGAGGAATCTTTATTTACTTTAGCTAATGCTTTCCTGTATGCTCAGAAAAGTCCTAGACCCAGCCATCTCCAGCTGCTTATCAATGGCGTTCCTTCATTTGTAAGGTCAGAGATAGGATCACTGCGCAAAATTCAACGCTGTTCATGACTCCTCAGATAATGAAGCAGTCCACGTTCATGTGCAGAAAGACCCGGGCTGATAAGTGGCAAGTAGCATTCGCGTTACGCAACTGACAGGCAATGATGACATCCAACAAGATAAAACCAAGTTATGCCTCCCTGACATTTGATTCCTGCAAACAACGGGGTTACCATTGACCAGAAACTGAACTGGTGTAGCCATTATACAAGAGCAAGTCAAAGGCTAGGAATCCAACAGCAAGTATCTCACCAAAATCCTGTAGCCTGCGCACCATCTACAAGGCTCAACAGGACTGTGATGGAAAACTGTCTACTTGCCTGAATGTCTACTTGTGTGCCTTCAACAACATGAGAGGCTCGTCATCATGCAGAACAGCACTGCCTGTTTGATAAGCCCCCCCATCCACAACCATTCAGTCACTCCACCACCGTAGCACAGTAGCAACAGTTTGTACCATGTACAGAATATACTGCAGCAATTCACCAAGACTGCCAAGAGAGCATCTTCCAAACTCACAACCTCGATCAGCAGCACGAAGGCTGCAAAAGCATGAGAACACCACTACCTGGAAATTGTCCTCCAAGTCACAGACCATGCTGTTTTGAAAATGTATCACCATACCTGCAATGTTGTTGGGTCAAAACCCTAGAACTCCCATCATAACACAGACGGCTTATGCACACCTCAAGGAACCCCATTGAGGGTATACGCACACCTCCAGGATTCCAGCAGTTCAAGAATCACCATTTTCTGAAGGGTAACTAGGGGTGGGCAATTAAATGCTGGCACAGCCTCTGAAGCAAAAATCGCTTGAATGAATAATTAAAAAACCTTTCATACTCTATTTTTTTGCCTTGCTTGCAAATTTGCTTTCATTGTTTATAAACACCTTGGTCATCCTTTATTGAATTTTAAATTCTAAGCAGTTCTCAGGCTTACTACTCATTCTGTCAGCACCATCAGCTCTTCCCTTAATCTAATATTATCGTTTACAAATAATTGAACCACTTTTCCTATGATGTTTTTGATTCTTTAAAGCTATCAGCATTCATTCAGGATTGTGAATGACTACTTTAAGCATTTGTCGTTGTTTAGAAACATAGAAAACCTATGGCACAATACAGGCCCTTCGGCCCACAAAGCTGTGACGAACATGCCCTTACCTTAGAACTACCTAGGCTTACTCGTAGACCTCTATTTTTCCAAGCTCCATGTACTTATCCAGGAATCTGTTAAAAGACCCTATCATTTCCGCCTCCACCACTGCCACCAGCAGCCCATTCCACGCACTCACAACTCTCTGTGTAAAAAAAACTTACCCCTGACATCCCCTCTGTACCTACTTCCAAGCACTTTAAAACCATGCCCTCTCATGCTAGCCATTTCAGCCCTGGGAAAAAGCCTCTGACTATCCACATGATTAATACCTCTCATTATCTTGTACACCTCTAACAGGTCACCTGTCATCCTCCGTCGCTCCAAGGAGAAAAGGCCGAGTTCACTCATCCTATTCTCATAAGGTGTACTCCCCAATGCAGGCAACATCCTTTTAAATCTCCTCTGCACCATTTCTATGGTTGCCATGTCCTTCCTGTAGTGAGGTGACCAGAACTGAGCACAGTACTCCAAGTGGGGTCTGACCAGGGTCCTATATAGCTGTATGAGGGGTGACTGATAAGTTCATAGCCTATGGTAGAAGGAGTCAATTTTAGAAAACCTAGCACATTTATTTTTCAACGTAGTCCCCTCCTACATGTATACACTTAGCCAAGTGGTCGTGGAGGATATGGATCCCTTCTTTGTAGTAGTGGTCCACAGCAGAGGTGATTGATAGGTTCGTAGCCTAAGGTAGAAGGACATGAGTTATTAACTTCAAACTTTTTGCATTATCACTCAAAGAGTTGAACTGCACGTGCATGTAATAAGAGCATCTTGGACCTCCAGGTGGTCCACAGCAAGGGTGACAGTTGCAGTTCAACTCTTCGAGTGAAAATGCAGAAAATTTGAAGTTAATAACTCATCTCCTTCTACCTTAGGCCATGAAATTATCAATCACACCTGCTGTGGACCACTTTCTGGAGGTCCAAGATGCCTACTTCTACAAAGAAGGGATCCGTATGCTCCACGACTGCTAGACTAAGTGAGTAAATGTAGGAAAAATAAACGTGCTAGGTTTTCTAAAATTGACTCCTTAGGCCGTGAACTTATCAATCACCCCTCATAACATTACCTCTAGGCTCTTAAACTCAATCCCACGGTTGATGAAAGCCAATGCACCGTGTGCCTTCTTAACCAGAGTCAACCTGCATAGCAACTCTGAGTGTCTTATGGACTTAGACCCCAAGATCCCTCTGATCTTCCACACTGCCAAGGGTCTTACCATTGATGTTGTATTCTGCCATCATATTTGACCTACCATAATATGGTGACATCCAGTTTCTAAATATATCTCAGACATTAGCTTCATTTTATTTGCCTTGTGGTTTTCCCATAATGAATCTTTATCCTTCTTTCCAGTTCCTTGAAAGACTACTTGATAAGTATGTGTGTCAATGCAAAAATACATAGCTCAGAAAATTACAGATAGGGTTTATATCCATTCCAATAATTTTGATGAGGTAAAGCAATTTGATTTCAAATGCTATAAACATACACATAGATAACTAAATGAAATATGTTATCACAAAATATATTTGTACTGGGAGGACAATTGTAGGATCCATTAAATTCCCTGGAAATATTATCAGTAGTATTTACAATTGTTTTAATCCTCAGGTCCATTTTGGTTATAAGGACAAAGAACCAATAATGAAAATCTTGAGTTTTTCCCCCTTTGGATCTAGTCTCTTAGACTAAAATTAGAATATTGAATTTCAATTACCTTCACTTTCCTATGAGGTTATCAGTTACAACTTTGTTATGATATTATGATATTAAGAATATCATAGACTCATACAAGTTGACAGCACAGTAGGTGGTTCTTTAAAAGAACAATCATGCTTAATTCTCAAATTTAATCTGTAATAGTATGAAAGTGGATAAAGGAAGGGTAGTGGAAGTTGTCTACATGACATTAGCAAGGCCTTTGACAATGTCTTGCATGGGAGAATGATCAAGAAGATTGAATTGCTTGGCATTCAGGATGAGGTAGTAAATTGAATTAGATATTGGCTTCACGGCAGAAGCCAGAGGGTGATTGTAGGTGGCTGCCTTTTGACTAGAGGCCTGTGACTAATGGTGTGCCACAGGGATCAGTGCTGGTCCATTGAAGCTTGTCATCTATATCAATGATCTGGATGATAATATGGTTAACTGGATCTGCAAATTTGCAGATAACACCAAGATTGGGGGTGTAGTGATGGCAAGGAAGGCTATCAAAGCTTGCAGTGAGTTCTGGACTGGCTGGAAAAATGGGCTGAAAAAATGGCAGATGGAATTTAATGCAGACAAGTGTGAGGTGTTGCGCATTGGGAGGGATCTGAGAACACACAGTTCCACAATTCATTGAAAGTGGTGTCCCAGGTAGATAGGGTCATAACGACAGCTTTTGGCACATTTGCCTTCATAAATCAAAGTACTGAGTACAGGAGTTGGGATGTTATGTTGAAGTTGTATAAGATGTTGTTGACACCTAACTTGGAGTACTGTGTGCAGTTCTGATCACTTACCTACAGGAAAAATATCGATATGGAAGCAAGCAGACTTTTTCAACCTAATTTTGCTCTTGCGTTCGCTTTGATCCCTACAGACAGGGACTAATTTAGAAATGTACAGAATGCTTACTTGTATTTGGTCTTATGGAAGACCACGTGACTTGCCTCAGTTTGTTTACAAACCCCCATAAAGATCCTGTCCCAGACTGACCCACTGCAATAGAATATTCTGATGTGGTGAGACCCCACATTCAGGAACAGCTATTCTCCTTTGCTGATGGTTCCCTTTCAGAGATAACTGTAAGCTCTTTTTAATCACATGGATATTTCCTGAATAGGAGACCATTCAGCCCATCAAGTCTGTGGCAGCTGCCAATCTACTCTTTCTCACATGCCCTTAACTCTCCCAAATTCTACTGTACACCTAGACTAGAGATATATAGGTATCAATTAACCAACCTGCAGATCTTTTCTTTTTTTGGGGGGGGGGAATGTGGGAAGGAACTAGAACATCTGGAGTACACCCATGGCTGACAAGTGACCACCAGAGGTCAGGATCAGACCCTGGTTGCTAGGGTTGTGAGGCAGCCTCTCTGCCTGCTATGCCCCTTGCCACGCATATAGAGGAAGTGAATTCCCAAACAAAATCAATGGCGATTTGGCAGAGTCAACCTACGCGGTTTTTTTTCACAGGCGTGTCAGTATTTTTCCGTCTCAGTGTATCAATAAGGGAATATCAACCCGTTACCATGGTTTGCTAAAAGTACATTGTTGCAGTTTGGAAACTGCCTGGATGGTTCAATTTGCCAGGAGGTTACTTGTAAACGAATTCCTTTCCTTTTCATTCCTTTTCAAATTGCGGGGACTCTTCTTAATAGCTGAGATTTTGGAACCCAAAATATCACCTGGTCAAAAGGCGAGAATACCTGCTGAGCATGCTCAGTCGGTACTGCAGCTTTTTCCTTCTCATTGTAGTACAATGCTAGTAATTGTACTGCTGTTAACAGCAGTCACATCCTTCTGCCAGTAGTTTTAATAGATGTAGTTGCCTTGGAAACAACCATCTGCTCAGTCCCTATTGGAATGCAATTGTTCATGCTGTGCAGGGGTCGGAGAGAAGCAGGACATCGCGTGCAAAAGAAATATCAAAGATGCAGTCTGCTAATAAGCGCTATGTGCTTGATTAGTGGAGCAGTTGAATAGGAAATGCTGAAATCCTGCAATGTTGCCGGCCAAGACAGCTAGCTCTGCTTTCGTAAGGTCAGTCCTATCAATAAGTACCATTGGCCATTTATTTTCTGTACTTCTATTCAATATTGTTGTTGTTGTGTGACTCGTTTTTAATTTAAGGAGAATTAAAAACATTTGTGGTAACGGCCAGTCGTTGAAACTTGAGGGATGTTAGCAATATGTTTTTAATGGATGTGCTTGCAGAGGAGGCAGTCATGGAGGATGTGTGGTGTTGAACAATTACTCTGCCCTTATAGCAATAGATTAAAGGTTATGTCAGGTAATGGATCGACCCTTCAAATTTGTATTGAATGGGAGAATCAGTGAGGTTTATGCCTGCCAAAGATCAATGACTTTGATCTTCTGTTGAAATACAGTTTAACTGCCAGGTCTAATCCTAATGGTTAAGATGTGTGCTGATGGTTGGTGTTATAATCTGCTACTAGTGCAGAAATGGTTTTGTGAAGACGTGTTATTTGCTCCTATGCCTGCTTGTTAATTGATCATTACTACCAATAGGTTTTTAATGCTTTTAGCCATCCCCTAACCTCAGATCTGACACTGACTATTTTTGACACAAATACTCAGGTGTGAAAAAGATTTAACTATGATATACTGTATATACATTGCATAGGTTGTTTGACGCTGATGGTATTATTCTCTTTAATTGTACTGTGTCCTGAAATAATAACTGCACTGGGAGTAATTGTTGCTTCATATTTATATGCAAGGTGGAAGGGGAGGAAAGAGGATAGGAAAAACTGAAAAATGACCAGAGAAATACAACTGTATTGCGATTTTTGAAATATAGTATTGAAGGATTTGCTAAAATGTGATCTTTGTGTAAATTGGCTTCTGGGGGGGGTGGAGATCATGCAAATGTGATTTGTTATTTCCCACTTTGGCGTTCAGATCTCCCATGGCATTGATTATGTCCTGGTGTGTTAACTCTACCTCCAGTTGCAGCTGTTCATAGAAGACGTCCTTTTCTTCAATGTCACTATCAGTAGTTGGAGCATAGCACTAGTTCACTTTCAGCCTGACTCTCATCAGCCTGCTGTTGATTGGTTTCCACTCCAGCAAGTACTTCTCAATGCCTTTCATCAAAACGACAGCTACACCATCATGATGCTGACCAGCTTCCCTTCCTGAGAATAAAACTGTTTCACCCGTTGCTGCCTTTAGTCTGCCAGACCCTGTCCACCTGCTTTCACTGACACCCAGTTGTAAAGACGCATTTCTGCAGTCATTTGTCATAGATTGCCAGTGTTGTACATGGTTTACATTCTAAAAATGTTATTTTGGTCTTGATCGTGGGGCTTCCTTCATCGTGCCAGTAACTTCCTCTCGGTTTTCACTACTGTCAGTCATGCAAGTCCTGGGTGGAGACTCAGGAACACCGTGACACGCAGGTATAGGATTCTTCATTCGTGTTTCTGTAACAATTTTTTTTGACCAATCAGGATTGTCAGCCCTGAGCTGAACCCCCAAACCTGGAGGATCAGAGGACCACTCTTAGTCTGGCCTCTACCCTTTGACTTGATTAGCATGGGTAACCCTATCAAGAGTCAAAGTACAAGGCTCTGATTCCAGCCAACATAACTCTCCAGGTCACTGAGACACACAATCCTCCAACCCCTGCAGCAAGGCTGTGAACCTCTCGGTTGAACTTGTGTTGAAATTCAAAATCCCGCAGCTTGCATTCTACTTTTTCTCAGATGAGAAGTCAATATGGTTTTTGTTTTACACTGGCTCATTAGGCTTGATTTGTTACATTTTATATTTGCAGACACATCATAAGTTTTGATATCTTTTCAACACAACTTGCTTCATTCACTGATTGCATTTAAATCTCAAACTAAAACTGAGCAGCAGTTGTTTTATACAAAAACCTTGGGGAAATGTGGAGGATTGAGGATTAGGCATATGCTGTGAATAAGAATGAGAAGACACACTGCTTTGTGATTTCTAGCAGTGACAGTTGAGTGTAGTGATTGAAGACTTGATAACATTTTCATTTCTTCTGCTTCTGTTAGTTGCCTCCACAGATAAATGATCATTAGTACCTCAGGAGCAAATAGTTTTATATGTTATTGTTTTTATTTTATAGTGCAACAATTATGGTGTATAAGATGTAAAAACAAAACTATTGCACACATATTGCTGATAAAGTAAAGTATAAAAGAAATAAACCAAAAATTTGAGAGCAAGAGGCCAGCATTAAAGCAAATTCTAGCTCAGTGCGCCGTGAAATGATTTGATCTGTATGAACAGTATGTAAAACAAGGTTTTCATTGTCCCTTGGTACATGTGACAATAATAAACCAATGCTTCTTTGTCTTTAGTAATTCTTCAAAATCCATTTTTTATTTTCTACTATATCGTTTATATTATGGTTTCTTTGAACGAGATATCCTGTACCGAGGATTCCTATTTAGATAGAAATGTAATGAGTGATTTAAAAAGTACAAGAGACTTTCCCAGTGGTCAGTAATCCAATCAATTTGGTAGCAAATGCCATTGAAAGAATGCATTTTGTCTTTTGAGATTTTCCTTTTTGCAGCCTCAAGTAAACCCATCCTCCCAAATGCATTGAAAGTTCTCTTATTTGCTCATCTGCTTTACAATGTGCAAAGGAATTCCGCTTATTGAAGCTCCTATATCATACAATGTGGTTCCTGTTTTAACATGCATTATGAAAGTATTGTATGACAGGGATTCCGTATGAATCAGCGGCAAACAGATTGGCAGCAAAAACATTCACTGTTGATAATGTTGAATTCCTTTTCTCTTACTCTGGAACTATTTTAGCTGGAAAGTGTATTCAGCTTTAACTGGAAATGTATGATTTATTAGTAAAATACTGTAAATGTGTTACTTCTTTTCTGTGTGGACAGAGAGCCTTCAGATTCTTATTGAGATTATTAGAACGTTAGACATAAATTCTGCAATGATATGCCGCTATGCTTGATGCATTTTACTCTAAGGATGTATTTGCCAGCACTTTGTTGTTCTGAGGATAATGTGCTTTTAAACTGATGTAGTTATACTTCCAGTTTTGGATGAGATCATTGTTTGACATCCTTTAAGTATGGATCAGTGAAATAGCTTACCCTTTCATTTGACCAATTGTCCATCTCCAGTCAAGGGGAGAAATGGCCATTGTGTTCTTTTTCCCCCCTTGATTCAGAAAAGAAGTTGCTTCTGTTCTTTTGTGTTGAAGAAACCCAGTAAAACCCTGGAGAATATTGAATTTAATCTGCATTGATAGATGTGTATGTACATGGAGAATCAGAATCCTTTTTATGATTACTGACAACCAGTATATCATGAAATTTGTTGCCTTGCAGCAGCAGCACAGAGCAAAGGTATAAAATGACAATAAATTACAAAATAAATAAATAGTCCAAGAAAAGGAACAGTGAGATAGTATTCATGGGTTCATGAACTGTTCAAAAATCTGATGGTGGGGAGGAAGAAGCTGTCCCTCGGTATGGGTCTTCAGGCTCCTGTATCTCCTCCTTTCTGTAGTAATGAGAAGAAGGCATATCCTGGATCATGAAGTTCCTTGGTGATGGATACCACTTTGAGGCACCACCTCTGAAAAATGGCCTTCATGGCTGGGAGTATTGTGCCCATTTTAATGTTGGCTAAATCACAACCCTCTGCTGCCTCTTTCAATTCTGTGCATGGGAGTTTCCATACCAGGCAATGGTGCAGCCAGTCAGAATGCTTTCCACCATACACCTGTAGAAAGTTGCTAGAGTTATTGATGACATACCAAATCTCCGATCCCCCAATGAAGTATAGCCACCGACATACCTTCTTTGTGATCGCACCGATCGGCCAGGAATTTGAAACTTCTGACCCTTCAATAAGGACTGGTGAGTTCTCCTGATTTCCTCTTCTCAAAGTCCACGAAGAATTCCTTAGTTTTGCAGTTGTTGAGTGCTAGATTGTTCTTGTGACACCACTCAACCAGCTGATCTGTCTCACTCCTGTATGCTTCCTCATTGCCATTTGAGATGATACCAACCACAGTGGTGTCATTGGAAAATCTACAGATGCGTAAAGAGAATAAAGTTAAGCACGTATTCTTGAGTAATGCCTGTGGGGATTGTCGGTATGCAGGAGATGTTATTACCAATCCACCATGATTGTGGTCTCCTGATAAGGAAATCAAGGATCCAGCTGCAGAGAAAGGTGCAGAGGCCCAGGTTTTGAAGCTTGTTGATTAGTACTGAGGGAATGGTGATGTTGAATACTGAGCTGTAATCAATAAACAACAGCCTTGCATAAGTATTTCTATTGCCTAAGTGCTCCAGAACAGTGGAAAACTAGTGCGATTGTGTCCACTGTGAATGTGTTGTGGTAGTAGGGGAATTGTAGAAAGTCCCGATCCTTGCTGAGGCGGACATTAATTCTAGCCAGAACCAACCTGTCAAAGCATTTCATCGCTGAAGGTGTGTGTGCTACTGGGAGATGGTAACTCATCCTGCTCTTCTTGGCCACTGATATGATTGCTCCCCTTTTAAAGCAGCTGAGAACCCCCAACTACAGCAGTGAGAGGTTGAGGCTGTCATTGAAAACTCCAGCCAGTTGGTTGGCACAGGTTTTCAGTACCCAGCCAGCTATACTGTCGGGCCTGACGTCTTGCAAGGGCTCACCTAATTATAGGATGTTCTGACATATGAGCAGAAGTAATTTTCCCACTATTTTCACTGTGAGTTATGGAAGATTACAATGAATGTAAGTTGATTTATGAATTCCTTAAGTAAATTTATTATAGTGAGGGGAAGTAATGACACTACATTCAGCTTCAGTGCCCTGTGAATTATGAGGTGAAGAAAATGAGTCCTGATTTGATTATTGTCCAATGAATTTAGCTAAGTCATGAAAATATGTGAGTTTTGATGAAGATAAGCAATAATTAAATCTGATATCCTAACAGAGAAAACATTTGTGTTGTGCAGCTGGATTGGAATAAATTGTCTGCTTAACCTAGGCAACAAAGGACCACTAGAAGCATAACACATGGCATGATTCAGCCTCTTTATAAAAAGTAATTTACAATGGACTCTGTAATCCATTGTGACCTGCAGAATCCAGTGAAAGAATATAAAATGTCAAGAGGTCAAAGCCTTCAGGTCGTCATTTTCATTGCTGTTATTTATTCATTGAGCCTATAATTTCTGAATGAGACTTCTAACTGTTTGCAATCTGAATGGATAATTGGACTGTGGGCACTCAAAGCAAGCTTTTTGGCTCGATAAGAGAAGCTTTTTCCTTCATTGCACACATTAGGAGCTTCTTGATTGCAGTTTTTCAGAGTATTTTAAGCTGTTGAAGCTTTTTTATTCGTGTTAAGAGGCCTGGGAAATGTGCTTTGTGTCCATCGCACATTTCTTTCCGCTTGTTTATATTTCAAGCAAGGCCAGAGACCGAACGGTTTACACCTTTGTTGAGTACTCTGCCCTTGACACTGAATAGAGAAGACATTTTAAGGTTGGTAATGTGAGAGCCCTTGGCAAGCCGAGAAGCTGAATCTCCGCCTGTGCCACTTATGGAAAGGATTTTCTCTCTCACATTGGCCTCTTCTGCTATACTACTACTAAGCATTGTTCGATGGACTTCGATGCATCTTTTATTTCCCATCTGTCAACCCTCTTTATTGTATTGCATTACATTCCAAGTTTTGTCTATTTACACCAATTGTGTTTTGGCACTTTCAAAAAGATATGCTTCTCCCAGTTTTTATAACAATTTGTGGCATAGTCATGGAAGAAATGGCAAAATGAGTACAGCCTCTATAATTTGGTAGGTAGTCTGAGGTTTTGTTTGATTACAGCGGATTCCAGTTAAGTTGGCCTTTGGTTAATTGGGACAGCCACTTGTTTGGGACAACTTATAAAGAACAAAAATTAATCGAGAAATTAGCTGGAATATGCTTCATTTATTTGGGACTCTATGCTGCTTAATGGAGACAGGACACTGATGCCAAGCAGTTTCTAATGAGCATCACACATGTGTGCCTGTGTGCCCATTAGACACTATGCTGTGTTTATAGTTTTTAAATAGCACCTGTTGCATATATTTTATGTTCAAAATGCAGTGACCTTCGTCACTGATAGTTGGTGAGAAATAAGCAGTAAGACGATTCAGAACTCTTTTGCTCACTGTGGTTTCAAGCATTCAGGCTTGGAGATGCCAGAAACGGCCAAAAGTGAAAATTAAATGATTTCACTACTTCAACAAGTTAGGAACAATGAGGAATTTGAAGGTATTGACAATCACCTTGAATGTTACAATGAAAATGAAACAATTGAGGATGCAATTGTTGATAGCATTGTATGAAGGCAGTCCATTGTGTCAGTGCTGATTTGTTCATTGCATACACTGGATGAATTTCTCTGTCGATAAGTGTTAGGAACTAAGATACAGTTTTATAGTACTGTAATGCTATTAGTAGTGTTCAAATCTGTTCTGTATATCACTTAAATACATAACTTGTTACTCAGTTTGTCTTCTAATGCCTTTTAAAATATTTCTATGAAAATTTGGCTAATCGGGGTTGAACCAAAATGCACTGGTCCCAATGTGTCACCATTAATTGGAATCCATTCTACTTGGGAAAGAAGGATGAAGAATGTCTTTCCAGGAATTTAGGTGGACTAAGTCCTTGGTAGAATATTAGCGACATATTTATTGACCTACGTGGTATTTTTAAGGTCTTTTCTCTCTTAGAGACCATAATTCCAATTACGATTGCAGTATTCTGGATGACATTTTGAATTCACAGGCACAAACACATGAGATTTTGCAGATGCTGGAAATTCAGAGTAACGTGCACAAAATCCTTGGGGAACTGTTCCTCCCCGTAGATGTTTCCTGACCTGCTTAATTGAATACTCAGGCACAGTTATACTAAGTCAGGAATTTATACCAAGCATACCTTAATGAGAAGTTTGACTATTACATATTTTGAGTTTATTAAAGTCCCTAAATTAGAAGAAAAACAATGATATTATAAACAAATCTGCAACCAGAATTTTTTTTAAAAGATCACTTTCTGGGCGCTAACTGAACTTCACCGGGAACATTCAGTTCCTCCTGCCAGTTTAGTAGTTAAAGGATTGTGCTTATTACAGGCCAGGAAAAGTGTATCGTTGTTCCTCAATTTGTATTCAGTGACTTGGCTAGGAGAAAAGTATGACAGCAATGCTATATAATTCGTTTTGGCAATCCTGGATTTTGGAAAAATTATCATCTGGATTATTAGTGATGAAGTACTCCTGGTGGAAAGTATATTTGTGAGGTGTGGTACGGACAGCTTTACTTTTTCTGGTATTGATCTTATAATGACACTGCTGTCTGCATTAATTGAAAATGATATCTGTAAATTGATTGTATTGGCAGGGCATTAGCAAATTTAGAATGCTATTTCAGTGTAAAGTTGACGTAATTTAAAGTCATTGATTAACTTTGTAATCTCATTGCAACTTTCTATTCATCCAGTTTTTCACATATTCTGTTCCTGTATCCATGAAATGTCACTGTTACAAGTATAAATCATAATGCGTATTTTCATTCATGAGAAGTGGGCAAGTATTTATTACCAAATTGTAAATGGTCATGGATAAACGATAATGCCAAGCTGCATTCTTTATATAATTCATTGTCTAGTGAAGGTAGTTCTACAGACAGGGAGTTTCATGAGTCTAACCCGAAAACCATGAGAGCTTGGCAGTTTATTCCCAAGTTGGAATCCTGCAAGAGTTAGAGATGCACTTGCAGATAACCAATGGCATTCCCTTATATCTACCACTCTTTTGAAGCCGCAGTTTTCGGAAGTAGTGCTGAAGCCGTGATGAGTTGCTGCACTGCATATCTTTGTAGCTGGCATTTCGATTACGGTAAATCATTGGCAATGTGACTGTCCAAAGTGCTAAATGGGGTGCTTTACATGTAAGCAAATTATTAATGGAAATAGGCTTCAGGACGGGAGCTGCCCCACCCCCCACCTTGTGCTGGCTGTCAGTTTGGATCTAGCAAAGCATTCTATGTGACTATCATTATAAAAAAAAAAGTGCATCCAAAATGTATGTCATGTACCATATATAAAAGCTTTTCAAACGCTCAAGAAAGAGCAAATATCCACTTGTGACTAAAGTGCCATCGCTAAAAAAGTACATCTGCACCTCTACTTCCTAAGACCTTTGTGTAGATTGGACATGTCACCAAAAGCTTTGACAAGCTTCTATAGATGCATAGTTGAGTATACCTTGACTGGTTGAATCACAGCATGGTATGGAAACACCAATACCCAGGAATGGAAAAAAACTACAAAAAGGGATGGATGCTACCCGATCCATCGCGGGCAAAGCTTTATCCACCATTGGATACATTTACATGGAGCACAGCCACAAGAAAGCAGCATCCATCATCAGAGACTCCCACCATCCAGGCCATGCTCTCTTCTCGTGTGTTAGATGGTCAGGCTTTGGCTCAGCAGGCTTAGGCAGGCGCTACAGTGCTGAGTCGTTTGGAACCACTTAGTTGATTGTATAATTTAAGATGGAGAAGTTAGAATTAAAGGTATAACAAGTGTAGGCAGGATGGCAGTAAAGGCAGTGGAATGCTCCTCCTTTGAAATGTGGGATTTCAGCATACCTGACAGTTTCCCTGATGACTACAACTGCAGATACTGCACCCAACTTTAGCTCCTGACTGACAAGGTCAAGGAACTGGAGCTGGAGCTGGATGGACACAGGGCCATCCAGAAGGCTGAAAACCTCAGGCGTGACATTTGCTGAGGAGGTTACAACCAGTGTGCAGGCTTCAGATAATAGATGGGTGACGACCAGGCGAAGTAAGGGGAGTAATCAGGGATCCCTTGTGGATATTCCTCTCAGCAACAAATATACCCCTTTGGATACTACTGAGGGGCATGACCTATTAGGTAACTTTAACTTCCCTAATATTGATTCGCACCTGATTAATTCCAACGATTTAGATGGAGCACAGTTTGTTAAGTGTGTCCAGGACGGATTCCTATCACAGTATGTGGACAGGCCGACTAGGGGGAATGCCCTACTAGATCTAGTACTAGGTAATGAACCGGGTCAGGTCACAGATCTCTCAGTGGGTGAGCATCTGGGGGACAGTGACCACCGCTCTCTGGCCTTTAGCATTATCATGGAAAAGGATAGAATCGGAGAGGATAGGAAAATTTTTAATTGGGAAAGGCAAATTATGAGGCTATAAGGCTAGAACTTGCGGGTGTGAATTGGGATGATGTTTTTGCAGGGAAATGTACTATGGACATGTGGTCGATGTTTAGAGATCTCTTGCAGGATGTTAGGGATAAATTTGTCCCGGTGAGGAAGATAAAGAATGGTAGGGTGAAGGAACCATGGGTGACAAGTGAGGTGGAAAATCTAGTCAGGTGGAAGGAGGCAGCATACATGAGGTTTAGGAAGCAAGGATCAGATGGGTCTATTGAGGAATATAGGGAAGCAAGAAAGGAGCTTAAGAAGGGGCTGAGAAGAGCAAGAAGGGGGCATGAGAAGGCCTTGGCGAGTAGGGTAAAGGAAAACCCCAAGGCATTCTTCAATTATGTGAAGAAAAAAAGGATGACAGGAGTGAAGGTAGGACCGATTAGAGATAAAGGTGGGAAGATGTGCCTGGAGGCTGTGGGAAAATGTGCCTGGAGGCTGTGGAAGTGAGCGAGGTCCTCAATGAACACTGTTCGGTATTCACCAATGAGAGGGAACTTGGTGATGGTGAGGACGATATGAGTGAGCTTGATGTTCTGGAACATGTTGATATTAAGGGAGAGGAGGTGTTAGAGTTGTTAAAATACATTAGGACAGATAAGTCACCAGGGCCTGACGGAATATTCCCCAGGCTGCTCCACGAGGCGAGAGAAGAGATTGCTGAGCCTCTGGCTAGGATCTTTATGTCCTCGTTGTCCACGAGAATGGTACTGGAGGATTGGAGGGAGGCAAATGTTGTCCCCTTGTTCAAAAAAGGTAATAGGGATGGTCCAGGTAATTATAGACCAGTGAGCCTTACGTCTGTGGTGGGAAAGCTGTTGGAAAAGATTCTTAGAGATAGGATCTATAGGCATTTAGAGAATCATGGTCTGATCAGGGACAGTCAGTATGGCTTTGTGAAGGGCAGATTGTGTCTAACAAGCCTGATAGAGTTCTTTGAGGAGGTGACCAGGCGTATAGATGAGGGTAGTGTAGTGGATGTGATCTATATGGATTTTAGTAAGGCATTTGACAAGGTTCCACACAGTAGGCTTATTCAGAAAGTTAGAAGGCATGGGATCCAGGGAAGTTTGGCCAGGTGGATACAGAATTGGCTTGCCTGCAGAAGACAGAGGGTGGTGGTGGAGGGAGTACATTCAGATTGGAGGGTTGTGACTAGTGGTGTCCCACAAGGATCTGTTCTGGGACCTCTACTTTTCGTGATTTTTATTAACGACCTGGATGTGGGGGTAGAAGGGTGGGTTGACAAGTTTGCAGACGACACAAAGGTTGGTGGTGTTGTAGATAGTGTAGAGGATTGTCGAAGATTGCAGAGAGACATTGATAGGATGCAGAAGTGGGCTGAGAAGTGGCAGATGGAGTTCAACCCGGAGAAGTGTGAGGTGGTACAGTTTGGTAGGACAAGCTCCAAGGCAGGGTACAAAGTAAATGGCAGGATACTTGGTAGTGTGGAGGAGCAGAGGGATCTGGGGGTGCATGTCCACAGATCCCTGAAAGTTGCCTCACTTGTAGATAGGGTAGTTAAGAAAGCTTATGGGGTGTTAGCTTTCATAAGTCGAGGGATAGAGTTTAAGAGTCGCGATGTAATGATGCAGCTCTATAAAACTCTGGTTAGGCCACACTTGGAGTATTGTGTCCAGTTCTGGTCACCTCACTATAGGAAGGATGTGGAAACATTGGAAAGGGTACAGAGGAGATTTACCAGGATGCTGCCTGGTTTAGAAAGTATGCATTATGATCAGAGATTAAGGGAGCTAGGGCTTTACTCTTTGGAGAGAAGGAGGATGAGAGGAGACATGATAGAGGTGTACAAGATAATAAGAGGAACAGATAGAGTGGATAGCCAGCGCCTCTTTCCCAGGGCACCATTGCTCAATACAAGAGGACATGGTTTTAAGGTAAGGGGTGGGAAGTTCAAGGGGAATATTAGAGAAAGGTTTTTTACTCAGAGAGTGGTTGGTGCATGGAATGCACTGCCTGAGTCAGTGGTGGAGGCAGATACACTGGTGAAGTTTAAGAGACTACTAGACAGGTATATGGAGGAATTTAAGGTGGGGGCTTATATGGGAGGCAGGGTTTGAGGGTCGGCACAACATTGTTCTATGTTCTATGTAACAGCCAGAACTGTGGCCAGCTCCAAAGCTCAGCAAGGAAGGGTAAAGTCAGGTAGAACAGTAACAATAAGAGAATGGATAGGAGATAATGTGGCCGCAAAATAGATACCAGGATGATGTGTTGTCTCCCAGGTGCTAGATGCTGCAGAATATTCTCAACAGGAAGGGTGAGCAGCCAGAGGTCATAGTACACATTGGCATCAATGTTATATTGTAGATGGAAAGAGGGAAGAAGTCCTGCGCAGTAAGTAGAAAGAGGTGACATAGGATCAGAAAATGTAGAATCCTTATGGATAGAGTTAAGAAACTACAAGGGTAAAAAGACCCTGATGGGAGTTATATACAGGCCTCTAAACGATGGCCAGGATACTGGGTACAAATTACAATGAGAGATAGAAAAGGCATGAATTAAAAGCAATGTTATGATAGTCATAGAGGATTTCACCATGCAGGTAGACTGAGAAAATCAGAGTGGTACTGGATGCCAAGAGATGGAATTTGTACAATGCCTATGAGCTGGCTTTTTAGAGCAGTTTGTGGTGAGCCCACTTGGGAAAAGACAAACTTGGATTGAAAACACAATTCTGGAATGAACCAGATTTGATTAGAGCACTTAGGATAAAGGAACCCTTTGCAGGCAGTGTTCATAATATGATAGAATTCATCCTGCAGTTTGAGAGAGGGAAGATAAAGTCAGATGTATCAGTATTACAGTGGAGAAAAAGGAATTACAGTGGCATGGGAGAGGAGCTGACCAAAGTTAATTGGAAGGGGACACTTGCAGGGATGATGGCAGAACAGCAATTGCAGGAGGTTCAGGGCAACTCGGAAGGCACAGGCTAGATACATCCCAAAGATGAAGAAGTATTCAAAAGAGAGGATGAGGCAACTGTGACTTACAAGGGAAAAGTAATATTAGCATTCATTTCCAGAGGACTAGAATATAAGAACAAGGATGGTGGGATAGTGGTGGGTGCTGGCGGCAAAACATCTGTTGCTCATTAAACATCCTACAAAATACTGTTTTAGATTGATTTTGACGCAATTTGGTAGGGTGTCTAACTGCAGACTGAAATGTTTACTTCATTTTGTCTCCCCACTAATAGTGAACTTTTTTGCTTAACCCATTGTTATTTGTCAGCTCTGACAATCCTGTCAAGTTTATCCTATTCCTTGCCTTTTTAGTATGTTGTTTCTGAATCAGTTACATTGTTGAAAACTTCATTGTGCATTGTGTTTCCATGACTCTTTAAAGCTTGAAGTGTTATATGCTATATCACAGTTTTATTCTGGTGTTCCAGATTTTTGTCAAATGCCATTGTTTGAGCTTGAATCCTTGAGCTTATTAACTACAAAAGGTATCTACATTGGTAGCAGTACAGTGCACCCTATCTACCTCCAGGGGTGATCAACATTAATTTAAGAAGCTTGCGTACATGTTAGGGGAGCCTGGATTTTTAGAGTCGCGGTGCACAGATTGATCACAACTAATTAAAACTGGTCAACTTGTTAATTAAAAAGTGCTAGTAAGCCACCTAATGTTTGCCCAACTGGAACCACCTTGTCCACTGGCGTAAGCTCGAGATTCTGTAGATGCTGGAAATCTTAAGTAACACACATCAAATGCTGGAGGAGCTCAGCAGGTCAGGCAGCATCTACGGAGAGGAATAAACCATCCGCTTTACGGATCGAGAGCTTTCAGTGGGACATCACGGGTCTGATGAAGTGTCTCAGCCCGAAACATCGACTGTTTCATTCCTTCCATAGATGTTGCCTGTCTTGTTGAGTTCCTCCAGCATTTTCTGAAGATTCTGAAGTTTATGAATCACAGTTGGTTATTTCATCAACAGCCATTCCTTGGTGTTCTGTTAAACCATCTAAAACAGCTATCAAATTTCAGGCTGTTACAGACATTTTTCCATCATGTGCACGAAGGCACCTCACTCCTAATTTAGTGCTTTCCTTTGCCCTTTAACCCACCTACTGTCAAGCCCTCCTGCATCCAGACTCACCCGCAATGAGGTTGGTCATTAGACAAGTACCAAGGTTCAGGTTTGGCCCAACTCTAAGTGGACAATAGGAACAACTTGGAGATACTTGTGCAGTGGAATTCTCTGAAAGACACATAGAGAATGAGGGTACCTGCCACTTTAGGGAAGCAGCATGGATTTCATGTACTGGAAATGAGGAGCTTTATCAGTAGATTGTTCCTTTATAAATTAATTGTGATAGATGCTGAAACTTGGATAGTTCAGTACATTTCTATAAATGGTGTTGAGTTAGTGAACTGGCTGGAAGGAATTACCAAGTTTTGGTTTCTTTATCACTGTATGATGAGCATCTGTGTACAATGGAAGGTAGATGTGTGTACTGAACTGTACTTTATAATCACCACTTTAATGTCACAACTAACTTAAACAGACAGGCCATGAGGATTTTAATTATGGAGTTTTTTGTGTGTTCTGGCAAAGAACCATGTGGTCAGTATCAACTGTTGTCTGATTATCCTTCCTGGAATATTTTTCTATGTTAGATTTACTGTATAAATGCCAACTGTTGTTGTTGAGTACTCCCAACAATGCTACTTATAGATTTATAGAATTCTGATTTAATGACAATGAAGAAGAAAAGTCACTTGGAGGTGACTTGCTCTGTTAATATTACTGCCTTGCCCTGTCTTGGCGGTTGTCAATTGGCTCCCACGTACTGCTGAAGAAAGTTCAAAGATCTGCTACATCCTATAAACAGCTGCTAGTGAATTCACAGTGCACCGCTGATGGATGAAAATATTGTGGGTGTAGCATAGATTTTGATCAGGTCTGCCTTTCTCAAACATCTTCAAACATGCAGCGGTATGAATTCCATTGGCCTTGTGATAACAGCGGAAATATAGCAGGGCAACTAGAAGTTGCTATGCTCTATTATATACATTCTCTGATATTGAATAGAACCATTTGGACTATGGTCTTGTAGCCTGGAATAAGTTGTGTCCCGCATCTGGTTAAGTTTCTAATAAGGTTGATTGTAGGAGCATTTATGGTTATAGGAACTATAGCCATAACAATAGGAAGTCACAGCATAAAACTTGTGAGGTGTGGTCATCCATTTGTCAGCCCAAGACCTCAGTGTTTCCATGTGTTGTCATGTGCTGCTTCATCAGCAGTCATGGAAAAGAATATTTCACATTTACTGTATTTTGAAGAGTCTCGTTCCTGATCTTGTCTAAATCATTGATTGAATAGAAGAAAATAGTTAAGCCAAGAAACCTGTTGTGCAGCAAGAACTTGTGGCTGTAACGGTTGCCCTACACTGGCCATTATCTTTGCTTCACTGCTACAGTCAGAAGTCCCAATCTGTTTTAAGGGGGTGACAATCATATCAGTGCCCCAGAAGATCAGGGTGAGCTTCATCAACAACCTTCGTCCAGTTGCACTCATACCTATTGTGATGAAGTACTTTGAGAGGTTGGTCATGGCCAGAATCAATTCTTGCAAAGGACCTAGACCTGCTGCAATTTGCCTATTGCCACATTAGATCTACAGCAGATGCAATCTCACTGGCCTTGGATCAGCTAGATAATAGCAATATCTACATCAGGCTGCTGTTTATTGATGCAGCACACACAAAATGCTGGAGGAACTCAGCAGGTCAGGCAGCATCTATGGAAAAAAGTACAATAATATTTTGGGCCAAAACCCTTCGGCAGGACCCCGTGTGTGTTGCTCGGATTTCCAGCATCTGCAGATTTTCCCTTGTTTGCTATTTATTGATTGCATCTCGGCATCCAACACAATCTTACCCTCAGTTTTAATCAACAACCTCCAAAACCGGGGGCGTCACATGATGACGTGGGATTGAGACGTGTAAATCCAGCTCTCCCGTAAAAAATCAGCAAAGTACCATTTAAACAAAGTAAGGTTAATAAATACTTTCCGAAAACTACTTATAAGCTTCGTAAGCCTACTCTATGATATGCCTTGAAAACCGCAACAGAAGAAGTCTGCTGTTGTGAAGTCGCCGTGAGATGGGAAGAAAAAAGGGCCTACTGCAGCGATGGAGCCTCGGATTCAGGTTGGATCTCCTTCGGAGGAGACGTATTTTATCTCTGGCGTAGAAGAACAGGGAGCAATGGCAGCGGTAGCGGTCTCTCGGAAGAAGATGCCAGAATTGCGCATGTGCAAAGAAGAACGCATGCGCAAATCGACACAACTTAAACTACAAGAACTGACGGCCACTGTAACTGAAAGTGACTCAGTGTCAGAATTGGATACCGCAGATAATACAGATGAAGAGGAGGAAGAACTGGAAGAGACTGGAAGTAAAGGAGACGACGGAGACATAAGAGAGGCTTTATTGCAATTAACGACTGAACTAAGAAAATTAAGAACAGAGCTTAGAGACGTGAAGATGTGCTATGATAAAGCTATGAAAAGACAGGATAAAATGGATAAGAAACCAGAAGATGGAAAGAACGATGGAGCGTATTAACGATAGAGTGGAAAAAACAGAAAATGATGTGCTTGTCTGGAATACGGAAAGAAATCGACTCTTGGACGTGCTGGAAAATTTTAGTAGATGTAACAATATTAAAATTGTTGGTCTTAAAGGAGGTATAGAGGGAGATAATCCAATAGAATTTTTTCAAAGATGGATCCTGAAAACCTTGCAAATGAAAGAGGAAGACTGATCAATTGAAATTGAGTGGGTACATAGAGCTCTAAGACCAAAACCACAAGACGACCAATATCCACAATCAATTTTAATAAAATTCTTAAGATTTCAAGACAAAGAAAGGATTCTACAGGCAGCTGCCCAAGCTGCCGAGAAGAGAAAAGGGCCACTGATGATAGAAGGGAAGAAAATTTTTTTTTACCCTAACATAAGTTATGAACTTCTGAAGAGAAGGAAGAAATTTAATCCAGTGAAAAAAGCCCTATGGGATCATGGTTATCAATTTATATTGCGTTATCCTGCAACCTTGAAGATTTTTTTGCCTGGTGGAGAAAAAAGATTTTTTGACGATTACCGGAAAGCAGAGGGGTTTGTATGAGAATCTTTGAATATTCACCAGATACAAGAACAAACCCAGAGGACCGAGATGGATTGAAGATGAAGACTGGATCAAGGATTAGGCCTGTTGGATTTTTAGGCGGATGAATATACAAATATATTATTAATTATATGAGGGAGGGGAAGAAAGGTTAAAATTTGAGAAATATTAGCTGGGATTAATGACATTAATTTTATATACACATACAATTTTTTGTTATGGGGGAGCTGGAAGAAACACTGACCAATCGCTACGTTATTCATGTGTGCAAGCGTGGCAATAGCCACGACCTGCACAATGGAGGGGGGTAGTGTTGTGTATCTTTTCATTCACAACATTAGTGGGGGGGTATTTTGTTTCTTTTTTTGTATCTTATCTATCTTTTTTTTCTTTTTGCCTGGATGATTGGGAGGGAAACGCATAGCAACATGGTGAAGTTCAAAGAGATTCCCCAGGGAACTATGAGAGTTGAGAAGCTAAGTAATGTTTTAGATTTTAAGAGATAAATATGAAACATTTTTGAATATTTGGAGCCCTTATTTACAGCTCCGATGATAAAGATCTTGGTTCCTTGGGGGAAGTAACAAATATATATAAAATTATTTTTAATCCCATGTGCAAACCTTCCATTATTCAGGCAGTTCTTTTTTTTCTTTTTTTCTTTTTTCTTTAGGTAGGAGTATATATCGGGGGGGGGAGGGTTAAGGGGAGGGGGGAGGGTAGATATTATTTTCTCATGTATTTACTTTGAAAGCTCAATAAAAATTATTTAAAAAAAAAACAACCTCCAAAACCTGGGCCTCTGTACCTCCCTCTTCAACTGGATCCTTGACTTCCTCATCAGGAGATCACATCAGTGCAGATCAGAAATAACATCTCCTTCTCACTGGCAACCATCACTAGTCCACTTCAAGGATGCCTGCTTAGCTCGATCCTTTACTCTTTCTGCGCCCATGTCTGTGTGGCTAGGCACAGCTCAAACACCACCTATAAATAAGCCAATGACATAACTATTATTCGCAGAATTTGATAGGGTGATAAGGAGGCGTGAAGGAGTGAGATGGATCAGCTGACTGGGTGGTGTTGTAATAACAACCTTGCATTCAATGTCATTAAGATCAAGGAATTGATTGTGGACTTCGGGAAGAGGAAGTTGAGGGAACACACACTTGTCCTCATTGAGGGGTCAGCAGTGGAAAGGGGATGCAGTTTCAAGTTCCTGGTTGTTAACATCTCTGCAGATCTGTCTTGAGCGCAATATATTGATGCAATTACAAAGAAGGCACGACAGCGGCTACACTTCATCAGGGGTTTGAGGAGACTTGGTATGTCACCAAAGACTCTTGCAAGTTTCTACTGATGTACCAGGGAGATCATTCCAACTGGTTGCATCAGCAACTGGTATGGTGGGACCTCCGCACCATATCGGTAAAAGCTGCAGAAAGATGTCCCAACATCGAAGACATCTTCAAAAGGTGATGCCTCAAAAAGGAGACATCCATCATTTTGATAACACCCATTACCCAAGACATGCTCTTTTTTTCATTGCTATCATCAGGGAGGAGGTACAGGAGCCTGAAGTCACACACTCAGCATTTCAGGAACAGCTCCTTCCTCTCCGCATTCGGATTTCTGAATGGACAGCGAACCCGTGAAACTACCTCTCTACTTTTCTCTTATCTCCCTACTTATTTAATTTTGTGTGTGTGTTTATATTTGTATATAATATAATTGTGTGTACATGTGTGTATATATTTATATTTATATATAATAAAATTGTGTGTATGTATATGTGTGTGTGTATATATATATTTGTAGTTTGTATTACGATGTATTGCAATGTGCTGCTGCCACAAAGTAACACATTTCACGACATATTCCAGTGATATTCAACTAGACTCTGATTTTCCTCTCGAGCATCGAATCACCTGCTAAACATATTCCAAGGTTTCCCAGCTTAGGAGAGGGGTGGAAAAAGTTGGATTCACTGATTCACTCTTTGGACACTGTCTGTAGGCCAGGTGGAGCAGGAATAGTTACCCCACCTTCCCCCAAGCATATCTTTTGTACAGGCTTCTGACCCTCAACTCCTTCACACCTCGCCCTTTAGTGACCTTCCATCCCACCAAGAAGCAAACCTACTGTCCCAGGTGTTTCTGAGTCTCTTGTGATTTCCTGCCATCCTACATCCTACAACAGTTAGTCTGACATCAGTGGTGGGGAAGATGCTGGAATGAATTATAAAAGATGTAATAGCGGCATATTTGGATAGCAGTGGCAGGATAGGTCCGAGTCAGCATGGATTTACAAGGGGGAAATCATGCTTGACTAATCTTCTGGAATTTTTTGAGGATGTAACAATGAAAATGGACATGGGAAAGCCAGTGGATGTAGTGTACCTGGACTTTCAGAAAGTCTTTGATAAGGTCCCACATAGGAGGTTAGTGTGCAAAATTAGAGCAAATGGTATTGGGGGTAGGGTACTGACATGAATAGAAAATTGGTTGGCAGACAGGAAACAGAGTAGGGATTAATGGGTCCTTTTCAGAATGGCAGGCAGTGACTAGTGGGGTACCGCAAGGCTCAGTGCTGGGGCCGCAGCTATTTACAATATACATTAATGATTTAGATGAAGGGATTAAAAATAACATTAGCAAATTTGCAGATGACACAAAGCTGGGTGGCAGTGTGAAATGTGAGGAGGATGTTATGAGAATGCAGGGTGACTTGGACAGCTTGGGTGAGTGGGCAGGTGCAAGGCAGGTGCAGTTTAATGTGGATAAATGTGAGGTTATCCACTTTGGTGGCAACAATAGGAAGGCAGATTACTATCTGAATGGTGTCAAGTTAGGAAAAGGGGAAGTACAACGAGATCTAGGTGTCCTTGTTCATCAGTCACTGAAAGTAAGCATGCAGGTACAGCAGGCAGTGAAGAAAGCTAATGGCATGCTGGCTTTCATAACAAGGAGAGTTGAGTATGGGAGCAAAGAGGTCCTTCTGCAGTTGTACAGCGCCCTGGTGAGACCACACCTGGAATATTGTGTACAGTTTTGGTCTCCAAATTTGAGGAAGGACATTCTAGCTATTGAGGGAGTGCAGCGTAGGTTCATGAGGTTAATTCCCAGGATGGCGGGACTGTCATATGTTGAAAGATTGGAGCAACTGGGGTTGTATACACTGGAATTTAGAAGGATGAGAGGGGACCTTATTGAAACATGTAAGATTATTAGGGGATTGGACAAGCTAGAGGCAGGGAACATGTTCCCGATGTTGGGGGAGTCCAGAACCAGAGGCCACAGTTTAAGAATAAGGGGTAGACCATTTAGAACAGAATTGCGGAAAAACTCTTCACACAGAGGGTTGTGATTCTGTGGAATGCTCTGCTTCAGAAGGCAGTAGAGGCCGATTCTCTGGATTCTTTCAAAAAAGAGTTAGATAGAGCTCTTAAAGATAGCGGAGTAAAGGGATATGGGCAGAAGGCAGGAAAAGGGTGCTGATTGTGGATGATCAGCCATGATCACAGTAAAAGGTGGTGCTGGCTCGAAGGGCTGAATGACCTACTCCTACACCTATTGTCTATTGTCTAACCTGACATTGCCCACCTTACTTGAACTGAAGACATCCATATGAGTAAACCACTGCGCTGTCCTTTTATTCTCTCCTTACTGCTACATGCAAGCTCCCAGCAGCATTCACTGATCTTTTCCAGTTATCAGTGATTGACTCCAGGGGTTCTTTGGTCTTTCATGGGCATTCATACTTCATGGAACATAGAAAACCTACAGCACAATACAGACCCTTTGGCCCACAATTCTGTGCCGAACCTGTACTTACTTTAAAAATTACCTAGGGTTACCCATAGCCCTCTATTTTTCTAAGATCCATGTACCTATCCAAGAGTCTCTTAAAAGACCCTATTGGATCTTGTGCGCCTTCCATCATGGTGTGTGATGCATGTTTATGGTGTTAAATTAAGGAGTGGCTTATTGAATAATATCCACTTTGCATTGGGAAATAAGGAGAAATAGAGAATATAATGGACTGCCCCTCTCTACACCATAAGCGTTCGTTCTTTTCTCATTGTGTGTTGAACTTATCGTAAAGGAAGTGGTGCATTATTGCTAAAAACATTTGATACTTCCTTTAACTCAGCACTTGGAGCTTGAGTGAAAAATACAGCAGTGAATGCTTTATTTTAGACAATATTTGGCAATTAAAGGTATGGTCTTTTAAATATTCAATAAATTTAAGAATGCCTTTTTTTGTCTACCATTATCTGTGCATCATTATAATCGCTCTAATCCAGAAGCACATATTCTTTTTGAAGTTTATTGCTTAATTTGGAAAATGCTGCTTCATATGATTTAAGTTTGCACTTTTTGGTCTGGTCTGGCCATTAATTTTGATAGTTGTTTGTAGTTTGAACTCTTGTAAGTTTTTAAGTGATTTGGGAATGTATATTTATGTTTGTGCTATTTTTAGAGTAACTTGGTCAATACTTATCTCCTGAGGACTGTGCTTATAAGAAAGTTGAATTGCAGCTTTCAGTGTGCAAAATAATCACTTCAAATTTCCTCAAGACCACATGATTTTTACATGGAATGCAGGCAGATGACCACAGTTGCTTCCACCCTACTAGATAAGTCACAAAATAGAAGAGGAATTTCACAGCTTCACATTTCCAAATTTGGCATCCATCAAGTAGCTGGACACCAGGTTACATACAAATAAATAAAAGGCCAAAATTGTGATCTCTGGTTTGGGACCATGGAGTACTGGAGGACCCAGGAAAATACACTTAGCTTTATAAAAAAGAGGCCAGTCAGAAGGGAAAATGGTACCTGTTGCCCATTTCTCTCCCCTACCCTGCAGCCCAACCCCCAAAATGTTTCTTCCCAGCAATTCCCTCCAACCCACAAAGCCCAGGAAAATCAGTGTATCTGATTACTTTAACATTACTCGACCTCTCCTTGTCTTGAACCTCGTGGAGCCAAAGCTGAAATTTATCCAGCAGTGGAAATAGACCAAGTATTTTGGTTCAAATTAAAACGTATCTAAATTATTATGTACTCAGATAAAAATTTGTTTGAGTGGGACTTAGGACCTGATGGAAAATACAAAATCTGAAAAGACTGTAGTATGCACCTGGTTAGTCCAAAAGTTCATGAATTGTTATATTTACCCAGGTCTGAGACATATTTATGCAGGTTCTTCAATATTTCCACAAGCATTCTGATCAGATGTTGATTCCACCCTTTAAGCAGGGAGGAGACATCAGAGCATTATGGAGGATAGATCCCTAGACCCTCACCTAGTGCATTCTTGGTCCTTGTAGAAAGGCAGAGAAGAAGGGGTAGCAGTTAGCGTGATCCTATTACAGCTCAGGGTGTCAGAGTTCAGAGTTTAATTCCAGTGTCCTCTGTAAGAAAGCTTGTACTTTCTTCCCTTGTGAGTGTGTTTCCCCCAGGTGCTTTGGTTTCCTCCTGCAGTCCAAAGGCAAAGAGTTTGCATCCCTTTGCCTTGACTCACTGCTTTAATGATACTCTTGGCATCATGAATAAATATTTTTATCATATGATATTTAAATGTCTTCAGGTATGTTTCTAGCCATGATCATTTGACATGCATGTACGTTTCAATTATAAACTAAGTACTTTTCTCAAACTATAGGTTTGCTGAGTTATATTCATTGGTATTGGACTTGCATGCCAGTCAAAACTTACTGTTATTTTTTCCCAAAATGTTACCTCTTGCTTCAATTACTGCCTTTCTTTTCACCGCTCTTTGGCTGTACCAAGCTGAACTGTGTGTGAAGACAGGAGTGCATTATCACTATGTCAGAGTAAAACCCCTGGTAGAGTGTGGAGTGTTAAACAAAAAGTTAGCTAATTTATGATACACTATAGATCTGTTGTAACCTTAAAATACTTGTTTCTTCAAGGCACATTTTAATAAAGGTACGCATCCCTCTACCTGTCCACTAGAAACAATCAAATATATTATTTATTGTTTGGTACTATTGACATCACGCAGAACTGTGGTGGTTAGATAGTAAAGATCCATGTTAGTTTTTCAACGGTACCTCTTACTGTCATACGAGCACCAGTACATTTTAAATTTGATTAATTTTTGAGTCCTGCTGATAGAAGCAGTGAAATTGTTATTACCCTTTGTCCACATGGATGGATTCATTGGATTGGTTGTAGAACAATTTCAAGATCATAATGGTATCTTGGGTATTATGATTCTACACTGTGGGCAGAACCTTCCCCCAAATATTTTATTATTGTTGTGTTGGCCAAAATTTTGACAACAGCCTTTACATTGAAGATTCCAATGTGTGCAACATAATTTCTTTAAAATGTTTTTCAGGATAATTATTGATGGGCCAATTTAGTGAGTTGAGAATTCAAACATACAAATTCAAATATGCAATAAAGGAAAGATTGTAAAAATTCATCTGGAAATCCATTCTAGGTACAATTGTAGATCTGTTATAGTACCGCATCTTAGTGTGCAACCTCAGTGGCTGTAAATATAATGTACTCAGATATCAAATATCAAAGTAAATTTATAATCAAAGTATGTATGCATATGTTGCCATATACTGCCCTGTGATTTATATTTCTCATCCAAGTATTTAGTGGAAAACAGAAAAACAGTATAATTTTGTTAAAAAAAAAAACTACCCATAGAGGCTGGGTAGACAACCAATGTACAGAAGGCAACCAATGTACAGAAGACACAGTGTGCAAGTAACAATAATACTGAGAACATGAGTTGTAAAGAGTCACTGAAAGTAAGTCTGTACGTCATAGAATCCATTCCGAGTAGTGTTGAAACTATGCTGGTTCAGGAGTCTAATGGTTAGAGAGTAATATCTGTTCCTAAGGACCCTGTACCTCCTACTTGATGGTGGTAGTGAGAAGATGACATGGCAAAGATGGTGGGGATATTTAATAGATGCTGCTTTCTTGTGGCAGTGCTCCATGTGAATGTATTTAATGGTGGGGAAGGCTTTGCCTATGATAGACTAGGCAAAATCCACAACTTTCTATAGCCTTTGCATTCTTGGGTATTGGTGTTCCCAAAGCACGTGCAACCAATTTGGATACTCTCCACAGTGCATCTTTAGAAGTTTGTCAAAGGTTTTGGTGACATGCCAAATCTACGCGAACTTCTAAGAAAGTAGAGGTGCCTTTGCACCTTCTTCGTGAAGACTCTTATGTACTGGTCCCAGGACATTTCATCTCATTTGTTAATGCCAAGGAATTTAAAGCTACTGACCCTCTCCAACTCTGTTTCCCTAATGAACCTCTAGCTTCTTCCTTCTGTAATCAAGAATCAGTTCTTCAGTTTTGCCGACACTGAGTGAGAGGTTGGTGTTGTATTTTATTTGTGGAAGTTGGCCTATTTTCACTTCAACAAAGCATTGTAAATTTAAAATGAACTTCTGGATGTTGTGGTGCAGTTAATTACAAAACTTAACACTGGTATACAGTCTCTGCCCAAGATTCTGCAAAATAATAATTGCAATGAGTAAATCTATCTAAATTAATATATCAGTTAAATAGAGATACAAAGTTTGGGCAATTCTAAGTACAGTATTTAGCAATCTATATACAGAAACCTGATTTGGTTCACTAATTTCCACACTCCACTGGTGAAATAGTATCAGAAGGTGAGACACTTTTCTCAGAAAAAAGAATGAAAATAATCTGATTCTGATGAAGTTCTTCGTTACTGTGTATAGCAGTCTAATATGAACTACTGCTCTCCCACTGCCCAGGGCAGGGACCAGCAGTACATTTCCATCAATTTTCTTCAGTCAGTGGAAACAGGTCATGTACAAAGCACTCGTTGGCCTAGATTTTCATTCATTGATAAAGTTCACAGCTCAGTGAACTTTCTGGTTGCTTTTTGAACTGGAAAATGGTTCTTAGAGGTAAGTTTGAGCACAGTGTGCTCTTCATCAGATTCATTGCATCATGAGCAAGGTTTCTCTTCAATGATATAGCAGACTAAAAAATCCGCTTTAACATTTCCTGTGCATCTAACGTGTATGTAAAAGATATGTGCCACATGTTCCGCAGGGATCTGTTCTGGGACCCCTTCTCTCTGTGATATTTATAAATAACCTGGATGAGGAAGTAGAAGGGTAGGTTAGTAAGTTTGCTGATGACACAAAAGTTGGGGGTGTCATGGACAGTCTGGAGGGCTGTCAGAGATTACAGCAGGACATCGATATGTTGCAGAACTGGGCTGAGAAGTGGCAGTTGGAGATCAACCCAGTTAAGTGTGAAGTGGTTCATTTCAGTAGGTCAAATTTGAAGGCAGATTATAATATTGGTGTATATATGTGTATAATAATACACATTGGCTGTGTGGAGGATCAAAGAGATCTTGGCGTCCGTGTCCCTAGGACACTCAGTTGCTATGCAGGTTGACAGTGTTGTTAAGAAGGTGTATGGCGTGTTGGCCTTCATCAACCATGGGATTGAGTTTGAGAGCCATGAGGTGAAGTTACAGCTATACAAGACCTTGGTCAGACCTCACTTGTAGTACTGTGTTCAGTTCCGGTCACCTCACTACAGGAAGGATGTGGATAATATAGAGGGTTTGCAGAGGAGATTTACAAGGACATTGCCTAGATTGGGGAGCATGCCTTATGACAATAGGTTGAGTAAACTTGGCCTTTTATTCTTGGAGCGACGGAGGATGAGAGGTGACCTGATAGAGGTGTATAAGATGCTAAGAGGCATAGATCATGTGGATAGCCAGAGGCTTTTTCCCAGTGCTGAAATGGCTAGCACAAGGGGGCATAGTTTTAATGTGCTTGGAAGTAGGTATAGGGGGTTTCCACACAGAGAGTGATGGGTTTGTGGAATGCACTGCCAATGGCAGTGGTAGAGGCCGATACAATAGGATCTTCTAAGGTACATGGAGCTTAGAAAGATAGAGGGCTATGTGGTAGGGAAACTCTAGGCAGTTTCTGGTGTAGGTTACATGATCGGCACAACATAGTGGGCTGAAGGGCCTGTAATGTGCTAAAGATCTCTATGTTCATATTCTTCATCCCCATATGTAGTGAATACTTCAGAGAGGTGATAGTGTAGTGGAGCCTGTGGACAGTAAATCCTAATAGGTGGAGATGCCAGTACTTTCCCTTCAGTTTAATCTAGAATGTGGTTTGTGCTGACACTCTTAATATGATTGCTGTCACACTATCTGACGGCGTTGTTGGATGAGTACTTGGCCAGGTATTGAAGACCTGTGTTAATCAACTAGCTGGAGTGTTTACTGATATATTTAACTTCTCCCTTCGGCAGTCGGAGGTACCCACCTGCTTCAAGCAGACTTCAATTATACCAGTGCCCACAAAGAACATGGTGACCCTCCTCAATGATTGCCATCCAGAACAGTACATCCATTGTGAAGAAGTGTTTTGAGAGATCGGTGATGGAACATATCAATTCCTGTCTGAGAAGTGACTTGGATCCATTCTAATTTGCCTAATGTCACAATAGGTCAATAGTGGATGCTATTTCATTGACTCTTCACTCAACCCTTGACCATCTGGGCAGTGAAGATGCATACATCATGATACTCTTTATTGATTATAGCTCTGCATTCAAAACTATCATCCCCTCAGAACTAATCAATAAGCTCCAAGACCTAGGGCTCAATACCTCCTTGTGCAACTTGATCCTCGATTTCTCTACTTGCAGATCCCAGTCAGTTCAGATTGACAACAAAATCTCCTCCACAATCATCATCAGCAGAGGTGCACCACGAGGCAGTGTTCTCTGCTCACTTTATATTTATGACTGTGAGGCCAAGTACAGCTCCATGCCATATTTAAGTTTGCTGATGACACTAATGTTGGCCAAATTAAGGGTGGTGACAAATCAGTATATGGGAGGGAGATTGAAATCTATCTGAGCAACCTCTCACTCAACATCAGCAAAACCAAAGAGCTGATTATTGACTACAGGACGAGGAAACTGGGGGTCCGTGAGCCAATCCTCATCAGAGTATCAGAGTTAGAGAGGGTCAGCAACTTTAAATTTCTCAGCATTTTAATTTCAGAGGCTTTGTCCTGGGTCCAGTACACAAGTGCCATTACAAAGAAGGCATGGCAGCACCTCTACTTTCTTAGAAGTTTGAGAAGATTTGGCATGTCATTTAAAACTGTGACAAATTTTAATAGATACTTATGGCAAGTATACTGACTGGTTTCATCTTAGAACATAGGATAGTACTACACAAGAACAGGCCTTTTGGCCCACAGTGTTGTGCCCAACCAGCTAAAAAACAAATCAAATATACCCAAACACTAAATCCTTCCTACCTACGCACTGTTTCTTCTCATTGTTACCACCAGGAATGAGGTACAGAAGCCTGAAGGCACACACTCAACGTTTCAGGAACAGCTTCTTCCCCTCTGCCATCCAATTGGTAAATGGGCATAGAACCCATGAGCACTAACTCACTACTTTTTTAAAATATTTATTTGTTTTTGCACCACTTACCTCAACTATTTTAGTACACATCTGTATACTTTGTTTCAGTTTTTTTCTATATTTATCATGTTTTTCATTGTACTGCTGCTGCAGAGTTAACAAATTTCTCAACATATAGCAGTGATATTAAACCTGACTCTGATTCTGACATCCCTTCATCTTTCTTGCATCCATATGCTTATCCAAGATCTCTTAAAAGCTTCTGATGTATTTGCTGCTACCACCATACCAGGCAGTGCATTCAGGTAGTCACCACTCTGAGTAAAAAAACTTACCCCTCATATCCTCCTTGAACTTAACCCCCTCTCACCTTCAATGTGTGCCCTCTAGTATTAGACATTTCAACTCTGAGAAACGTATACTCTCTGTCTACTCTAACACTGCTTGGTATGGAAACAACTATGCCTTTGAAATGAAAAGTCTACAAAAAGTAGCGGATACAGCCCAGTCCATCACAGGTAAAGTCCTTCCCACCATTGAGCTCACCTACAAGGAGCGCTGCCACAAGAAGGAAACTTTCATCATCAAGGACCCCCACCATCCAGGCCATACTCACTCCTCGCTGCTGCCATCAGGAAGGAGGTACAGGAGCTTTGGGTCCCACACCATCAGGTTCCTGAACCAAAATGGATGACTTCACTCACTCCAATACTGAACTGTTTCCACAGCTATGGATTCACTTTGAAGGACTCTACAACTCGTGTTCTCAATATTTATTACTTATTTATCATATTTTGTAAATGGTGATGGAACCGGCTGAAATTCAGTGAAGTCTCTTGAATAAAGTAAGTTATGACAGTAAAGGTTGTAAGTGGGCGATGATGAATGAAATTCAGGAAGCTTTTTAACAAACTGAATGTTGAAAACGTGAGCTACAAGAATGGAATAGCTGAATATCTGAAACTGATGAATTTGGCATTACATCCTGAACGCTGTATTCTACCTTCTGAAAGGTGTGAGACTGTTTCTCGACATTTCGTTGACCTTTGTCAGAAAAGTGCAGGAGGTCAGAGACAAAAAAAAGTCAAGGTAGGAGTGTGCAAGGAGAATGAAAGTGATGGGCAACTGGAAGTTCAGAGGGTCACCCTTGTAGACTGAACAAAGGTATTCCAAAAGTGGTCAAGTAATCAGTCTTTGGTTTTCCATTGTGAGCACTGGATTCAGCATACTAATCTGCAGGAAGTACAAGTAAATTGCTGCTTCATATGAAAAGTATTTGTGCCAGTAGATGATGGCACAAGTGGATTTAAAGTACTTCAGCTCCTGCAGTTAGATGCAAAGGTGCCCTATGAAAGGGAATGGTTTTCAGTAAGATGGAAGTATTGACCAGGATGTTGAAATGGTGAAGGGAGATGGCAGGGGGAGATGTACATCATGAAGAATGGTAAGGTAAAATGGGAGAAGGGGGCCCACAGGTGGTAATGGTGGAGGGGGCCACTGTAGGTAATGAAACTGATACTGGTTGGGTTGGGTTGTTCTCTGACCTTGGCAACCCATTTACAAACATTTCGTCACAATACAAGGAGACATCATCATCGTTGTCAGTATGTCTCCTTATTTGGTGACGAAACATTTGTAAATGGATTGCCAAGATCAGAGAACGACTCAGCCCAACCATCAACCACTCGAGCTACACGTTTTCCAAGTTATTTGAAACTGTTGCTGTTGGTAGCCCTGATTTACCCAAATCACAAGCCAAATTACATTTCTCTGTATGGTTTCTCTGCTAAATTTTGAGTTATTTTGTATGTTTGTTACTTATATTGTTTTCCTCATTCACACCAGATTCACATACAGTAATTCTCGCTGAGAAAGTACATGTTAAACAGATGTTTTAAGTTGAACCTCCCCTAATGTAGCCTTTCTCATTAATATGCAACTGCAGCTCCTTCCACCACCAGTGTATCCTCACCAGAAGTACAACACGCTGAATTTAAGATGTTTAGAACAAAGGAGCAGAAGTAAGCCATGTGGCTATTTTGAGACTGAGACAACACTCAGTTTTATGCCCAATTGTGGGCTTTCCTGCCTGGTCATCACGTTTTCCCACCCACCACCTCCAGCAGCCAGCAGTACCCAGACAATGTTGGCTGACTCCAGTCACAGTACATACTGCGCACGCACAAAGCACACTGTCACTGCCAGGCTGCCATTAGAAAGGCCAAGAATACAAATTAATGAACTCGGCTGCTGCCCTGGTGTGCATTGGGCCCATAACTTATTCTCTACAGAATCTCTTTGTAGAGCTTCATTTATGGGTGTTACAAGGGTGCAGAGGAGATTATTTTAAATCAATAGGCATCCTGATAGTGCAATAAAAGACTGCTAAGACTATCAGTCATTTGCAAGTGATCAGGAGATCAGATGCGTTTTCTGCTTCAGACCTTCCATTACCATGTGACAATATTTTAACAAAACGACATTTAAAGAAAGGGAAGTTGCTATACTGCAAAACAAGACTGATAGAATAAGGAACTTGATGCACAGCCATAATTATGTTGCACGTAGCTTCCTAATCCCTTGCCAAATGTCACTGCTGTTAACACCAATAGCTTGCAGTGTTTCCTGAATATGTTGTGTCATTGGGAGAATGAAAAATAGGAAGTTAATCTTGGTGACAACTGATACTTGCATTGTCAGTAGATTATAACTTGGAAGTTGGACTGGATACCATGAATATTCAGTGAAATTCACAAAGTTGGTGCTGATTGTATAAAGGTAAATGTTTTTGATTGCCTTGAGGGATTTATTTTAGACTAACTTTAATACTGGCAGTCTTGGGACTTCAATCATGAGTGTTACATAGTTAAAGTAGTAGACCAAGGACGTTTGAAGGTTTGCGGCAAATCCTCGGCCCTGCCGATGGAGCAGCTTGCAAGCTATAGTGTTGTTGAGGGAGGCTGAGGGTGTTGGGAGGATGTGGGAATAGGTTCACACAATTGTACCTTTCATTCACCCTCCAGCTTTGCCTGGCACATTTAGTCTTTCACATGCTATTTGTGTGATGATTATTGTGATAGATATGGCGATTTGAGCAAGAACTAGGAACTTTGGAATGTGTGTTAAGTGCTCCTTGTGAATGTTAACTGTCTTGTGAAGAGTAATGATGTCCACAGAGTGAGCCTTTGAGCGATATCCTTACGAGGAAGGTAATGCAGTATAAGTTTTAAAGTAACAACAGAAAATGTTGTAAGTACACAAGGGTCAGGTGGAGAATGCCAATGTTTCTGGTTGGAGACCCTTCAACAGAACTCTGTGACCCCGTTGTCAGCTTTTTTGTACAGAGTGTAACAGGTTGATGTGCATTAGGATTGACGTTGTTAGATGTGTGCCTGGTGCTGCAAAAATGTCAGGCTCAGTCATGAGAATCATGACCAGGAGTGCCCAGTCCAATTTTGCAAGTGGTGCATTCTCACCAGTAAGTGATTGCTACCAAGATGTATTCAACGGAAAATTGATAATGGAGACGTATTTCTGAAATAAAAAAAGGGCAGCACAGCAGTATCGAATTTCCAGGCAGGAGAATTTATTGGCACGGATTTGTACTAATAGAAGTCTGAGAAGAGATGATCCATTGAGTTTTCCAGTCACGTAGAGCTTCAGTGAGAAATTGGGATTGTTGATACTCTGTAATTTTGGACTTGGAGCTCCAAAATTACATCCATGGAGTGTGTGCACATTTGTAGGGCGATTGGGGGAAATGTCACCAGGCACACATGAATGAACATATTAGCAGTAAACCTTCGTCAAAGGAAAGCCTTATCATCAACCACTGTGCAGTAGTAATTTGTTCTGGCACTGGAACAGGAGGAATAATTGTAACAAGGCTACATGAAGAATAGGAGTGGGAACTGAATGTAGCCATTCAAAACATAATCAGAAAGGAAGAAGTGAGATACAGGTCCTTCCCAGGTTGTGACAGGATGCAGTTCCTGTGAACTGCTGTGACCTGAACAGTTTGCAAATTGAAAATGTAGCTTCCCATCAACATATTTATATTAAAACATAATATAGTTGTAGTTAAACAGGGGATTAACTCAATGACTTTGATTTCTCTGCTGTGCCCTGAGTTCCCACCAGGCAGAAGGTGCCTGCAGCCCACAGCAGCCTGCAAATCCATCCTGCTGGTCTTCCAAACACTCATCTATATATACAGGTTGTGCATGAGTCAAAGGTTTGTAAGCTGGGGAGGATCTATAAGAAACTTTATGAATTACATGTAACTTAAAAGCAATAGAGAAAATTAACACAATTACATTAAGAAAAACCCAGTAGCTTTGTGAATTAAAATTGAAAGGTTTAATCATTATTTTCTGATTCTGGCGTCATAAGTGAGACCAGCACTTATTGTACATCCTTAACTGTCTTGAACTGAATTGCTCTGCTAGTTCACTTAATTGGTGGGTCTGGAGTCAAATATGGGAAGACAGATTTTCTCCCCTGAACAGTTCTTAAAATAATCTGGTAGTTTTGTGGCAACCATTGTGAATAGCTTTTGATTGAATTTAAATTCCACATTTCCGATTGTGGGATATGAGCTGGCTCCTGTGGAATTTTAAGCGAGTTTCTGCAAAACAGCA
The DNA here is from genome assembly GCF_030028105.1 of Mobula birostris. Taxonomy (NCBI): domain Eukaryota; kingdom Metazoa; phylum Chordata; class Chondrichthyes; order Myliobatiformes; family Myliobatidae; genus Mobula; species Mobula birostris. The sequence goes on along the minus strand of NC_092378.1, from coordinate 35,933,544 downwards.
GGAACTCAGTCAGGTCTTGTTTAAGTAACAATAGAGTGCTCCATGCTGTCTGTGGTCCACAGGAGTTTTGACCAACATCAAATCAGTGGCAACTGGGGTGCTGTACATGCCATGGGATACCATTTCATATGTCCAGGTTCCTCTCTACTTTAGCACATCAGACATGAGGAGACTCTGAAACAGACTTCAGAAGACTCATATTAAGTCCATGATTAACTTTTGCAAATGATCTTTTAAATTTGTATTGCTTTTCATGTTACAGAAAAGTTTTGTTACCTTGCCCCAGTGTTTCAAGCTGCAAGCCCTAAATATAAAATAGTTGTGGATAAATCTGCTGTGGAATTTGCTGTGTAGAACTTCCACAAAGAGTAGTTAAAACAAAACTGAATTTGAAAAAAAAGGCTGGGTGGAAGAGAATGGAAAATTTGCTTTACTCACGTTGAGAATTTTATTTCCTGCTTCCCTGAAGACAAATTAATTAAGGCAAAGTGCCACTTGAACATCTTTCCCAACATGATAACATTTCTGAAGAACTTTCTAAGTTGTAATGTAGGGACCATGTGCACAGTAATTTCAACACAACAATCTAGTTAATGGTTTGGTAGTGTGTTCTATATATTAGTTGAAGTTTAAGTGGTTTTCTAGGTAACAGGAGATTTTTCCCTGTTCTTTCTCAAGTAGCACCATAGGATTTCATTTTGACGCGAATTTAAAAAGGCATTAGTGGTCCTCATTTTGTTATCTTCTCTGAAAAAAGCAGCTCCAAAGTGCAGCACTTTTGAGTTGGAGATCTGCTTGAGCATAAAATCAAAACCTCCCTGTACCGTCGCCAATGTAAAATTGAATCAGTCTCAAAAATTTTAGCAATATTTTCATGCTGGATTGAGGGCATTTGCAGAAATATAAAAAGAACAAGACTTTCTAGGCTGTTCAGGCAGTTGACAAAGAACAAAGAACAGAGAACATTATTGTAATACTAAGCAAATCTTTCTGCTATAAGTAGGTCAGGATGGAATTATTGACAAAAGTGCTAGAAATTATTTTTCCTCAGGCAATAATTCTTTCTAAGCAATACACACAAAATGTTGGAGGAACTCAGCAAGTCAGGCAGTATCTATTCAAAAGAATGAACAGTCAAGTTCAAATTCAAGTTTAATTGTCATTCAAGCATACATGAATACCCATGAAGTCGGTCAAATGAAACGTTTCTCCGGGGCCTGGGTGCAAAACACACAACACAAGGCACACATTAGATAGCAAGCACATATAAGATTTATAAAATACAGTCACACAAAAAAATATAGTCCAGGACCCTGAGTCCATGAATGTTGCAGAAATCTGAATTTGAACACGATTGTCTTCTTCTGAGCAGCACCAACTCCGGCTTGTACACCGGGACATACCGTGTCCGGCGGACAGGGCCGACTCCAGCCTGCACACCGCGACACACTGTGTCCGGGGTACAGCACCCACTCCGACCTGCACACTGTGACACACCGTGTCCGGCGGACAGGGCCGACTCCAGCCTGCACATCGCGACACACCGTGTCCGGCGTACAGCACCGACTCCGCCTCTCTCCTGGGCGGCTGTAAACCGGCGACACCCCGGCTTGAAGCCTAGTCCTCACTACCACTGAGGCCACATTGCAGTCTGCCAATACAGCAAATCAGTGAATCGATCTTGCAGCGTTCTACATTGACAATGTCCAATAGGGTCTTGCAATCGCAAGAACAGCAACGAAGATGAACACTCGCTGTTAGACTGAACGCAGCCTTTCACGCTGCAGCCCCTCCGATGCCTCTCTGTCACGAGCAGCCCAGTTCCTTCAGTTTCTCTGCCAATGAGTAACTCACTGATGAGTTAGACCTTCTTAATGTCCAGCAGGATAGTGATCGTTAAAAAAATGTGTTTTAAAAAGGACAATAACACCTTCAGTTGACCCAGTAGAAACCACTGCGATCGAACGCACCGCCATCTTCCCAGAAATCGATGTTTCGGCTCAGGAACCTTCTTCAGGATGGAGCCAAAGCTGCTGACTTCCTCCAGTATTTTGTGTGTGTTGCTTTGGATTTCCAGCATCGGCAGCATTTCTTGTGTTGATAATTCTTCCTAGTTTTGTTATTTGCTCCTATCAGTATAGTGGCACTGTATTCACAAGACTTTAATCCCTGAGGGAAGCTTGCCTTGGCAATTCAAGATTAATGTAATAAAGCTCATTGTCTATATTTTTCAAAAGCTTTCTGTGATTTATAACTAACTGTTTTGTAATGATGTGATGGCACTTTGTCCATTGCTGCATCAGGAAATAAGAGGGAACGTAGGAGGTCAGAGACCCAAACAACAAGAATTCTGCAGATGCTGGAAATTCAAGCAACACACATCAAAGTTGCTGGTGAACGCAGCAGGCCAGGCAGCATCTCTAGGAAGAGGTACAGTCGACGTTTCAGGCCGAGACCCTTGTCCTGACGAAGGGTCTCGGCCTGAAACGTCGACTGTACCTCTTCCTAGAGATGGTGCCTGGCCTGCTGCGTTCACCAGCAACTTTGATGTGAGTTCAGAGACCCAATTGTTTCGAAGCTGTCATCAATCCTGCTCTATATTTGACCTGTGAGGGGGAACAAGTGTAGCAGAGGCTCCTACCTCCTCTCTCCCTACAATCTCCCCTCTCCATCTGGAGAGCAGTATCTGACACGAGTAAATGAAATGCACCCTTGCAGGGTGGTACAGGGAACCAGGGCTAAGATAGGGTAAAGTCAGTCCTTTTCTTGTCTAACAGACATGGGTTCTGAAATTAGGCTGGGTAGCTAGTTTCTGAAGTTAGTTGATGAATTACAAATGCCTTTAATTGCAAATTACAGTTGTTCAGTTTTAAAATGGCCGATGCACACAGCTCAATGTACTGGAGACTGTAACAGTGTGTTTGGGAAGCACAATGGTGTAACTATCAGAGACATTGCCTTCATGCTCCAGAAACCGAGGTGCAATTCTGACCTCGGTGCTGACAGTGTGGTGTTTCTCTGTTCCCCCTACAACAACATGGGGTTCCAGTCCCCCCCCAAATAATCCCAGTGATGTGAGGGTCAGAAAGCTAACTGCTCACAGTAAATTGCCTCCCTTGTGGGTGAGTGATAGAATCTGAGAGGAAGCTGATGAAAATATGGAAATAATTCAGAAAGAAATTAATGTAGGATTATTATAAATGGGTTATTGATGGTTGCCATGGATTTAGTGTACTGAAGGATCTCTTTCCATGCTGGATGGTCTCTAATGTGCCAGCTGGTGATAGTGTGTAGTTGTTGATGGTGGTACTCATGGAATGATGATTTGATGCCAGTCTTCCTAAGCGCATCTTACAGTAGTGATAACTTCCCTAAACATCCACGCAGCCGTGCTAACATCCCTAAGCACATCTTACAGCAGCAGTAACTTCCCTAAGCACATCTTGTAGCAACAGTAACTTCCCTAAGCTTGCAGCTGTAGTAACTTGGTGCTTACCTGCTGACACCTCCCCACCTATACAACTTATTGGGATCTTCACTGACATACAGGTGTGTTGAAGAGTGATGGGAAGTGGAGTCTGAAACTCACAAGTTTCTCTGACATGACACGCCTGCACTCTCAGGACACCGAGTTTGCCTCCATGTCTCCAACCATCCCGGAATGGAAATGCATTTACTTTTTCCTCCTCTTGTTCTGTTCAAGATCCTGGAACTCTTTAGCTTAGCAGCACTGTCAGGGAAATGTCACCACAAACCATACAGTTCTGCAAGGTGCCATCCATCTCCCCATTCCCCATCAACTTCTTGGGGTGTCTCGGATGACTGGTGGTGAGTGAGGGAGATGTAATCTAAAGGGTTGTGTGAAGCTGATGATGCCATCTGGGCAAGGTAAAATATGGTGTCTTCATCGATTGTGACTTCTGCAGTATCAGGAGTTTGAGGGGATTTGGGTTGTCACCTAAAACACTCAAAAACCTCTACAGATGTACCATGGAGAGCACTCTGGTTGGATCACCGCCTGGTATGGGGGTGGGTGGGGGTGCTACTGCACAGGATCATAATAAGCTGCAGAGAATTGTAAGATTAGTCAGCTTCTTCATTAGTATTAGCCTCCATAGTATCCAAGACATCTTCAAGGAGTGGTGCCTCAGAAAGGTGTTTCCATCATCAAGGACCCTGCCCCCACCACCACCATCCAGGGCATGCCCGTTTCTCATTGTTACCATCGGGAAGGAGGTACAGAAGCCAGAAGGCACACTCAACTATTCAGGAACAGCTTCTTCCCTCTGCCATCCAATTTCTAAATGGACATTGAATCCAGGAATACTACCACACTGCTTTTTATTTAATTTCTGTTTTTACACTACTTACCTTAATTTAACTATGTAATATACACATATATACCTACTATCATTCACTTTTTTCTATATTTGTCATTTATTACATTGTACTGCTGCCACAAAGTGAACAAATTTCATGGCATAGACCATGATATTAAACCTGATTCTGATTCTTATTCAGATTTTGAAAGTAGAAGTATGATAATCATTTCATTGTTGAGTTTCCTGGACTCCCTGCATGGACAACCTCTCCTTTTCTATCATCGATCACGGTGACCAAAGGCAATAGGAAAATAGTTCCCTGCCCTACCAGCAAGCTTACCAAATATTTGGAATATCTCCCATCAGCACTTGTAAACAACAAGCATCTTCTCACATAGTTACGGGCATGATTTCAGTCAGCATTTTCTGCCTTCAACTGTTGGAAGCCATTTATGAAACCATGTGCTCTGGTTGTGGATTAAGATGCATTGGGTACCAAAGTTTAAAGTAAATTTATTATCAAAGTACTAAGACAAATGCACTGCTCCAAAGAACGCTATATGAGGTCATTCTTACCTTCGACCATTAGGCTCTATAATGAGTCAACCTATAACCGGGGAATTGATCACCCCCTCCTGTTAGACTGTTCGTGGTAACATTTTTTTATTCTTTCAACTTCTCTTCTTATATAGAAACATAGAAAACCTACAGCACAATACAGGCCCTTCGGCCCACAAAGCTGTGCCGAACATGTCCCTACCTTAGAAATTACCTTGGGTTACCTATAGCCCTCTATTTTTCCGAGTTCCATGTACCTGTCCAGGAGTCTCTTAAAAGACCCTATCGTATCCGACTCCACCACCGTCACCAGCAGTCCATTCCACGCACTCACCACTCTCTGCATAAAATAAAAACCTTACCCCTGACATCTCCTCTGTACCTACTTATAAGCACCTTAAAATTGTGCGCTCTCGTTCTAGCCATTTCAGCCCTGGGAAAAAGCCTCTGACTATCCACACAATCAATACTTCTCATCATCTTATATGCCTCTATCAAGTCACCTCTCATCCTCCGTCGCTCCAAGGAGAAAAGGCCGATTTCACTGAACCTATTCTCATAAGGCATGCTCCCCAATCCAGGCAACATCCTTGTAAATCTCCTCTGTGCCCTTTCTATGGTTTCCATATCCTTCCCATAGTGAGGCGACCAGAGCTGAGCACAGTACTCCAAGTGGCGTCTGACCAGGGCCCTATATAGCTGCAACATTAGCTTTTGGCTCCTAAACGATTGATGAAGGCCAATGCACCGTATGCTTTCTTAACCACAGAGTCAACCTACGCAGCAGCTTTGAGCGTCCTATGGACTCAGAACCCAAGATCCCTTTGATCCTCCATACTGCCAAGAGTCTTACCATTAATATTACCTTCTGTCATCATATTTGACCCTCCAAAATGAAACACCTCACACTTATCTGGGTTGAACTCCATCTGCCACTTCTCAGCCCAGTTTTGCATCCTATCAATGACCTGCTGTAACATCTGACAGCCCTCCACACTATCCACAACACCTCCAACCTTTGTGTCATCAGCAAATTTACTAACCCATCCCTCCACTTCCTCATCCAGGTCATTTATAAAAATCACAAAGAGTAAGGGTCCCAGAACAGATCCCTGAGGCACACCACTCCATGCCTCCATGAAGAATATGATCTGTCTACAACCACTCTGCCTTCTGTGGGCAAGCCAGTTCTGGATCCACAAAGCAATGTCCCCTTGGATCCCATGCCTCCTTACTTTCTCAATAAGCCTTGCATGGGGTACTTTATCAAATGCCTTCCTAAAATCCATAAACACTACATCTACAGCTCTACCCTCATCAATGTGTTTAGTCACATCCTCAAAAAATTCAATCAGGCTCGTAAGGCACAACCTGCCTTTGACAAAGCCATGCTGACTATTCGTAGTCATATTATGCCTCTCCAAATGTTCATAAATCCTGCCTCTCAGGATCTTCTCCATCAACTTACCAACCACTGAAGTAAGACTCACTGGTCTATAATTTCCTGGACTATCTCTACTCCCTTTCTTGAATAATGGAACAACATCTGCAACCCTCCAATCCTCTGGAACCTCTCCCGTCCCCACTGATGATACAAAGATCATTGCCAGAGGCTCAGCAATCTCCCCCCTCACCTCCCACAGTAACCCGGGGTTCATCTCGTCCGGTTCTGGTGACTTATCCAACTTGATGCTTTCCAAAAGCTCCAGCACATCCTCTTTCTTAATATCTACATGCTCAAGCTTTTCAGTCCGCTGTAAGTCATCCCTACAATCGCCAAGATCTTTTTCCGTAGTGAATACTGAAGCCATACTCATTAAGTACCTCTGCTATCTCCTCTGGTTCCATACACACTCTTCCATTGTCACACTTGATTGATCCTATTCTCTTACACTCTTCACATACTTGTAGAATGCCTTGGAGTTTTCCTTAATCCTGTCCACCAAGGCCTTCTCATGGCCCTTTCTGGCTCTCCTGATTTCTTTCTTAAGTTCCTTCCTGCTAGCCTTATATACTTCTAGATCTTTATCATTACCTAGTTTTTTCAACCTTTCGTAAGCTCTTCTTTTCTTCTTGACTAGATTTACAACAGCCTTTGTACACAAATAGTATTTGTAGCTGTGCACTGTAATTTCATTTGGGACCAATAAAGTATCTATCTGTCTAATCTGTTTATGTCACCACATACTACCATACTATCCTGAGATTTATTTTCGCGCAGGCATCCACAGTTAGTAGGAAGAAACATGATAGAATCAGTGAAAAACTGCCAACAACAAAGGCAGACAAACCACCAATGTGCAGAAGGTAACAAATTCTGCAAATACATAAAAAGAGAAAAATAAATAAATAAAGGATGCTGCGAACATGAGTTATAGAGCCCTTGAAAGTGAGTTCATAGGTTATGGAGTCAGTTCAGTGTTGGGCTGAGTAAAGTCATCCACTCTGGTTTAAGAGCCTGTTAGTTGAGGGGTAGTAATTGTTCCTGAGCCTGATGGTGTGGGAACACAGGCTCCTATACGTCCTTCCCAATGGCAGGAGCAAGAAGAGAGCATGGCCTGGATAGTGCGGATCCTTGATGATGGATGCTGCCAACAGGTGATGGAAACATGAACTTAATGTGTACTCTGTGCCAGGTATAATGGACATGATCAATTCCAGACTGTAATTGCACTTGATGCTTTCAGGAACAAATCGTTCGTTTTTTATCGCCGACCGTAATTTTTAATTTGGTCACTGGATAGTAATCCTGAGCAAATCTGCTCCAGGCAACTATTTTCCCTGTCCCTTCACAAGGACACTTGACTCATTTGGAATCCATGATATGTCGATCAAAGGTGAGGTCTAACAACCTTGGGGAAAACCAGTCACCAAACACAAAAAAAGTCAGTATGATATTAGGTAATGTATTTACTTATTGCAGGGAAGAGAGCTGTAAAAACAGAGTTATCCGTCAAAGATAGCAGTAGAATTAAGTATTGGTTTGTATACTTCACGACAGAAAGATATTTTTGATGTGGATACGATAAGCATATTCAATCATGATTTGTTTTGTTTCCAAGTTTAACTTGGAATTTCTAAGTAGATTGCGGCACTAAGACTCTAAGCTGATTGCGCTTTCCTCTCTTCAGCTTTGCTGAAACATAAAGAGAACGTAGTCTCATTGATATTCACTTTTAATTCAGAGACTGGAGGTTTTTGTTATGAAAATAAACCTGCTGGAGATTGCATCAGGACAGGATGCACTTTCAGATGAAAAGTGGATATAGTATTTTAGGTTGATAACCTTAGAGTCATAGAAAAGTACAGCACAGAACCAGGTTCTTCAGCCCATCTAGTCCGTGCTGAGCAATTTAACCTGCCTACTCCCATCAACCTGTACCAGCACCGTAGCCCTCCATACCCTTACCATCCACGTACCTATTCAAGCTTCTCTTAAACGTTGAAATCAAGCTCACAAGCATCACTTGTTCCGCACTCTCAGAGCCCTCCAGGTGAAGAAGTTTCCCCTCATATTCCCCTTAAACCTTTCACCCTTAACCCATTTTTGGCTGTCCTTGTGGCAAGGGCAGCCCAATCAACAGCAACACTGGCTAAACTAAAACCAGTTTGGAGAGACACTAACGTCGCTCTCAGATCCAAGCTGACACTCCTGCGTGCACTTGTGCCCTCTGTTGTCTTGTATGCATGCGAGTCATGGACTTTAACAGTGGAACTGCAAAAGAAGATCCAGGCAGTAGAAATAAGATGCGTCAGAAGGCTCATCAGCATCTCCTATAGAGACCATGTCTCAAACAACGAAGTATGAAGAACCATCACCCAACACGAGACACTACGAAGATCTAGTGTCCACAGTAAAGAAGAGGAAACTTGAGACGGTACGGCCACATAACAAGATCAAGTGGACTCTCAAAGACCAATCTTCAGGGAACGGTGCAGGGGAAGAGAAAAAGGGGCAGACAGAGGAAGAAATGGGCAGACGTCATTGCAGAGTGGACTGGAGAGAGCTTTGTCGCAACCCAGGCACCCACCCACAGTGGAGGCAACTGGTGCAGCACTCATCTGTACAGCGCCCCTATGACCCAGGTGGGTTGTGGGATTCGTAACCATAACTGTAACCTTAACCCATGACCTCTAGTTGCAGACCCACCCAACCTCAGTGGAACTGCAATCATACCTGCTGGTTTAGTTGCTAAGTATAACATTTCTAGCATTCAGAATACTCTGCTCTGGATTTTTATTTATTCAAGAACTAACAAAAAGATCAATGAATTACTTCATAATTTTATGCCTGTACTATTTTCTATCGCTAGCACAAAGTCATTTTTAGACTGCAGTTGCTTATATTAGTTCTAGTTTGCACTAGCCAGTCAGTTTTAAACCAAAAGCATGTGCTGGTTGTGGAAGTCCAAAGGAAAAAAAGCAGGTCATGGTGAGAATATCTATCAATCCATCAACCTTCATCTACTGTATGTTGCCTCCACCTACTCTATTATACATTAGCCACATTGCGTGACAATTCAACCTTCAAAGGTTCAATTTACTGTCAGAGAATGTATCCAATATACATCCTGAAATGCTTTTTCTTCACAAACATCCACGAAAACAGAGAAGTGCCCCAAAGAATGTATGATAGTTAAACATGAGAACCCCAAAGTCCCTCCTCAGTTCCCCCCTCCCGCGTGTAAGTGGCAGCAAGCAACAATCCCCTCTCCCCCCACCAGCAAAAACAAATCGCTTGTGCTCGGTAATGGTACTGATGCGTGTGCTAAGCAATAGCAAAGACACAGACCAAAATTACCCCAAAGGCTTCACATTTCATCCGACATTCGACAAACCACAGGTTCTCTCTCTCCCTAATAAGGGGGTGGGGGGTGTCCCCCATTTTCACAGCAAACAGGAGGCATAACAATAACCTGCTGGTTTACGATGTTAAAAGTCCATTTTGTCACTTTTTTCGAGCTCTGTGTCCGAAGATCGCAAAGACCGCGGGTCTTCGGGCCCACAGCGAAAGATTTTCCGGCCTCCCCGACGACACACGAGTCTCCTGCCGTGACACCAACCCTCGATCCACCCATATCCAGAGCCCAGAGATCTTAGGCTTCTGAACATGGTCGAGACTCTCAGGCCAAACCCATGGCATGTCGAATAACAGCCAGTTATAGAACCCTGAGAACGGGTCCCATTCCCACAAAGAACCAAGGCCTGCATGTAACTCCAGGTCAGGGTCTTCAAAAGAGCCCTGAAAGGGAAAAGTAAAGATATTAAAGGTGGAAATAGAGCTGTTTTCGAAGATGCAATCAAAGGAGTTGTGGTTTAGCACCATTATCCCTCCAATTTGACTCCAGATCAAAAACACAAGGCAGGATTTCATTTCCTTTCCATGAAATGTCACAGCTGCATATCATGTTGAAAGCTGGTTTGCTTCTGAGCATGAAATTGTGAAGTAGAAATGTATCACAGATCTTTACCTAATATGTTATTTTCTTGAAGCTGAATGGGAAAATATGTTCAATTAAATGCTTATGTCGTCCCGTTGAATTTTTTAAAAATGGATTAAGATCAAGCTGAAATTATTTAGTCAAAATGGATGCATTGGGCTGGTTTGGACACTAAATCCTTTAAATAAATGAAGGTACAGGAGACTAGGCTAGAAAGATTAAAAACGCTCAGGGCTTAATGTAAAAGGTATTTTAGATATAACAGAGAACAACCAGGTTTCTGATCTAAAACAAAATGCTGGAAATACTGAACTGCTGAATATTTCCATAAATTTCTCTTTATTGCTCACTGCCAACCTCTGTAGTATTTTGCTTTCGATCATTTTATTGATTCAGTTGCATCCACTGGGATTCTGTCTCATTCTGACATCAGCATAAAATTAATTAATTTGTAATTGAAAATGCTCAATTCAAAATTCTACTAGTAAACTATTCAAAGACTGTTCATCTTTATTTAATCTAAAATGGAATTCATTTGAATATGGATCTGAGGATATGAGGAGCTCTATAATATAAATCTGTCATTATAAAATATGTGTACAACCTGGGTCCTGTGGTAATATTGCTACCAGCTGAAATGCATCTCTATTACACTGGCAGCAACACAATAATTAGCATCTATGTAGCAGCTTTAATCAGAAGAACAGATTTAGGAACTTGCCCATTATACTACCCAGCTTTACAGAAAAATGAAAGAAATTGTTTAAGAATCTGGATTCCCATTGAGTGATCAACATTGGTTTTCTGTTCTACACATTGAAGTGGCTTGATTAATTCACATGGTGCAATATTTCAGAGTTGTTTCTCTGATGATCGGTCTCACTTTTTCCTGTTTCATCGAACGTAGAGCATAGAAAAGTACAGCATAAGAACAGGCACTTCAGCCCAAAATGTTATGCCAAAATTAAATGCCTACTAAACTAATCCCTTCAGCCTATGCAAATCCTTTTCCCTCCATTCTATGCCTATCTAAGAGCCTCTTAAAAAACCATTGATGCTTTTGTCTTTACAACCAACTCTGGCAACACATTCCAGGCACCCACCACTTTCTGTATAAAATAAATAATTAAAAGAAATGAAAAATAAATTTGTCCCCCACATCTTCTTTGAATCTGCCCCCTTCCATTGTAAATGCTTTTCCTCTAGTATTAGGCATTTCAACCCTGGGGAAAAAGATACCAGTTCTCAACTCTTAAGTCCCTCATAATATAAACTTCTTTCAGGTCTCCCCTCATCCTCCGCCATTCCAGAGAAATCAACCAAGCTTGTCCAACCTCTTCCTGGTAGCACATGCTCTCCAATCTATGCAGTTTCCTGGCAAACCTCTTCAAACCCTCTACAACTTTCCTCTAATGGGGTGACCAGAACTGAATGCAATACTGCTGATGCGGCCGAACCAGAATTTTATAAAGCTGCAACGTACTGTAACTCCACAAGTCAATTCCTCGACTAATGAAGGCAGTATTCACTGCTGTTATTACCCTACCACCTGTGCAGCCACTTTCAGAAAGTCTTCTCTTGAGTTAGGCTGGGGACATAAGAAAAAGAAGCAAGAGTTAGCCATTCCTACTGCTGCTCTGCTGTTGAATCAGGTTCTGGGGTCATAGAGCCATGCAGCACAGAAATACATCCTTTGCACCACTGAGTCCATTCCACCATCAGGCACCATTGACGCTAATCATGCATTAATTCCACTTTATTCTCCTCACATTCCCATCAATTCTTCCCAAATTCCACCTCTTGCCTGAACATCTACAGTGGCCAGTTAACCAACCAACTACGTGTCTTTTGGGATGCTGGAGGAAACCAGAGCACCCAGAGGAAATCCATGCAGTAAGAACTCTACATAGTGCCAAGGCTGGAATTGAACCTGGATTCATGGAGCTGTAAGGCTGCAGCTCTACTGGCTACACCACTGTGCCCATCTTTTCAAAGAGGCAGATTTTTACCTGAGTGCCACTTTTTTGCACTAACCCCTTATTTCATGAGCAAGTCCCCTTTATCTTTGCTTGCATACTTCAGTAAACTTTAATTTGAAAGCATACTGTATGCAAATTTAATTACAATTCTTCATGCATCATGTATCTGAATACAATATTGTGAGCTACAACAGTCACATGGGATCCTTGTAAAAGTGATTTGCCATTGTTGCTCAATTGCAGTTTACTTTCCCCTCAGCTTGTACTTGCAGTAATTTTAATTTTTGTAGGTAATCACTATGGCAACAAGCCCTGAACTTTCTATGTTGTAGTTTGGATTGGATTGTATTTTATCAGTTTTAAGGATGACTCTGTAATTTATAACAAAGCTACCTTTAATACTTGAATACTCCACTGTCAATATTAATCAGTCCCCTCACAGAGGAGTAAAAGATAGCAATATCTCTGACTCTCACTGGGAAGTGATTAAGGGCTCTTGTACCTAGTCATTCATATGCACCGCTCTCGTTTGTCTGTCAACGGCTGACATATGAATGCTGAGCAGGATTTCCTGTAACAGATTGCTTCACAATTTCAAAAAGTGCAAATATTGCTGAATATGGCAATCATTTCTAACATGGAGAGAAGTCATTGCTGAAACAGCTGAATGTAGTTCGGCCCAAGGTACTGCCTTGAAAAACATCTTCAATGTCGTTCTATGTACTAAACACTATTCCTGCTCTTCTAGTCTTCTCTGTCTGACCTCCATTGACTTCAGTGTAATTGTTGTACATGATCCAAACCAGATGTGTAGTTTCTCTCACACATGCGCCTCCTTGTCTCAGACCTGCCCTCCCCACACCCAAGGAACTTGCTTCTCCATTTTTTTCCAGAGGTAAGCTGGAAAAAAAATACTTGATGCAGTGAGGTAAAATACAAACCACAGAGCTGGTACCAGAGGAGGAAGTACAAAATGACCCAGTGCCTGAAGAGTAGAAGGAGAAAGAATGAGGTTACCAGGTGAAGGGATTGGAGGACTCTGTTCAGTAACCATTGCAAACCAAAGGATCTGTTCCATGTTCAACAGTAATGTAGTATACAAATAAACTTGGAGAATTACCCAGCTAATAATAAAGAATCCTTCAAATGTTGTTTTGGAGGGTCCATCTGCTCTGAATATAAGATGCCTGTAAATGAATCCCTGAACCATTCAGTGAAATAGCTTGCTACCTCTGTCCCCAGTGATCTATACCACACTCTGAAATATTTTCTGTGGCGCAGCCTGATATTTGTGGATAGCTTGTGGTTTTTTGGATTTCATGGGAATTCTCACACCTGGAGGTGGCCATCTCCTGCCATCCATCTCATGCATTGGACCAAGTGAGATTCCTGTATTGCTAGCCCGTAAACCCCCCCCCCCCCCCGGAAATCAGGGCTACCTTCTGGCATTTATTTCTCTCCAATCCCACCCTCTCCAAACCCCACCTCTCTCCAAACCACCCCCCCCCCCACCCATGGCTTTATGTGTTGCTGATATCTGAAGTATTTTGGATGTGGCTTGAAGAGTTTATAGCCTTCTCTGGTTGGTCCACGCCAAACTTTGAAAGTTGCATGCCATCAGGAACCAAGCTGTTTCAGCATGTTTCTTGCAATGTTTCCGCTGTCTTGTTAACTAGTTTCACAAATACATTTTTGTAGGGAGCTGGGTAGGCATTAGTGTTGAAAAGAACAATGGTTTGGAGCACCAGGAAGAAGTGAAACCTGACTTTGCTGCATTTTTGTTCAAAAAATGCAGTGCCATCTTCTCTATCCATCCAGATGAATGAGGTCGAGTTGGGGATCTTTAGTATGGAATCTCATTTCAGTTCTGGAGTGGGATTCAAGTCCTCGGTCTTCTAGCTCATAGATTTTTTAAGCAGCCACCAACCAATATTTATTGGACTATGTTGTATTCCAACACATTCCAATAAATATTGGCTTCTCTGAGTATTTTTTCATAAAACTTCAGATCATACAGTAAGCATAATTGTTTTCCTAAATCTTACCTGCTGCCAAACTGCAAAAAAGACAAATATTTAGTGGAGAAAATAAATGGCACTTTTATGTAGTTCATCTTATTAATAGTTTCAAAAATTTAAAGAGTATTGGCATATTTGTTAGTAACAATACTCATTCCCATCAACAATCACATGAAAGATGGGATTGTAGTGAAAATACCATCTATCGTTAATTGGCTCCACTGCATGCTTGTACTCTGGCAACACGTGTAGCAAAGTCAATGCACAAAAGTAATCAGATTAACACACACAAAATGCTAGCAGAACTCAGCAAGTCAAGCGGGAATAAACAGCCCCCTCCATAGATGCTGCCTGGCTTTCTAAGTTCCACCTGTATGTTGTGTGTGTAACTGCGGATTTTCAGCATCTGCAGAATCTCCTGTGTTTAAGGTCATCAGTATTGCAATATAGGTGACCTCATCATCATGGGGTGTAGGGATTGCATTCCAAGAAGATACACTGTGCAGTGGATTCCAATTAACTGGGACACATTGGGACCAATACATTTTGGCCTAATTAACGCAGCTGTCCCAATTAGCTGAAGTTTTTTGGAAATTGTTAAAAAGATATTAAAAAAAGACTAACTACCATTTAACTGAGCAACAAATTCTGTATTTAAATTAGAACACCTTCAATACTACTAAGTACCATAAAACTGTGTATCAGTTCCTAATAGTTAACGACAGAGGAATTCATCCAGTTTATGCTGCCATGTTCTTTTGATTGAACAAAATCAACGCAGACACCTAGTGCAGATAATGGATTGCTTTCATACAATGCTTTCGATGATTGCATCCTCAAAATCTTCATTTTCATTGTAACATTTGAGATGATTGTCAATACCTTCAAATTCTTCATAGTTCTTAACTCGTTGAATTACTGAGTTCGTTTCATTTTCACTCCCGGCCATTTCTGGCATCTCCAAGCCTGAATGCTTAAAACCTCAGTGGGCAAAACAGTTCGAAATTGTCCTACTGCTTATTTCTCCCCAACTATCAGTGACAAAAATCACTGCTTTTTGAACACAAATGCATGCAATTGATGCTATTTATAAACTCTTCATTCTAAGCTTGGTGTAGTGTGTAATGGACACGCAGAAGTGCACGTGACTGACACTAGTTCAAAACTGTTTGGCAACAGTCTCGCGTTCCAATTAAGCAGTATAATGTCCCAAATAAACAAAGAGAATCCCTATTTTTGATTAGTTTTTGTTCTTTAAGAGTTGTCCCAAATAAGCAGCTTCCCCATTAGCTGGAATCCACTTATCATGATTTTCTATAACACAAATCTGCATCCTCTGCATGTGTCATGGAATGAAATTTGAACAAAAAATAAATTTTGTGCTTATTTATTTATTTTACACAAAAATTTTGGAAGACTGAATTTTGTATTGCGTCCCTGATTTTTTTGGTAATGATTTATAAATTCCTTAAAAGATGAATTTGTTACCCAAACTGCTGTAATGCAGTGTTTCCCTGTATTGAATGAGCTTAGGTCACTAATTTTTCTAAATGCATTAGTTATTTTTACAAACAGAAGTCTGAACTTTGTTTAAGCTGCATTAGTTTATTTCAGGTGCTAACTTGTCATTAATTATGGGCAGACACATTCAGTGTGATATGCTGAACCATATTGGTAAAGGCATCAAAAACCCTGTAACTTATATATAGGCATCCGTTAGTCTCGTGAGACCATGGATTTGCGCCTTGGAAGGTTTCCAGGGCACAGGCCTGGGCAAGGTCGTATGGAAGACCAGCAGTGCCCATGCTGCAAATCTCCCCTCTCCATGCCACCGATGTTGTCCAAGGGAAGGGCATTAGGACCCATACAGCTTGGCACCAGTGTCGTCGCAGAGCAATGTGTGGTAAAGTGCCTTGCTCAAGGACACACACGCTGCCTCAGCCAAGACTCGAACTAGCGACCTTTGAATCACCAGACGAACACCTTGACCACTTGGCCACGCCAACACAGTAGGCCCCATACCACCAACGTTAAGGAGGGCCTAATCCAAACTTGCAGGGAATACTGGAAACGGTCACTAAAAATGTACATTTGGTGTCTATAAATATTAAGCAGAGGTCTGCAAGTGTGCTTCTTGCAGAACCTCTAATGAACAGCATTGGTTGTCCCTTCCCTGGACCCACCCAATAACACTACACTTCTCATGTTTTGTAACTCCAAAACATTAAGCTAGTTCAAAGGAAAACTGGGGAGTCAGAAGATAATTCATGTACTTCATTTTTACTTTTTAAGCGAGGCGCATATGTATGATGATGTATGCAATTCACATATTTTTGCATATAACCTGTAATGAATTATTTAAACAAATAAAGAATGTTTAATCAACAACATAATTACAATATTACTGAGATATTAGTGAAATATTAAATACACAACACTCCTCCTTGCTTCGCTATAAACTAACTCGATACAGAATACACCTCAACTATATACGCAATATACTGAATAAGACAACTACTACATACAGGCATCCACAGCACATTAAATTTTAAATTGTCCCATTTAGCCCTAAAGATTAATCTTCGTGGAAAATTTCTTACTCTGTGGGATAACATCTTTCCTGACAAAGGAGGTCGCTCTGCTTGGCAGGTGAGACTTGTGGCTGTGAAGCAGTCTCAGGTTCTGGGGCCTCCTCCATGGCGGTTGTGGGAGTTGACTTTGAGACTGTTAGAAGCGATTCTGACTGCTCTCGATACCTTTCTTCTCGTTCCTTTTTCTCTAGTTTATGCACCTTGATCTTGGGAAGATTCATTAAGTCCACTGGAGTATTCTCTGATTAATCCTTCTATTGCTCTTTTTACAATCTGATCTCTCTTCTTGGTTTCCTCATCCACAATATCATCTTGATGAATCCTTTGTTTTTGTATCTCCATTTACTCATTTCTTTTTGGCCTTCCATTCATCCAGCTGTGCTTTGGTCTTTGCATCTATTTTTACAAGCAGCATTTCATCTCCCACTTGAAGTTTCATGCAGTAACCTTAATGCACGCAGAGTAGATTCTGGTTCTTTATACTCACAAAAGCTGAACACTTACTGAAGCTCCTTGAAGCCTCTTCTCCTTCTCCTCCATCTTGTTTAACAGTGGGTGGCATCCAGCTTAATGGTGCATTACTGCCACAACCTTGAACTCTCTTCCAACTTAAAACCAAGCCACATTTCTCAAGTAACTGCCTGATTAACATATCAGAGGCTTTCTCAGATATGTTACCTACAAAAACTGTCGTTGTTGGATGACTACTTTCATCAATTCCACACTTCCTCTGAGCAACATGGCCCTTCCTTGGTCCAGTATGCTTTCAGATCAGAGGCACGGAGGTTGGCACCAGCACCTGTTTGCCCTCTGTTGAGCAACAAGTTATGATGTGCAGCATGGAGACAGTTGCGGTATCATGCACTACCTTTCTTAATTCATTTTTAGTTGACTCTTTTGATCTGGCACGCAGGGGGTGGATGGATCTCCAATCAAGTTATAGTTGTGTCAGCCAATCACTTCCCAACAATGCTGGTCCTCCTGTTTCTTCCCCACATACAATCCCAATGTGGCTTTTTGGTTGGTGTATTTCACTGTTACGAATCTCATTCCCTCAGGAGTTTTTTTTTCCTTCAGTATTAGTTCTTAGTTGGATATCTACATGCTTCAGTCATTTGAAATGCTGTTCAAACTCATTTTGCGGATTGACTGAAACAGCTGAGCCAGTGTTCTGTTCCATTTTAATTAATCTGCTGTTCGCTTTTGGCACGTGCCATATTGCTTGTTTTCATATTGTAAAACTCAAAGCTACCCAGTCCTGTCCCATTCTCATTATTATCACGCAAACACGAGGAATTCTGCAGATGCTGGAAATTCAAGCAACACACATCAAAGTTGCTGGTGAACACAGCAGGCCAGGCAGCATCTCTAGGAAGAGGTACAGTCGACGTTTCAGGCCGAGACCCTTTGTCAGGACTAACTGAAAGAAGAGCTAGTGAGAGATTTTTTTTGGGTCTCCCCCTCCCCCTCCCACTTTCAAATCTCTTACTCACTCTTCCTACAGTTAGTCCTGACGAAGGGTCTCGGCCTGAAATGTCGACTGTACCTCTTCCTAGAGATGCTGCCTGGCCTGCTGCGTTCACCAGCAACTTTGATGTGTGTTGCTCATTATTATCAGATTGTTTATCAAAAGCACGCAGATTAGTGCTCCTAAAACACTGCTCAATCTTTTCAGTATACAAAATCCAGTTATCAGTTGTTTTATCAAACGCTTCAATCTTTCCAATGTAGCCAGCCATTTTTATTTTTATTGGTTATTATTAGAGTTTATGAACCCTTAAATTCTTCTGTTTCCTGTCTTTTTTTACTCAGTCGTGCCTTCCCTTCTGAAGAACACGTGCTGCACTTTTTTAAAACTCGAACGTCTCACTGCGCTTCAAGTAGGTAGTCTCAGGTTCGTTTTAAAATACATCACCACTGTTAATGCTCTGTAACTTCAAAACATTAAACTAATTCAAAACAAAACAAGAGTCAGGAGATAAGTCGTATTTTATATTTACTTGTAAAGTGAGGCCCGCATGTATCATGACGGATGCAATTCACGTATTTTTACATATAACCTGTAATTATTTAAATAAAGAATGCCTACTCAAACAATATATTTACAATATTACTCAAATATTACTTAAATATTAAATATTGAAATCCCTTTCACTTGCCTTAAGATACTGTTGTTTAATTCTACATAATGCCAGTGCACAATATGAGCTTCCTGCCTAACCATTGCCATTAGCAATTTGACATTAATAAAAAACAGATTTGCTGCATTGACATGACAAATTACCTTTTCCTACAAATTCGGGAGACCTGGTTCAAATTAGGTGTTGTTTGCTGAAGTTTCCCACTTGGTGAGCTGAAGTTTTGGACCTCGTGTTTGCTGGGTAAGGTACTGGGTGGGCCATGAGGCAGTGTGAGGGTACTACACCCAACATTTCCATCTCCATCTCCATTTAGAGAGGCTGGCTGTCAAATTGTGGGCTATCAGCACCAGAGTGACAGAAAGGACAAAGATTGGGCTCAATATTTGAGGGAGATAAGCAAGGCTTAGGGGAAGGGAGCTTAACGAACATCAGCGAAGAGTGAGAAGGGATGTCAGGACCTGGGGTGGACAGAATCGGTGGTGGCTACTACAATGGCAGGGCTTGGGAAAGCTAGAATCTCAATGAAGTATGTCCGATTCTTGACCTGGCAATGATTGACAACCTTCTCATAGTTCTTGGGGTCTGAAACCCTAGTCAGATCCATAAGTCATGTAGCCATATTTAAATATTGAAATAAACTTGCAACCTCCCCTAAAACTGGACAAAGCAGTTTCAAATTAAATGGAAATTAATAACCTACAACTATTCTAGCCAAGCCTGAACCTAAGACATAATTTCCTCAGTTAGCTATGTTCCTAACTCCACCGATGCTGCATTGGTATTCCCCACAGTCATCGCTCCTGATTGAGATTTTCACTTTAACTTTTAAAATCTTGGTTGTTTGAGAGAGCATTTTTTGCAATGATGAATGCAGCAAATGGGTGGATATACAACATTATCCAACGAGGGTATTTTGTTAATAGTTGTATGTATCTTTTTAAAAAAAACACTCATATCTTACAATTTTAAGTTTGTTGTTTTTTTTAGGTGTTTATTTTAACTAGTCAGTAATTAATTTTGTTAAAGTTCGAGGAGGGTTTATCAAACCACATGAGATCAGTGGGCGCTGCTGTGGACGAGCCAGTGCAGGAATACGTACCAAGGGATGAGATACTTCTTGAATGCAAAGAGGGACCAAGATGTATCAAGTTCTAGTTATCCTGGCCTAAGGCTACTTATTTCTATCACAAATGTACGTGGCAAGGTTTGTTCTCATTAGCAGTGCAAATAACATGTAAAATATGCATTTCATAAAGTGAGGTATTAAAAACGATTACTCAAAAGCAAAGGATAATGGAATTGATATTCAAGGGGAATTACAAAATTGTCTAGAAGATAATTGAAATGAAAAAATGAAAGATTTGAGCAAAGTATAGGAATGAAAATGAAGGGGTGGAAAAGACATGGGAACAAACAATAGAAACTAAAAAAATGTGAGCAGTTGCATTTTGAGAGGGTGTAATTGGAGGACACATACATTAAACTGTAGAATCTAGAAAAGCTTTAGGCCCAGGAATGGTTCACCCTTTTCAGGTTGTCTCTGCACATAGAGAATGACTTACTTCATCTTATATGGGTTCGAAGGTGGCCGATGTGGATTCTGCAGACTCTGCCACTGGGTAGGAGTTGCTTGCTAGGTTGGTGGATAATAATGTGGAAGGTAATGTTCCCTTCTGTATGCTTTTGACAAAAGGATTCAAGGTTCTTGGTGTCCTCTCAATTTTGATGGATCCCAGACCAGGGAATTGCCACATGTCAGTTTGTCAGCTGCCTGGTAATCTTGTGCCATGATAAGGTTCTGAGTAGATGCCTGTGTTGGAAGGCTGGTTTTGACTGAGCAAAGAATGTGGCCCACACATCACAATTAGGATCTTGGGGGGGACATTGCCTTTGGCTGAGTTATTTTCAAATCAAATCAAATTGAGTTTGTTGTCATGTGCACACATTCAGCAAAACATGAAATGCATCGAAAACATGCTTGCAGCAGCATTACAGACAACACACAGCAGCATAGTGGTTAGCACAACGCTTTACCGTACAGACAACCCGGTTTCAATTCCCACCACTGTCTGTAAGGAGTTTGTGCATTTTCCTCGTGACCGTGTGGGTTTCCTCCCACAGTCCAAAGATGTACCAGTTAGTAGATTGATTGGTCATTGTAATTGTCGTGTGATTAGGCTAGGATTAAATTGGGGGTTTGCTGGTTATTGTAGCTCAAAGGGCCGGAAAGGCCTATTTCATGCTGTATGTCAATCAATCAATCAATCAATAGTACCTAAATTATACATTGAAAAGTGTTGTGCAAAAGCAAGATTTTAGTGCAGAAAAAAGAATGAAACAATAAAAGGCAAGTTCATGGAAATACAATCGGTGGTCCATAGTCCTACATTGCTCTTCAATGGTTCTGGCAATATTGGCCACCAGTATTGTGGACTCTGCTTTACCTGTGATAGACTGGGCTGTATCCACTACTCCTTGTAGGTTTTCTGTTCTAGAACATTGGTGTTCCCGTTCCAGGCCGTGATGCAACCGGTCAGTATACTCTACACCGAAGTATAAAATTTTGTCAACGATTTGGATGATATGCCAAATCTGTGCAAAATTCTAAAAAAAAGCAGAGGCGCTGCTCTGCTTTCTTTGTAATGGCACTTGCCTGCTGGGCCCAGGGCAGGTCCTGTGAAACGATAACGCTGAGGAATTTAAAGTTGCAGACTCTCTCCACCTCTGATCCCCTGATGAGGACAATGACCAACACGATCCGAGTGTGTGCGGAGGAGCAGCCTGCAAGTGTCACCGTGGTTTCCCACAACTTCTGACCCTGTCCTTTATGTCTTTGGAGAGTGGGGAGAAGCTGGAGCATCAGAAGGAAACCCATGCGGTCACAGGGAGAACGTACAAGTTCCTTACAATCAAACCTTGATGGCTGTTGCTATAACTGGAAGATTGAAAATCTGGATGAGAGGTGCAACACAACAACCTCTCATTCAACGTCTGGAAAAATAAAGAGCTGATGGAAGAAATTGGGGGTCCATGAGCCAGTGCTGATTAGAGGACTGGAGGTGGAGAGGGTCAGTAACTTTAAATTCCTTGGTGTTATCATGTCAGAAGATTTGTCCTGGGGGCAGCATATAAGTGTAATTTCAAAGAAAGCATGGCAGAGCCTTTCCTTTAGAAGTTTGACATGTCATCTTAAACTCTGACAAACTTTTATGGATGCACATTGGACAGTATCCTGACAAGATGCGCAACGATCTGCTATGGAAGCACCAGTGCCCAAGAGTGGCAAATCAATAAAAAGTGATGGATACAGCCCAGTTCATCACTGGAAAAGCCCACCCCAACCCACCATTGAACGCATCTAACAGGAGTACTACCAAGAGAAAGCGACTGCATAATCAAGGACCCCCACCATCCAGGTTATGCTCCCTTCTTGCTGCTAGCATCCAGGAAGAAGGTACAGCAGCTTTGGGTGCCAAACTGTTAGGTTCAGAAACAGCTATTACCTTTCAACCATCAGGCTCCTGAACCAGCATGGACATCTTCACTCACCACAACACTGAACTAATCATTGAACACAACCTTTGGACTCGCTTTCAAGGACTCTGCAACTCGTGTTCTCAGATTTATTTGTTTGTTTGTTTGTTTATTATTTGTTTCTTTTTGTCCTTGCACGATCTGTCGGTCTTTGGGTATAGCTTTTCTTCTTCTATTCCAAATGCCTGTAAGAAAATGAATTTCAGGGTTGTATTTCATAACATATACATGCTTTGACAGTAAGTTTACTTGGAACTTCGAATATTTGTGCCTGAGAGAGTCACAGTGAATGGATACAGGCCTTGCCACCTTGCCTTTTCGCCGCACTTCTCCAAAATGTTTCTATTCCTCATCACTATTTTCTCATCCATTTTTGTACAAATATTATAATTCAGTCTAGAGTAGGGGTTCCCAATCTGGGGTCCAGGGACCCCTCGGTTAATGGGATGGGTCCATGTCACGATATGCAACCCTGAGATTCATTTTCTTGTGGGCATGCACAGCAAAGACAACAAACTGTGAAAATACAAAGTAAAAGAAAATAATAATAAATAAATAAACAATAAATATCAAGAATATGAGATATAGATTCCTTGAAAGTGAGTCCATAGGTTGTGGGAACAGTTTAGTGGTGGGGGAAGTTAAGCTGAGAGGTTATCCCCTCTGGTTCAGTAGCACAGTGGTTGAGGGGTAGTAACTGTTTTTGAACCTGGTGGTGTGGGTCCTGAGCCTCCTGTCCCTCCTCTATGATGGCAGCAGAGAGGAGAGCATGGCCTGGGGTGGTGGGAGTCCTTGATGATGGATGCTTCATTGAAGAGATTTTTTATTGGCCTGGATAATGGTTCAAACAATGTATTGATTCTTTTAACTTCAATCAAGACTGACCTTACTCCATCACAGTAATGACTGCTAACTATAAAAAAAATTGAGTTATTGACAATATTTTTCTGTCAAAAGCAATTCAAGATGAAGTATTCAGTTAATGTAGTCTTCAGATGTGAGGAAATCAAAAATAAATTGCCAAATTGAAAGTGCTAACCACAGCTAATCTTTATAATGGTTCTTTCTGTTGTTTTATCC
This sequence comes from Mobula birostris, assembly GCF_030028105.1. Lineage (NCBI taxonomy): Eukaryota > Metazoa > Chordata > Chondrichthyes > Myliobatiformes > Myliobatidae > Mobula > Mobula birostris. Next base: position 35,909,880 of record NC_092378.1, on the reverse strand, counting down.
ACAGCCAACAGTTTCAAACACTTGAAGTTTTCTGCATCAGACCGTAGGTCCAGTCTGCCAAATTCTTCTAAGCCAATTGTAAGAACTTTCAGGAGTACAGCAAGAAATGATGCTCAGGACATAAATGGGAGAAATACCCCAATCACAGTCAAATCACACGCAAGTCCAAAGCCTCAAGGTAAGTGACTGAAATAAATGTTCGTTGATGCTGCAGGTGGCAGTTTTTGTGCTGTGATAGATAAATGTTGTTGCATGGAATTTCCTTTGAAGTCTGCATGCATCTTGGAAGAGGGCCAGAATATGAGGGTGCTTTCTGTGGTAAAGTTTTCAAAGCAATATGTTAGAAAACTAAAATAGAGTTAGAGGACTATATAAAATAGCAATAAGAAGCACAATGCCAGCATTCTGAGAGAAGCAATGGTCACATTCGTCTTGAATCCTGTGCAGAATGCTGTCCTTTAAAAGAAAATGCTCAAGTGCACCTCTGTATGTGAGGAGCCTCAGCATGATGAGGTCTTGCCTGCTGTCCTGGAGTACTGAGAGAGCTTGGATTATTCCCAGAAGCAGCTGATTAGACTGTATGCGTGCTAAAGGTGGATATTATTAAAGGACTTCTGCTGTGTTCAGCAATCTGGAGAGAACTGTAAATCAGAGCTGATCTCCTCCACAGCAAATGCCCAACACACTGCACTGCAGGCCTCAGTAGGAACATGGTTCACAAAGAGCTTAGGAGCAGGAAACATAGACCAAAATGATTCTTTTACATTAGCCATAGAAAGAGACATCCCAGCCAGTGTTCCCTCTAATTTGTAACAACCAGTGTGCACAAAAATCTTGTGCTGTGCAATTTTTTGCCCAGTGACAACAAAATGTGCACACTGAATTTTTAGATGGAAGAAAACCTGAAGCTATTCTAAGGATCGTTAACTATCAAGTCCAGTTTATTGTTTGTTTCAAAAAAGATATATAATAACGGTCAATAAGAACTTTGATCTCCTCTGGGTTTGATCATGTTTACTTGCGTTCATCTGCACTCTTACAAAAATACGTATCAAGCCTATAGCAAGTAATGAAGGGTTCTCTCGCCATCCAATGTGATTTGCTTGCTAAATGATGCTTTTAAAAACTCAAGTTTCCAAATATCACTCCACTTCTTCCCACTTGCAAAATCTCCAGCAACTTTTGCATAGTGACAATACACGCAGGTAATGCCAGTTTCTGTATTGAACATTAATATTTCTCATAGTTGCATGTTCCTGACCTCATGAATTTTTGGTGTAGCAGTTTCTACAGTTTCATTAAGCTATTCTGCTTCAAATGAACTAGCAGTTTCATGCCCTTTGCTTCTTTGGAATTCGATGTAGTGAATCAATAATGTCCTCAATAAAAACAGTGTAAGTAAGCCAGTTCTAAAATCTGCAGACAAATCATCACAAACTCCAACGTTGTCAACACTGTCCGCATCAGAAACTAGAAAAGGAAATGTGATTGTGTATGATCATGAAATATACTTAACCTGCCAATGAGATAGGTGGTGACAAACTTTTGTATGCAGTTTAAGTTCCTTTGTGAGCTAGTAGCAAAAGTTGAGTGTGTGCGCACACATGCACACACACCTTAGAGGGAACATTGGTCCCAGCATCGTTAGAAGGAAAGCAAACTACTCCATGCAGTGATACAGATCTCTATAGCATGGCATCGTCCAAAATAGGTTATGGCTATTGAATTGTAGTTATGGCTGTTCTGCAAGGCAAGTTTGGAACCCGCAAAGACTAGATAAGATAAATATATAATGTATTCTGGTTTGTGGCTTGTAGCATGAAAGATGCCTCGGGCACAAGGAAGATAACCCTGCTCCTCTTCCCCTGAATAATAAATCAGGATTAAAATTCTAATCAAGAAGACCTTTCTGAAATGCCCTATTCATTCCTTACTCCACATTTTAACTAGATTAGTGAGAGTGAGCAGCTTCATGTTCCTGTGTGTCAAGATCACTGAGGATCTAACTTGGTCCCAACATATCGATGTAGTTATAAAGAAGGCAAGACAGCAGCTATACTTTATTAGGAGTCTGAAGAGATTTGGCATGTCAACAAATACACTCAAAAACTTCTATAGTTGTACTGTGGAGAGCATTCTGACAGGCTGCATCACTGTCTGGTATGGAGGGGCTACTGCACAGGACCGAAAGAAGCTGCAGAAGGTTGTAAATCTAGTCAGCTCCATCTTGGGTACTAGCCAACACAAAACACAACCGTACACAGATCAACTGAGAGGCCCTCAGTCTAGTATGGAGAGTAAAAGAGTTCATCCACTATGCCTGCAGACAGAAGTTTACTCTAGTGACAGATCACCAGCCCCTTGTGTCCATTTTCAATGCCAGGAAGGGAATTCCAGTGATGACCGCTACCTAGTTGCAATGTTGGGCACTTTTTCTGGAAGCCCACTCTTATAACATAGAGTTCAAGTTTACCAAGCAACACAGCAATGCAGACAACTTGTCACGTCTTCCACTGTTGGCAACTGAAGAAGAGAAGTCTTCTCAGAGAGGCAGCGTCCATTATTAAGGACCTCCAGCACCCAGGGCATGCCCTTTTCTCACTGTTGCATCAGGTAGGAGGTACAGAAGTCCTGAAGGCACACACTCAGCGATTCAGGAACAGCTTCTTCCCCCTGCCATCGGATTCCTAAATGGACATTGAATATTTGGACATTACCTCACTTTTAATTTAAATATACAGTATTTCTGCTTTTGCACTTTTTTAAAATCTATTCAACATACGTAATTGATTTACTTGTTTATTATTTTTTTTCCCTGCTAGATTATGTATTGCATTGAGCTGCTGCTAAGTTAACAAATTTCACGTCATATGCCAGTGATAATAAACCTGATTCTGATTATGAGATTATGTGCTTAAATCTGTACAGTACTTAAAATAACAACAATGCTTTTAATCAAATTGCCACTTGGAGATGTGCATGTATTTACATGTATTTTGCCATGAAACCCATGTATTTTCTCGATGATCTCACCTGGACTGTACACACCGGCTTGGTGGCAAAAAAAGCAGAGAGTGGTAGGGACAGCCAAGCACATCTGTGGACGGGGACTTCCCTTCATTGAAGACATATACAGCAGCAGGTGCAGAAAGAAGGCCTGGAAGATCATTGGGAACACCAGTCAGCCCAACCGTAATCTGTTTCAGCTGCCTCTGTCTGGGAAATGGTACCACAGCATTAAAGCCAGGACCAACAGGCTACAGGACAGCTACTTTCTACAAGCCATTAGACTTTCAAATTCACATGTCTGTACTTTGCAACGGAGTCATAACGCAAAGATTTTTACTCCCTCATGTTGTGGGATAGATGTAAGATTTAAATTCTAAATTCAGTGTCCAAGTTATACATGCACTCATGCATCATCCATCTTGTGCACTACATCCTCAACTGGATGCTGACCAGAGATTGGAGGTGCCTGGAATTCGCTCCAAGGTTGAGTGGAGCGATTGGGCCACGCCCCTTGTCCCAGTGATCTAGAAAGAGAAGGCTGGAGCCATTCACATATGCGGGGACTTCAAAGTGAGCATCAACCCTGTGCTGTGTACTGTGTCACAAATAGAAGATATTTTTATATCTTTAGCAAGTGAGGAGAGGTTTTCAGAGATTGACTTGCCACAAGCCTATCTGGAAATGGAGATTGAGGAGTCAAGCAGGCAGTTCCTCACAATCAACACTCACAAGGGACTAATCCAGTATAATCGTCTCATCTTTGGCGTCGCATCATCTCCAGCAATTTGGAAAAGAACAATGGACCAAGTGCTCCAAAATGTCCCAGAAACACAATATTACCTTGATGGCATCATTGTGACTGACAAAAATGGTGAAGAGCACCTCTAGAACCTTGGTAGAGTGATTACCAGGCTGAGTGAGTATGGTCTGCGCGCAAAGAGAGAGAGATGTGAGTTTTTCAAGAATGAAATCTCACATTGTGGACATGTCATTGACAAGCAGGGCTTACATAAGTCACAAGAGAAGATTGAGGCAGTGCTACAAGTGCCCAAACCAGAAAATGTGTCACACCTCAGGTCATACTTGAGCTGATAAACTACTACCGCTGGTTTCTCCTAAACATTGCTACAGTGCTGCACACATTGAACACACTGTTCCAGACAGGAGCAAAGTGGGAATGGTCAGCAAGATGTGAAAGAGCACTCAAGGAAACACAGAGATTGATAACATCAGAGGAACTGCTCACCCACTATGACCCATCTCTGCCCATCAAACTGGCGTGTGATGCATCCCCTTGTGGGATTGATGCCATTTTGTCACACATTATGAAAGATGGGTCTGAACATCCAATTGCATTTGCTTCAAGATCACTGACGAGTGCAGAACACAACTAGGCACAGATCGACTCGGAGGCCCTTAGTCTCGTATGGAGAGTACAGTTCCCCCACTACCTCAATGGACAAAAGTTTACTCTAGTGACAGATCAGCAGCCCCTTGTGTCCATTTTTCAATGCCAGGAAGGGAATTCCAGTGATGACCGCTACCCAGTTGCAACATTGGGCACTTTTTCTGGGAGCCCACTCTTATGACATAGAGTTCAAGGGTACCAAACAACACGGCTACACTGACAACTTGTCACGTCTTCCACTGTTGGCAACTCAAGAAGTCTTCGCATACTGTGACCCAGCAGAGGTGTTTCACTCAGTGTCAGAGGACCAGTTGCCGGGAACAAATTTGGAAATAGAAAGAGAAACAAGTAATGACCCAACATTGTCAGAAGTCTATGACATCACTATGCAAGGATGGCCAGCTTATGTTTCCAGAGTTCTCAGAGAGACGAGGCCAACTGCCCATATGTCAAAGAATGTTGATGGGTGGATCACGTGTTGTAGTTCCCTCTAAATTGTGTACCAGAGTGTTAGATAATCTGCATGAAGGATGCCTGGGTACAGTCAAGATGAAGAGGCTTGCCTGGAGCTACGTGTGGTGGCCAGGAATAGACAGACAGATTAAAGACTTGACCAAAAGGTATTCGGGATGCAACAAAGTTCAAAATGCAGCCCCACAGACACTGTTACACAGTAAGAGTGGTCATCTTCACCAAGGCAAAGAGTGTATATTGACTTTGTGGAGCTATTCATGGACCCCGTATTTCTGATTGCTGTGGCTGCTCATTCGGTGGCCGGAGGTGACACTAATGAAGTCAACCATCTCAGAAAAGACTGTTTCCACTCTGAGGACTATCTTCTCCTGCAGTGGCGTACTAGAACAAATTGTGAGTGACAACAGACCTCAATACACGTCAGAAGAGTTCAGGCATTTCAAGTCAGCTCCTCACCACCCAGCAAGGAATGGGTTAGCTGAAAGGTTTTTGCAAACCTTCAAGAAGTTCATTAAAGCCATGGACAAAGAGGACTTTTCTCTACTTTTTGTGTATCGGAACTCCGTTCATGCGATGACAAATCAAACACCTGCAATGCTGCTCATGGACAGGAATCTGAGATCCCGCATAGACCTCCTGAAACCAGATCTACAGAGGGAGCTGCAGAATAAACAGTTCAGCCAGTTGCCAAGTGAATCAGCAAAGAGTTTTGAGGTTAGCTAGGAAGTCCTAGTGCATCATAACCAAGAAGACAAGTGGACACCCAGTAAGATAGTGACAAGAACTGGACAACTGATGTACACAGTGGATTTTTGAGATCATACATGGAGACATGTGGACCAAATACTGGATGCTCAGCTGAAGAACACACCTGAGTCGATTGCATCCAACAAGACGGACACACTACAACCACTGGACTTGCTTCTCAGTGACGGATCTCTTGGATCATTGAGATCTCTTCTGGGGGAGGTATGATTTGTCCAAAAGTGATGGGTTGCACCTGATCCCGAGGGGGACCAATATTCTCGCAGGCAGGTTTGCTAGAGTAGTTAGGGTGGGTTTAAACTAATTTGGCAGGGAGGTGGGAACTGGAGTGAAGGGTCTCAGGATAGGACAGATGGTGAAAAAGCAAAGATAACAGCAGTCAAACTGTCAGGAAGGGCAGGCAAATGATAGGACAAAATTGCAGCCAGCAGGTTGAGTATCAGTGCATTAAAGATACAGAATCAAGAAGGGTAGCAAATACGGTGCTCAAAAGTGTTATATCTCAATGTACAAAGTATAAGAAATAAGGTGAATGATCTTGTTGCACTAATAAATATTGTCAGGTACGATGTTGTGACCATCACTGAATCGTGGCTGAAGGATGGTTGTATTTGAGAGCTGATTGTCCAAGGTTATACGTTAAATCAGAGAGATAGGAAAGTAGGCAGAGGGGGTGGTCTGGTGCTGCTGGTAAAGAGTGACATCAAATTCCTGACTCCTTTTGGGTTGAGTTAAGAAACTGCAATGGGTAAGAGGACCCTGATGGCAGTTATATATAGGCCTCCCAACAGTAGCTGGGATGTGGACCACAGCTTACAATGGGACATAAAAACGGTGTGTCAAAAGGACATGGGAGATTTCAACATTAGGTCAAGTGAGATAATCAGGTTGGAAATGGATCTCAAGAGAGAGAGTTTGTTGAATATCTACAAGATGGCTTTTTAGGGCAGTTTGTCATTGAGCCTACTAGGAGATCTAGGGGATCAGCTATACTGGATTGGTTGTTTTATAATAAACCGGAGATTAGGGAGCTTAATGTAAAAGGACCCTTAGGAGGTAGTGATCACAATATGATTGAGTTCATATGATTAAGATGCAAAGGGACTTGGGAGTCATTGTGCAGAACATCCTAAAGGTTAACTTGCTGGTTGAGTCAGTGGTGAGGAAGGTAAATACAATGTTAGCATTCATTTCAAGAGGTTTAGAATATAAGAGCAGGAATGTGAGGCTGAGGCTTTAAAAGGCACTGGTGAGGCTTCGCCTTGAGTATGTGAACAGTTTTGGGCTCCTTATCTAAGAAAAGATGTGCTGGCATTGGAGAGATTTCAGAGGAGGTTCACAAGATGATTCCAGGAATGGAAGGGTTATCATATGCAGAACGTTTGATAGTTCTGGGATGAAGGGGGGATCTCATTGGAACCTTTTGAATCTTGAAAGACCTAGATATGTACGATGTGGAAAGGATGTTTCCCATGGCGGGAGAGTCTAGGACAAGAGAGCACAGCCTCAGGAGAGAGGGCATCCATTTAACACAGAAATGCGGAGAAATTTCTTTCGACAGGGGATGGTGAATTTGTTAGCACAGGCAGCTGTGGAGGCCAGATTGTTGGGTGTATTTAAGGCAGAAGTTGAGAGGTTCTTGACTGGCCACGACATCAAATGTTACGGGAAAATGGCCGTGGAGTGGGGCTGAGGATCAGCCATGATTGAATGGTGGAGCAAACTCGATTGGCCAAATGGCCTAATTCTACTCCTATGTCTTGTGGTCTTATGATCATGTCCCCAAAAGCAATGGGACACCCGCAACAGAGAAAGTTGTCTTTGGCAAGACACCTGCCAAACCTACTGCCACTCCACAGGTACAAAGGTGCTATACTGAAAGAAACCGAGCACTACCCAAAAGATTGAACCTTCAGTATGGTGAAGTTAGTTATGGACTGTTACTGTGAAAGCATGTTTACTTGAATATAGTTAAAGTGAAATTGCATGTTTTGTTACATATACAGTTTTATGTTACATTCATCTAAAGGGGGTGTAAGTGTAATGTGTGGATCTATTTCTTTTAGCACAATGACTCACCTTAGCACCAACTGTTGACTGATAACATCAGGTTGTTGGGTGCATTTAAGGCAGAGTTTCATAGGTTCTTGATAGGTCACGGCAACAAAGGTTATGGGGAGAAGGCCAGGGAGTGGGACTGAGCATTGGTCTGTTGTTCTCTCTCTGCCAAGTGAATATACCAGTTAACCTCACCTCCATATTTTTAAATTGATATGGCATTGTGCACACACAACAAGACCCAAGCCTCCTGCACCTTCCTCCTGTAGCAATGAGCGAGAGGGAGAGCGGTCAAGCTTAGGCAGACAGTGTTGAATTCCTAGCTCGCTTTCTGCTGTCATCCTGGTTGATTTTGATCTTGCTCAATACTTTAATCAGGTCGGGAATTGGAGTCGATCATTGGTTTGCACTCTGGTGTTAGGCCACACACTCCATTCTCAACCACACTGAATTCCCTCGGAGACAGCAAAAGCTGAGATCTCTCGGTCGGCCCAAAAACACATATGGAAATGTAAATTACAGGCTCTGATTTTACACGGATTAGTAGTAGAGTATATTTAAAAGAAGGAGAAGTAGTTCTGTGAACTGTCTGCAGGTTTCGCTGCTGGCTGCATTGGCCGCTGGCATCATCCTGCAACGTAGATCAAAAAACAAGAATTCCTGGTAAAGCAAATAAGTCAGTTATCAAAATAAATGTGAAGATTATCTGTATGAGAATGACTTGGAAACTGCAGCGAATCAACAAAAAACAATGGTTGACAAAACTTAGCTTTTTTGAGTTTCTTTTTGACTGAGGAAGTCTTTTCACTGTTTCTAAATCAATCAATCAGTCCCTTAACAGGAACAGCCTCCCACTATCTACTCTGTACAGTCACTGCATCACTCTTGCTGTGGTTCCCCATCCTACTGTAACATGGCAACCAGAACTCAATATAATATTCCGGCTGAGATTGGACCAGTATCAGCACATTCCCTTCCCTTAAACTCTACTTCCATTGATAAATCCAAGAATCTTATATGTCTTATCAGTTGTTTTCTCTGCCTGCACTTACGCTTGTATGCTCATTGCTGCAGGTCCCTCTGCTCCTGTGTGGGTGATGCACTGTGAGTTGATTTTGGGCTCCCTATATCTAGTATTTGGATTCAGAAGCTCAATAATTGTATTTGCAGTTTGAGAAGTATGAATTGCATGCATTATGCAAATAGAATTATTGTTTTCTTCTGTAACATAGATCACTGAATAAAATGGCAAAAATTGAAATATGAGTTTAGAAAAGGCAAGGGTGCTATAAGTACCCAATGCCATCACTGAATACTTACACTGATGAGGATGAGATGGTCTGGGTTTTAGTTAATCTGTTCTGACACTGCAGATCAGCTAACAATAGAGAATAGTTAATTCTGAATTTTATGGACAAAACAATGGCAAGACTTTTCAAATTGCTTAATCCTCCTATCTTAAACTCTGTCAAAGTTTCAAAACAGGCAACACACACAAGATGCCAGAGGAACACACTTCAGAACAGATCTGGTTGCAATGATACAGGAAAGATGTGAACACATCAAAGAGGGTCCAGAAAAGAAAGTTACAAGAACCATTCCTGGACTGAGGAACTTCATTTACAAGATTAGAGATTAGAAAGCCGTGATGGTTTTCTTTGGAAAGTCTGAGGGGAGATTGGATGAAAGTGAACTAAATGATGAAGTAACTCTGCAGAGTGGATAGTGGGAGACCGTTCCTTTTAAGGAACTGTGTGATTTGGAAACACGGCAAAATGTGGCCTTTTACCTATGAATGGAAACAATTAAGAAGTGACCATATTGCATAAAATGTTTGCTCTGCAGCTTTCAGATTTCAACTTCAGCAGCATAATGAGATTCAGTTTCAAAATACTGAGGGCACTCTTAGGGCTAAACTCACTACTCTGTAGGGATTGATCGGGGCTACAGCTTTAGCATAGTTGTTCTTCATCTGTATAAGAGCTTAGTTTGAAACTTGCAAGTTACAAATGCAAGTTTAATGTCAAAACGTTTGTCATTAGTAGAATGATCTTTGGGCAGAGTATGCATGGTGAAAGGCTAAAATCATCAAATTGTCAAGGAACCAATCAACTCGGATTCCTTTCAGCTAACTCTCATTAATCATGGAATTTACTGGTGCTTCACGAAAAACGTTAAGATGAAATTTATTTGCCACCTTTTGATGATCTAAGGTGTTTCAACAAAGATATTTGACGCAGCTTTGGGATACCTACCCAGTGCCCAACTTACTCCCAAGCTTGGAATTTGCCTTAAGCCTTACTGATTTGTGATGAAATGTCAAATCTAGGAGTTTTAGAAACATAGAAACCTAGAAAATAGGTACAGGAGTAGGCCATTCTGCCCTTTGAGCCTGTACCGCTAATCAGTATGATCATGGCTGATCATCCAACTCAGAAACCTGTACCTGCCTTCTCTCCATACCCACTGATCTCTTTAGCCACAAGGGCCATATCTAACTCCCTCTTAAATATAGCCAATGAACTGGCCTCAATTGTTTCCTGTGGCAGAGAATTCCACAGATTAACCACTCTCTGTGTGAAGAAGTTTTTCCTCATCTCTGTCCTAAAAGGCTTCCCCTTTATCCTCAAACTGTGACCCCTCGTTCTGGACTTCCCCAACATCGAGAACAATCTTCCTGCATCTATCCTGTCCAATCTCTTTAGGATTTTATACGTTTTAATAGGATCCCCCCTCAATCTTCTAAATTCCAACGAGTATAAGCCTAGTCAATCCAGTCTTTCATCATATGAAAGTCCTGCCATCCCAGGAATCAATCTGGTGAACCTTCTTTGTACTCCCTCTATGGCAAGAATGTCTTTCCTCAGATTAGGGGACCAAAACTGCACACAATACTCCAGGTGTGGTCTCACCAAAGCCTTGTACAACTGCAGTAGTACCTCCCTGCTCCTGTACTTGAATCCTCTTGCTATGAATGCCAGCATACCATTCGCCTTTTTCACCATCTGCTGTACCTGCATGCCCACTTTCAATGACTGGTGTATAATGACACCCAGGTCTCGTTGCACCTCCCCTTTTTCTAATCGGCCATCATTCAGATAATAATCTGTTTTCCTGTTTTTGCCACCAAAGTGGATAACCTCACATTTATCCACATTAAATTGCATCTGCCATGAATTTACCTACTCACCTAACCTATCCAAGTCACCCTGCATCCTCTTAGCATCCTCCTCACAGCTAACACTGCCACCCAGCTTCGTGTCATCCGCAAACTTGCAGATGCTTCATTTAATTCCCTGGTCTAAGTCATTAATATATATTGTAAACAACTGGAGTCCCAGCACTGAGCCTTGCGGTACCCCACTAGTCACTGCCTGCCATTCTGAAAAAGTCCCGTTTATTCCCACACTTTGCTTCCTGTCTGCCAACCAATTCTCTATCCACGTCAATACCATACCCCCAATACCATGTGTTTTAAGTTTGCACACTAATCTCCTGTGTGGGACCTTGTCAAAAGCCTTTTGAAAATCCAAATATACCACATCCACTGGTTCTCCCCTATCCACTCTACTAGTTACATCCTCAAAATTCTATGAGATTCGTCAGACATGATTTTCCTTTCACAAATCCATGTTGACTTTGTCCGATGATTTCACCGCTTTCCAAATGTGCTGTTATCACATCTTTGATAACTGACTCTAGCATTTTCCCCACCACCGATTGCAGGCTAACCGGTCTATAATTCCCCGGTTTCTCTCTCCCTCCTTCTTTAAAAAGCAGGGTTACATTAGCCACCCTCCAATCCTCAGGAACTAGTCCAGAATCTAAAGATTTTTGAAAAATTAACACTAATGCATCCACTATTTCTTGGACTACTTCCTTAAGCACTCTGGGATGCAGACCATCTGGCCCTGGGGATTTATCTGCCTTTAATCCCTTCAATTTACCTAACACCACTTCCCTACTAACATGTATTTCCCTCAGTTCCTCCATCTCACTAGACCATCTGTCCCCTACTATTTCCGGAAGATTATTTATGTCCTCCTTAGTGAAGACAGAACCAAAGTAGTTATTCAATTGGTCTACCATGTCCTTGTTCCCCATGATCAATTCACCTGTTTCTGACTGTAAGGGACCTACATTTGTCTTAACGAATCTTTTTTTTTCACATATCTATAAAAGCTTTTACAGTCGGTTTTTATGTTCCCTGCCAGTTTTCTCTCATAATCTTTTTTCTCTTTCCTCATTAAGCCCTAATTTTAACACCAATTCCTGTGAATCTGTATTCAGCAAATAGTATCATAGAATACTACAGCACAGAACTGCCATTCAGCCCATCTAGTCCAGGCCAAACCATTAATCTGCCTCGTCCCATCGGCCTGCCAGTGTTTTTGTCAGTGCTTTTGAATATATTGTTAGTGTTTTTGAATAATTTCTGATTGTTGCATTATTATTTTTAATTCTATGCTATTATCTCATTAAATGTGTATTTTAAATAATTGTTTCTAACTGTGCCTTAAAAACCTTAACTTGGTTATTTGGTGTAACTCAGTTTATTGATTTTCTTTTAACTCAAAATGCTGACAAGGAAGAGTTTCAGTTTTGCAATGAGTGGCAATATTACATCCTTATTTGAATTGCGAATGAAATATATGCACAGGGAAAAAAATGGGAGAACACATTAATTAAAATGTTTTTAGATGTGTGGATGTCATAATTTCAGTCCATGTGTAAAATCTTATAAACGTAAAAGGTTTATGAAATTCCAGTTTGGCTGACTTTGTTTGAAAGCTATATTCCCTTGGAGCAGAAAAGCTAATATTATTCTGTTACCTAGGAAAGTAATTAAATCTTAATGCTGCCCTAGAATCATTTACATTTGACTTTTCACATGAGCTTCAACACTGCCGTAGAAACAATCCAACAATTTTGGGGATTGAATAAAGCAAGAAAATGCTGCCTCAGGCAGTTTAGTTTTGAGGTCCATCCTCTTTCACTTCTCTCCAAGACCCGTATTAGAAAAAAACAAACTAGAAGTTGAAAGGCAACATCTTCTGCTTGCCCTTTTCACATCTAAATATATGGTGGGTGGAACAGGGTGGTGCAGGAAAATGTGTACTAGAATGGCAGACAGCAGTTAACCTGAGTCTGCTTGACTGCTGCAGAATCCATGCCCCACTTATTATGGTGGGTTCACCATCCAGGCAGCACTTAACTGCTAATCTTTTTAGTGGCTATCTATGAGCTGCAATCTTGTTTCCGTCAGTTGAAACCAAGTTCTATCACAACTATTGTAGCAACAGATTCACCTCATAAAGGAAAAGTTTGCATTGCCCAAAATCATCAGTTAAAAACTCATTCCAGAAAGTCTGGCCAACTGAAGGAACCAATGGCAAAACCTCTTGAAGCGTGAGCTCCTGATTTTCAGATCTAGCTCTGGATGCCTTTCTGAAAAGTGGAGAAGGAGAAAACTTTATCACCTGGGAAGCTCTTTGTGTCCACAGTCAGGTGGCACTGCATTGACAGTAAATGCACTATGTTGCATCCATTGTCAGTACCGACACTAAAGTCTGAAGACAATGCTACACCTAAATTTAAAAACTTCAAATCCTGAAATTCCATTCTTTCCAAAGAATGTTAGCAGCGTTACAGGGAGCTCTGTGCAATTTGTTCAACATCGGTATCTGGATCAATTAGCAATAGTAACATCCTCAGAGAAAACAGCTCTGGGTTCACTGGCTCATCAGGCTGGCACAGGGTTCATTGATAATTAGGTATTGGCCTCCCCTGAATTCTTGGCAGCATTGAGCCTGCTAAGGACTCTCAAGCAGTGAGGCAGTGGCAACTTGGCATCAAGGCAGTGCTGACAAAGATATCCTGTATCTTGATATAATACTCACATGATGAGTTCATAAACTGTGACCTTTAGCACTGTAAAAATTAGCTTAGAGGTGAGTTTAGGTCGGGTGCATTCCCAGAAGTGAACAGCCTGAATCTGGCTGTGGATAAAGAGAAGTGCAGATATCAGCCCAGTGCAGGTGCGAGGATAGCATACTGTTCCAGGAAAATCAGTTTAAACTTTGATGCAGCAACAACTGATGGAATCACGAAATTCTCAGCAGGCTGGGCTGCGTCTGCGGGAAGAGAAACAGAGTTCAGTTTTCGGATGTCTAGCAGCTGCAGGTATTTGATTTCCATTCACAGTTGAAGGCTTCTAGGGATGTGCAGTGAAGTGTTCAGGGGAAGCTACATGGACGTTTGCATACAATATGAAAAAAATTGTTAAGAAGCTTGAAAGGCTTCAGCACTAACCTTGCAAAAGCCCCTTCTTTCCAATGTGGAAGCTTTGTCCAGGAATTCCCACAGAAATATCATCAACTACAGAAAACCATTACAGATTTGCCACCAGGCAGTGATTCGGAAAAATGTAAGTTAGCGTTCCTTGTTCGGCAGAATTGATTCCTTTATTTTATTATTGCCACGCACCAATACTCCTGTAGTTGGCTGTTAGCCCAAACTGCTGAAAGTAATAACAGGAGAATTCCATGTCTTCCCAGCCAAGTGCTCCAGGTTGTTCGTCAGAGTCATCTATAACTTCCCAGGAGAAGGAAATAATTTCCTTTTGCCTCAAGTTGTCTACTCTTACCTCCTTGATGCAGTAGTGATCTGCATAGTGCGAGCTATAACCAACTGACTGCAATGGACCTGAAGCAAATTAGCTGATGGTGCCAATCATATTCACAACCATAGGCCAGCTGATGAAAGGTCGCGGCCTGAAACTTAATCATTTCCACAAATGCTGCCTGACCAAATGAGTTCCATCAGCATTTTGTGTGTGTTCCTCTTGAAGTCCAGCATCTGCAGAATCTCTCGGTTATGATTGTCACCTGTCTTTTGGGTACAGCAGATGGGAAATTTTGTTCATTGCCTCCTTCAAGTCCAGGCGAATATTGCCCCTTGCTGTGATATTCACCTAAGAACCTTTCCCTGCAAATGCTGTTATAATGCCTCCTTCTTCCTGCTCTTGGCAAATCCCTCCGCAACCCAGGACCTCCCTCCTCCTCTCACAGTGGCTACCTGTAGGAACAGCCACTGGTGTATCTGTCCCAAACAGGAAAGGGAAATAGAGAAAAATATAGACTTGGATATCTGACACATGATTCACTGGCTTTCTAACTGGGAGTATGGTTGCTTAGTGAACCCAGAATGATGCTGCCAAACTCCATCAGACTTCAGAAGTTCTTTCTTTGGTCTCATAAGCACTCACGAGGATATTTGACTGGCCCTAATGCATGCTGAAGAAACATATAGAATATTAATGTATATCCTGTGGCTCAGTTGAGCTAGTTCTCTCAGCCTTACATTGTAATCATCAAGGATAGTACCTGTTTTGTAACTGTAGGATAAACTGTTTTTGTAAGTATGTGTAATTTCTCTTGTAATTTCCAGAGATTATGGGTCATTCTTCAGATTACATACCATCAGTAAGAACCTTTGCACACTGACTATGCCAATTAGAATTGGCACAATAAATTTTATTCTCAGTATACAAGCAATTTTCTGAGATACTGTACACAGTTGGTGGGCAAGATTCTCTCCTAGTCAATTTGTATATTCCGTTGCTAACCAATGACTAAATATTTAAATTAACTATAAAATAAAATATTAAACTTGAAGTCTTGTTCCCAGCCAAACCACTCCCAGTCTTCTAGCATAGTCTCCAACTAAGCCACAGGTTCTGTGGTTCCTGGGACCTCACAGCCAGAAACTCTCTCCCACCCAGGGGCACACCTGCACTGGAAGATCTTGGTAGATTTGGGATCACTGGCAAAGGATTTCAGATATGATGCTACCTAAGGCCAAGAGATTGCTCATACCCACTGTCCACACATATAGTAGCCCCTAGCTCAGTATCGTGTATCGTATTTTACAGTTCTACCAGTTTTTTATAAAAGATTGTAGGTTTCGGCCTTGATAAAAATTGCAAGGCTTTATTGGGATGTGGAGTTTTCTGAGGATAATATAAAGATCAGATTTTAGCAGTGTTAAAATCTGATATATTTGAGCAATTTTGAAAGTTTTTCAAGCAGTTGAAATAGCTCTATGTTGACATGAATGCAAGTATATGAGTGTGTACATACACACGTGTACATGGGCGCGTGTGTGTGTGTGTGTGTGTGTTCATTCATTCCAATGCCTGTTTGAATGCTGATAAAAGATGGCTTGGACAATGAAGCAAATCTTCCATGCTTTCTTTACACTCCAGTGTAGATTAAGTGCTCTTGTCTCAAAAAGGGCTTGTGACTTGGTATATCATGGCTTATATAATACAAGCAGCTTGAAGCTTTGGTCTGATCAAGTCAAGTGAAGTTTATTGTCATTTAGCTATATAATATATATAATCATATAATGTATATAGAAGCGAAGCATGTTTCTCTGAACCAGGGTGTATAGTACAGTAGTACACATAACACACGGCAACTTACAAAGGCAAGGATAAAATCTACAGATGAATCACGCATGAAAATCAAACTAATGTGCATTAATATTAAATATTGTAAGGCACTGAAGAGATTAACTCGTGCAGCAGGGAGTTCAGAGGCCTAATAGCCTGGGGGAAGAATCTGTTTCCATCCTGACCGTTCTTGTTTTTATGCTTCGGAGTCTCCTGCCTGATGGCAGAAAGTCAAAGAGGATGCTGGATGGGTGGGTGGGACCCTTAATAATACTAAGGGACCTGCGTATGCAGTGCTCATGATAAACGTCCCCAGTGGTTGGTAGCGAGACCCCTATGATCCTCTGAGCTGTTCTCACTGTAGGAACTACTGGTCTGATGTTCGACTGCTTCCATACCAGATGGAGCTGGAACTTGTCAGGATGCTCTGAATGGTGCTCCTGTAAAACACAGTTAAGATGGGGCACGGGAGAGCCTTGCTTGCCTCAATCTTCTTAGGAAGTGGAGGTGCTGCTGTGCCACCTTATTCAGGGAGGTGATATTAAGGAACCAGATGACGTCATCCCAGGAACCTGGTGCACCAACTCTCTCTACGGAGGAGGGGAATGGTACGTCTGCACCTTCCTAAAGTCCACAGTGACTTCCTTTGTCTTCTCCACATTCAAGCTTAGGTTGTTGCGTTCAGCCTAGGATGGGCTTACAGAGGAGTCAAGTTGAAGGCAACCTAGAGCAGTGACGGAGAAACAAGCTACATTGAAAAAGCAAGCATTGAGGCTGAAGCTGAGGTGATGAGTCATCGATAATGTGAAAGGCTGAGGTTCTTAGTAGAAAGAAAGATTTTTCAGAATTGTAGAAGAAATATATAAATATTGAATGAAATGTGTTGAGAAGCAGTCAGGCGATATTAAAGGAGAGATTCGTGTGGGATGTGAAATCTAGAAGGGGAATTATTTTCTAACCCATTTTCATGTTCCCCTTGTATGTTTACTTGTATGTTAGCAAACAGGGCTACTTACTGGTTTTACTTCTGCAGTTTAATTGCATTGTACTAGTCATGTGACATCGGCAGATTTAACAGAAACAGAATCGGATTTATTATCATCGACATATGTGTTGTTTTGTGGCAGCAGAACAGTGCAACACATAGAAATTACTACCAGTTACAATATATAAAAAAATAGTGCATAAAGAGCGAAATAGTGAGATGGCATTCATGGACAGTTCAGAAATCTGATGGCAGAGGGGCAGAAGCTGTTCCTAAATTTGAGTGTGTACCTCCTCATTGATGGTAGTAATGAGAAGAGGGCATGTCCTGGATAGTTAGCGTCCTTCACGATGAGTACTGCTTGTAATGACGCCTCCTAACCGGTTGTTGATGCAGCCAGTCAGAATGATTTCCACCGTACATCTTCAGAAATTTGCTCGAGTCTTTGGTGACATACCAACTCTCCTCAAACTCCTAATGAAATATAGCCGCTGCGGGTGCCCTCTTTGTAACTGCATCAATATTTTGGGCACGGGATAACTTTTCAGAGATGTTGACACTCAGGAACTTGAAGCTGCTCATCCTTTCAAGTTCCCGGGTGTCAATCTCAGAAACCTCTTCAATAGAAGAATGGAATGTTGTTATTTATTTTTTTTTTAATAACTGGTTTAAGGTCTCAGAGTAGAAATACTTCCAGTTTTAATGAAACAATTGATTTGAAATGAATATAAATAAAACTAAGCAATGTGGTAAGTAGGCATATTTTCTACTATAAATTCTTGAGTTAAGAAGTAATTGAATCCATTTTAGTTTTTTTTCTCTTTTATGCTATTTTGAAGCAACCCTTGAATCATAAATCAATAAATCTTGTTTCCACTCAGTGCCTCGAAAACCTTTACATCTTCAAGGTTCTGCAGTACAACAGGCAAGCCAAAATCCAGTCAACAAGGCACTATACGGTGAGAAAGCAAGGATGGACGCCATACCACCCAGCCCGTGCAAAGAGAAAGTTGGCAAAGTGTCCGATCTCATAAACCGGTTTCAAGGAAGCAGGTAACGGTGCATGCTGAAGAGCAGTCATGTAGAAAGCCGCGCACATTAAGCAAATCCATACCCATTTTAGCCCTTGGCTTCGTGGCCCATGTTCGCCGTTCATTTCCAGATGAACAAATGAATTAATAGAGTTATAGTTCTAGGTGATTTTATCTTTTGAAAGACATTGCCTTATCTGTCAAACAGCTGCTGAAAAACACTGAAGATAAGGCTTTGTATTTTTTTTACCAAGCACTTATCAATCTTTATTTCCTTCACAATGTAGAAGGAGCAGAATGATGTGCCAGTGTGTGTTACTGTATCAGGCATGTGTTCAGTTCTGGCAAAGGGTCCTGGATCTGAAACTTCAGTAGTTTCTCCTTTGAAAGATGCTACCTGACCTGCTGGGGTTTTCCAGTATCTTTCTGATTTTATTCAACACGTCAAAGCTTTATGTGTACCGATTTCACTTTTTTATCAATTTAAAATGATATTTGAAAAAGTTTAATTTCTGTGGGCTTTACATCATGCTGCAGGAGGGCACAGCAGAATCTTGGAGAGAACAGGCTGACAAAAACTACAATTTATTATCGATTAATAACTGAATTATTCTTGTACCATTGCTGAATTTAGTGAATTATGAATTTCTTAAGGAGGTCTTACAATAACAGTAGCATCACTTTGGCAGTGCGTTTCAAAATGGTTGCAAGTAACTAGTACAATTTTGTAAAACGCCTGTTTATTGTACCTTCGTGTAATGAATTGAGTTGTTGGTTAAAGCTGGTAATTAAGGGTATAGATATTCCAACTTGGTGGCAGCTTTTGAGCTTGAGCTGGAGGTCACTTAATCTTTCAATTATCAAAAAGAAATCAAACTCCTTTCTGTATCAAGGGAGCTGATTTTGCATAGTAAAAGATGATGCCTCTTGATTTGGGTAATTTACCTGAATGAACGTTTAGGATGTAGACTAGGATTGTAGGTCAAAATTGCCCATTTTCGGGAAGAAGGCGCCTTCCTTCTGTTGCAATAAGAAGGAGCTTCAAAGTGTTGAAGTTTAGCTCATTGATTTGATTTGAAAGCAAACCAATGCAAATATCTTTAGATATCTCTAAATCCTACTTCTGTCACAGTATCTGTAACCTTCTCTTTATCTCTGATGTGTTTTGGTGGAAAGCTAAATGAAGTAGTTATCAAATCTGAAAGCAGAAACCAGTGAAACAATTTCATAGATCTAAGGACTTTATCAGAAATATTGATGAATTGGCAGAATGTGCAAAAATGATAAATTCTATTTCCTCAATAGATGGTCAGGGCTAGTTTAGTTTATACATGGAAATGAATAGTACATGTTCTAGCAAGCAAGATGCAACATAATGAAAGTGCAAAGGTACAGGTACAAGAGTACAGATAGAACATTAGATGAAGTTTTCTGTTCAAATTATAGAGGTAGAGGGACAGAGATGGCATTACAGATGCAGCAAGAAAGATATAGAGAGATATACTAAAAAGAAGGGGAATGAAACACTCTCCAAAGCTCAAACCAGCATGGCTTAGTGGAAGTAAGTAATGACAATTGCTGGAAGCACTCGGCAAATCGGGCAGCATCTGTGGAAAGAGAAACAGAGTTAACGTTTCAAATCAAGCTCCTTTTCTCAGAACTGGCGAGGGTAGAAAATAAATCGGTCATAGAGTCATACAATATGTAAAAAGTCCCTTCAGCCCAACTAGTCCATGCTGTGCAAGAAACCAGTCCAAGTTATTATTGTATCTGCCTCAACCACTTCCTTTAAGAGCTCATTCCATATAGGCACCACCCTCTGCGTAAAAGCATTGACCCCCAAGTTTCTACTAAATTTCTCCCCCCCACCATCTTAAGCCAATGGCCAATATTTCTTGATACCTCAATCCTAGGGGAAAAACGCTGAGTCTATTCACCCTTCCTATGACTGTCACGATTTTATTCATCTCTGTAAGATTGTTACACTCAGTCTCCTACTCCCCAAGAGGAAAAAGTCATGATCTGTCCAAACTCTCTGCACAATTCACCCCTCAAATCCTGGCAATATCCTTGTAAGTCTATTTTGCTCTCTTTCTAGTTTCATAAAGTTTTTCCTATAGTAGGGTGACCAAAACTGAACACAATATTCCAAATGCATCCTAAGCAATGTCTCATAAAACCACACCATAACCTCCCAACTTCAATACTCAATGACCTGACTGATGAAGCCCAGCATGCCAAAAGCCTTCTACATGTATGGGACTTATTAATAATTTTTAAAATCAAAAGCAGCTTTGACGCAAATTAAAGTAGACAAAGAATTTTTCTCCATGACATTGTCTTCAGTCTGGGACTGTCAGAATTGTTTCCTGTGTGGTACCAGCCCACCATCACCACCACCCATGTACCATGCTAACTGTACTACGGTGTGTCACTGGACTCCAGGGAATGGAACCTATATTCCAACCAGGTCAATGTAGGGGAGTGTTCCTGGGTGAGGGACCTGGTTTGCAAGATCTGACTCTATATATTCGTAGTGGAGGACAAAAGGGAATAACTGCTCTTGGAAGCAAAGGTGCACAGCACAGCGTGTATGACTCAGAAACCTCAAGGCGTGGCATGGGCTGTGTTACTCCAAATGTCTGGAAATTGAATTGTTGCTTCTCTTTGCTAATGGGAGGCAGTGTTGCTGTCTTAACCAGGTTAGTTTAAAAAGAGGGAAGGAAGAACATATATATTTTTTTTAAATTATAGGTTGCTTCTGTTTCATTAATACGCGGAACTATTTCGTGGTAATAAGTAAATTACATATTTTGAAGAAGCACCTTCTTACCACAGTACGGCAGACTGACCTCCATATGCAAGTTCTGTTATATGGTGTGCTTATTTAAGTAGGTTTATTTCTGTTCTTAGAAATAGAGCACTTACCCTCTTGGGAATGTATTTCTGCATCATTTCATACAGCCTGAAAGCAGTAAAAACAACCGGCTTATGTATTTTTTAACCTCCTTTGTAATGCACCAGCACATAGAATAAATGTAGACTTCTTTATCCGATGAGTGTGAATTAATTGTAGCTTTATATTTTGATAGTCCAGCGAGCCCTAATGATTTGAAGGATGTTCAAAGTGGGTCACCTTCTCCTAGAAATCCTGCAAGATCTTTGATTAATTCTCATCAGACGAAACTGCTGTCGGACCACCCTCTTCTTCAACGACAGAGGACAGACACTGTGAAAGGAAACTGTGCTGCAGAATTTGCTTCAAACGCAGGGCTTCAGCCGGCCAATGGACTGGTGACATCACTTCCAGCAGACTGCACTGAAACCAGCAGTCATACAGTGGATTCAGTGATGGCCAGTGAACAACCAAACAGAGAACGGGCTGCTGCCTCGGATCAGTCACCATCTACGGATAGCCGCACGAGAACGGCTGACCAAAATGCTGCCTCAAGTCCACCTGGGAAACAAAGAGAGGCGGTTGAAGTAAAAGTACAGACCATTGAGCAAGCAAAGAGTTGGAATGGAGAAATGCAAACAAGTGAAAATGATTTGAGTGCAGAAAAAAAGGTAAGGAATCCATCAAAATTTACTGTTATATACTCCTATTATACTGTGGGATAATAATATATGGGGGAATTAGCTCCAAGCATCCTGAAGTTAGCAAGCTTAAGGGTTCTGAACTGAAAAGGGGTTAATGGACAATACAGTGGACTATCTTCTATGTGTCGAGAAATAGAATCCATTGAGTCATAGGACACATAGAAGTAGGCCCTTCAGCCCATCTAGTCCATGTCAAAATATTATTTTGCCTCGTCCCATTGACCTGCACCTGGACCATAGCCCTCCCATCCATGTACCTATTCAAAACTCTCATAAATTTTGAAATCGAACTCATATCCACCTTTCCACTAGCAGCTTGTTCCACCCTCTCGCCACCCTTTGAGTGAGGAAGTTCGCCCTCATGTTCCCCTTAAACATTTCACCTTTCACCCTCAACCCAAGGCCTCTGGTTCTAGTCACACCCAACTTCAGTGGAAAAAGCCTACTTGCATTTACCCTATCTATGTCCCTCATAATTATGTATACCTCTATCAAATCTCCCCTCATTTTCCTACATTTTGGGGGTAATAAATTCCTAATCTATTCAACTTTTCCCTATAAATCAGGTCCTCAGGTCCTGATAACACCCTTGTAAATGTTTTCTACATTCTTTCAATCACATTGATATATTTCCTGCAGGTTGGTGTTCAGAAATGCCCACAATACTCCAAGTTAGGTGTTGCCAATCTCTTGTACAACTTCAACATAACACCCCAACACCTGTACTCAGTGTTTTGAATTATGAAGGCCAGTGTACCTCTACTGCCCTTGTAGTGCGTATATATAAACTTATACTGTTGAGTTAAAAATCTTCTCAAAAATCATCTGAGGCAGAAACTTTCTTCAGGGTTTTTAATGAGATCTTACTTGTGAAACTGCAGAAAGTTAAGTAAAATATGTATTAAATTCAATACAGATTTGTCATGCAAGTGAATATACTAATGCAGTTGATTATTCTCAACTGGTGTTAACCAAGGCAATACACACACGCAACACCCCATAACCCTCCATAACAAGAGGAATTTTGTGGCCAACGATATCTTAGTAATGACAAGTGATAAACATAATAGTTCCTTTACAATACATCTACTAAATATTTACCTGTATTATCAAAAACTTAAGACTCACAAATTTTGCTGTTTCAAGGACAAATAAAGAGGAGATGGACATGGATAGCTTTCCATCGTGTATTTCAAAACCAATTCCAAATTAACCCACGCAGGAAATGAACAGCTTACGTACAGGAAGTGATGTTGATGCAAAACGAACTGCAGCTCCTGAGGCAAGAGCATTCCCTGCTTGGCATCCATAGGATGTGCAACTACTTACTATGATCACTTGACTTTTAGTTTCACTACTCTTTGGCATTACTACTCGTTTCATTAACTCTTTGGCAAAAGAAGGATAGTGTCAGAGACTAGTCTTGAAGACAGTCTTACAACACAGTCTTTAACTGTCATCACTTCGAAAATGTCATCTTTGATGACATATTTGCTTGTGGTAATGTCTAATGAGAAGAGAGGTGAGATCTTGTTTGGACGTAAGCTTTGCCTTGCCCAGGAAGAATTCAACTTCACTAGGTCCAGTGGCATCTGTTGCCTTCAGGGACCTCTGTGCTTCAGTCCTGAATTCCTTCCCTCCTAAGATAGCTGTTCTCTTTAGGCCATAGATTACCATAGCTGGTGAGGGGCAGTTACCAAACACATGAACTCTCATGCGGTACTTCGAAATCTCACCATCCAGTTGGTGGTCACGAAACCAGAAGAATCTGAGGTAGCCTCCCTCTCACGAGAAAGCTATGGAACCTTTCTTCAATGTCTGCCATCACAGCGATGGACTCTGTTCTGAAGCGCAAGGGGACCATGAGTGGACTGCTATTGAGGTTTGGACACCACAAGAGCACATTGCTCAGTGACATGCCTTTGGGCTGTGCACTTGAATAAAAGACAGTCTGTATTTGTGCAGCTTTCTGGGGGTGGTAAACACCGAAGCTGGGTAAATACCTGTTTTCGTTGTTGGGATCTGGAGAAGGCTTAACTCAGCCTGATTGTTCCTGAAGAATCTCTCGGTGAACTCCACATAATGGTCTTTCATTTCCAGTTTCCTTCTCAATGTGTCAACTAAGGGCCTGTCCTCTGTTGTTTGGTAGGACTTGTTATGGAGAACAGAAAAGAAGGGGAGCTACCCAACTGTTTAACTCTTCTTTGCTAAACTCTTTGTTCATGATTTGAAGGAAGCCTTATCTTCAATGGAAGGTGCCAGTTTACAGTCATCTTCTGAGTGACAGAAGACAAGTTTGCCTAAATCTAGTAGAGCAGAGGTAAGTATGTCAGAGTGCTTGGTTTTCTTACCTACAGTTTTCTCTTTCATACAGATTCTACCCTTACAGGGTCTGAAATGACTTGGGTGCCTTTTCTCCAGGACATTAGTCTTAAATACGTTGACAGTGGGCTGATGAGCACCATCGAAGCAGACTGCACCCACTATGACCCACCCAGGTCCAAAAGGTGCTTCTTGCCAACCATTGCACTGTTCACGTACTTTATGTGCATGGATGGTGTCTCTGCCGAGCAAAAGGAGATCCTCAGTGGAAGAGTCAAGTGGGGAATCTTGTCTGCTGTATTCTTAAGATATATCTGATATCATACTGCATCAGGAGTTAAGATTTCATCCCTGTCGTTGGGAATATGGTCGCACTCTGTGAGGGTTGGCAAGGTGAAGCAGACCTCCTCTCCTGTTGACTCCATGACAAATCCATTGGCTTTTATCCTGGCAACTTCTGATGTTCCGGAACATGTCCTTAGATTGTATGGGGAAACAGAACCCTGAATCAAAGTTCAAGGTAAACTTATTATAAAAGTACATATATGTCCCCATGTACAATCCTGAGATTAATTTTCTTGCAGGCATACTCAGTAAATCCATAATAGGATAATAATCATAATAGAATTAATGAACGACTGCACCAATTTGAATGTTCAATCAGTGTGCAAAAGACAATGAACTATGCAAATGGAAAAAAAAAGAAAGAAAGAAAGAATAATAAATAAATAAGCAATATATATTGAGAACATGAGATGAAGTGTCCTTAAAAGTGAATCCATAGGTTGTGGGAACATTTCAATGATGGAGCAAGTGAAGTTATCCCCTTTGGTTCAGAAGCCTAACGGTTTAGGGATAATAACTGTTCCTGAACCTGGTGGTATGAGTCCTGAGGCTCCTGTGCCACCTTCCTGATGGCAGCAGCGAGAGAGGATGTTCTGGGTGGTAGGGGTCCTTGATGATGGTTGCTGCTTTCCTGTGACAACACTCCATGTAGATGCACTCATTGGTGGGGAGGGCTTTACTTCTGATGGACTGGTCCATATCCACTACTTTTTATAGGATTTTCCATTGAAGGACATTGGTTTTTCTGTACCGGGCTGTGATGTCAATATACTCTGCACTGCATACCTATAGAAGTTTGCCAAAGTTTTAGATGCCATGCGGAATCTTCGCAAACTGCCAAGGAAGTAGAGGCGCTACTGTGCTTTCTTCGTAATTGTACTTGCGTCCTAGGACAGATCCTCCGAAATGATAACACTCAAGAATTTAAAATCGGTGACCCTCTCCACCTCTGATCCTCTGATGAGGACTGGCTCATGGGCCTGTGGTTTCCATCTGCTGAAGTCAACAATCAATTGTTCTTGCTGTATCCAAGAAACTCAGTCCCAGTAGGTACCCTTTCTTTTTTGCAGTTTGCAGTTCTGACGTCAGATCTGCAAGTTACAGTACCTTCCGTGGTTCTTTGTCTGAGAGCTTGACAAAATTATCAAGTCTGCTGAAGAGGGATTCTTCGATTGCCTCTGGAGAGCCATAGCATTTGTCCAGCCTCTGCCACTGCAGTTGAAATCCTGCAGCTGGATTATTAAAGTGCATAGCCCTAACCCTGCTCGCATGTTGCAGTGACTCCCCATCAAGCCACCGACAGGGAAGGTCTAGCTCTTCGCTGGGTTTGAAACTTGGTCCTTCCAAAGCAGAGCAAAAGCTTAACTTCCAGGACAGACAACTGGCCGACTAGTTTTAGTCGTGCTGTGGTTAGGTCTCAAAGAGCCAGATACCGAGCTGAGTCTAATGCACCTGTGGCCTCTGGATGAGGGCATTGTGGTGACTGGTTTGCCAGATGTGTGTTCTGGGATGGATGGAAGTTCAGCCCATCCATGTCTGTGTAGATAGGACTGGCATCAGTAGCAACACTTGGCTGAAGTCTTTGCCGTGATGAAACTGCTGAAGAGCATATGGTGGTTCTTTGCTGCTGTAGACCTTATCTGTTATAACCTGAAGTATGTGAAAGACATGTGAGGACAGCTTCCCCTTGTAGATCTGAAGCACTGTCTTTTTTTTCATTGCCAGAATGCATTTGGCCATATCCTTTGGGAAGCTGTTTTGGCTGTTGTGGTAGCAAAGCATGACTGGTTCTGCTTGTAGACTCACCATTGTCTCGGTCTGCTGCTGCTTCATACATCTTTGCCTCTGTTGATCCAGCCTCTGCGCACACCTTCTCCATGTCCAGACGCGCTCTCTCCCTGTCTATGTGAGCTTTCCCTCTTTCCATCTCAAACTCGTGTTTAGCATGAGCCGCTCTCCTTCTTGCCACTTCAGTTTTGCCGTGGATTCACGCTGCAG
This sequence comes from Mobula birostris, assembly GCF_030028105.1. NCBI lineage: Eukaryota > Metazoa > Chordata > Chondrichthyes > Myliobatiformes > Myliobatidae > Mobula > Mobula birostris. The sequence goes on along the minus strand of NC_092378.1, from coordinate 35,883,430 downwards.
TGGATTTGTTCAAGCGTCACGATGGCGGAATCAATGGGCCACATTCTGACCTCACTTCCAGGTCTCGGCAATCAATAATGCTTGGGTTGGAAGCTGACATTGTCATGTACGGCATTCAGATGCATCTCTGGTCCATGGAAGATGCTTTTGAAGACGAGTTCTCTTTTCACTCTGCTGCCCTTGCAGTTTGGATATGCAAAGCTATGCAGTGAATTAAACACCTTCTCAAAACCACCGGAGACAGAAGCTTTCTTCATGGTTTTTAATGAGTTCTTACTTCTGAAATGATATTGCTGTTTCAAGGGCAAATGACGAGTAGATGGAGATGAATGTCTTTTGATTGTGTGCTTCAAAACAAAATCCAAATTAATTCATGCAAGAAATAATATTTAAAAACAGCTAACATACAGGAAGTGATGTTCATGAAAAACAAACAGCAAACAAAATGAATTGCACCTCACGAGGCCGGAACACTATAAAATCTCTCTTTCCAACCCCATTTAACTGTGATGTCACTTTCAAGGAATTATGGGTGTGTATTCCTAGATCCTCCATTTCTCCTGCACTCCTCGGTGCCCTACCACTCATTGTGTAAGTCCTACCTGGTTTGTCCTCTCAAAGTGCAACACCTCACATTTGTCTGCATTAAACTCCCATCTGCCATTTTTCAGCCTGTTTTTCCAGCTGGTCCAAATCCTGCTGCAAGCTTTGATAGTTTTCCTTGCTGTCTGCTGTGCACCACCCCCCTCCACCCCATCTTGGTGTCATCCACAAATCTGAGGATCCAGTTTAGCACATACTAAATATTTTGCCATGTGTAATTCTTACATGAAGGCAGTTTAGTCCAGGGTTGGTCATGCTAGCAGTCATTCCCAAATGAAATTAAGGGAATCAAAAAAATGTCATTATTGTGAAAATTGCTTTCGGAATCAGACGAGAGCTGTGGTTTTCCTGCAGGGGAGAACATCTACAAGGGGGCAAATGGTCTACTGTGGCATCAGTTATTAATAATCAAGCAGCGGTCAGGCATTTCTGAGCAAACTCACCATAATGCACTTAACATTTACCCAACATGAACTGAGCACCTAATGAAATTTCTTCCTTTATCAACAATTATTCAACATTCACAAATAAACTTAGCACCACAATGGAACATTCAGAACATACTGTCAGCCATTCAAACTCGGTACAAGGTTCACAGAGTGTGTGAAACGTTTTTCTGTCATTAGCAATGTACCCATTCTTCATGTGTTTCACCGTGATGTTATTGATACCACTCCATTATTAACCCACCTAGCTAAGGTGGGGGCAGGTCTGCAATACTGCAACAGCTGCTGCACACGTGTCTGTTGTCTCTGTTTAATGAAGAAATATTTTCATCCTTAAAAAGAACATACTTAAGCTGTGCTAGGGGATTCAGAATCATTTATAACTAATCAAGTCAAACAATACAAATATGGAAATTACATTTTTAGTAAAATAATATCCCCGAGTGCCTTTCCTATCTCATTGCCTTGCAATTCAGTATTTTCTAGTATCCTGGTCCCAACTGGTGCATCTCCAGTATGGATGAACAATCTCTCTCAACTTCCATCCCACATCAAGATCTGTTGTTTCTATGAAGCCTAAAAGTCCAATTAGCTCTCCTCATAAACCATTAAATTCCCTGGCTGTACTTGTTGTGGCATTCAACAATTTATTCACTCACTGTCTCCAGATCAAAGTCCACTCACCTGGGCTCAAGCTACACCAGACATGTTGTGAGCTAAAAGGAACCATTATGCCAACTCTCTCAAGTTTATCTAGTACGCCAGTAATTGTACTGGCCCTGCTTCCGCATTCACGCGGAATTTAAAAATTTCTCCCCTTTTGCTGCCAATTCCCATCCTGCTCTTGCATTCATGTGGTCCTTATCTCTTCCCTTGCTGGATCACTTTGCTGTTGCAAGTTCATTATATTTCACCTAGCCACATCTATCTTGCCTAAACATCCTCTCACCTGCTTCCATACAGACTCCATTCCATTTTCCTGGTTCTTCACAATCTGTTGTAATTGTCCTGATAAGGTGATATTCCAAGCGGGTGTCTCTGATGTGAATTTCCCTCCCTCAAAACTATGGCTTCCTCATTAAAACGGGGGACTGAGACCTTGACAATGGCGAAATAAAAAATATTCAGTCACCTCTTCATTATTGTTCTTTATGAGGCTTAAACTCCATGGAGAGATGTGTGTGTGTGTGTGTGTGTGTGTGTGTAGGGAGAGCTGTGTTAGGGTTAGGATGAGATTGCAGATGGTGTGTACAGTAAAACTGCAATCAAATTTCTGCCTCAGAGCTCAACAACATTCCACATAGACATTTTCCAGTTGATTTGCTAACTCAACACTATTATGTTGGTTAGACCACAAGCAGCACCCATTTCACAATATTGCTAGCCATACCACAAGGTAATATAAACAAGCTTGGGTCCATGTAAATGATGAAAAGCTTCATTTTATCTTGATGCATACAACAGGAATTCTGCAGATGCTGGAAATTCAAGCAACACACATCAAAGTTGCTAGTGAACACAGCAGGCCAGGAAGCATCTCTAGGAAGAGGTACAGTCGACATTTCAGGCCGAGACCCTTCGTCAGGGCGAAGGGTCTCGGCCTGAAACGTCGACTGTACCTCTTCCTAGAGATGCTGCCTGGCCTGCTGCGTTCACCAGCAACTTTGATGTGTGTTATTTTATCTTGATGGTTGAATTGCCTACTATTACTCAGCATTTAATGAGGTGGCTCTTCTTCCCATTTCACATCATCCCATCCATCCAGCATTTTTTTTTGCACTGCCTCAATTCTACCTCATTTCAAAATTAGGTCACCTCCCTCCTCCCTTCAATAACTCTTAGCCTTCAAATGTAACACTATATTTCCTCCCCATTATTAAAAAGCCTTTCCTTCTGTCATCTTTCACACCATGTCTGAGTTTACCCCTACCTGGTATTGAGCTAGGGGATCAGCCATGATCCTATTGCATCGTGGTGCAAACTTGGCGGGATGGCTTAATCCTGTTCCTGTTTACTGGGTTATTAAAGTCATTTTCAGTGTCATCTTGTTGGCCCTGTAAAGTTCAGCCAGCACGAAATTCTTGTCCAATATTTTTCCACGTACAAGCCGTTGTACTAGTAAATATACTTCCATTAACTCTCTGAACATGAGCTTACAGGAACAACCTGTTCCAGTGCACTGAGTTCAACCTGGGTTATCTACATGACTCAGCACCACAATTAGCCCATAGTTTATTGGACATTTTCCATTATGATGTTTCTTTGTATACTGCTCAAAACAAATAGGCAAAAATATTCAGCACTTCATGTAAAGAAAATGGGGAAGATTTCTCTGCTCACTTTTAATAACATTAGAAATTAACACTTTGAAAATGATGTATATTTCCTGGGGGACATATTGTTTATTGAAGATTACAGCAGAAAATATAGATAACTTTTTTTTTGTTCTCCATTTCCGTCTTGTGTCCTTGGATGCTCTTGCTGAGACAGTTGCTGGCTACCCACCAATACCTTCCTATCATGATTTTCTTCATGAGTAACCCAATGTGAAATATTACCAAGCTGTTTGATTATCCAGTCATCACTGGATTTGCTTTTCATGTGTAATGATTCATAATTTGTTGTACAAATCTATTCAACAGTGCCTACTTTCAGTTAGATTATTCCTTTGCCTGTTTAGACTTAACAAAATATTACACTGTAGATTGATGGAAACATATACTGAAAACCTGAATGAAAGAAATAGGCCCGCAAGATCCACATAAAGAGTACTTGCTTAACCAATATGTTGAAGGACTGTGAATGAGAAGAAGTGTAAATAAAAATAGGTGAATAGTCCTGGCGAAGGGTCTCGGCCTGAAACGTCGACTGTATCTCTTCCTAGAGATGCTGCCTGGCCTGCTGCGTTCACCAGCAACTTTGATGTGTGTTGTTAGGTGAATTTATTTGCATGCCAGGTACACTGTAAGAATTACAAAAAGGGTAGCATAACAAAAATGATATTTCACCTTTCTAAAATAAAAAGCAATTATTCCAGAAATATTGAGACTACTTGCTTTGAATATTAAGTTTTGGTACCAGAGAACCCTAGCGGTAATTAGCAGTTAGCAAATATTTCAATATTTCAAATCCTGACAATGATCAAACTGCACTGTATTAAATTGCTTCAAAACTGTCATTCTGTATCAGACAAGTTCTTGATGTCTGTGTAAAACTTTAATTTACATTCACAATGCACTTTATTGATGACCCTAGCAATGATGTGCAATTTTCCTGAGACGTGGTCACATGTCTGCCATCTCCTGATGTGGTAGTGAGTTCTATTGGTTTTCCTATGTTCTTAATGGCAGGCTATGGGCAGTAATTCCAAATTAATACAAACTGTTTTTCTTCACAGGAAACAAATGAAGAAAAGTTGTACAAAATTGCTAATGAGCTGTTGCTGACAGAAAGAGCCTACGTAAACAGACTTCATCTATTAGATCAGGTTAGTGTTTGATTTGTTCAATGTTTCCCTTTCCTTTTCTACAAGCATCCTAACAACTGTTGCTTGTAATGTGCAATTCTGCTGTGTGCAAACTGACTGTTGCATTAATGTCTTTACCACAAACCTCCAATAACATTGAGGTACTCGTGGTAGAAGGTATATAATTTCCAGACATTCCTTTGATTCATCTGTGAGTCAAATACTTGGGATAGATTTCAGAATTTGCATTAAAGGGTTGAACCTGTTTTTGCTGTTTTCTTAATGAATCAAAACTACTGAGGAAGGAACTGTCTTCTTTGACAGATGTTGCCATATAGATTTAGAAGACAAACAAAGCATTTAGAGCAGAGGTTTCAGAACTCTGTAGCTACATAACCATTACTGGAAGAGCAGGAGGATGCAACTTGGCTTTTTGCTTGTATCTGCTGGACTATCAAAGTTGGGTGAAGGTTGAACTGAGTTCATAGTGTCATTTCCTCCCATGTTTGACTAGGCCACTGAAACTGTATGTAGAGTGCTCACCAAAAAATGAAATAAGAGCAAGTCAGACATATCCTCTCCGGCAACAAACAATTTATTCAAAGGAGAAACTTAGTGGAGTTGGGTAGTAGGTAGGGAAAAAGATCAGAGAAAAAGTAGGAAAACTTTGTGTGTGTTGCTCTGAGCACATTAATACCTGTCTTAGAATGTATTGCTAATCTTCTGAAAACAATTTCTCAAATATGACCACCAGATTTTGAGCATTTTGAAATTTACTGAGATATAGAATGTTTTACAACTACAATCCATAAAGGTGGATGAGTTTGACATTACTGACAATGAAGGATACAATTGCTGCATAGATAGATGAAAGAACAAAGAAACAGAGGTAAATCAAGAATAGTGATAACAAGGTAATAATTAACAACTGCTGTCAATCATTAGCTGTCATTGAACATATTGATTAAAGGGCTTGAGAAGAATATTTGATAATCACTAGATTTTCACTGTTCCCTGAATTAACCGACCAGGAAAGGAATGGTGGGGAAGAAAAGACAAATCTTAAATTGTAATCAATGGCTGGTAATAAGCAAACTATATTGGTTTTAATATTTTGTAATCATTGAGAATAGATTAGTAAGATGCAGGGTTAATACTTGAACTGTGGTGAGAGTTGCACAGGTTCATTTATGTGATTTTGCTATACTTTATGTCAATGAGAATTCAGTCCTTTGGAAATTCTCCCACTTGTCACATCAAAGTGCATTAGTGAATTCCAAGCAAAATATCTTCACAATTTTGCTATATCTTAATGGCATAATAACAATGAGTAATGAATGATGCCAGAAATTTCATGCACCTGACAGAGGGGGTTTCAGGATGCTTCAGGAAAGTCATAGAAAGATTGATCACTTAGCCCCTTAGGACTGTTCAACCATTTGGCGGGGTTGCTTCTAAATACCTGACTTTGCTGCATATAACTTTATACTTCAGTTAATGGAAACCTTTCAGTCTCTGAATTAAAACTTACAATTGACCCAGCAAAACCTCCATTTATAACATAAGAAAACAGAAACAACCTTTCAGTTCCTCACTCCTGCTAGGTCATTCAAAATATCTTGGGCACTGGCTTCCACAACATTCCAAGGGGTCAACACTCACCCCCTGGGTGAACAAATTTCTTGTCATCCCAGTCTTGAATGACTAATGCCTTTAAGACAGTAGCTATCAGTTTCGGGCATCCTTGTATCCATTCCATCCATCCAGAGACAGCTTTGAATGCTTCAATGGGATCATTTTTCATTCTTCTGAAAGTTAGACTATAAGCCCAATCTGCTTAATTACTCCTCTTAGTGCAGGTCCCCCATTCAGGAATGACCTGGTTAACCAATGTTGCACTCTCTCTGTTGGGAGTTTGTCTTTACTTGGGTGGGGTAATCAGGCCTATTTACAGTATTCTCAGTATCCTGTGTAGTTTAAGTAAAATGCCTTTAATCTGGTGCAAAGGCCAGAGCATCATCTCTCTTTCAAATTGTTTGGTGTAACTCCACATTAATTTTCAATGTTGTTTGTTTACAAGAACACTGAACCCCTCTGAACATCAACACCTTCAATCTCTCACCGTTTTGTTCATTTGTTTTGTGCCTTGTCTTATGGCGTGGGCAATCATGGTCTTTCCATGACCATGACAGTTTTTGGCAAATTTTTCTACAAAAGTGGTTTGCCGTTGCCCTTTTCTGGGCAGTGTCTTTACAAGACAGGTGAACCCCCCCCCCCGCCATTATCAATACTCTTCGGTGATTGCCTGCCTGTCATCAGTGGTCGCACAACCAGGACTTGTGATATGCACCAGCTGCTCATATAACCATCCACCACCTTCTCCCATGACTTCACGCAACCCTGATCAGGGATGCTAAGCAGGTACTACACCTTGCCCAAAGATGACCTGCAGGTAGAGGAGGGAAGGAGTGCCTTAGATCTTCTTTGGTAGAGATATATCTCCACCCACTTACCATTTGGGGTTGGTGGGGTGGAAGCTCTCTATCTTTCTATGTAACCTGCCAGTGTAAATTACCTCATATTTTTTCCATCTTCTTGCCCATCCACTCAACTTGCCCACATTCTCCTGATATTTCCCTGCATCCTTCTCACAGTTTAAGCTGTTGTCATCCTTTTTTATCATCAGCAGACTTGGGTATGACAAAATTTCAGATGCTGAGAATCTGAAACAAAGTAGGAAAATCTGGAAACATTCAGCAGGTCTTTGGGGAGAAATAATGTTAACATTTGGATCAGGACAGGCAGTATTTGTGAAAAGAGTTAATTTTTCAGTCTGAAGACCTGAAGCATTAGCTCTTCACGGATGCTGCCTGACCTGATGAGTGTTTATTTTACTCTTCAGTGGATTGAATTGGAATTTGGACATTAACAATGATAAGCTCATTTTGTGTACCATTAAATTCTAGTAGACCTCAACTTTCCATTTTATAGGGATTAATTTTTGCATAACTAATTAAGACTAATTCTTCACTTAATTTGCTTTGCAGGTTTTCTGTGCCAAATTGCTGGAGGAAGCCAATAGCAAGGGTTCCTTTCCTGCAGAGGTAGTCACCAAAATCTTCTCCAACATTTCATCCATTTATGCCTTCCACAGTCAATTTCTGCTGCCAGAGCTGGAAACTCGCATGAATCTTTGGTGAGTTTTTTTAAAAAGTGTCTTTTTGTTGTATTTCCTCTCAAAAGTTTACAACTGGAAAAAATGAGTAGTTTACTTTGTGAACGACAAATGTAATTTATTTTCTTGTTAGGCAGAGAAGTGTGCAATGCATGGAGTTTTCCTGCAAGAGGTTTGTAAAGGGTAGGTGTCATAGAGATATGAAAATAGTCACCTTTCAGAAGTGTGTGTGTGTTGTTCACAAGTATCAACCGTACCCTCGTGCTCTGGCACCTGGAACTTACACCTGCATGGCACCAGGTAGTGTAGGCAAGGTGTGTAACAATAACACAGTGATCCCAATAATCTGTCAGTTCTCCTCTAATACTAATCAGCAGCAAGAACCTTGATTGATCTTTCTTATAAAGCTAACAACGCATGTATTGAAAATGCTCAAAATACTCATCAGGTCAGGCAGCAGCTGTTGATAGAGACAGATACAATATTTTGGGTCAATGCCCTTCCATCAGAACTGGGAAAATTTGGACTAAGTTGCAAAGAAGGGAAGGGTGAAGAGAACAAAGAAAATGTCTGTGATGGAATGGGGAACAAGAGAGACTGAGTGACTTGAAAGGGGGTGGTGACAGTTTGTTAGGCTCAGCTGATTCTTGGCTGGAGAAGTTAAAAGTAGAAAGAAAGGAATGTGTGGGGGTGGTGGTGTGGAATAATCCTGGGACAGTGAGATATGAAACACTGAGATGAAAAATAAAGCATGACATACACAGCAGGTTCAGTTCTATTAATGCTACCTGACTTGTTGGACTTGTTTGCATTTCCCTTTGTTTCCAGCAGTCGCAGTGTTTGGTATATTGCAGTTCCAGCAGTGACGTTGTTTCTGTTTCTCCTACCTCTTGGGCATTCACCTTCTCGGTTTACATATGATGCAGTTAACATACCCACACCACCTTCTCTAAGCTGGCACTACCATCTTTTCTGTCATTCTGTTTGTCCTGGTCTCCATCCCTTCCCCATGTTCTCTCCACCTATTCCCTTTCTCTGAAACTTAAAATGTTCAGTTTTCTTATTTTCTCTCATGCTGATGGAAAGCCATTGGTCTGAATTGTCGACTTTACTTCTCTTCCCACTAACCCTGTTGGAATCTTCCCAGTATTTTTTTTCCATAACCCATTTCCCCTCCTTTCACAGAGTAACATAAGGGAGGGCAAGAAGACGATGCGGTTGAAAGGTACATTTTACCGAACAGATTTTCCAATATATGGAGATAAAAGTAATTCAAGATGTGGCCAAAGCTTTGTTGCAAAAATAATTGCTCAAAGTGGATGAAGGAGCATTCTGGGTAGCTATGTGACTCTCAAGCTCAGTATTGGGAGCATACTGAAGGGCAGTGTAAGCAACATGAAGACTGCATCCATCTCACAAGCTCGCCACCCACTGTCCCATCAGTCACCTCCTTCCCCATTTGAGGAAGAGTCACATTGTCCTCACCATTCACCAAAAAATCCAAAAAACCTTGATCTCAAGAGGCTACCAAAGAAGAGGTTTGAAGGCTGTAATTAAGCTACATTGTTTAATGGTTGGATAAATACATTATGATATAGAGAACACATGGTTCCCTTAGTCAAATAGGATGAAATAAAAGCTCATGAGTTTGAGAGTTGATATTATTACTGGTGAAGGATTGGTTACTGGTCAGAAAGTAGCAAATATAAATGGACCACTTTCAGCTGTGTGCTGCTACATTTAGAACAGAGATAAGGAGGAATTTCTTTAGTCAGGGGTTAGGAAATCTGTGAAATTCATTGCCACACATAGCTGTGCAGGCCAAGTCAATGCATATATTTAAATCAGAGGTTGATAGGTTATTGATTAGTTGGGGCATCAAAGGCTACTGGAAGGAGGCAGGAGAATGGGATTGAGAGGGTTAATAAATCGGCCATGGTGCACTGGCAGAGCAGACTTGTATGGGCCAGATGGCCGAATTCTGCTGCTAAGTCTTATAGTCTTGCTGTGTCAATGTGGGTAGAAGTCAGGAATGGGTTGATGTAGAAGATTGTTGTGCTGGGACGTTGATAAGATGCAGAACTGGGCTGAGAATGGCAGGGTGGAGGAACGGAGGGATCTTGGGCACCAAGTCCATAGATCCCTCAAATTTACCCTACAAGTTGATGGGTTCGTTAAGAAGGTGTATGGTGTACTCCCTGTCTTCAGTAGTTGGGTGATTGAGTTCAAGAACCATCAGATAATGTTAGAGATCCATAAAACCCTGGTTAGACCACACTTGTTTTAGGGAGAATGTGGAAGCTTTAGAAAAGGTACAGAGGAGATTTATCAGGATGTTGCCTAGATTAGAGATCATGTTTTATGAGAAAAGGTTGAGCAGAGTAGGAACATTCTCTTTGGAGCAAAGGAGGATGAGGGGTGACTTGATAGAGTTGTACAAGGTGATAAGAGGCATAGAAAAAGTGGACAGCCAGTGACACTTCCCAGGGCAGAAATGTCTAATAAAAGTTCATTTATTTTAAGTTCATTGGAGAAAAGTATAGGGCACATTGTCTTAGATTGGCACATGAATGAAAAAAATGGGGGATGGGGGTGTGTGTGAAGAAGGCATTACATTGATCTTGGAGTAGGTTAAAAAGTCAGCACAAGATCATGATCTGGATGGCCTGTACTATGTTGTACTGTTCTAAGTTTTATGTTCTAAAAAAGACCATAGAGATAAGCCTTATTTGATTTTTCCTGGGGTACTTATTCAGGTTAAGGAGTGTGAAACCTGACTTTTACATGGAACAGTTAAGTTGAATAACGTAATGCATTTAAACAGAAGCTAGCTGAATGGGAAGTGAGAGAAAACATGGACTGAGTCAGCAGCCGTGCTGTGGGGTGCAGGCACTGAGCACTTGGGCAAAATAGCCTGTTATAAATTCTGTGATCACTCATCTCACATGAGAGATATTACTGCTAACTAGCTTCTTTCTGTTCTTTTCAAACCACTTTCTCATATCCACATTCTAACACAGACCAGTGCTGTTGATTTCCCTATACAGTACCCTTTTGAAGAATCAATGCAGAGAAATGTCTTGCTTCTAAGTTCTCTGTTGCAATTTTTCTACCAATCATCTTTATTTTTGCAAAATTATTTTTATTGCTGTAAAATATATTTGTAATTTTGGAGAGAATAATGGAATGAGATTATAACATTGTATTTATTATGATGAGGCATTCTGCCAAAGGATGCTTTTTTTTACACAGTGGCTTTCTTGACAAATTCACTGTTTTGGGAATCATAAACTCCAATTCATGTACTAACATCCTGTCCAACAGCACTATGTACTGTACTGTGCGTTCACTTATTATTCATTTTTTTGTAATAGCTGAATTTATGTCCTGTAGGAATACGACACCACAAATAGGGGACATTTTGCAGAAATTAGCTCCATTTCTGAAGATGTATGGCGAGTATGTAAAAAACTTTGAAAAGGCCATGGCACTCCTGAAAACATGGATGGGCAGATCACTGCAGTTCAAAGCTATTGTTGAAGACATCCAGGTAACAGCAAGGTGCATCATCTCCCATATTACAGATGTGATGAATGACTTAAACTGAAGTTCGTACAATTCAACATGGATTGTATTAAAAATAATCGTGATTTTATATAATTTTAAAGTGTTATTTGCAACATGAGAAGTTGCAGATGAGCCTGATGAAGTAAGGGTTATACAGTTTCATGCACCTTGATAGAGTACAGTGTATGTTTTTAAAAATTATTTTTCCATACTTACTTTGTTGTCCAGACAGATTAGCAAAATCTTACATTGAATATGCTTTGGGTGCTTCAAGTATGAAGTAAATGAACTAAGTCAAGGGTTTTATGTGGAATATTGACTTCCTTCCCCATTGCTCATTATTTCCTTTTGCTTTATTAGCCAAGGATAGAGCAGTGGATCGGAAGGTTCAATGCTCTGTTAATATTAACATTTCCAATATATGGAGCAAAAGTAATATAATCTGAAGGGTAAAGGGTAAATTTCTGGGCCACTCTCTTACTGAGCAGGTGGTAAATGATCGTAGTAACTCTGGAAGCAGAGCAGATGCTAAGTGTTCTAGATATTAAGGCAGCATTTGACCATGTGTGGCATGGGACGTCAAAGAGACAACACTCTAGTGGCTGATTGGGGTCATATGTCACACAAAGGAGTAAAGTTATGTTGTCAAGAGGTCAATCAAGCCGGACCCCAGACACCTGTGCAAGAGTTCCTCAAATCAGTGTTCCAGCTCAATCATCTTCAGCAACTTCATCAGTGACCTTCCTTCCACCATAGGGCTTCATCTTCAGCAAATGAAGCAGTCAATGCCTGGATTCAGCAGGACCAGGACAACTCTTGGGCATAGGCTGATAGAATCAGAATCAGGTTCATTATTACTATTTTTTTGACGTGAGATTTTGTGGCAGCAGAACAGCGAAAAGACATAAAATTACCATCAATGACAAGATAAATAGTACCATCAAAAGGAATATTGAGCTAGTGTTCCTGGGTCCATGCACCGTTCAGAAGTCTCTTGGTAGAGGGCAAGGATTTGTTTCTGAATTGTTGAGTGTGGGTCTTCAGTCTCCTGCGTCATCTCTGCTCATGGTAGTAACAATGGGAGGGCCTTAATGATGGATGCTGCCTTCTTCAGGCACACGTTCTTGACTTTGGTGGTGGGCAGGTTGTACCCATGATGGAGCTGTATGGGTCAACAACCCTCTGCACACTCTTACAATCTTGTGCTTTGGAGGCTCCATATGAGTGAGTGATGCAGCCAGTGAGAATGATCTCCAACATGCATCTGTAAATATTTGCAGGAGTGTTTGGTTTCATACAAAATCTCCTCAGACTCCTGATGAAATAAAGCCACTGTTGTGTCTTATTCACAATAGGATCAGAGTGAAGGTCCATGATAGATCCTGTGAGATGTTGACACCCAGGAACTTGAAGCTGCTTACCCTTTCCACTGCTGATGTCTCAGTGAGGGCTGGCACCTGCTCTCCTAACGTCCTCTTCCTGATGTCCACAGTCAGTGCCTTGCTCTTGTGCTGTTGAGTGTGAGATTGTTATTGTGGTACCACTCAACCAGCCAACCTACTTCACACCTGCATTCCTCCTTGTCACCATCTGAGATTTTACCAACAATATCTGCAAATTTGGAAGTGCCATTTAAACTCTGCCTGGTCACGTTATCGTGAGCATAGAGAGAGTAGATCAGGAGGCTAAACATGCATCCTTGAGGTATACCTTTGTTGATTGTCGGTGAAGAGACATTATTACCAAGGTGCACTGATTGTGGTTTTGTGACATTTGCACCCCTGAAATGCCAGGCAATAACCATCTCTAACAAAAGAAAATCTAATCATCGACCCTTGATATTCAAGATGTTACTATCGCTGAATCCTTCACCATCAAAGTCCTGGGGGGGTCACTATTAATCTGACTCTCAATGGATCAACCATATTAAAACCACAGCTACAAAAAAGGCCAGAGGCTGTGTATCATAATTAAATAACTCACCTTCTGACCACCTAAGGCTTTTCCACCATCTAAAACAGACAAATAAGAGGCATGATGGATTACTCTCCATTGGCCTTTTGTATCAGTAACTCTCAAAAGCTCAGCACCATCCAGAGCAAAGCAGCCACTTGGTTCATATCCTTTCACCACCCTAAATATGTATTTCCTCCACACATGGCTGCTGTGTGCACCATCTACAAAATACACTGTAGGTTACTCTGAATGCAGCTCTCAAATCTGCCACCTTTACAACTGAGAAGGACAAAGGAAGTCAGTGGACGGGAATCCCTCAATCTGCAGGTTCCCCTCCAAGCTGCACACTAGCTCATGACTTGGAAATATATCACCCATCCTTCATTAAACATCAAACTCCCTGTAAATGCAGGGTAGAAGTTGGGGTTTGCTGGAATACTCAGTACTTACCCTATCAAAAGCCACAAAGTCAATGACAACACCATCACCTCAATGTTCCTTTCCAAGCCAGGCAGCTTTCTGACTTCTTTGCATGTTACTGGATCAAAATCATGGAAGGTCTTGTCTTAAGCATGCAGCCACTACAAGAGAGCAGGTAACTAGAGATGGGCAATGTGTGCAATCTCTGCCAGATTTACTCACACTTGGGAAGGATATTTCATACTCCAGTACCTTTGGTGCCCCTGGCCACTAAGTGAATTGAGGTGTCTCAATTGATCCAGCTATGATCACTTAACACAATGCCATAAAAATTGAACTGGAGTGCTATGCGAGTTGACGTATTCATTAAAGGAAAAGGAATCAATTACAATATTCTGATAGCAGGCTTGACTTACTTATGACTGTAATGTTCTGTTTTCCTTAGTTTATGCCGTGTAATTCAAGCTCAGTTATGATGTTCCACTTGACAAGTCTTAAGTATGTTTGACAGAGTGTTTGTTTTTCAGAAACAAGAAGTCTGTGGCTCTCTCACGATACAACATCATATGTTAGAACCTGTGCAACGAATTCCTCGCTATGAGCTGCTCCTCAAGGATTATTTGAAGAAACTACCACAGGACTCCATAGATAGGAAAGATGCTGAGAGTAAGGAAACCTTGAAATTATTTTCAAGCTACATCAAAGCTCTGATTCTTTGTTTGGATTTTAATCAGTCACCCTAGAATTGTGCTTCTGGATACTCAATGAAAGCTACTTAATTTGCAAAATGTTCGACTATTTTTTGTAACTTTTTATTTTCTCTTTTCAAAGCATTGCACTTGCCCTCATGGACAAGACAGAATGCTGATTCTGACTTAGGACGGAACATTATATTCTCTTTTATGAGTAGATAGTAGAGCAGAATAACATTAGTTTGGAAGATTATGCAGATGATGGAACCAAATTTAATACTAACAATAGTGAGCACTGTTAAAACATCTGTTTCAATGTACCTTACAGCCAACATAGCCAAAGCATTAACACAGCCCTCATCTTTCATTAATTCTCTTGTATTTACTCTGCTACTTTTGGTTATGAAGTGATTTATGAGGCTAAATGTAGATTCTTCCACAAATAGGGGAAGAAGAAGTGTCTAAGACAGTGGGCTAGTGGACAGGATTTTTGAGGTAACGCTGTCCTTCCAGCTTTTATTCAGGGTCCTCGCCTGATGTAAAAGTCCTCAAGACCAACTCCAGTGCTTCATCTCCACATTGAGTGGTCGGGGCCATTGACACTGAGGGATTAATTGAAATCTTGCTTTTTTTTTCAGGGAGGTTTGAGGTTTCTTGAATCTACCCCTCTGTCTACTGGCAATCTCTTCCTGTGACAGAGCCGATAATACAGTATCTGGTTTGGAAGTCTGGTGCCAGGCACATGATCAACTCAGCCTGCTCATGGGACTTAGGGCCTCCGTGTAACCTTGATCTCTTTCCCTCACTCACAGCCTTGAAATAGTGTAAATGTGAATAGGGTTGAATTTCTCATTTTGTGCCATTTATGGGAAACTGTACAAGTTGTTCTGATTCTTGCCCTTAAAATCATTACTATTTTTCTTCCTTCTTGCGGAGACTATATATTATTTTCTGACCAGTGAGGACAAAGTATTCTGATACAATAAGTTCTTAAAATAACAGAAATGCAATTCTTCCTCCTGTTATTTCATTTTTTTGTTTATTTCATATCTGCATTGTGCTTAACTATGGATTAATTTGCTGCACTGATTTTAATTCATATCTTTATGGAACGAACCAACCAAACCAAACTAGAATCACAGAAGGATGCTCAACAGGTGGGACAGGGCTTGAATGCTATCAAAGTAAAACCAGACGACATATGTTTCAAGGTTTCACTTTTAGATGAGCTCAATGCCTTTTATGCTCCCTTTAACTAACACTTGGCATGGCCAAGTGGTTAAGGTGTTCGTCTAGTGATCTGAAGGTCGCTAGTTCGAGCCTTGGCTGAAGCAACGTGTTGTGTCCTTGAGCAAGGCACTTAACCACACATTGCTCTGCGACAACGCCGGTGCCAAGCTGTATGGGTCCTAGTGCCCTTCCCTTGGACAACATCGGTGTCATGGAGAGGGGAGACTTGCAGCATGGGCAACTGCTAGTCTTCCATACAACCTTGCCCAGGCCTGCGCCCTGGAAACCTTCCAAGGCGCAAATCCATGGTCTCACAAGACTAACGGATGCCTATGAAACTAACAAATCATGAAGACACCTTCACGAACTCCCACAGGCCCCAACAACCCTGTGATTTCAGTCTCTGAGGGTGAACCCACGGAAAGCATCCAGCCCAGATGAGGTACATGGTGGAGTACTGAAGACCTGTTCTGATCAATTGGCTGAAATGTTCACAAGTATCTTTAATGTTTAAAATATCTTTAATATTTTCATATTGAAGGTCAGCAACTATGAATTCCTCAGTATTATCATTTCAGAGGATCTGTCCTGGGTCCAGTATGTAAGTGCTGTTACAAATGAGACATAGCAGCACCTCTGCTTTCTTTAAAGTTTGCGAAGATTAGGCATGTCATCTGAAACTTTGACAAACTTCTATAGATGCAGTGACTATACAGACTGGTTGCATCCCAGCCTGGTATGGAAACACCAATGCCCTTGAATGGAAAATCCTACAAAAAATAGTAGATACAACCCAGTTATCATGGATAAAGCCCTCCCCAGCATTGAGCATATCTACAGGAAGGGTTGTAGGAAAGCAACATCCATCATCAAAGACCCCCATCATCCAGGCCATGCTCTCTTCTCGCTGCTGCTAACGGGAAGGAGGTACAGGAGCCTCAGGAGCCACACCATCATTTTCGGGAATAGATAATTACCCCTCAACCATTAGGCTTTTGAACCACAGGATACAACTTCACTCACCCCAACACTGAACTGTTCCCACAACCTATGGACTCACTTTCAAGGACTCTTTGTTTCGTGTCCTCAATATTTATTGCTACTTATTTATTATTATTATTTTGTTTTTTCTTTGTATTTTGTATTTGCACAGTGGTTGTTTGCCTGTCTGGTTGTGTAGGAATTTTTCATTGATTCTATCGTATCCCTTTGTATTTACTGTGAAGAAAGTGAATCTCAGGGCAGTATACGATAGCATAGACGGTATGTACCTTGATAATAAATTTACTTTGAACTTTAATCAATATTGTACAAAAATAGGCTATTCCGCCCATTTTACTTTTGAAACAGCCTACTGATTAATCATATTCCCTTGGCTTCTTGGATCCCTGCCAATTTTATCCATTCAAGTTACTTTTTCAATATCATACAACATGGAACCTTACAGCACCGTACAGGCCCTTCAGCTCATGATGTTGTGCTGACCTATGGAAAGTTTAACATTCAATCTGCTTTACTGATGCCTTGCAAGTCACAGCTACTTGGCACGATTTAAAAAACACGTTCTCACCTCTTGTTCCTTTGCCAGTTTCCTACATTGTGATCCTTATGCTATTAAAAATATGTTCTGCTTATTTGTTTCTTCATGATTTTCAACACCTCACCAAATCTTCCGATCATTTCTGATCTTAACAAAGCAGCAATGCTTTGAGTCTCTCCATGCAGCTGAAGATAACCCATCCATGGTACTGCTTGAATCGGCCTCTTCAGCACACCCTGAAACCAGAGCATTCCTCCCCAGAGCTGATCTCTAGACCTTGACAATATGACCTCTGAGACTCAGGCAATATTCTTTTAATGCATTGCATAGTGCTTTTCTCCCTGTGTGTCACTTTAGAAAGCCAAGGAACCCATATAGAGTCTCTTCTCAATTTGTCTTGCCAAGATCTCTTTATTCCTTCAAATCCTTTAATGCTCTACACCTTATTTCATTTTACCTATTCTCACAACTTGTATCAAAGGAACTTCTGATTATAGTTCATTGTCGATATTTCTACCCCATTTAAGCAGACTATTTGTGCCCTGAAATCTTTCAAAAGGTGTTTAAAACGTAGCACATAGTAGACCTGTTAACAAAATTGTAGGAAAGAATAGTATTGTTGCTTTTTCATTCACACATTACAATATTGTTTTGTACATCAAAACCTATTAATATGCCGTATAAAGGACATTTTCCTTGTCACCGGCCTATGTGGGACATCATTCTATACTACCATCATGTCTGGAAAAAGCAACCATTAATCATTCCACTTCTTTATGTATTCATTGGGCAATTTTTAGCCACACTCCCACTGCCCCTGAGTTCCATGGACTTCAATTCTGTTAATAAGCTTATTTGGTCATAAAGTACAGCACAGAAGTCACACCTTTGGCCCACCGTTCATGCAGCAATTGGGCCCACCTACTCTAATGTGTCTGCATTAGGTTGGTATGCCATGACTATTTAAGTGTCTGTCTAAGTATTTCTTAAATGTAATGATTGTATCTGATTCTACCATTTCATCTGACAGTGAGATCCGGATACCAACCACTCTCTGTATAAAATAACTTGCATCTCAAATCTTAAATCCCCCTTTAAAACTCCATCACTTTAAGCTTATCCCCTTTTGTTTGTCATTATCAAGGATCTTTTGAGAGAAAAAAGAATTGATTAACCATTCTTGAGCGATGTGCACTGCCAGCAAGGGTAGTAAATTATTACCTTCTTGTTTAGTATAGTTCTTCAATCTGTTTGTATCACTTTACTGTTTAAAGCTTCCACCTACTCTGCCTATCATTTGCCATTGGTCAGTTTGTACTTATGACATTCTATCCTATCATCCATGTCACATAAATGTGGTAAATTATTGTAGTCCCTTGGGCCACCACAAGCTTACCTCATCAAAACCCATGTAGAACAGTACAAGACATAAGCAGTTTCTTTGACTCATGATGTGCTGAGCTAGTCGAGCTAATGATACAGAGTTATACCAATCCATCTTCCTGCCCATGGTCTGTATCCCTCCATTCTCTGCACATTTATGTGCCTATCTGAGAGTCACTTAAATGCCTTTTTCGTATCAGCCCCCACCAGACTAAAAATAAACTTGTCCTGTACACCTTTGAACACCCCCCTTTCATCTTAAGTGCATGCCCTTTAGTATTAGGTATTTTGTCTCCGAGAAGAGGAACCCAGCATCTCTAGGCTGCATACCCCTCCCATAATTTTATAAACTTCTACTAAGTTTCCCATCAGCCTGTAATTGGGTTGGGAAACCAACCCAAGTTTGTCCAACTTCTCCTTGTAGCATGTTGCACCTTCCCTGTAATCCAGGCAGCTTCCTGGTAAACCTCTCCTGCACCCTCTCCAAAGCTTTCACATCATTCCTGTAATGGGGTGACCAGAATTAAGTGCGTTACTCCAGATTCTAACCAGAATATTTTAAACTGCATCATAATTTCCTGATTCTTGAACTCATTACTTTAATAAGGGCATGCATGCCATATGCCACTTTTATCACCCTATGAACTTGTGCAGCCACTTAGACCCCAAGGTGCCTACGTACATCACTGTGTACTTTTCCTTTACATTTGATCTCCCAAAGTGCCAACCTTATATTTGGCCAGATTAAACTCTTATCTGTATGTCTCCACCCATACCTGCAAATGACCTGTATCTTGTAATATCCTTTGCCCATCTTCTACACTCTCCACAACGTCACTCATCTTTGTGTCATTTGCAGATTTACGAACCCAGCCATCTACATTTTCAAAAACCAGAGGTCCCAGTATGAATCCTTGCAGGACTCCACTAGTCATGGTCCTCAATCAGAGTAAGATCCATCAGTCACCACTCTGAATTCTGAATCCAAACAGCCAAGTCACCATGAATTCCAAGCATCTTAATCTTCTGGATGAGTCTACCAAGAGGGACTTGTCAAGTGTCTTAATGAAAGCATTGTAGACATCACTCAATATTCATCAATCATTTCTGTCACCATCTCGCAAAACTACTACTACTAAAAATTTTAGTTTGGAAACATAGCAAACTTGAGGATGACTCTATCCAAAATTGCATAATAGCATTTTTAAGACCTTTAGACCATAAGACATAGGAGCAGAATTAGGCCATCTGGCCCATCAAGTCTGCTCCGCCATTTTATCATAGCTGATCCAATTTTCCTCTCAGCCCCAACCTCCTGTTATTGTTACTTAACAATTTTACACTAAGGTTCCTTTGCCTATGGTAAAATACTTCCAGACTGATTTTTTTCAGTCAAATTATTTCCTTTATCCTGTGCTCTTTGTTTTCTATTAGTTGTAGGTTTTGAGAATTTAATTTTAAGCATTATAATTAATGACTGCTTTGGTGACATGCGTTCAGATTTATTATGTTTTGAATAATTAAAAAATAATCCTTTAATCTATTTAATATTTGCAGAGTCCCTGGAAATTATCTCCACTGCTGCCACCCACTCAAATGCCGCGATCCGTATGATGGTGAGTGCAAAGAATGAAATCTGCATTAAACAGTTATAGATGTGTCTAAAAATGGGTCCCAGATCAGGGTTACCTGTTTTCAAGTGAAAGGGCAAATAATTATCATTGATAGATATGGTAAATGCTCGAGTTTTTGATGTTCAGGGGAAGAGCTGCTGCAGTAAAATCCAATCAAGTTGGAAATAGTTGACATTAATTTATGTAATAAATATTCATTTTGAAGCTTATGAGCAGTGAGGTTGTCTCACCAGTTTTCTTCATCATGAATATCTCAGCAGTTGCTTCGGTTCAACAAGCAGCTGTCAAACTGGATTTACTGCAGCACAGTTACTTCAATGCACAAGATGTTGAAGAAATGTAAATGATTTTGCCTTGGCACATACCCATTAATGCAAGTCTAATGATTGAACTGTGAGGGTGAACAATAGCAAAAAGCCATATGACCTGTATTTAATAATTCATAATGTTGAGGATTAATTTGTGCTAGAGACATCACACGCTGACCCAATTCCTGTGATCCATTATTCATCTAAAATTGCTACTTTTACTGGTTATTATTATTGCTTTGTGAACTTGGCTGCCAGATTACCAACACAAATTATGAAAGCAATCACAAAATTGAATCGTATGTAGAGAGATTTGGATATTTTTTAATGTATTTATACTGTACGATCTTGTCCTTTATACTAATACATTTTTAAAATATTATGCCTCTGAATTTCTTTGATAAAATCAAAAAAGGGGAAGAATAGCATCTTTTCGTTGATGCCAATAAACTGCATATTTAAAAATAATGTTAAAGAGCCTGGCCTTTTGCTGCAATATTTTCACACCATAGGTGCAAAACCAAAATTATGAGAAGATCTGAGAATAATCTATACAAAAGAGTAAACTTAAAAGAAGGCTTATGAGTTTTTTTAAATTATAAAAAGTTATCAGGAAAGGCCTATTAATGACGGAAGTTAGGATCTAAGGTGTCATTGATTGAAAATAATCATTCAGGGAAGCAGGAGGGAATAAATAACAATTACATGGAGGGATAAAAGCATTGAATATTTTGTCACAGGGAATGGTCGAGGTTTACATCTTTTAATATGAAATCTGACATATGCTTAAAATTGAGAAAGATGCATGACACTAGACATAATAGGAACTGTAAAGTTAATTTGGAAATACTCCTCCAGGGCACTAGCGCATGCGCGCGTACGTATATATATATATATATATATATATATATATATATATATATATACACACACACACACACAGTATTGAGTTGGTACCTTCTATGTTTCTATTGAATGTTGCTCTTTACTGAACTCTAGATTCCATTGTATCCTCGTTTGTACTCTTTGAAAACTTCTTGCAGATGTGCAGTCCATTCAGTCTAGAGACAGTTAGTATTTGTGAGCATTTTCAACATGACAGATTACTCCTAAGCTCTATTTATTAATATTTATAAAATGGCCCACTGCACATATTCAGTTGGGATGTATAAAACTCCCAAGAGTTTTATATAGAGATAATATCTATGATAATCTTTAAAACACTATTTCTATGAATCATAAAAGAATTGCATTTAATCTAATTAAAATCTAAGTGGATTTGTTTGAAATTACATTGAGGCTTGGTCATTACAGGAGTAATTCCAGGAGCGAATTTGAAGAACTAGGTAACTTTAATACAATGCACTTCACAATGACTGCTGCGTTGTGTCAGAACTGCAAGATGCAATATTCTGGTGAACCAGGAAAGAAAATCACTTGAAATAGAAAGGAACGTATTTTCTTACAAATAGTGCACTATTATAAATTTGGATTATAATTTTTTTTGTTCGCATTCAGGAAAACATGAAGAAGTTGATAGACGTTTATGAAATGTTAGGAGGTGAAGAGGAGGATATTGTTAATCCATCAAATGAACTAATAAAAGAGGGACAAATCCTTAAACTGGCTGCTCGCAACACTTCCTCGCAGGAAAGATATCTTTTCTTGGTAAGTACTCATGATGTGAAGGCACAAAGTGGAAACCTGGCAGGTGCCAGTGAGGATTTTATTCATGACTTTATAATTAGGCCTCCTTCCTTCCCAGACTAAGACTAATTTTTTTTTTTCAATTTGACTGATGTGAAGAAAGAAAGTTGGCACCAGGGAAGTTTATGTCACATATACATCCATTTCATTTCCTGAGATAGATGTGCATGTATATGAGAATAAATCATGTGGTTATTCCAAAAAGTAGGAATGGTCACCAGTTACTGCAAGACTGGGGAATGTTCTCACAAGTATTTGTTAGAAAATTTGACAGAAACAAGATTCCAATATCCTAATGTCCTGCCCATTATCCTCAATTTGTATATGCCAGTTCACTATAGAAGCAGTATTTTAAAACATATTTTCAATGTCCATAAGACAGGAGCATAATTAGGTCATTCAACCCATTGAGTCTGCTCCGCCATTCCATCATGGCTGATCCCGGATCCCACACCTGTCTGCACGCCATATCTGTTGACACCCTGACCGATCAGGAAACTATCAACTTCCACTTTAGTTACACCCATGGACTTGGCCTCCTCCTTGCCGTCTGTGGTAGAGCATTCCACAGATTCACGGCTCTCTGGCTAAAAAAATGCCTCCTTACCTCTGATCTAAAAGGTCACCCTTCAACTTTGAGGCCGTGCCCTCTAGTACTGAATACCCCCACCAGAGAAAACATCCTCTCCACATCCAACCTTTCAACATTTGGTAGGCTTCAATGAGTTCCCCACTCATTCTTCTAAATTCCAGGGAGTACAGGCCCAAAGCTGCCAAACACTCCTCATGTTAACCCCTTCGTTCCCAGAATCATCCTCGTGAACCTCCTCTGGACTCTCTCCAATGACAACACATTCTGTCTGAGATATATAGGGCCCAAAACTGTTGACAATACTCTATGTGCAGCCTGGCTAGTGTCTTATAAAGGCTCAGGATTATCTCCTAGGTTTTGTATTCTATTGCCCTTGAAATAAAAGCCAACAAAGCATTTGCCTTCATTACCACAGACTCAATCTGTAAATTAACCTTCTGGGAGTCTTCTAAGTTCTTCTGCACTTCTGATGTTTGAATTTCTGGCCCGTTTAGATAATAGGTAATCTGCACTATTGTTTCTTTTACCAAAATATAATATCATAGATTTCCCAACACTGTATTCCATCTGCTACTTTTTTGCCCATTCTTCCAATTTGTCTAAGTCTTGCTGCAATCGCATTGCTTCCTCAGCACTACCTACCCCTCCACCTATCTTTGTATCATCCACAAAGTTTGCCACAAAACCAGCAATTCCATTATCTAAATCATTGACAAACAATGTGAAAAGTAGCGGTCCCAATACTGACCCCTGAGGAACACCACTAGTCACTGACAGCCAACCAGAAAGGGTTCCCTTTATTCCCACTCACTGCCTCCTGCCTGTCAACTACTCCTCTACCCAGGCTAGTATCTTTCCTGTAAAGCCGTAGGATTTTATCTTGTTAAGCAGCCTCATGTGTGGCACCTTAACAAATGCCTTTTGAAAGTTCAAGTAAATGACATCCACTGCTTCTCCTTTGTCCACCCTACTTGTTATTTCCTCGATGAACTCTAACAGATTTGTCAGACAAGATTTCCCTTCACAGAAACCATGCTGACTTTGACTTATCTTATCATTAGTTTCCAAGTAACCTGAAGCCTCATCCTTAGTAATAGACTCCAACGTTTTCCCAGCCTCGGAGGTTAGGCTAACCGGCCTATAGTTTCCTCCCTTCTTGAAGAGTGGAGTGATACTTGCAATTTTCCAGTTCTCCAGGACCACGTGATTCTTGGAAGATAATGACCAATGCATCCATTATCTCAGGACTCTGGGATGTAGTCCATCTCGTCCAGGTGACGTATCCACCTTAAGACCTTTTGAGTTTGCCTGACACGTTTTCCTTTGTAATAGCAATGGCATTCATTCCTGCTCTCTGACACCCGTGGACCTCTGGCCATTGCTAGTGTTTTCAGTCCAATGTCTGCAATGTTAATTGTGAAATACTTTATCCACTGTTTGGGGTTGCTTGCTTCTTGCAGTGGGTTAGATTACATTGGTTTGTATTTACTCTCAGTATTAGTGAATCAATGCCTTTTGAAGGGCTGATATAAGCTGTCCCCTGATATTGAATGGGTTCTGTTTTTGCAGATGTCTGTCAGTGAATTTTGTCCATAAATCAGAAAAAGTAAAACAGTTTTATGATAAATGGCATCAAAAGCACAGAAGACTAATAAGAAAGAACACTTACTAAAAGCCAAGAGGAAACTAGCTTTCCTGTTTGTAGGGGTGAATGTATGTTAGACATCCAAACTTAATAACATTATTGGAGGTTGCTCATATGTAAATATGTCAGGGTCTCTTAATCTCTGGATAACTGCCAATGAATTTCCTCAAATGTCCCTCTAGATCCAGTACAGCATTCTCTATGGGGACTGGTGAAGAGGATTGGCAGCAAATTTTCAACTAGTCATATTGAAAAAACTTTAGCCTCACTGACCTGCAGAGTCCAAGCCACATTTTAACAATTGACAATTATGTTTAAATTTGTAAAGAGAGTGTAATAATGATTAAAAAGTACTGAGGGGATAAGGAAGAAGGAAATAAAGGATGGACGAAAGTTCTTACCCTCGTTCACTTTGATTGTGAGATGACAGAATTTTGCGCAATAATTGACAATTACTACACATAAAGTCTTGCTTTCTCGTATATGTACTATCAATTTTTCATACAAAGCTTGAGGCAAGAATTTCATTCACAAATTCCATTTATTTTTATGGCAAGGATTGCCAGAAGGCATGTTGCTGGAGGATAGAATTCTCTGCCTCTGCAGTTTGAGCATTTCCACATTTAACCCAAGTTTTGGTCAGGTTTTCTTGATTTGAACAGAGTGCTGTCAGCTTTGTGATAATTCATATCACAAACTTTCGGGCTTCATCATGCTAGTTTTGAAGAACAAAAATTCATCTTCAATCAGTGTACCACATGCAAAATGTGTAATTTCATTTTGCTTTGTGGTTTATCTCAAAATAGTACTATTTCATGCAATAGCAATTCCATTGTTGAGATCCTAGCTGTAACAATTGCTGATATAAAAGTAATACAAACTTTAACTAGTTACTAATTTCACAAGAATACAAGAATAAATATCTTGAAATACAAAAGGTAACTAACTATAACAATTAATTTTGGAAAATCCTTTTCCCAATGGGACTTGTTTAGTCATTAAAGGATACTTATTAATGTTCTCTCTTATAAGGTTGTGCATTTATAGAATTCTTTATGTTCACTCTGCCTACCAGCATTTCCAGTAGGCAAGAAAAAAAATGGACTTTGCACTCTCATTAAGGGGTGTACTCTGACAGAAACACATTACAGGCATTCAGGCACAAATTAAATGGCTTCTACCATTTTAGATGAATAGTTAAAGAATGCAGGTACAGCCTCCTAAACATTGGATAGCCATCCCAATGGAAAACTATGTCCTTGGGGAGAGCTCTGTCTCCTTGAAACCTCCATAATCTTTGCTTCCAGTTTCTATTCAGTATGCATTTCACTGCTGCAGATCTAATGACATACTGGCTGAGAAACTCAATCAAGTAGCAGCGTTTTCCTGAAACACACAGTGGATTATTTTTTTATTATTAGTCCAACTAGTTAATACTTGCAAACTAGTCATTTACTTCCTGAAAATGGATTACACCCATGAATGCATAGAAATTTCTGGGTACATGACATGACTTGAATTAACAAAAAATGCACGATTGGCATTGCTTACGTCAAATTGTAGTGGCCAGAGCCTCTCACATTATAGAAAGTCCTAATCCAGAAGGTTGAGAGCTTTAAAGAGCTGGACCACTGACAAGGAGACCAAGGTATATTTCCACTTCAAGGTGGGAACATTTGTTAAAAATTTTATTGTAGTTGATCACTCCTGTACTTCTCCACCAATAAAGTAAACATCTCTCCAGATTGCCTGTAAGATTGACTTTCCCTTCCCATTATTTAGTTATAATAAGACTGATTTTTTTTTAATCTAGGTATTGCTGATTTATCACCAAAGTTGAACTCTCCCTTTGGTCATTTCTTTTCCCAGTCCAGACTGAGGCACCACCCCCAATCCAGACTGAAACCAATATTTTCTGATTACATTCCTACAACCCTGCCCCAGTTTGGTGTCCAAAGCACTTTCATGAAAATGTTCACAGGTTAGAAAGAAAGGCCTCTGTGCAAATTTCTTCCTGTATGATACCTGGCCTTTGAGTGAATGCCTTCCACAATGCCTTGTTAATAAACATTTCAAAGTGTGTTTCCTTTTCTCAACTTCTTGGTTGGTCTCCAACATTTTAATTCCCTTCTCTTACACACCCTTGTATCTATTTCTCATCTTGCCCCTTATGGACGTAGACATAGACATTGCTGTAAAATGCTCCAAATAAACCTCACATAGTTGTTGACCTTCACCAAGAACATAGAGAACTTGGATTGATAGCTGTGTCCATGCTCTAAATAGGAAAATAATATTGTAATCTGTTAGATATGAAATTATCCAATGGGAAAGGCAACTTTATAACTCAGTGTTAACTTGGTTGCTGTTTTACAAAGAGAGTTCCGCCCATTGAGTGTGTTTTTTAATTAATTTTTTTGAAAACGATGGCAAGACATTTCAGCCAGGATTTTTAAACTTACCCAAGGACAGACATACATTCTGCTACATTTATATTGTATAATAATTAACCAATTATTGAATTGCTTTTTTTAACAGTTAAACAACATGTTGCTGTACTGTGTTCCAAAGTTCAGTTTGGTATTTACAAGATATTCTGTTCGAACAAAAATTGGAATTGAAGGCATGAAGGTTTGTATATTTCTTAGCCAAAGTTATACTTTATTCATAAAATTAGCAAATATATGTTACTGTGCATTCAGAGGCAGTATTCATTATACAGCTATTTGCTTATAAAATTTGTATAATATCATCATATATTCTTTCATTTTCATGTACGTTCCTTGAGCAGTAGGTCTAAGAAAGGTCTTACATAGGTTCCAGCTGCTCATCTGGGTCCTTACCCCATGGAACCTTTGGAGCAGCTACACCTAAACTTCATTTGGTCCTGCACCTTAGAAAGAACAGTCTGCTGCTATTGGTCATGGACAATTCATTCCATTGGAAAGCTAGCTGACCAGTGCATGTCTTTCACTGAGTTGATAATCCTCCAGCAGTGGTTAATGTTTGCCATGGTGTGCTCCCCTCAGAACAGCCCACAGAGCTGTGATAGGCAGCTGTTCTGAATGCAAATCAGCCGAGCCTAACTCCAAATTTAATCAAGAAGCTTCATATTTCCCACCCATTAACTTGAGCTGTGCTGCTAAAGTATAAGCAGAACAGATATATCACATTGTAGATTCCTTCCCTCACCCAGAGATAAATTCTTCTTTAACACTGAATTGCAGATGACTTACCTCTTCTCACGCATGTCACCCAAAACATACTATCTTTGTGCTTAATACTCCAGGTCATTGAGACCCATAACAAAGACTATCCAAACACCTTCCAAGTCTCTGGGAAGGAACGAACATTAGAGTTGCAGGCCAGGTAAGATAATAAAGCTTGCTTTTGTGGTTATTCACTGATGTAAAATGATCCTCCTTCAGCTATGGTGCATTTTAACTGCAAGAAAGAATGAACAGATGTTGATATAAAGCACTTCTTATACACTTATTATTCCAGAGTACTTCACATTGTGGAAAAGATGCATAGGGATGTGAGAAGAAACATTTCTTCACAACTCCTGCAGGCCAAAAGTTCTTGGTCATACCCAAGAATGATCAAGAACTTCCAGCCTGCAGGAGTGGTAGGGGCAGAGTTGGTCAGAGCTTTTAAGAAGGAATTGGATATATATTTGAGGGAAAGATTAGAGGGATGATTGTGATTGGATTCAGTGAATGGAGTGCCTTTTATCTGCCCTTACGCTAGTACAAGTTGTGCATGCTATCCCAGTCAAAGATGAACGATCAGACAATCTTGTTTTATGATGTTGTTTGTGATCAAACGTATGGCAGGTCATTTTGGAGAACTGTGAAATTTCTCTGTTCACCAGCACATGTAACTAGGACCTCTGTTTATCCTGAAGATAGCCTCTTATCATCACGGGGCATTGCAGGGGGATCGGAATAAAGCTGGGCACATGTTCTGGTGTACTGCATTAATTGTTAAACCAGAGACAAGACAGAGTGCACTCCACTCATCAAAACTAATATTGAAAATATTTCATTCAATACACACCTTACTTATTTTTTGAAAGTTAGCATAAACCTATTGTACAGAACTTTACTGAATTTTCCAGTCAATTAGTAGTCTAACCAAGAGCCTTCAGTGTTGGTTGATGTGGGCAGTGAGAACAATTTGCATTTGATACAGCAGATTGACTTTGAGGCATGTTATTGCTTTTGTGGGAGGAAGTAAGACAGGGTTGGCCACCCTTTTACATTCCATGCGTCAATTTTTTCACGCACGAGTTCAGATGTGATTTTTTTTTCACACACGAGTTCTATATTAACATATTTTTACAAGAATTGAATGGGGATACAAGAGTTGTATGGCGCATCTGAACTCGTGTGTGGAAAAAATTGACGCATGGAACGTAAGAGGTTGGCCACCCCTTAAGTGACAGAAGCTGTATATTTAAATGTGTTTAATTGAGCTGGAAATGTGTTTTGCTTCAGAGTATCAGATGGGAACATTCTGCATTTCACTCACAAATAATAAACAATATTTCACGTCGGTTTTTAATCATCTTAAACAGGCTGTTGTCATCTGAGTAAACAAAAATGCAATTTAGTTATACTGTGGTTGAAACATCATCATACTGCATTTATTGTTGTGTTTATTTAATTGTCACTTTGTGAGTACTATAATTTTATTTTCCCAGGCAGAAAAGTGAGGGTGATTTCTAGGAGGATTGAATACATTCCACACAGATGAGGAAGTACATGCCTGGCTAATTCAGCAGTCCTTTGTTTTTGCTGAATTAAGTTACCAAAGTCGAATGAGATAATTATACCCCATTTCTTACTGCACAGCATCCTTCCTCCATTATTCAGATAATCTGAGGGTTATCGGATAACCTAGAATTGTAGGTTTGATGGGTTAGAGCAAGTGGAAATTCTGTGTGTACGCAGTGTCGTGTGACTCAACCTGGCATCCAGCATTGGCTCTATGAAATGGGGTGCTATTAAACAGCAACAGTACATCAGTTATTATCTTCCCCATTTTCCACAAAAAACAAAAATGTTTAACGAATCTAGATGATTAGATAATTTAATATAGAACAATCTAAAAGAAACATTACTCAGTGTAAATTAGGGAATAGAACTTAGTGTAATCATACCTAGGCATCTGACATGTCATTTCCTTAGTGCAATTTTGCTGACTTTCGAGCATTGCCACTTTCAGATGATGCTGACAAAATGCCTTGTAGCTACCATGTCTGCCATACACGGTAGCTAGATGTGAACTCAACGTGACGATCTTGTTTGGAGACAGTAACAACCACGGGTGCTGGGGTGGGGAAAAATCTGAAGCACCTCACTGGGTCAGGCAGTCTCCCTGTGGAGGCATAGGGAGAGTTGACATTTTCCATTGAGTCCCTGCATCAGAGCAGATAAAATTCGCACCATTCAAAATTAAATCAATATTGTTTTTATGATTTTTGTAAAGAATAATGTAGTTACAATGGGATGAAATGCACAATGTCCTCACCCTTTATTAGGTAAATAGGTTTATGTTCAGAAAACTATTTGGAATCAATGCAGCTATAATGGATTAACTATTGCCTTAAGTAATTTATTAAAATTGTACTGTACTGACAGGTACCGAACATGGACTGCACACCTTGGGACAGAACTTCAAATGATTCCCATATGTTTAATGACTCATCCTGATAGGATTGCAATTGGTTGTGCATGAGTTTCAAAAACAATGATCTGCTAGCTCCACCTGCAGGTGTAAAACATATTTATGCTTATTTGGAAAACTTCTCTAAGTAACCTGTAGGACAGTTTTGATAATAATTGAGACCATGGGCTCTGACTCGCATTTAACCTCTCTAGCACTTGTCCACATAGATCTATTTCATCATAAATCAAAATAGAAAATGCTGGAAACTCTCAGCAGGCCAGGCAGTGTCTTTAGAAAGAGAAATAGAGTTGATGTTAAGATCAGGATCAGACCTAATATCACCAGCATATATCATGAAATTTGCTAACTTTACAGCAGCAGTACAATGAAATACATGATGAGTAAATATAGAGGAGAAAATGGAGTTACATTAAGTATATGTATGTCTATTAAGTAGTTAAATTAAAATAGTGCTCCTTCCCAATGGTAACGGTGTGAAGAGGGCGTGTCCTGGGTGGTGGGATCCTTAATGATGGTCGCTGCCTTCCTAAGGCACATCTCCTTGAAAATGTCTTGGATACTACAGAGGTTAGTACCCATGATAGAGCTAACTAATTTTACAAGTTTCTGCAACTTATTTCGATCTTGTGCCTTAACTCCCCCCCCCCCCACCCCATACCAGATGGTGATGCAGGCAGTCAGAATGCTCTCCGTAGTACATCTGTAGAAGTTTTCGAGTGTTTTAGTTGACAAACCAAATCTCCTCAAACTGCTAGTGAAATATAGCTGCTGTCTTGCCTTCTTTATGTTGCATCAATATGTTGCGTCCAGGTTAGGTCCTCAGAGATATTGACACCCAGGAACTTGAAATTTCTCACTCGCTCCACTTTTGATCCCTCTGTAAGGATTGGTTTGTGTTCCCTCATCTTACTCTTTCTGAAGTCCACCATCAGCTCATAGGTCTTACTAATGTTGAGTGCGAGGTTGTTACTGCGACATCACTCAACTGACTGGTACATCTGGCTCCTGTACGCCCTTTTGTCACCATCTGAAGTTCCGCCAGCAGTGGCTGCATCATCAGCAGATTTGTAGATGCTGTTTGAGCTGTGCCTAGCCACACTGTCATGGGTGTAGAGAGAGTAGAGCAGTGTGCTAAGCACACATCCCTGTGGAGCACCAGTGTTAATTGTCAGCAAGGTGGAGATGTTATTTCCAATCCGCACAAATTGTGGTCTTCCCATTTTCCATTTTCAGAAAAACAGAAGTGCTTCCATTTTCAGTTTTTATTTCAGATGTTCAACATCTACAGTTTTTGATTGCATTTTAATTCTATTCTGACTAAACTGTGATTAACATAAAACATAGAACTTAGAAATCTACAGCACATTACAGGACCCTTGGCCCACAATGTTGTGCGATCATGTTACTTACTCTAGAAACTGCCTAGAATTTCCCTAGCACATAGCCCTCGATTTTTCTAAACTCCGTCTACCTGTCTAAGAAGCTCTTAAAAGACCCCATTGTATCTGCTTCCACCACCGCAGCCAGCAGTGCATTCCACACACCCACCACTCTCTGTGTGAAAAGCTTACCCCGAACATCCCCTCGGTATCTATTTCCAAGCACCTTAAAACTATGCCCCCCCATGTTAGTCATTTCAGCCCTGGGAAAAAGCCTCTGGCTATCCACACGATCAATGCCTCTTATCATCTTATACACCTAGATCAGGTCACCTCTCATCCTCCGTCGCTCCAAGAATAAAAGGCCAAGTTCATTCAACCTATTCTCATAAGGTATGCCCTCCAATCCAGCTAACATCCTTATAAATCTCCTCTGCACTCTCTCTATAGTATCCACACCCTTCCTGTAGTGAGGTTACTAAAACTGAACACAGTACTCCAAGTAAGGTCTGACCAAGGTCTTGTATAGCTGGAACATTACCTCAGGGCTCTTGAAATCAATCCCACAGTTGATGAAGGCCAACACACCATACGCCTTCTTAACAACACTGTCAACCTGTGCAGCAGCTTTGAGTGTCCTATGGACACAGACCCCAAGATCTCTCAGATCCTTCACACAGCCAAGAATCTTACCATTAATATTATACTGTGTCTTCAAATTGGACCTACAAAAATGAACCACTTCATACTTATCTGGGTTGAACACCATCTGCCGCTTCTCAGCCCAGTTCTGCATCCTATCGATGTCCCACTGTAACCTCTGACAGCCCTCCACACTATCCACAACACCCCTAACCTTTGTGTCATCATTGTGTGATTGGTTATGTATCCTTATCAGTTCTGTTCAATTTTTCAAGACAGTATTTCCTTTTTACTTAAAAATTTCCCATTGTGTTAACACAGAAGCATTTTAATGTATTTACTACTGGGGGCAAATAAATGTTATTTTATGAAATTTATTTATAAGCATTAACCAAACTCCTTAAAGGGAGCCATGACCTTTCAGTGGAGAATGCTATATTCTGTATCAAATGTAAAATGAAAGTTTATGATGCATGTCAATATTTTGTAGTACAGTATTTAAATTAAAGTGTGGATTAACACGTTTGCAATCCTATTGCAAGGATGGAATGAGTGCAGTGACAACAAAAATTCAATGTAATTGATAACATATTTTCAACAGGTTTAAATTTAAATTGTCTTTAATCCCTATGACAGGGAATGGCACTGAGATAGATATTTGAAGCAAAGCTCGAGGAATGCTGCATTTTTGCTACTTCAGGGCAGATTTTCACCGCCTACGTGAGAGGGAATATGTTCACAGTTCTGTTATGTGTAATGCATTCAGGAAATGTTTGGAAGTATTCTGATCAAGTTTTTGTCTGATTTCAGTTCTGACCAAGACAAGGAAGAATGGATAAAGGTAAAGTCAAACTACATCGCTATTGACATCTTGTATCTTGGCATTTCAATACTAATCTGGAAGCTAGTTTTTCAAATTTTACACGGTAGAATATAATCAGCCAATTGCACTTTGGACCTATAGTTGCTAAGTAGCCTGTCCTGTCACAAGCTCCTCCTGTTCTTCTGGCTGTTATTCACTAGTTAATATAAATGAAGAGATAACTTCTTGTGACTAATTAACAACTCGACTGTATGAAGACAAGAACTGCAGGAAGGGAATGAGATGATGACTCTTCGTCTTTATTCCATACAGCAATTTTACATTCCTAATATTTATTTGGCCGGCTGGTGGCGTAGTGGCATCAGCGCTGGACTTCGGGGCGAGAGGTCCCAAGTTCAAATCCAGCTGGCTCCCAGTAAGAGATGGTGATCTCTTAAAAAAAAACCCACCCAGCAGAAGGCAATGGCAAACCACTGCTGTAACTTGCCTCGTACGTCAGAGCGGCGTGGAAGGAAATCGTCCGCCAACTGGAAATAATTCCGGATATGACATACCCTTCCAATATTTATTTCACTAGTAAGATGCACCGATTGTCAAACATAATTTTTGTGTCTAAGTTAAAAAGACCAGCAGGACTAAATATGAACTGAATGTGTTTCCCTGTATACGTTAATAATTTGGCAATTGTTTGTTTTGAACTCCTGATGCTCTGGCCTCTGGCTCTCTCATAAATCCAGAATTTGAGCCAGGAGTCCAAACTACGAGCAGGTTGTGTAGTCAGAGCTGGGACTGAAGTTTGGCTGGTACTGGGATCTCCACCAGGGGTCAGACAGCTGCTGGAATCTGGAACACAGAGTTCGGAACTTGAGAAGGATTGTGAATAATATCCAAATTTCTGGAATATATGTCAATTTGGTTCTACTGTACTACCATAGTCCCAAGGCTGCTATATTATTGGAGATTTTTTTATATACAGTGTAGTTTACAAGAATGAACATTACAAAATAAAATAATTTGTATCATTTATTAACTATAAGTTAATCTATCAAACTACATTTCAACATGGAATGGAATATTTTCCCACGATAATAACTTCATTAAAAGACGTTTGAGTTGATATGGAGTTAGTGTTTCTGGTCATTACTCTAGTTACCCTTTGACTCCCATGTGAGTCTGGAAGTTCAAAGTGGAACATTTCATGATTTATCTTTGCTCTGAGTCCACATTCATCAAATGGCAGGACATGCTGCATCAAGCTCACCATTTGTAGCCTTTATATTGAATAAAAAGAGGGGCCTCTTTCTTTAATTTAGGGCTGAGAGTAAGATTTGCTCATCTTGACCATTGAGGTGGCAGGGTGCACGGCTGTAAAACTAAACACAAGAGATTCTGCAGATGCTGGAAATCCAGAGCAACTCACACAAAATGCTGGAGGGACTCAGCAGGTCAGGCAGCATCTATGGAGAGGAATAAAGAATTCACATTTTGAGCCAAGACCCTTCTTCAGGACTCGGAAGGAAGGGGAAAGACTTCAGAGTAATAAGTTGGAGGGACAGAGTAAAAAGGAAGGAGGACTAGCTAGAAGGTGATAGGTGAAGCCAGGTGGGTGGGAAAGGTAAAGGGCTGGAGAAGAAGGAATCTGATAGGAGAGGAGAGTGGGCCTTGGGAGAAAGGAAAGAAGAGGGGGATCCAGGGGGAGGTGATGGGCAGATGAGAAAATGTAAGTGGCCAGAGTGGGAATAGAAGAAGAGGGAAGGGGAAGGTAAAACAAAAATTACTGGAAGGAAATTAATGTTCATGCCATCAGGTTGGAGGCTACCTAGATGGAATATGAGGTATTGTCCCTCCACCCTGAGAGTGGCCTCATTGTGGCAGAAGAGAAGAGAAGACATGTCGGTACAGGAATGGGGATAAGAATTAAAATAGTTGTCCACTGGGAAATTGCGCATTTGGCAGATGGAGCAGGGATGCATGACAAAGCAGCCCCCCCCCCCCCAGTTTATGTCAGGTCTCACCTATAATGGAGGTGAGGGAGGAAATGAATGGCCAAGTGTAGCATTTCTGTCACTTGCAGGGATATGTTCCAGGAGGGAGGTTAGTGGGGAGAGGTGAATGTACAAAGGAATCATTGAGGGAATGAACCCTGTGGAAACACTTTCTCTTGTGTTGCAGAGGAGATTTAGACTGCAGTGTTTTCTAGGGTAAAAGGTGCAATTCCAAATTTAATCTGAACATTTAGACTATTATCCTTTTTTTTTAAACTGGCAGTAACCTTTTAAGCTTTATCTTTTTGCGGGTCAATGTACACCTTCATATATAGATAATAGGCTTGAAATCACAGAATCACCCCAGGAAATTGAGCAATTTTCACAGCTGGTATGACGTAGGTGTACTGCACCTGCAGTATACATGTTCCAATAACAACTAGTTTTATTGGGCTATGAAATTTGGTGTACAAAAGTGTGTGAATAGTAACTGATGTACAATTTTCAATTTATTTATGTAATCAGATAATTATGAATTCTCTTCACTAACCTAAAAATCTGCTCAGATGTCCTGTTCAGTACTTTAAAAGTTGTTATACAATTTACACAATGACATTTTAGTTACCAGCCATAATATTGGAATAGACCTTACTTGACAAACTTCAGCAAGATGTCTCATTTATATCATTTGCAAAACTGCTCATTTTCTGGGGGGTTTTTTGCCTCCAGTTGCCATACAACTGTGAATGTGTTGTTCAAGCCTTTGTTCCGTTACCTCATTAGCCCACAAATTTATTTAGAACCATAGAAACTACAGCACAGAAACAGGCCTTTTGGCCCTTCTTGGCTGTACTGAACCATTTTCTGCCTAGTCCCACCGACCTGCACACGGACCATATCCCTCCATACACCTCCCATCCATGTATCTGTCCAATTTATTCTTAAATGTTAAAAAAAGAACCCGCATTTACCAGCTCGTCTGGCAGCTCATTCCATACTCCCACCACTCTCTGTGTGAAGAAGCCCCCCCTAATGTTCCCTTTAAACTTTTCCCCCCCTCACCCTTAACACATGTCCTCTGGTTTTTCTCTCCCCTTGCCTCAGTGGAAAAAGCCTGCTTGCATTCACTCTATCTATACCCATCATAATTTTATATACCTCTATCAAATCTCCCCTCATTCTTCTACACTCCAGGGAATAAAGTCCTAACCTATTCAACCTTTCTTTGTAACTGAGTTTCTCAAGTCCCGGCAACATCCTTGTAAACCTTCTCTGCACTCTTTCAACCTTATTTATGTCCTTCCTGTAACTTGGTGACCAAAACTGAACACAATACTCCAGATTCGGCCTCACCAATGCCTTATACAACCTCATCATAACATTCCAGGTCTTATACTCAATACTTTGATTAATAAAGGCCAATGTACAAAAGCTCTCTTTACGACTCTATCTACCTGTGACGACACTTTTAGGGAATTTTGTATCTGTATTCCCAGATCCCTCTGTTCCACTGCACTCCTCAGTGCCTTACCATTAACCCCGTATGTTCTACCTTGGTTTGTCCCTCCAACGTGCAATACCTCACACTTGTCAGTATTAAACTCCATCTGCCATTTTTCAGCCCATTTTTCCAGCTGGTCCAAGTCCCTCTGCAGGCTCTGAAAACCTTCCTCACTGTCTACTACACCTCCAATCTTTGTATCATCAGCAAACTTGCTGATCCAATTTACCACATTATCATCCAGATCATTGATATAGATGACAAATAACAATGGACCCAGCACTGATCCCTGTGGCACACCACCAGTCACAGGCCTCCACTCAGAGAAGCAATTCTCTACCACCACTCTCTGGCTTCTTCCATCGAGCCAATGTCTAATCCAATTTACCACCTCTCCATGTATACCTAGCAACTGAATTTTCCTAACTAACCTCCCATGCGGGACCTTGTCAAAGACCTTACTGAAGTCCATGTAGACAATATCCACTGCCTTCCCTTCATCCACTTTTCTGGTAACTTCCTCGAAAAGCTCCAACAGATTGGTCAAACATGACCTACCATGCACAAAGCCATGTTGACTCTCCCTAATAAGCCCCTGTCTATCCAAATGCTTGTAGATTCTGTCTCTTAGTACTCCCTCCAATAACTTACCTACTACTGACGTTAAACTCACTGGCCTATAATTTCCCGGATTACTTTTCGATCCTTTTTTAAACAACGGAACAACATGAGCCACTCTCCAATCCTCCGGCACTTCACCCGTAGACAGCGACATTTTAAATATTTCTGCCAGGGCCCCCGCAATTTCAACACTAGTCTCCTTCAAGGTCCGAGGGAACACTCTGTCAGGTCCCGGGGATTTATCCACTTTAATTTTCCTCAAGACAGCAAGCACCTCCTCCTTTTCAATCTGTACCGTTTCCATGGTCTCACTACTTGATTCCCTCAATTCCATAGATTTCATGCCAGCTTCCTTAGTAAATACAGATGCAAAAAACCTATTTAAGATCTCCCCCATTTCCTTTGGTTCCGCACAAAGCCGACCATTCTGATCTTCAAGAGGACCAATTTTATCCCTTACAATCCTTTTGCTCTTAATATACTTGTAAAAGCTCTTTGGATTATCCTTCACTTTGACTGCCAAGGCAACCTCATGTCTTCTTTTAGCCCTCCTGATTTCTTTCTTAAGTGTTTTCTTGCACTTCTTATACTCCTCAAGCACCTGATTTACCCCCTGTTTCCTATACATTTCATACAACTCCCTCTTCTTTATCATAGTTGCAATATCCCTTGAGAACCAAGGTTCCTTATTCCTATTCAATTTGCCTTTAATCCTGACAGGAACAAAATTTTTGCACTCTCAAAATTTCCCCTTTGAAGGCTTCCCACCTACCAATCACATCTTTGCCAGAGAACAACCTGTCCCAATCCACGCTTTTTAGATCCTTTCTCATTTCTTCAAATTTGGCCTTCTTCCAGTTCAGAACCTCAACCCTAGGACCAGATCTATCCTTGTCCATGATCAAATTGAAACTAATGGTGTTATGATCACTGGAACCAAAGTGCTCCCCTACACAGACTTCTGTCACTTGCCCTAATTCGTTACCTAACAGGAGATCCAATATTGCATCCCCTCTAGTTGGTCCCTCTATATATTGATTTAGAAAACTTTCCTGAACACATTTTACAAACTCTAAACCATCTAGACCCCTAATAGTATGGGAGTCCCAATCAATGTATGGAAAATTAAAATCCCCTACCACCACAACTTTATGTTTCCTGCAGTTGCCTGCTATCTCTAAAGGTCTTTGGGCGGTTTATTTCCATACAAGGCAACTTCTGATCCCTTGCTGTAGCTTCTATGAATTCACAGCAACCTCTGTGATTTTAAAAAAAAAACAGCTATCTTCTGGAATGAAATAAAACTTCAGCAAGAATTCAGATAATTTCAAAACTTGTAATTCACAAATTAACAAAATATTGAAGCATCCCTGTTTTATTTTATGGAATCTCTTTAAGGTATCCATGAGTCTTTGTTCAGATATCTATATTTGCTACATTTTAGAATCAGCAATACATTTTCACAGAATCATGTTGCAACATAGTGAATGATGTGATGGGGGTTGATCAGGTATATTGAATACTTAACTGCTTGCAGATTCAAATGTTTACGTTTAAATTTGATCACCAAAGTGTATCAGAAGAGATGCTGGAACGTTTTCAGTTGTTGATTTTCTTTCTAATAGTTCAAGTACTCATTGGAAAAATTATATTACAAAACAAAAAGATGAAATAGACTTCACTCTGCATATAGAAAATAATCATAACTTCATTCTGTCCCTAAGCACTAAAGTACCAGAACAAAGCCCAGTACTCCTTGTGAAGATCACAGCTACGTTAATATTTAATAAATAAGAGCCTGTTACTTCATACTCACCATCACAAGAATAGAAGCTTATAGAGCCAGTCACAATTTTTACAAATGTTGATAGTTGTCATTGCAAAATGTGAGTTAAAAACCTTTTATAGACAGATATTTCAAATACCTGTACTGAGCTCTATTATATCTGTGCTTGGAGAGGTGAATACTAATGTTTCTTGCCATGTAGAATGGTGTGTTTGAGGCAGGAGGTGAATAATCCATGATGCAGGAATGCAGTCAGGTTAGGTGGAGTCGGTGCAGGCTGGTAGAAATCTGCTGGTACTATGAAGCACGGAGAGGGCCACTGGGTATATTCACCCATACTGTTTTTAAATGTATATGTATTGTCTAAATAATGTTCGATGCAAGGAAATTCAGTTTGATAAGTGGGCAGTTTTACAATTTGAATCTCAAAACGCAGATTACAATCATCTTGCAAAGCAGTAATATTTTCTGCATCAACTTTGAGTGACCTGACATATCCGGCTGTGTAGCCACTCACTAATAGACACTGCTTCTCTTTTCTCCCCTCTATGTATAAGTAACATGGATAAATAACACCAGTGATTCATTATTGATACCTGTCAGGTGTGAATATGCAGCTGTTCTTGAGATAAGAGTAGGAACTCAGAAATCTGTGGAAAGTCACTGTACTCTCATATTAGACTGCCCCTAAGCCAGTCTAATTGGGTCCGGGGCACTTCTTGTCTGGTCTATAAATTGTTGGTGTTGTTGGATGTTTATAAAATGGTTGAGACAAGAACTATCTATGTCCTACCTTTTTAGATTTACTCAAGGGCACAGTATAGTGTTCTCAAACTTCTCATGTTGCAATAGCTCCTACACTCACTACCCGAGTCAATTCCATAATGGTCACTTCAAAACATAATGATACCTGTGCTCCAGATTTTGTTGAGTTCATTGAGCAAGGCCAAGAGGTGCCTTAGTTGGGAACACAGTCTCCCTGATCGTATTTGCAGCATGTTACATTCCCAGTCAGGGCAACAGCACCTTTCGTGTAGCTACCGCATACCCAAGTCTAATGGTGGTATATCGGAAGTGCTGATGTAGTGCAAGTATCGATGTGCTTAGCCTGATGCATTTGGCACCCCATGTTGTTCTTGCCAATCATTTAAGAGCACTTTTGTTACAGATGACTGTTTTAAATTCTTCTGTAACTATTCTCTACAGACAAAGGCTCATATCCTAGTGTTACTCCTGGTTACACTGGATTGTCCGCAAAGAGATTTTATTATTGTTTCAGGTCAATCTTGAGTACTTTATATGCTGCAGCTTTGTAGCAAGGATCTTTGTTTGAATGAGCTTAAGCTTCTATTATAAGAGGCTATTGTTTTCATTTCATGAAGGAAGCCAGTTCTATTTTTGAAATGAGCTTGTTGATGGTGGAGAGGGCCAGGCTCACTATGTACGGTAAGTGTATCTTTTCACTGTGTTAGGAAGGTTATCATTGTCTGTAATAAATGTGAAGCTGAGGCTAGCACTGATAATTGTTATGCAGTTGCTTGTATCTGCTTCTATTGGTGAAGAGAATGAAGTATTTATTGGATATTGTATGGATGACAAAGGAAACCATTTCCTCTCTGGGATCATCCAGTTTGTTTTGTACTCTGCTGTTTTCAGTCATATGATATGACCACAGCCTCTGTGCTGCACTTAGCCTCAAAGTCAAAATCTGCATGTTTGGCTTACTATTTGTGTAGTTTGTACCATATTGTGCTATTTTCCTACATTTTCCTTCTTTGTTACAGGCTCTAAACTGTACAATACAAGAGTTTAATCAGAAGAATGAAACTTTCAGATCTGCAATAGCTAAAGAAGGGGAGGAACAGGCTCCTGAAGTTTCAGTAAGTTCCATGATGTTCAGCAAATAGCCTGACATCAGTGTCATTTTAATTTTTACAGTAAATGAGATAAAATACTCAGTGAAAAACACATTTAATGAATCTTTGTTTACTTGTAGGGCATATTCTGACTTTCAGAATGTAATGATGTCTTAATGGTTAAGAGGTATTGGGGATTTCTTTGTAATAGGACTGATTCTTAGTTTTCAAGTTATGTTCTTTTTAATGAGCCTGTCCAGCAGTGTCTTTTATGTTTCATATGATGAGATGTAATTTCAAATGAGAAAATTTTATGAAGTAGACTGCACAGGGATCTCATATTAGAGTAATTTCTCCACAACTAATGAGTAAAATAAAATCATTTAAGATGAGACAACTGCAATTAAACTGAGATGTTATGAAATAAACTTCATAACTCAAGAAAGAACTGTTTTCTTTTAAGAGGGTACAGCATTTTTACTGCCTCTGCAACAGAATTATTTCCACCCTATATCCTTGTATTTCAGTTTTTCCATCCATTCTGCATTCCTGAAAGTTATACCTCTAATGCAAAAAAATGAATAGCATTCTAAAAATTGTTTTTTTACAATTCCTTCATGTACATTATGTTTCCTGATTGACTTAGAACACTAGAAGTCAAAAAGTCAGCTTTGACTGATGTTCACTCTTATTTCTTTTCTCAATTCCCTCAACCGAACCAACAACGAACAGTTTGTCAGATTAAAACACCATGATAGAGTCTTTATAACTTCAATAGATCTCAAGAAGCTTCAGTTGCTTGTAGGAGATCAATGTGTTGATTAAGTAGATCTGTGTTATCAGGTGAATTTGTTTTCGAGAATATTTAGTTTATTCACAACACAGCACGCCCTTTCTTTTTACCATGTGTTTCTTTTTATTTCTTCACCTCTTAAAGACAGCAGAACTGGGAATGAGGGCACCAAGATGGATACGTGACAATGAAGTTACTTTGTGCATGAAATGTAAGGAACCCTTCAATGCACTAACCAGGCGAAGACACCACTGTCGTGCATGTGGATGTGTAAGTGGTAAACTCTTTGAACTTTAGATGTCCATAAGATATAGGAACAGAATTAGGCCATTTGGCCCATCGAATCTGCTCTGCCCTTTCATCATGGCTGATTGAATTTTCCTCTCAGCCCCAATCTCCTGCCTACTCCCTGTATCCTTTCATACCCTGACCAATCAAGAGTCTATCAACTGCTGCCTTAAATAGAATCAGAATCAGGTTTATTATCACCGGCATGTGTCGTGAAATTTGTTAACTTAGCAGCAGCAGTTCAACGCAATACTTAATGTAGAAGAAAAAAAAAGTAAAAAATAAATAAATAAGTAAATCAATTACAGTGTATGTATATTGAATAGATTAAAAATTGTGCAAAAACAGAAATAATATATTAAAAAAGTGAGGTAGTGTTCACAGGTTCAATGTCCATTTAGGAATCGGATGGCAAAGAGGAAGAAGCTGTTCCTGAATCACTGAGTGTGTGCCTTCAGACTTCTGTACCTCCTACCTGATGGTAACAATGAGAAAAGGGCATGCCCTGGGTGCTGGGGGTCCTTTATAATGGACGCTGACTTTCTGAGACACTGCTCCTTGAAGATGTCCTGGGTACTTTGTAGGCTAGTACCCAAGATGGAGCTGAGTAGATTTACAACCCTCTGCAGTTTCTTTCAGTCCTGTGCAGTAGCCCCCCCCCATACCAAACAGTGATGCAGCCTGTCAGAATGCTCTCCACACTACACCTATAGACGTTTTTGAGTGTTCTTGTTGACATACCAAATCTCTTCAAACTCCTTATGACATAATGTACTCTTAAAGACATAAAGGCTTAGCCTCCAATTTTAATTCTGTTTTGTAACCATTGGACCTGTTGATACTAATGGTGTGTAGGAAGGTGTACTATATATAAGGAAATTTTAAAAACTCTTCCATATTCAACTGTTTAATATTCTAAGTGTTCTAATCTTGATATGGTGTTGGATAATTTTATTCCTTTTTCTTATTGCAACATTGTGGTCCACCCTGTGTGATCTCCTATCCCCTTCCCCATGTGAGCTAGCTAGGAATAGGTAGAGAAAGAAGAACCAGAAATAGTCTTCTTAGAAGATGTGAGCTTTATATGCAGGCTCCAATGGGTGGGCTGATAATGTCAATAAAAGCTGAGGCAAAATGAAAATTAGTTTTGGGCCAATTAATTAACAAGATCCATAGAGCATACAAAGGTGACTTTCAAAATTATGTTGAAAATTATACAATTGAAAGTCATCTTCACCATGATGGATGACAAATGGAATATTATGTGAATAATTCCTGTAGCAGCTTTCAGAGTGTCAACAGCATCCAAATATCTTTGAAGCAATTTACTGTAATGTAGTTTATGTTACTATGTAAATTTGTCCATGAAGAGCAAATGACCTGATAGTTTA
This sequence comes from Mobula birostris, assembly GCF_030028105.1. NCBI lineage: Eukaryota > Metazoa > Chordata > Chondrichthyes > Myliobatiformes > Myliobatidae > Mobula > Mobula birostris. The sequence goes on along the minus strand of NC_092378.1, from coordinate 35,840,307 downwards.
CTTTGTGACTGTGTTAAGGGGTCATATTAAGCAGGATATTGGAATAAATTCCCTGCAACTTAAAACTGTGCTATAGAATTTTTTAACTTCAGAGATTAAATGGGCCTCATATTAAGTCTTATCAGAAAGGCAATACCTCTGACAGTGACAGTTTGCACTCCTGCAATACAGAACTGGAAATGTTAGTCTGGATTACGTGCCTAGGTGTCTGAAGCCAGTGGAATTTTTAGCTGAGAATAACTCATTGAGGACAGTAAAATGTGTCACTTCTTTTTCCAGGTTGTGTGTTGGAAGTGTTCTGATTATAAAGCAAACCTTGCCTATGACAGCAACAAACCCAACAAAGTATGTAAGGACTGTTATGTCATAATAACAGGACAAACTGACAGCGAAGAGAAAGATGATAAAAAAAGGAAAGGAATTCTTGAGGTATGAGCCATAGTTTTCCAAGTTTTTCCAGAAAGTGTGTGTGCATGTACGGTCAAATACTTGATCATACCATCTTGTGGTCAACCGCGTTCTATAATTATATTGCAAATATCTCATGTAATGTGGTAGGTAATATGAGAGGAAGAAAGGTTAATTGCATAACTGGTTTTAATTGTTTTGAGGTTTATAATTTGTCATATTTTTAATGAAAATGATCAGCCCCTTTTCTTTTTATTATATTTCCACAATAACTTCTGCCTTTCAGATTGACGCTGCTGAAGTCTCTGAAAACTGTATCATCTGCAACTTTCTTCAGTATCTGGAGAAACCTGCCAAACCATGGCAGAAAGTGTGGTGTGTGATTCCTAAGAATGAGGGATTGGTTCTGTACATGTATGGAGCACCCCAGGTATGAGTGTTACCTTAATTTATCAAACACTAGTTGTACTGGGGACAGATAAGAACACAGAATGTAGAAAATCTATAGCACAATACAGGCCCTTTGGCCCACAATGCTGTGCTGAACATGTGCTTACTTTAGAAATTACCTCAGGTTACCCATAGCCCACTATTTTTCTAAGCTCCTTGATAAAAACAAACTGAGATTCGTCATGAAAACCAGAGAGTGAGCAAATCTGTGTGTATATATATGCATGTTGCTAGCTTCTTTTAATACCCTTCTTAATATTGGTACTGAGGATTTTTTTTCTTAACACCTGTGAATAAGTCTCACCGTTTATATTAATTAGGTACTGTACCTATCCATACGTGCACATACTTGAGCTCTGTTGGTTAAACTAATGACCTGACTCTCTGAAATCTGACTGTATACAAATTCTCCATGTACAAATTATGCATTTCTCAATATAGTAGTGATAATAAAATGTTTCATGGTGCTCATTAATAACTGGATAAAGTACACATTCCATTAGTTTAATTATGGGTAGTGTTAGGGTGAATATTCAATTAAATGAAAGAATTATACCAAATGTATGTAGAGTGATATGATTGGATAGTGATAGAAAACGTAGAGATAGGTTTACCGACAGCTCTCAGGAACAAAACCCGAGTATAACTTGGAGGCTGCCTGTATATGCAGGAAAATTCCAAGGAAGCTGTAGTAAGTGTCACAGAAATTAGTGAAAATTGCAGTTAATTATTTTAAATTGATGTTTAATAATTTTGTACTATTGATTCAATATAAAGCTAGTTTGTTTCTAAATATTAGTTCTTAGTACATTTTTCCATCATGTGCTTGTATGTTTCACGAGCATTTCTTGGCTGTAGCTGTTAAAATCTTGACCAGATAATCTAATCAATCATCATGAAGTTTAAACTCATGGCAATTTCAGTGTGAAGTAGCAATATATTAAAATAACTCTATTTGTGTAAGACTTCTTTACTTTTTCAGTTGATATATTCAGTTAATGAATTAATTTGATAAACTACCTGAAAGAAATTTGAGGTGAACAAGTTAATGCACTTGCGTAATGTACAAGTAATCTACTTTGTAGTAGCCCACAGTATTATATCAAAGCTACTACTTCAGATTCTAAAATGGTTGACCCAGTTTTCTGTTTGAAAGAATCCAGACGTTATGTTAGTTAGTAAAAGATCTATAGGATATCCTCTTGATAGGAATTAATTCAATTTACCTTCTCTGCAGATATTCCTCTGAATTCAGTGCTAATGTAGAAATCACGAAGAATCAGGAGGACAAACTGAATGGGAAAAAGCCTGGGCTCATGTCATAAACTAGAAGTGAACAGGGAACACGGGTTTAAATTTCTTTCCATTAAAGTATTTGCTACCCAAAAGTTGTCCTGAAAGAAAATGCTGAAAATATTTGGCGGGTCAGGTAATGTCCGTGGATGGAGAGGGAGAGAACTGTGCTCCTTCTTCCCCACAAGTGCTGCTTGATGTGCTGAGTATTTTTTTTTTTTAGCTATTTCAATTTTATGTCAGATTTCCAATACCTGTTACATTTTGTTTCTAAATTAATTCTTGTTCCTAATGTTGTTGCTCAGATTCTAGGATAAGCATAGGTAGCACAGATCTATGTCAAAAGTTTCTACAGTGGGTAAGTTGATCTGAAAGCTGATTATTAATTGGTTAAGCATTGGTAAGAGGCTTGATGCATTGGGTTTAATGGGTCAGGCTTAATAGAGTGAACAGAGGAGAATTCTACAGTCACTGTGATGTGTGATTAAAAGGAGCATTAATGCTTCTGTTCCGTGGTCAAGTTGGTATCTTTTGATTGCATGTTGTTTGAGGGACACTAAGAAGGGGTGGATGCAGTGACTCAGACAACCTGCAAATGTTGGAACAGAGTTATAAATGGGCGTTAGGCATTTATTTTTATGTGCAAAAATTCCTTTCTAAAGGAATTTCTTAGAAATTTCTTAAACATTACCAATGTGAGGTTCACCGTCTTCTAGGCTGAAAGCATGTGCCTGATTCCAACACAATAGCTTTATTAGACTGCCTAAGGCTTGACAAATGGTTTCATTTCCAGGTTATAAACTTAAATGAATGAACCTGAAATCAGCAAACAATGTCCTTTCGTGAATGTTCTTGAAGGTGCTTTTAGGACTCAGTCCCATAGTGTGAGAGCATAATCCATCTTGAAAGGAAAGAAAATGTCTAATTATTGTGTGGGAAAGGCAAATATGTGGTAGCTGATAGATAAATTAATGACAGAACTTGTAAAGACCATAGATGATATTTTTCCATATTGCAAAATTCCATAGTAATATATTAATGTACAAAGTAGGACAAAATGGCCAAAAAATTGGAAAACATAAAGGAGAGGGAAATTAAGAAGGAAATGTTATCATAACCAGAAATGGTAGGTCCAGATAAAGAAAATGTAAATGTTTCAAAAAGGATGAAAGTTCACTTGGAATAATTGGGAACACTGAACAGTAACAGTGACCAGTGAGCATAAAATGGGGAAATTATATGTTTACAACTGTCCAGTTGTATGAACTAATCAATGAACTGCCTAAATGGCACTGTTCTGTTAGAAATTTGGACTAGGCCATAGTATAACAGTTGGTATTAGAACACAGTCAACTGAGGGAATTCATTATCACCAGTGTTATTTAGGAAGGTATAACAATGACAGACAACAGTGAGGAGAAATACAGAGGATTTTTAACAGCCATGTTGTGCCATATGTAATCCTGAATACTTTAAACAGTCTGACATAATGGGAGTCTGGTGAACGACTTCTGAAGAACAGAAATTTTGACATGTAGTGGATTCCAGTTAACTGAGACACATCGGGACCAATATATCTTGGCCCAATTAAGCAACTGCCCTAATTAGCCAAAGTTTCATATAAATAGTTAAAAAGGTATATAAAAAAAGACAAACTAAATAGCAAATTATGTATTTAAATGAAATACAGAACAAATTAGAATACTACTGCAGTATTATAGTGTATTAGTTCTTAACACATATCAGTGGAGGAATTCATCCATGTCACTTTCTTTTGATTGACTGTAAGTGAGCAATATCAACGCAGGCACTTAGTGCAGATAATAAACTGCCTTCATGCTATCAATGTCAATCTTCATTTTCATTGTAACATTAAAGATAGTTAAAGTAGTGAAATCATTTCATTTTCGTTCCTGGTTGTCTCTGGTATCTCCAAGTCTGAATGCTTGAAACTGCAGTGAGCAAAACGGTTCTAAAATGTCCTACTGCATATTTCTCACCAACTATCATTGACAAAAATCGATGCTTTTTGAAGACAAACTCTTTCGTGTCTAAGTGAAAACAAATCTCTAGAAACTAATTAAACTAGTTACAAATATAAAACAAAATAATTAATTGTATTAGTATTCACCCCCCCTTTAATATGCCACCCCAAATCATGACTGGTGCAGCCAATTGGTTTTAGAAGTCACATAATTAGTTAAATAGAGATCTGTTTTTGGAGACTTGTGTGCAGACAGGGTGACTCAATTGATTGTAGTAAAAATACACCTGTATCTGGAAGGTCTTACTGCTGGTGAGTCAGTATCCTGGCAAAAACTACACTATGAAGACAAGAGAACACTCCAAGCAACTCTGCAAAAAGGTTATTGAAAAGCACAAGTCAGGAGATGGATACAAGAAAATATCCAGGTCACTGAATATCCCTCGGAGGACAGTTAAGTCAATCATCAAGAAATGAAAAGAATATGGCACAGTGTAAATCTGCCTAGAGCGGCCCGTCCTCAAAAGCTGAGTGACCGTGCAAGAAGGGGACTAGCAAGAGAGGCCACTAAGAGACCTGTGACAAACCTGGAGGAGTCACAAGCTTCAGTGGCTGAGATGGGAGAGACTGCACATACAACTGTTGCCCAGGTGCTTCAGTAGTTGCTGCTTTATGGGAGAGTGGCGAAGAGAAAGCCAATGTTGAAAAGAAGTCACAAGAAGTCTCAGCTAGTGATTGCCAGAAGGTATGTGGGAAACTCTAAAGTCAGCTGGAAGAAGGTTCTATGGTCCAATGAAACCAAAATTGAGCTTTTTTGACCATCAGACTAAATGCTATGAACATCATCAAAAACGCATGATCCCTACCGTGAAGCATGGTGGTGGCTGCATCATGCTGTGGGGATGCTTCACTCAGCACAGTGGCGGCGCCAGAGATATTTTCTTGCTGGTGCTACGGAGGGGCTGAATGATTCAGTGATGGTGCTGAGGGATACACTGTATGGTAATATGTATTCGCAAGGCCAGACGCGTGGCGTTAAAAAGTCAGTTTCAAGCATTATGTGCCTACTATAAATGCCTCTGTTGATTCACAAGCAACAGAAATTGATAGATCTAATATAGAAGTGAACTGTGACAATGTCAACAGCATGGGAGACAACCTGGGCTACACGGAGCATAAACATAAAAAACAAACAGAGCATCTGATCAACAGCGGACAACGTGAATCACGCACTAATCCCGCAATCAGCGTCAAATGCGTGCTTTTCAACTGAAAAACACAAAACAAACTCACTGCTATTTGCATTACAGAGATAGCAATGCCAAAAGATACACCGTTATTAAAGTCAAATAAGGCAAACAACAGATGCAAGGCTTTACCAGGAGTTGGACAAATCGTATTCTGACCATGCAATACCTCAATTAATTCGGCTATTGAACTTAAAACAAAAATCAACAGAATCACCACCTGGAAGTCTAAGCAAAACCAGTAGGCTTAATAGCAGTAAATGTAATATTTTAGGATTTGCAGGAAACATAAGGACTATGGGGTATCCACCACAAAGTAATAATAATAATCAGCATTAGTCTTGGCCCAAATTTTTAAAAAAATCAACTGCAGTCACCATTAATGTTTTCAGAGAAGCACAATCCGTCTGTTGTTGTGATTGGTGGCGAAAGCATCAATGATTTTCTGGATGTCAAGTGCTTTGGTCCTCTAGCTGTTTATGGCCAACAGAACCAAGTTGCTGTTCCAAGCATCGCCGCTGCTATTCCTTAAGTAGTTTTTGACACGTCTGAGGCAAGAGAAACTCCGTTCGCATGAGGCAGATGTAACAGGCAGAGTCAGTGATATGCAGATTAGTTTGTATAAATCTATAAATGCATCGCGGTAGGGTCTCATTAGAGCTAGAAATTCCACTGTGTCATTCACTGTCTGTCTTTGCTTTTGTTTTGTTTCATTTCCAGCAGACGCCGAACCTGATGTAGCTCTGCAGTCAGGTTCACTTCAGTCACTCCATAGCATTGGGCCATTGGCCAAAGGCAATTCATGTCCAGGAAGAACTTGTGTCTGGGACTCAATGTCGAGTCTCCAGTCAGAACACCCCCAGTCTCAATTGAGAACCGTCTTTTTATTTCAGTCAGAAGTCTGTCTATAACTGGATAGAAACAGTGGTTGCGAAGGTCATCAGAGGAGGTGACAGGTGTGCATTCAGTTTGGGCCTCAACAACAAAATCATGTAGGCGGCGGGATGGTTGGGCCTGTCTCCTTTCATGTGGTCTGCTCTGTATACCGGCCTTGACGCACAGGTCCCTAGCTCTTGTCTGAATTTCACTCCATAATTCCTCTCCCCGTTTTGCTGAGAGTGCATCGATAACAGACTGAGCCAAGTCCACAGCGGATGAAAGCTCCAAACTGGGAGATTGTAGCTGGTCTGACATGAACTTGATGACTCGGAATAAGTCCTCAAACAGAGTGAGAAGTAAAGCAAACTGCTCGTCGATCAGTCCATTTACAGCTCTGGCCTCCGTTTTCCTCCGTGCATTTGGTTGACCCATAATATCCTGTAGTGTAGCTAGAATGGCAGGGAGTGATTTCCTTATAGCGCACAAAGGTCTATACTGCCATGCCCAGCATGTATCTGACAATTTCTTCAACTCCACGGGCTGTGCAGCTGATTCCAGTTCTCTCTGTTTCTTCATGAAAAGATCGTGGGCAACAGAGTTTGAAAAGAAGTTGTAAAGCAGCTGCACAGTTTCAAAAAACTCACCCGCTTGTGGTACATTGCTCACAACATCCACTAAAACAAGGTTAAGTCTGTGAGCATGGCAGTGTATATATAATGCCTACGGGACCTCTTTCCTGAACCTCTCTTGTACCCCGTTATTGCACCCGGACATCACTGCCGCCCTGTCATAACACTGACCTATACACGCGTTCTTATCAATAACACACTGGGCGGGTGTCTGTTCAATGCTTTTAAGAAGCGACTCTGCGTCCAACCCTTCTGTTGGAGTGAAGTGCAAGAATTATTCAAGCATTGTTTCGTTATTCAAGTACCGCACCACCACTGATATTTGCTCCTTTTTACTCAAGTCTTTACTTTCATCCACCATGATGGCAAAATATCCAGCCTCCTTGATTTCTGCACTTATTTGACGTCTGACCATATCTGCCATAATACCCATAATTTCATTTTGGATATCGTGATGGGTGTTTTTTGCATTTCCAGGATTGTCCTCTATTTTTTTAGCTACACTCTTATCAAACTTCCCAATTACCCTGAGCAACTCAACAAAGTTTACCCTATTGCCAGATCCATCATCCTCCGGGTGTCCTCACTGGGCAATGCCTTGGCACGCAGTATAGCATAGAAACTCAACCACTGCTCTCATATACTCACGATTTTCTTGGACAATCTTTGCATGTCCTTTATCAAGCATATTTCCCAATCTTGAACCGTCTTGTTTTCTCAATCTGAATTCGGTCCATGCCTCCATAGCAAACTTATGAGCTGCACCTACATGGTGGGTTTTGAAAGCTGTTGTAGCTTTCCGCCAGTTTCGGTAGCCGGTGACAATAAAGGTAGACTCAGAATGGAACCCATGTCCTCCACACGGGAAGTGCCTGGATGTGAAGCAGAATGTAGCATCTTTTGTGATTGAATATTCCAGCCAGGAGTACAGATCAAACCAGCCACGAATACTCCTTTGCTGATTGCCAAACTGTTGCAAAGGGTACTTTTTCAATGCTGGCCAACGGGGTCCTTCCTCAGGCTGCTGGCTAACATTGCTAACAGTATTTCCACTAGCACTAAGGGCAGCTTCATCCACGTTCTCTTCTGAATCCCGCTCCATTTCTTGTTCCTCTATTTCGCCCTCACGCTCCTTCGATGAACTGCTGTCGTCCTCATCCCCACTTACTTCTTTCTGCATGTCACTTTCAATTAAGACATGCTCAGGCTGAGACACCACTGATTCCTCTGGATGAGGTCGTTTTCTGACAAAAAATCGATCCATTTTTCACGCCAGCCAAAATAATGCACATGCCAGGCCCACGCTCGCTTGTAAAAGCACAAAGTGCACGTGTGACATCCGTTAGTCCTGCAAGACCATGGAACTGTGCCTGGATGTATACTATCAGTCCCTAGCGTGAGTGAGAGTGAGTGACATCACCACCTTAAGTGATCTTAGATCAGCTTAACTGATTTGAGGACAGCAACAGCAAGACATTGACAACGAACGAATAAGCAGAAGTGTAGAGTGGATCTGACAGATTTTATAACTTTTTTGCTGCGTGGGTGCTATGGTAATTGGGGGTGCTGTTTCACTAGATCAACTGGAGAAGCAAGCTGTATTCAAAACTATACAGAGAAAGCAAAGCAGCTGCAGTTAATTTCTTGGTGGTGCTATGGTGGTGCTATTGCAATTTCTGCTGGGGCTATAGCCCCAGCTAGCACCACCTTAGCGCCGCCCCTGCTGCAGCAGGCCCTGGAAGGCTTGTGAAGGTCGAGGGTAAAATAAATGCAGCAAAGTACAGGGAAATCCTGAAGGAAAACCTGATGCAGTCAGCAAGAGAACTGTGATTTAGGAGAAGAATTTTTTTCTAGCAAAACAATGACTCTGAGCATAAAGCCAAAGCTACGCAGGAATGGCTTAAAAACAACAAAGTTAATGTCCTGGCGTGGTCAAGTTTGAGTCCAGACCTCAGTCGAATTAAGAATTTGTGGTTGGACTCGAAAAGGACTGTTCACTCATGATCCTCATGCAATCTGACAAAGCTTGAGCAGTTTTGTAAAGAAGAATGGGGAAAAATTGAAGTGTCCAGATGTGTAAAGCTGATAGAGACCTATCCACACAGACTCAAGGCTGTAATTGCTGGCAAAGGTGCATCTACTAAAGACTGACTTGAAGGGGGTGAATACTTATGCAATCAGTTATTTTGTGTTTTATATTTGTAATTAATTTAGATCGCTTTGTAGAGATCTGTTTTCACTTTGACATGAAAGACTTTGTTCTGTTGATCAGTGTCAAAAATGCCAAATTAAATCCACTGTGATTCAATGTTGCAAAACAATAAAGCATGAAAACTTCCGGGGGGGGCGGGGTGAGTGAATATATTTTATTGGCACTGTACATGAGCTTTGATTTCTTCAACTTCCTGTGATATTTACCCCTCCCTTTTCCCTCATCTCTGTGCTCTTACCTTTACTCCTCATCTATCTGGCACCTCCCCTGGTGCCCCTTCTCCGTCCCTTTTTCCCATGATCCACTCTCCCCTCCTGTCAGATTCCTTCTTTAGCCCTTTGCCTTCTCCAATTATCACCTCACAGTTTCTTACTTCATCTGCTTTGCCCACCCACCTGTCTTCACCTATCTTGTTCTCCATCCCCTGCCCCGATCTCATTCTGGATTCCTCCCTCTAACTTTCCAGCTCTGGTGAATCGTCTCAGCCCGAAACATTGTCTGTTTATTCATTTCCGTAGACGCTGCTGGAAGTGCTGAGTTCCGCCAGCATTTTGTCTCTGTTTCTCTGGATTTCCAGCGTTTGCAGAATCTTTTGTGTTAGTGTTTATACACTGCAAAGTATTTATCACGATTCTATAGCAAACCTTAAGCATAGTTCCAGGAAAAATAATACAGGTAAGCCTTCAATATTTGAGAAGGGACTTAGGTTACCAGTTTCAATAAGCATAATTATTTCCCAAAATTTATCTCTATGGATCAATGATGTTTGTGCAAAAGTTTTTAATCAACATAAGTTTTAAATTATGATTTTAATTACTTTATATTTCTCTTTAATTTTCTAGGATGTGAAGGCACTAGCCACAATTCCTCTTCTTGGCTACACGATAGAAGAAAATCCACGAGGCGTTGATGGGTCTCATGTGTTCAGGCTGAAACAGTCCAGGTTCATCCATACTTTTGCTGCAGACTCTGATGATCAGAAACAAAAATGGCTAAAAGCAATCAGCATGGCTGTAAAAGGGGAAACGCCTGCTGACGATGATGACTTCAGTAGCGATGAGGCCTCTACCTCTTGACTCAGCATTCAGTCTGAGGCGGGTAAAATACCAACAGCTGATGCAGAAAATCCAAAGCCACTTAAAGGATGATTTCTAAAGCATGTGTAGTGTTTTATGTGGGGGAAAAAATTTAAATCTTCTTCAAATGAAATGTCTGTATACACTGTTTCTTGCTCTTTCATCCCTGAATAATCCAACAGGAATCAACATCTACATTTGTTCAGTCACTTTTGTGATTATTCTCACCAGGTCTCTTGAATGTCTAGATTATCCACAAACACAGTCCAGCATGAACTTATAGCATTTAAGAAAACATTGGACAATTAAATAAGCTCTAACTTATGGTGATGTCATACTTCCTGTCTTTTTGGCTGCTCTTTATTCAAGCAGTAAATTTAATGTGGTGCACACAATGCATCTGCAGAATGGGAACTTATGAACTGAGACATTGTGATCCAGAGCTCAAATATCCAGATTGCTTTCTCTACAAAAGAACGAACCTAAGTTTTTTTTTGTTTGTTTAAGATCTTTAATTTCTGTATTTGAAATTGATTTGTCTGATGTGCTTGTGTGTTGAGCAGTGGCAAAGAAATGATATTGTATTATTGTATTTATTAAAGTGGCCGTATCCTTTTATTGCCTCACCTCTGTAGCAGGTGCAGGCTAACTTGGGATACCAGAGGTATATGTGCATATAAAGTGGTTAGTGATTAAGCTTCCTAAACTAATCAAAGTATCCTACAACCATTAAACAGTGATAATTTTGCTGCACTACAAATGATAGAATTCAGCATTGATGAAAGAGTACAGGTTAATCTCTTAACTTGTAAGAGATTTTGGTGGGGACTCAGTGCCCTTGACTGAGCCACCTCAACCAGAGATGAAATTGACAATCAAAAAAGGCAGGAATGTCCTAATCTTTATAATTGTGTTCAGCAGTCCTATTACCTTTGTCCTGGGGGGAGATTATTCTGTCATTCTCTCAGACTATAAACAATATTTGATGACAGAAGAGGGTTACACCATAAATTGAGAGGAAAGAAAATAATCTATAAAAATCAGCAAGGAAAAAAATATGAAATAAATTCATATTGGGCACCAAAATATATATATTTAACAAGATATACACTTTAACCTGGACCAATTAGAGTCAACGGCTCAATAACACACTAAGAGTCAGCATTGAGTATAATCTAAATAAGTCTAACAAAATAACTTAAACCCATTACTGCCTTTAAGTCCTGTTATCTTGTGTGTAAATATGTACAGTATATGGAAAAAACAAGTCATTCTCCTAGCTTGCAAATATTTCTGTAGAATGATGAGATCAATTTGATTTAAATATTCTGATACAAAGTAAAAATGGCCTCTCACAGAATGTGATTGGAAAAAATGAGCAGCTGAAGAGAAAAGATAAATTGCTGATTTTAATTACTTTACAGTGTGAATCTATTTATCTTGACTGTTTAACAGAGTTTGCTACCTATTCATCATTAAGTATAACATGTAATATTAGGTGTCAATGTTTGTCCTGCTTCAGATCATTGGAAAAATTGACTCCTGCGATCCAATCCACTGATCAGAGAAACCTTGTCAAGTACAAGCACCAGTTTTGCAAGCATTGTCATTGCTCACATTTGAAAGTGATCTGAAACAGGAACAGTCTTAACTTTAATTCAAATGAACTGTAACATTTGAAAAATTTTTATTTGTCTGAATATTAAAGGTTCTATTCATTTGTACATGAAAAAATGAAAACCAAACAAGATACTACTATTAATCTTTTTAATAGTATTTGACACCATTCAATGGTATCTTATAGGCAGGTATAATGCATTAAAGGTAACATGCAAAATATTTTTATAAATGAGTTAGATTTTTGCTACACATACCACAAGGCAAAAATCTGTCCCTAAGTCATGTCAAAGAAAAGCTTAGGAATGTGTTATTCTGTTGATAATGATTCATTCAAAAAAATAACCATGGTACCCTTATCCAGAAAGTATTGATAAGTTTTATATGTCTCCTCTTTATTCACATTCTCTCCCCAATCCTACAGAACACCACCTGCTTTCAGCTTCCTCCAAGATCCTCTGGCAACTATTCATCTCTAGTACCACGTCAGGCCCACAGAACCTTCCTTGTATCTTTTCAATGCACTTTTCAATTCATCATCAGCTATGACAATATTTGAGCAAGATTAAAGTGGTTCAAGAGAGGTTTGAAACAAAGTTTCTTAAAGTGTAAATGCATTTTCTGGTAAAAGAAGCAGATGGTATTTATGATAAGTTTGTGAGGGAGTAGGTTTCTCCTGAAGACTCTCACCCCTAAGAAAAGAAATATTTTCTGGTATTACAGAAGATTATCATGTAAGAATTGTTGTTAGTCAGATAGAAAACCAGATAGTATTAAGTCCCAGGGAAATTCATTGAGTTGTGGGTTTTATACACTTCGTTTAAGAAAATTGATTAATTTCATTAGTAAATGGAGCACTTCAGAATTCATTTACTTGATAGCTTACAAGACCATAAGATATAGGAGCAGAATTAGGTCATTTGGCTCATTGAGTTTGCTCCATCATTTCATCACGACTGATCCATTTCCCTCTTAGACCCAATCTCCTGCCTATGTTTTCCACTAATTCAAACATAGATAAGGATTTAAAGGAAGTATATGTGTCATTTTACCTTTTATTTCTACTTTATCAATTCTGAGAATGAGTGCTATGGATCTTTAATTCCATTTAGTCCACGTTGCAGAAGCTGACTCTAAACAGTGTTTGCACATTGGAAGTCTTGTTTTTGCATGTTTGTTTTAAATATTGCTCTGCATTCGCTGTAGTCACCCAGTTTCAAATTTAATTAATTTGTATTAGTACTTCAACATGTTAGCACACACAGACAATATTGTTTGTATCCTAATTCCCAGTATAGTTTAAATTGAAAATGATTGCAGTGTTTTATAATATTGATTGGCTGGCATGAGAATTCATGTATATATAGTCTTTGTTTGTAAACCTCCAATCACTACAGTATTAAAACTGAATCAATAGAAGTATTCTATATTATAGAATTATTTTCAAGTTTCAATCCTTAACAGTCCTTTTCATCACCTTTTTAAAGTTTCTTATCGTAGCGAGGTTGCCTGATCTGATGGGTCACCATCTTAATCAGGTGCAAGTTAGTTTCTCCGTAGTCATGTTTCTCTCTGCTGTTTTAAAAGGAATGCCTCAACAATGATCAAACACACCTAGGTCAACTCCTTCAGTTTGAGTAATGGTTTAAACTGGTTATCTCAATCTTCGGATTCACATGCCTAATGAGTCTGAAAAGATTTTGAGGTGAGCTGAAAAATAGTTTATTTTTGTACACAAGCTATTTGAAGGACATATGCATCCTCAGTAATGACACCACTAGCCTGGAATTGAATCCATTAGTGCCTGATGATCATGCACAAAATACAATTCATTCTGGCTTCTATCACACTGAATTTGAAACTGACCTAAGCATCTATAAGGGCAGTTTACTGGAGAGCGTCCAACATCTTCCCAGTGTTATTCATGAACATAAGTTGCACATTGTGCACTATCTTCCTTATCAATGTAAATTGGAACTCTGGGGTTCAACCTGTGACCTTTGCTGAGAAAAATTGAAGCAGATGGGCTGAGTACTGCAATGATATGTCACAAACTATTTCATTCATGTTTCACCATCTTGCACACATCTGCCAGCCTCAGTTTTCAAAACTTGGGGTATTTGAAACTTGATCAATGGTGCATCACTGGAGTCTGTGATGATACTATAAAACTTCTATATAACTATAAGTACACAACATCACCGCACCACTAGTCCCTTTGTTTTCCCTCTTCCTTTATGCAACTAATCTCCAGCTACTATGTGGAGAGCTCAGCCCAGTGATCAGTCAGAGGTCCAACTGGGAATTAGCATCATGTTTAGCACATTCAACACACCAAAGAGGGTGACGTCCAATTTCTAGGCATAGATGTGGAATATTTCTGTTATAGTGCTGTTTGCAATAAACTCAAACTGAATGCCAAATATTAAATTGATTTCAACCTGTCCTGCTGAGTGATTCTAAAAAGGAAACAAAAATGTTAGAGATTGTTCAATGCTCATGCAATTAGTTGAAATTTTATTTTTACATGGACCAAGCATTTGTTGAAAATATGAGCAATATCTACACTGGTAAAGTTTAAAAGCTAAAACTCTACATCAACTTGAAGGATGTGAATGGTGTCCAGTTAACAAACTAGGTTTTGCATTCAAAAACATTACAAGAAGTGTTTTAACTATTTTGAAAATTAATGCTTCAGTTCTCAAAACAATATCTGGTGTTCACACACACCTCCCAACAATGGCATGTACGTATCAGATAAATAAATTTATAAGACCATAAGACATAGGAGCAGAAGTATGCCATTTGGCCCATCGAGTCTGCTCTGCCATGGCTGATTTATTATCCCTCTCAACCCCCCTTCTCTTGCTTTCTCCCTGTAAATTATAATGCTCTGATTAATCGAGAACCTATCAACATCCACCTTAATACACAATAACCTGGCATGCACAGCTATCTGTGGCAATGAATTCCACCAATTCACCATCCACTGGCTAAAGAAAATCTTCCTCATCTCTGTTCTAAATGGGTGTCCCTCAACTCTGAGGCTGTGCCTTCTTTTGCTAGACTACCCCACTGTACGAAATATCCTTTCCACATCCACTCTATCTAGGCCTTGGAATATTCGATAGGTTTCAATATGATCCCCCCCACATTCAAACTCGAGTACAGGCTAAGAGACATCAAACGCTCCATATATGTTAACCCTTTCATTCCTAGGATCATTCTCATGAATCTCTCTGGACTCTCTCCAATGCTAGCATATCCTTTTGTAGAAAAGGAGCCCAAAACTGCTCACAATACTACAAGTGTGGTCTGACCAATGTGTTATAAAGTCTCAGCACTGGATCTTTGTTTTTGTACTTTAGTCCTCGAAATGAATGCTAAGATTGCATTCGCCTTCCTTACCACCGATTCACCCATGAATGAACCTGTAAGGAATCCTCTACAATGATTCCCAAGACCCTCTGCACCTCTGATTTTTGAATTTAGAAGAAGTCCACATACCACACTTTTATTCCTTCTGCCAAAGTGTCATGACCATGCAATTCCCTACAATATATTCAATCTCCCACTCTTTGACCATTCCCACTTTCTGTCTGTCTGTCCTTCTGCAGCCATCCAGCTTCCTCAACACTATCTGCTCCTCTATCAAGGCCTTTCACTATTCAATGTTTCAATGAGGTTACCACTCATTCTTCTGAATTCTATTGAATACTGGCCCAGAGCCATCAAATGCTTTTCTGATGACAAGCCATTCAATCCTGGAATCATTTTCACGAACCCTCTCCAGTTTCAGCATATCCTTTCTACGGGGCCCAAACCTGCTCACAGTACTCTAAGGGAGGCCTCATCAGTGCTTTATAAAGTTTCCACATTACATCCTTGCTTTTATATTTTAGTCCTCTTGAAATGGATGGCTAACTTTGCATTTGCCTTCCTCATCGCAGGCTCAATTTGTAAATTAACCTTTAGGGAATCCTGCACAAGGACTCTCGAGTCCATTTGCACCTCCTTTTTTTTGTATTTTCTCTCCACTTAGCAAATAGTCAACCCTTTCATTTCTTCTACCAAAGTGCATGACCATACACTTCCCAACACTGTATTCCATCTGCTATTTCTCCTAAACTAAGCCCTTCTATAGCCCCTCTACTTCCTCAAAACTACCTGCCTCTCCTATCTTCACAACATCTACAAACTTTGCAACAAAGCCATCAATTCCATCATCAAAATCATTAACATATAAGGTGAAAAGAATCGATGGGATATATCTTTCCCATGACTTCCAAATTTCCCCTCAAAGCATCAGCCATTGCTGTACTGCCATCATCCCTACTAATGACCTCTTTCAATCAATTTTGGCCAGCTCCTCTCTGTCATGCCTCTGTAATTACCTTTGCTCCAATGTAATACTGATACGTCTGACTTTATTTTCTTCCTCTCAAACTGCAGGGTGAATTCTATCATATTATGATCACTGTCTCCTAAATGTTCTATTACTTTGAGCTCCCTAATCAAATCTAGATCATTACATAACACCAAATCTAGAATTGCCGTTCCACTAGTGAGCTGAATCACAAGCTGCTCTAAAAAACCATTTTGTAGGCATATAACAAATTCCCTCTCTTGGGATCCAGCACCAACCTAATTTTCCCAATGTACCTGCATGTTGAAATCCCCACATGATTATCACAACATTGCCCTCTTTGCATGCTTTTTCTATCTCTGTTGAAATTTATAGCCCGCCATTCAGAGACCTGTATATACCTCCCATCAGGGTCTTTTTACCCTTGCAGTTTCTTAACGCTACCCACAAGGTTTCTACATCTTCCAATCCCATGTCACCTCTTTCTAAGTATGTTATTTTTTACTAATAGAGCAACCCCACTCCCTCTGCTCACCAGTTTGTCCTTATATGTGTATCCTTGGATGTCGAACTCCAAACTATGATCTTCTTTCAGCTATGACTCAGAGATGCCTATAACATCATACCTACCAATCTCTAACTGCGCAAGAAGACTACCGACCTTATTCTGTATACTGTGTGCATTCAAATATAACACCTTCAGTCCTGTATTCATCACCCTTTCTGATCATCTGGCTCTGTGACTCAGAAGGGAGGTGGGGAAGGGGGAAGAAGTGGCACGCTGTGGTGATAGGGGAATGGACAGGAGGTTCTGTGGGCGAGAACGAGATTCCAGAAGATATGTTGCCTCCCAGGTACCAGAGCCCAGGACATCTCGGATTGAGTCTTCAGCATTCTTAATTGGGAGGGCAGACAGCCAGAGGTCATGTTCCATGTAAGTACCAATGACATGGGTAGGATGACTGAAGATTTTCTGAATAGGGAGTTCAGAGAGTCATGTACCAAGTTAAAGGATAGGACATCCAAGTTTGTGATCTCACAATTGTTACCTGTGCCAAGTGCTGGTGAGGCCAGAACTAGGACTATTATACAATTTATTAAGTGGCTAAGGAGTTGGTTCAGGAGGGAGGGCATAAGAGTTTTTGATCATTGGGCTCTCTTCAAAGGAAGGTGAGACCCGTACAGAAAGCATAGCTTGCACCTGAACTGCAGGGGGAATAACATACTACTGGAAGGTTTGTTAATGCTGCACTGAGGGGTTTAAACTAGAGTTGCAGGGGAGTGGGAAGCTGAGTGCCAAAACAGTTAGTGGAGAGGTTGTGGAGGCAAATGTTGGTAAGACATCAACAAAGTCAGGAATCAAATGTTGAGCACAGTGTGACTAATGTCCTGAGCTACATATATTTCAACGCAAGAAGTATCATTGGAAGGGCAGATGAGCTCAGGGCATGGATCAACATCTGGGACATTGCAGCCATTAGTGAGACTTGGTTGCAGGAGGGGTAGGACTGGCAGCTCAGTATTCTGCGTTTCTGCTGTTTTAGACATGACAGAGCAGGGGGGATCAGAGGATGAGGGGTGGAGTTACTAGTTGGAAAACATTGCAGCAGTTTTCTGTCAGGATAGACTGGAGAATTTGACGAGTGAGACATTTTGGGTGGAGCTGAGAAATAAGAAAGGTATGACCATGTTAATGGGGCTATATTACAGATCACCCAATGGTCCTGGGAATCTAGAGGAACATGAGATTGCTCGCTATTGCAAGAAACATAAGGTTGTTCTTGTAGGTAATTTTAACTTTCCACATGTTGACTGGGATTCCCAAACTGTAAAAGGGCTAGATGTTAAATGTGTTCAGGAAAGTTTCCTTCATCAGTGCGTAGAAGTCCCAATGAGAGAGCGTGCAATACTGTATCTGCTATTAGGGAATGGGTCAGGGCAGGGGACAGAAGTTTGTTAGGGAGCACTTTACATCCAGTGACCACAATGCCATTAGGTTCAAGTAAATATGCAAAAAGAAATGTCTGATCTAGGGGTTGAGATTCTAAATTGGAGAAAGGCCAATTCTGATGGTATCAGAAATGATCAGCCGAGTATGGATTGGGACAGGCTGTTTTCTGGCAAAGGTGTACTTGGTAGGTGGGAGGCCTTCAAAAATGAAATTTTGAGAGTACAAAACTTGTATGTGACTGTCAGAATAAAAGGTAAAGATAACAAGTGTAGAGAACCTTGGTTTTCAAGAGATATTGAGGCCCTGGTTAATGGGGAAAAGAAAGCTGCATAGCGGGTATAGGGAAGTAGGAACAAATGAGGTGCTTATGGAGTACAAGAAATGCAAGAGAACACTGAAGAAAGAAACCAGGAAGGCTAAAAGAAGGCATGAAATTGCTTTAGCAGACAATGTGAAGGAGAATCCCAAGGGATTTTACAGCTACGTTCAGAGCAAAAGGATTGTAAGGGACAAAATTGGTCCTCTGGAAGACCAGAATGGTAATTCATGTGTGGAACCAAAACAGATGGGGGAGATTTTAAATGCTTTCTTTGCATCTGTGATTACTCAGGAGACAGACAGAGTCTATACAAGTGAGGCAAAGCGGCATCAACTTCACGGACCCTTTACAGATTACAGAGGAGGAGGTGTTTGCTACCCTGAGGCATATCGGGGTGGATAAATCCCCAGGGCCTGACAAGGTGTTTGCTCAGACCCTACAAGTGCAGAAATTGCCAGGTCTCTAGCAGAGATATTTAAAACATTCTTAGTGACAGGAGAGATACCAGAGGATTGGAGAATAGCCAATGTTGTTCTGCAGCTTAAAAAGGACCAAAACAGAAACCAGGAAATTATAGGCCTGTGATTCTTACATCAGTTATGGGAAAGCTATTGGAAGGTATTCTAAGGGACCGGATATATAAGTATTTGGATAGACATGGACTGATTATTATCCAGTAGCACTCACATCTACAGTGATGAAATGCTTTGAGAAGTTGGTCATGGCTAGACTGAACTCCTGCCTCGGCAAGGACCTGGACCCACTGCAATTTGCCTATCGTCACAATAGGTCTACGACAGATGCAATCTCAGCGGATTTTCATACAGCCTTAGACCACCTGAACAATACAAAAACCTATGTCAGGATGCTGTTCATCGACTATAGCTCAGCATATAACACCATCATTCCCACAATCCTGATCAATAAGCTACTGAACTTGAGCCTCTACCTCCCTCTTCCTAACCGGAGATCACAATCTGTGCAGATTGGTGATAATATCTCCTCCTCACTGACAATCAACACTGGTGCACCTCAGGGGTGTATGCTTAGCCCATTGCTCTACTCTCTCTATGCCCCTGACTGTGTGATAGGCATAGCTCAGACACCAGCTATAAATTTGCTGATGATGCAACCATTGTTGATAGAATCTCATGGTGACAAGAGGGTGTACAGGAGGGAGATACGCCAACTAGTTGAGTGATGTCGCAGCAACAACCTTGTGCTCAACGTCAGTAAGATGAAAGAGCTGATTGTGGACTTCAGGAAGGGTAAGATGAAGGAACACACACCAATCCTCATAGAGGGATCAAAAGTGGAGAGACTAAGTAGTTTCAAGTTCCTGAGTATCAAGATCTCTGAGGATCTAACCTGGTCCCAACATATTGATGCATCCATATAAAGACAAGACAGTGGCTATATTTCATTAACAGTTTGAGGAGATTTGGTTTGTCACCTAAAACACTCAAAAACTTCTATAGATGTAAGTTGGAGAGCATTCTGACAAGCTGGTATGGGGGGGGGGGTTGCTACTGCACAGGACTGAAAGAAGCCACAGAAAGTTGTAAAATGTCAGCTCCATCGTCGGTACTGGCCTCCGTAGTATTCAAGACATCTTCAAGTAGCAGTACCTCAGAAAGATGTCCATTATTAAGGACCCCATCACCCAGGGCATGCCCTCTTCTCCTTGATACTGTTAGGAATGAGGTACAGAAGTCTGAAGGCACACACTCAGTGATTCAGGAACCACTTCTTCCCCTCTGCCATCTGATTCCTAAATGGATATTGAACCTATGAACACTACCTCACTTTCTTAAAATATATATTATAGAAACCATAGAAACTACAGCACAGAAACAGGCCCTTTGGCCCTTCTTGGCTGTGCCGAACCATTTTCTGCCTAGTCCCACTGACCTGCACATGGACCATATCCCTCCATACACCTCCCATCCATGTATCTGTCCAATTTATTCTTAAATGTTAAAAAAGAACCCACATTTACCACCTCGTCTGGCAGCTCATTCCATACTCCCACCACTCTCTGTGTGAAGAAGCCCCCCCTAATGTTCCCTTTAAACTTTTCCCCCTCACCCTTAACCCATGTCCTCTGGTTTTTTTCTCCCCTTGCCTCAGTGGAAAAAGCCTGCTTGCATTCACTCTGTCTATACCCATCATAATTTTATATACCTCTATCAAATCTCCCGTTGTTCTTCTACGCTCCAGGGAATAAAATCCTAACGTATTCAACCTTTCTCTGTAACTGAGTTTCTCAAGTCCTGGCAACATCCTTGTAAACCTTCTCTGCACTCTTTCAACCTTATTTATATCCTTCCTGTAATTTGGTGACCAAAACTGAACACAATACTCCAGATTCGGCCTCAACAATGCCTTCTACAACCTCATCATAACATTCCAGCTCTTATACTCAATACTTTGATTAATAAAGGCCAATGTACCAAAAGCTCTCTTTACGGCCCTATCTACCTGTGACGCTACTTTTAGGGAATTTTGTACCTGTATTCCCAGATCCCTCTGTTCTACTGCACTCCTCAGTGCCTTACCATTAACCCTGTATGTTCTAGTTTGTCCTTCCAACGTGCAATACCTCACACTTGTCTGTATTAAACGCCATCTGCCATTTTTCAGCCCATTTTTCCAGCTGGTCCAAGTCCCTCTGCAGGCTCTGAAAATCTTCCTCACTGTCTACTACACCTCCAATCTTTGTATCATCAGCAAATTTGCTGATCCAATTTACCACATTATCATCCAGATCATTGATATAAATGACAAATAACAATGGACCCAGCACTGATCCCTGTGGCACACCACTAGTCACAGCCCTCCACTCAGAGAAGCAATTCTCTACCACCACTCTTTGGCTTCTACCATTGAGCCAATGTCTAATCCAATTTACCACCTCTCCATGTATACCTAGCAACTGAATTTTCCTAACTAACCTCCCATGCGGAACCTTGTCAAAGGCCTTACTGAAATCCATGTAGACAATATCCACTGCCTTCCCTTCATCCACTTTCCTGGTAACCTCCTCGAAAAACTCCAATAGATTGGTCAAACATGACCTACCATGCACAAAACCATGTTGACTCTCCCTAATAAGTCCCTGTCTATCCAAATGCTTGTAGATTCTGTCTCTTAGTACTCCCTCCAATAACTTACCTACTACCGACGTTAAACTCACCGGCCTATAATTTCCCAGATTACTTTTCGATCCTTTATTAAACAACGGAACAACATGAGCCACTCTCCAATCCTCCGGCACCTCACCCGTAGACAGTGACATTTTAAATATTTCTGCCAGGGCCCCTGCAATTTCAACACTAGTCTCCTTCAAGGTCCGAGGGAACACTCTGTCAGGTCCCGGGGATTTATCCACTTTAATTTTCCTCAAGACAGCAAGCACCTCCTCCTTTTCAATCTGTACAGTTTCCATGATCTCACTATTTGATTCCCTCAATTCCATAGACTTCATGCCAGTTTCCTTAGTAAATACAGACGCAAAAAAACTATTTAAGATCTCCCCCATTTCCTTTGGTTCTGCACGTAGCCGACCACTCTGATCTTCAAGAGGACCAATTTTATCCCTTACAATCCTTTTGCTCTTAATATACCTGTAAAAGCTCTTTGGATTATCCTTCACTTTGACTGCCAAGGCAACCTCATGTCTTCTTTTAGCCCTCCTGATTACTTTCTTAAGTATTTTCTTGCACTTCTTATACTCCTCAAGCACCTGATTTACTCCCTGTTTCCTATACATTTCATACAACTCCCTCTTCTTCTTTATCAGAGTTGCAATATCCCTTGAGAACCAAGGTTCCTTATTCCTATTCAATTTGCCTTTCTGTTTTTGCACTAGTTTTATTCAAGGGATATATATACACAAAATACACTCTCATGTATTGCATTAAACTGCTGCTGCTGCGAAGTTAACAAATTTCACGACATGCCGGTGATAATAAACCTGATTCTGACTAAGGTTAGCCAGCATAGCTTCGTGCCTGGTAGGTCATGTCTAACCAATCTTACAGAGTTTATTGGGGAAGGTACCAGGAAAATGGGGAAGGCAGGGCAAGGATGTTGTCTACATAGACTTCAGTAAGGCATTTGACAAGGTCCCACATGGGAGGCTGATCAAGAAGTTTCAGTTGCTCAGCACTGAGGATGAGGTAGTAAATTGGATTAGATGTTGGCTTTGTGGGAGAAGGCAGAGAGTGGTAGTAGAGGGTTGTGTCTCTAACTGGAGCACTGGAAGATCAGTGCTGCATCTTTTGTTGTTTGTCATCTATATCAACGATCTGGATGATTACATGGTTAACTGGATCAGCAAATTTGTGAACAACACCAAGACTGGAGTGCAGTGGGCAGTGAGAAGAGACATCATGGCTTGCAGAGGGATCTGCATCATCTGGAAAAAATGGCCTGAAAAATGACAGACGGAATTGAATGCAAACAGGTGTGAAGTTTTGCACTTCTGTAGGACTAACCAGAATAGGTCTTACACAGTGAACGGTAGGGCACTGAGGAGTGTGGTAGAACAATTGGATCTGGGAATACAGGTACATAATTAGTTGAAATTAGCATCACAGGTAGATAGGGTGGTAAAGAAAGCTTTTGGCACATTGACCTTCATAGATCAATGTACTGGGTACAGAAGATAGGATGTTATGTTGAAGTATAAGGCATTGGTGAGGTCTAATTTGGAGTATTGTGTGCAGTTTTGGTCACCTACCTACAGGAAAGATGTAAACAATGTTGAAAGAGTAGAGAGAAAATTTACAAGGATATTGCTGGGTCAGGAGGACCTGAGTTATATGGAAAGGTTGAATAGGTTAGGACTTTATTCCTTTAAAGGTAGAAGATCGAGAGGAGATATGATAGAGATATACAAAATTATGAGGGGTATAGATAGGGTAAATGCAAGCAGGCTTTTTCCACTGAGGTTGGGTGGGACTGCAACCAGCAGTCATGGCTTAAGGGTGAAAGGTGAGAAGTTTAAGGGGAACGTGAGGGGAAACTTCTTCACTCAGAGGGTAGTGAGACTGTGGAACGAGCTGCCAGCACAAGTGTCCATGCAAGCTTGATTTCAATGTTTAAGAGAAGTTTAGATAGTAATTGTACAGTAGGACTATGGAGGGCTATGGTTCCGGTGCAGGTAATTGGGAATAGGCAGTTTAAATGGTTTTCGGCATGGACTAGATCGGCCAAAGGGCCTGTTTCTGTGCTGTACTTCATAGAGGGCTCTAAATTTAAAACCCTACTCCCTGCACCAATTCTTCAATCACGCATTCATCTGCCAAATCATCCTATTCTTACTCTCACTGGCATGTGGCACAGGCAGCAATCCAGAGATTACTACCCTGGATGTCCTGCTTTTCAGCTTTCCACCCAATTCCCTTTCTTCAGGACCTCCTCCTTTTTTGTACCTATGTACCACGACTTCCGGCAGTTCACCCTTCCTCTTTAGAATGCCATGAACCCGATCCGAGATATTCCCTGACCCTGACACCTGGGAAGCAACATACCACCTGGGTGTGTCTTTCAAATCCACAGTATCTTCTTTCTGTTCCTCTAATTATGAAATCCCCTATCACAACTGCACTCCCTTTCTCCCCTCCTTTCTTCTGAGCCACAGAGCCAGACTCAGTGCCAGAAACCTGGTCACTGCAGCTTCCCCTAGTAGGTTGTTCCCCCTCCCCCAACAGTATCCAAAGTGGTATACTTATTGGGATATACTTTATTTGGAGTTTGAAGAGATTTTGGCATGTCAACAGATACACTCAGAAACTTCTATAGATGTACCATGGAGAGCATTCTGACAGGCTGCATCACTGTCCGGTATGGGGGGTGGCGGGGGGGGGGGGGCTACTGCACAGGACCAAAAGAAGCTGCAGAGGGTTTTAAATTCAGTCAGCTCCATCTTGGATACGAGCCTACAAAGTACCCAGGACAACTTCAGGGAGCGGTTTTTCAGAAAGGCAGCACCCATTATTAAGGACCTCCAGCACCCAGGGAATGCCCTTTTCTCACTGTTAGCATCAGGTAGGAGGTACAAAAGCCTGAAGGCACACACTCAGTGATTCAGGAACAGCTTCTTCCCCTCTGCCATCCAATTCCAAAATGGACATTGAATCTTTGGACACTACCTCACTTTTTTTTAATATACAGTATTTCTGTTTTTGCACTTTTTAAAAAATCTATTCTATATGTTTAATTGATTTACTTATTTATTATTATTGTTATTATTTTATTTTTTTCTCTCTGCTAGATTATGTATTGCATTGAACTGCTCCCGCTAAGTTAACAAATTTCATGTCACATGCAGGTGATAATAAACCTGATTCTGATTCTG
The DNA here is from genome assembly GCF_030028105.1 of Mobula birostris. NCBI lineage: Eukaryota > Metazoa > Chordata > Chondrichthyes > Myliobatiformes > Myliobatidae > Mobula > Mobula birostris. The sequence continues at coordinate 35,815,512 of NC_092378.1, read as the reverse complement.
ATAATTATTGTTGAGGGGATCGGCCACAGGGGCACTCTGCACTGGCTGCCTGTTCCCTTTCCCACTCCTGTCGTCAAATCTTGCAATTTGGGAGTGACCACCCTCCTGGTGTTCCTATCTACCACCTCCTCATTTTCCCGCACAAGTCAATGGTCAACCGGATGCAGCTCCGGTTCTATAATATGGGCTCTAAGGACTGCATTAGTTAACATTAATCCGTATTCGGGCTCCTGTCAGTTCAGATCCCTCGCCCAAACGACACTTCACTCTTTGATTCTTTCTTAAGATACAGAGCCAGCAATCTACTGCAAAGCAACCTTTCACACCTCTCCACAAAAAGAGTTGTGTAATGTTCACCTGAAAATTCCAGATTGCTGTTTAAAAGTAGGATAATAAATGGTAAAATTAAGTGACAACCATTGAAATACACAACAGGCAGGTTTTCTATTTGTTGCTTTCTGAATGGCAAGAGTTTTTTGGACTTTTTTAGGCTTTTTTTTAGACAAAAGATTAATGGCTTGTAGGTTGTGCATCTTCACATAGATAAAAAGTATTTTTGCAAAGGTTCCAAATTAATTTTGAGATATAATAACTTCTGGTGGGTTATAAAAGGCAAATAAAAACTGAAGTTAATGGAAACCCAACAAAGGTGCACTCAACATGTTTTGTAAGGAAATGAGTGAGGGAAACAAATGTACTTTGGTTGATGATGAGCAAAATGAATGTACAGTCAAGTTTAGAATTTGGTTGTTTGAGATATCATCCCAGAAGACAGAGATGCAACTATTCATCAGGTGATTGTCTTATTTAACATTACACAGCTTGAGAAGTGATGTGGAAATATATAGCAAACATTAGGGATGTGGTTTATGTGGGCAGGGAAAATTGCCCCTGAACTGAATGGTTTGTTAGGCTGTGTCAGAGGAATGGCAACTGTTAACCACATTACTGGAGTCACATAATATGGCCAAGCTGGGATTTCAGACTGCCTGCCCCCTCTGAAGAATAATAGCAAACTAGCCAGGTTTTTACAACAGTCTGGTAGTTTCTTTTATCACTGTGTGCTTTTATTCCAGATGTAATTATGTAAATTTATTTTCCTCTGCATTAAAAATTCAATGCTTAGAAAATGTTTCTATGCACTTTAATTTTACATTTCATCTCTATCATGATCAGGACCCTGTGGCGTGCACTGTGTATAATTGGAATATTATTATCACATGTGTTGAGGTACATTGAAAAGCTGGTCTTACATACTGTTCATGCAGATCACATTGAGGCAGTACAAGAAAAGCTCCTCTCTGTGGAGCATGCATTTGCAGAAGGAATAGCAGTGATATCAATCAATGAGGACGTCAATCAACTGAAACATATGATTGCAAACTGATGAGCGGTACAGGGTCAAAAATAGAAAAAAACACACTCTAACTGAAGGACCTGGCCCTTTTAGAGGGACATAGCTGAATTCTTGATGTGGAATTTGATTGAGTTCCATTGGTGAACCAGAGCTCCAGCCTTTTTTCCGGTTGGATTCTCTCCATTTATTAGTCTGGTATCATTTAGGCCTGATGGAAAAGTGACCCAATTTTTCTCCTTCGTTATTCACCCATCTTCAGTTCTGCAGTGGTGAAGAGGGCTGTGTCTGCTCCTACATCTAATCCTGTCCTCCTCATCCTGACCAACCCCACCCTTTTTCATCCCAATTGAGATATATTACTACAACCATCTGGATTAGTTCCCGATTTTATTCCATTGGTTATGGTCAATGTAGGTAAATGTGCAAAAGAACCATTAAATTGCACTGTCTGAATGGGTAACATTATTTGACAATCGTTCCCATTGTAGCCTCAGTTCGAACTGGGCATAAAACAGCACATGGCACCATTTTAGCAGGTATTTTATTTAACTGGGTTGCCAGTTTCTGTAGTGTTGTTTGAAATTCTATAACAGGATCATTATATCCCATAACAAATTCTCAATTCTAAAACCAAAACATCATAACCAGAGGGTAATCATCCAGAGAATCCTGATGAAGGGTGCCAGCATGAAACATCAACTGTTTACTCTTTTCCATAGATGCTGCCCAGCCTGCTGAGTTCTTCCAGCATTTTGTGTGTATTGCAGTGGATAATTATGTTACTTAAAATTCCTTGAAAAGAACTCAAATGTGATGATGAATTACCAGGCATCCCACCTCTCCTGGAAGTTCCAGGAGTCTCCCACATATTGATAGCAGCTCCCTGACACCTGCAAATTATATACAATATCCCGGAAATCGACTTTTTTGAGAGCGAGTGAGCAAGCGGGGATAGGCGGGGGGGGGGGAGAGGGAGAAAGAAAAGTTGAGATTCAAAGAGCTCTGCCAGTTGATGAAGCTGCTTTTGGTGCTGCCAAATTCTAATTGTGATGTAGAAAAGGCATTCAGCATGGTGCATCACATTAAGACAGAATTCAGAAGTCAGCTATCTCACGAAACACTTGTGATTCTGATGTCGTGCAAAGTTAACAAATTCATTGACACAGACTGCTATGAGGTTGAGACTTCTGGCAAAATGCTCAAATCTGCCAAGCAAGCCACATCACAGTACAAGGAAAGTTTGCAAAAGAAATAGAAAAGCTATTTACTTTAGCATTTAGCTATTAGCATTGAGACTGCCAACAAAATGGCAATGGGAGGGAGGAGAAGATGGCGGTGCGACGCAGCACACACGGCCGTTCCGAATTGATATCGATATGTGTTAACTAGGGGGCCGTGCACAATCCGGATTTGATGGAGACAGCCGTGAGAAGCGCAGAGGAACATCTGGAGTAACTTCTGAAATGCCTGCTTCGCTGCTGCTGCTACTGTGCGATCGAGAATCTCCGGAGACAAAGGCCCCAAATCCTTGGCTTTGCGTATCGCCTGTTGCCGGGGCCAGGGTCGAAGCGCTCGGCAGAGATGGTGCTCGGTGCTCGGTGTTGAAGAGGTGTGTCAGAGGCTCGGAGTTTTTCAGACGGATTCGGAGTCAGACTGTGGTTGGATGCTTCCAGTATGCCGCACAGGCAAGTTGGTGGTGCTGGAGGTTTACCGTCTGCGTGAGTTGATGGGACTTTCGAGAGACTTTGAGACTTTTACCATGCCATGGTCTTTTCTTATGATCTTACGGTATTGCTTTGCACTGTTGTAACTATATGTTACAATTATGTGGTTTTTGTTAGTTCTTAAGTCAGTTTGTCATGTGTTTTTGTGATATCATTCTGGAAAAACATTTTATCATTTCTTCATGCATTACTAAATAACAATAAAAGGGGACTGCGTGTCCTCATAATCATAAATACTCAACAAAGAATATATATATATATGTGTGTGTGTGTGTGTGTGTGTGTGTGTGTGTGTGTGTGTGTGTGTGTGTGTAAATAGTTTCAATATGTGATCAAGTAAATTGTTGTGTTCTTTCATAATCAAATGTCCTGTACACCCTTGGAGGGGGGGGGGTGGGTGGTGGTGGTGCTACCTCCATGAAATGAGTTTTTGCAGGGTGGGATGTCTGAATTACAGAGTGTATAATCGGCATTGTGGAATGAATGACACCCAAAGAATATAGGAGTTGTTTAGAAACTGCTGATAAAATTGAATCCAGGATAAAAATGTGGCAAGAAAATCTTTATAACTGTAGGGTAAGGACTGCAGAAAGAAGAACATCTAAGTTTGAAAACTACTTTCTTCAGAACATGAGCCACTGCTGTTTTCGAAGCTTGAAAATTTTAGTAGAAGAGGATTGCAATAGAAGTCAATAAACAGAAACTGATCTGGTGAATACAGTAAAGAAGGCGAGGTAAGTTCCATGATCTTCTAAAACCTACTTGTTTCATTTTTACAAGTGATTTACAGCAGTTGAATGGACCAAGCTATTGCGAAAAGACTAGTTCTGTTAGTCTACTTGTTAACGTGTTTAAAATTCAGGCCCAACTGAAGTCATGCTTTGCACCTCCCTGCTGCCCTGCAACACCCATTACGCACAGAGCATCATCTGGGCCTCCACGACCTCGCCGACATGGCGGCGCCCGTGGCTCCGCTGCTGGGTTTACTGAGGACACGGAGAGCCTTGTTTACGGCAGCGGGGAGGGCTGATACCCGAGTCTGGAGCCGATGGAAAAGCGGCGGGAGCATTTTGCAGCTTCACCAGCGAGGCCTTTTCAAGGACGTGTTCCCGGCGGCGGGCGGGTTGCAGCAACTGCTGTCCGCCGGCGCGCAGAGCGTGTACTGCGGCTTCGACCCCACAGCTGACAGCCTGCACATCGGCAACCTGCTCGCTCTCGTCGGGCTGCTGCACTTCCAGCGCGCCGGCCACCGCGTCCTACCGCTGTTGGGGGGAGCCACGGCTCGGCTGGGCGACCCCAGCGGCCGCAGCAGCGAGCGAGAGGCGGTGAGCGCGGACACGGTGCGGGAGAACGCCCAGAGCATCCAGGAGGGGATCCTCGGCGTCTTCCGCAACCATCGCGCCTGCTTCTGCACCGATGCCGAGGCCGCATCCTTGGGCCCAGTCAGCGTGGTCAACAACTCGGACTGGTATGAGGGCAAGAAAGTGGTCGATTTCATCGACACCGTAGGGAGGCACTTTCGTATGGGCACCATGCTGAGCAGGCACAGTGTGCAGTCCCGCCTTAAGAGCCCCGAGGGGATGAGCTTAACCGAGTTCACTTACCAAATGTTTCAAGCGTACGACTTCTTTTACTTAAATCAACACCATGGCTGTCGGATTCAGCTGGGAGGGACGGATCAACTTGGCAACATTATGTCCGGATACGAATTCATTAGCAAGTAAAGCGCATCTGTCTTGTTTTCCCTTTTTGCTTTCCATTGCAAGTGTCTAGATGTTTATATGCATTTATTTTCTGCTGGTACTTTTATTGAAAAGAAAACTTGTGAATCCTTAGGGTGACTGGACAGGACGTCTATGGCATCATGGTACCACTTGTAACCAGTGCATCAGGAGACAAACTGGGAAAAACTGCAGGAAATGCGGTATGGTTAAACAGAAACAAGACTTCGCCCTTTGAACTCTATCAGTACTTTGTCAGGCAGCCGGATTCACATGTGGAAAGGTAATTTGTTTCTCTCTGAAATTTTGGGAGGTTTTAAAAATGTATGTATTAAATACAAGACCAGTATGAAGATAAGTGGAGGGACAGGTAGTGTTGAGGGGGTAGGGAGTCTGTAGAAGTACTTAAATAGATTAGGAGAATGGGCAAAGAAGTGGTTGATGAAATACAGTGTAGGGAAGTATATGGTCATGCATTTTGGTAGAAGGAATAAAAGCATAATATTTTTTAAAGGGAAAGTGACTTAAGGAATCGGAGTTCCAAGTGGGCTTAGGAATGCTAGTGCAGAATTCCGTAAAGGTGAGCCAGGAGTAAAGAAAGCAAATGCAAAGTTAACATTCATTTCCAGAGAACAAGAAAATAAAATCAAGTATGTAATGCTGATTTGGTTAGACCACATTTGGAGTATTAGGAGCAGTTTTAGGCTCCATCTCTAAGAAAGTATGTGTTGACATTGAAGAGGGTCCAGAGGAGGTTTATGAGAATAATCCTGGGAATTAAAGGGGTTAATGTATGAGCAGTGTTTAGTGGCTGTGGGTCTGTACATGCTGGAATTTAGAAGAGTGAGGGAGGATCTCATTGAAACCTGCCGGATATTAAAAGACTAGACTAGATGTGGAGAGAAGTGGCAGAGTCTAGGACCAAATGGCACAGTCACAGAATAGAAGGACGTGCCTTTAGAATGGAGATGATGAGGAATTACTTTTAGCCAGAGGGTAGTCAATCTATGGAATTCATTGCCACAGAAGGCTGTGGAGGCCAATTCATTCTATGTATTTAAGGAAGAGTTCATAGGTTCTTGATTTAGCAAGGGAGTCAAAGATTATGGGAGAAGGCAGGAGAATGAGGACGAGAGGGAAAATAATCAGTCATGATGGAATGACAGAGCACACCTGAAGTATCGATGACCTAAATTTGCTCCCTTGACTTATGGTCTTATTAACCAAGAAATTGTAAGAATATGTCTTGCAAGTTGGGTTTAAGAGATTGGTTAGAACACAGTGGTTCCTGTTTTTTTACATTTCCTTTCATATTTTTAAGTAACAGTTTATTAATTAAATGTAACATGCAAAGCCTTTCATTGCACCTGTGCACATGTACTTGTGCAAATGACAACAAACTCGACTTTGATTTTGGTTCCTAATGTTTCAAAACAGCAGTATTCAGTAAAATATAGGACCCCCCTGCCCCCCCACCAACATTGCAAAAAAAAACGAAAAGTCTGATTAGAACAAAATGTCCGTTATGGGCTTCTTCTTAATTTCTTCAAATCCACAGTAATCGCTGTGTTGAAAGAGCCATTTCTTATTTCGAAAGTATTTGCAATTAAAGAATTACTTTGGGGTTCAGTTTCCACTTGGATAGTGGTTATTTCCAGTTTGAAACATGGTACTATTACCTCATTTTTTGTATGTTTTAATAGTTGTTTGGAAACAAAATTACAACTTTTTTTTATCTCTGTCTTGTGTGGTCATTAGCAAATGAAGAACATTAATTTGTGGGGAGGAGAGAGTGAGAGGAATTGATGGCTCATGGCTGATCAGGATGTTTTCCCAGAGCTTCCAAATGTAATTAATGTCCTGATTTTTTTTTTCCCTCTTGTTTCTGGTCTTCAACAGAATCAACAAAAAATCATGACCCTTATCCTTTGCAATTTCCTACCTTAGGTACAGTATGAGACTTGCCTTCATTGGTGTTCTAATGGAAAACATTGCTTTTGGATGAAACAACAAGGTGTAGTTTTATTATGAAGCATAATTCTCTATCTTTTGGTTTGAATGTGTTTTTCTTTAGATATCTGAAACTTTATACCTTTATCCCACTTCCTGAGATTGAAAGCATCATGGTCAATCACAACATAGATGCAGGAAAGCGAATTGCTCAAAAACGACTAGCAGCAGAAGTCACAAAATTGGTCCATGGCAAAGAAGGGTTAGAATCTGCCAAAAGGTGAGTGCTAAAGGTCTGTTGTTCAAACCCCTAGGAAGTGATATTTAGCTGTATTGTTTTATCATTGTCACATACCAAGATACAGTAAAAAAAATCTTTTAAATTAGATTTAAATTTATGTCGTACATAAATACTTCAAGATAGTAGGGAAAAAAAATAAAATGCAGAATATTGTGTTACAGTTGCAGATAAAGTGCAGTGCAGGTAGACAAATAAAGCGCCAGTGCCACGTTGGAGCATGTTGGGAGATCAAGAGCATGAGCAGTCCATTGAAGAGTCTGATAACAGTGGAACAGAAGCTGTCTTTAAGTCTAGTGATAAACGTTCTCAAGCTTCAGTGACTGACAGAAGGACACCTACAGAAGCGGAAAAGCAACAATATTCTGAGCCCTTATAATATTTAATGAACAGAAGCAAAAATCAAGACTGTCTAGAAGCTGATCTGGCCAAGGTGCATGAAGACTGTAAAACTGGAGGCAAGTGGAAAGTCTGTATGAACAGGTATAATGGAGGTGCAGCATGGATTTAGCATAATGCTATCTCAACATCAAGGATTAAATTACCCTGGGAGCTGACACAAACTGGAGCTACATTCCCTGGAGTTTAGAAAATTAAAGGGTGATTGAAGTTTTTAAGGTAGTAGGAATGTTATAGAAAAGGGGGAGAAATTATTTCCATTGGAAAGTTGAGAGCTGAGGTCATAACCTTTAGAAGTAAAGTTAGTTATTACATGATTATGCAGAAATACTGCTGCATATAGTAATTGATATCAAGTCAATTAATGCTTTTTTATTTAAGATTGACAGATTTTTGTTAATCAGCAGTGTTGAGGAATTCAGGGAAAAGTTTAGTTACAGATTAGCCATGATCATAGTGGCCCTATAGATTTATTTATATATATATATAATGCCTCTGCTTCCATATGAAGCTAAATAAATTTGTCATGCCCCCCTAGACTTTTATCGATGCACTATAGAAAACATTCTAACTGGATGCATAATGGCTTGGTATGGCAATTGCTCTGCATGTGACTGAAGAAACTGCAGAGAGTTGTGGACAGAACACAGCACTTCACAGGAGCCAGCCCCCTATAGATTCTGTCTATACTTCTTGCTGCCTCATTAAAGGAGCTGGTACAATCAAAGATCCCACCCCGCCCCGGACATTCTCTCTTCTCCCCTCTCCCATTGGGCAGAAGATAAAAAAAAGCCTGAAAGCATGCACCTCCAGGCTCAAGGACAGCTTCTACCCCACCTTTATCAGACGCTTGAACATTTTCTTGTAAGATAAAATGGACTCTTGATTTCATAATCTACCTCTTTATGATCTCACATGCTATTGTTTACTTGCACTGTATGTTATCTGTAGCTTTTATACTTCATTTTGCATTTCTCTTACTTTAGTTTGTTCTGACTCAGTGCACTGTGTAATTTGACCTGCATGAACAGTATGCAAGAGAAACTTTTCACTATATGTTGGTACATGGGACAGTAATAAACCAATTCCAATACACGCGTTCTTCCCCCAGGAATAATGGTTGACCTCGATACCAACTTGGAATATTTGCAATATAAAATAATTCCCTGATACCTTTTTAATTATGTTGTGTTTTATTGTTAATAGTTGATGTTTTAGGCAATATTTTCAGAAACTTATTTCCAAATGCACCGCCATTCTTGGTGACATTAGGAGGATTGGCCGGAAGTTTTATTATAGGTGGAGATCAAAAGTCTTTCCTGAATGACCTCATTAGCTTCTCCAAGTGTTCTGTATTTTCCATAGAATGCTTAGCAAAATATTTTTACTGTGTTAATTTATAAACTATTCCATTTAATCTTCTGTGGCATAATTTGTCAGCTTTTCACATTTTGTGTATACTGCTGGATAATACATAATTGTATTTCTTTATAGAATTGTCAGCTTGTCTCATGGTAACAATCAGTTTTCAGAATCCAGGGAAAACATGGAAATGTTTTCACTATGGGATGTTGGGCATCGCCTGAGCAAACAGTAACTTGATTTAGGAAGAGGTACAGTCGACGTTCCAGGCCGAGACCCTTCATCAGGACTAACAGGACTAAGTTAGTCCTGACGAAGGGTCTCGGCCTGGAACGTCAACTGTACCTCTTCCTAGCGATGCTGCCTGGCCTGCTGCGTTCACCAGCAACTTTGATGTGTGTTGCTTGAATTTCCAGCATCTGCAGAATTCCTGTTGTTCGAGTAACTTGATTTAACTGTTTGGTAGTTCAGCAGGTTGGGAGAAATTTTGTTTAATAATGTGTGTCTTAAATTTTGTAACTTTTCTCTTCAGCTCAGCTGACCAAATTCTAGTCTGGTATTTTACTGCCAATTGTGTTCAGTTCTATTCTTTTTCCTTTCAGATGTACAGATGTGCTCTATCATAACAGTGTGGATGCACTAGAGACCATGTCAGTTGAAGAACTAAAAGAATTGTTTAAAGAAGCATCATTCTCTGAGAATCTGCTTGAGCCAGGTACAACAGTGCTGGATCTTTGTCGCAAAGCCAACGCTATTCCAGATGGCCCCAGAGGGTATGTCTCCAACCCCAGAACTTTCTACAGATCAGGTGGGAAACACTTGTTGTCAGGAGTTGTTAAGGCAAAGTGGTTCCCAGTCTTTTTTTTTATGTCAAGGACCAAAATCACTAAGCAAGATGTCCATGGACCCCTGGTTGGGAACCCCTTCACTAAGGAAATCAACATAGCATGACTCCATCATTTATTCTTTCCAACCTTGGTAGTGTCATGCAGTTTGACAGTTCAGCTCTGTATTAGCCCATTAGGGATTCTTTCTTTAAAATACTGTATAATCCTATTGTTTCTGTCTTGACTGCACTCTCTTGGATTGTGATTTTATTTTTGACCATTTAGAGTACTGTGCATAAGTCTTAGGCACTTGTATATAGTTAGAGTGCCTAAGACTTTTGCACACTACAGTTGTAATTTGAATTCACTTTACTTCTTGCATCCTTCACATACATGAGGAGTTGCGTCTCCATCTGAATCTGCAATGTGCAAATTTTAGTAATTTGTAATAAGTAGTATGTTCAGCAAGATATACAACAGAACAGTCAATATAGCTTAGAAGTACAATTGCGTCAGCATGAATTAATCAGTCTGATGGCCTGGTGGAAGAAGCTGTCCTGTTGGTATTGGCTTTTATGCTGCAGTACCATTTCCCAGATGGTAGCAGCTGGAACAGTTTGTGGTTGGGATGACTCAGGTCCCCAATGATCCTTTGGGACCTTTATACACATCCTGTTGCTGTAAATGTCCTGAATAGTGGGAAGTTCACGTCTACAGATGCGCTGGGCTGTCCGCATCATTCTCTGCAGAATCCTGTGATTGAGGAAAGCACAGTTCCCATACCAGGCGGTGATGCAGCCAGTCAGGATGCTCTCAGCTGTGCCCCTATAGAAAGGATTTGGGGACCCATACCAAACTTCTTCAACCATCTGAGGTGAAAGAGGTTCTGTTGTGCTTTTTTCACTACACAGCCGGTATGTACAGATCACATGAGATCCTCAATGATGTATATGCAGAGGAACTTAGAAAGCTGTTCACCCTCTCAACCCCAGATTCATTGATGTCAATAGGGGTTAGCCTATCTCCATTTTTCCTGTAGTCCAGTGGTCCCCAACCTCCGGGCCGTGGACTGATACATTGCCGCGAAGCATGCAGGGGTGCAGCAGTACCCGGGATGCACCCAGCACATCTTTAAGAAAAAAGCTGAAATAAACAAGCTAATTAATTAGGTGCCGCCCAGATCAGAGGCGACGCAATGGGCAATTGCCTCTGATCTGGGCTGCCATTTACGTGCTGGGCGGCACCTAATTAATTAGCTTGTTTATTTTGGCTTTTTTCTTAAAGATTTGCTGGGTGCTTTCTGGCTACTGCTGCACTGACCACTGCTGTAGTCCACAACCAGCTCCTTGGGAGGGATGTGGGACAGATTGTCGAGGAGAAGTGTCAGGATTGGGGGGGGGGGGGTGATGGTTGGTGCAGCATGGGTGTAGACCAACCCTGAAACACCTGGCAAGGTCTTTTGCTTCCAAACAATTGGTTTATTGATCATTACAGAATGTCCTTCTGCTGTTTCCTGCTCCCTTGTCCTTTACCCAACCATGATTCCCCTCTCCTGCCCCTTCACACTCTCAGTCCACAATAGAGGCCCATATCAGAATCAGGTTTAACATCACTCACATATGTCATGATTTTTTTTGTGGCAGCAGTGCACTGCAATACATAAAATTACTACAGTAATGTGCAAAAGTATCAGGCACCCAAATGTACGTATGTGCCTAAGACTTTTGTGCAATATTTTATATATTTTAGTAATATTTCATTAAAATGGTAAACTTATTATGGCCCATTCAGAAATTCCCGTTGCCCTCAGTATCTTGTTTTTACTTGTGGCCCCTACAAAATCAAGCATGGCCCACGTTGAGAACCATCCAATTCCTAAATGGACATTGAAGCTTTGGATACTACCTCACTTTTTTTTTTAATTTACAGTATTTCTGTTTTTGCATTTTTAAAAAATCTATTCCATATACGTAGTTGATTTACTTGTTTATTATTATGTTTTATTTAATTTATTATTACTTTTTTCTCTCTGCTAGGTTATGTATTGCGTTGAACTGCTGCTAAGTTAACAAATTTCACATCACATGCCAGTGATAATAAACCTGATTCTGATTCTGATTTATATGACTCACACTCATCAGAAACTTTATGATGAAGGGTCCAACTAGATTCGAAAAAAAACTTAATCTCATAAATTGATCACGTGCTACAGTTCTCTATAAAATGATCAATTTGAATGTGGATGGTTAGCAATGCCAGTGCAATCTTTCTAAATGGGTTAATCTCTGCTCTAGATTTGAGTTTTGATAACAATTAACAGTTCTGTTGTGAACAATAGTTTTAAGTCGAAGTTAGTTGATTGAAGAGCAATCATTTCGAAAATCCAAGCTATATTGAAGTTTTGTTTCTTCCATTCTAGGTACCAGATGATCCTGGATGGTGGGATTTGGATTAATCACTTACGAGTGACTAAACCAGAACAAGTGCTGGTTTTAAAGCAACATATTCTGACAAATGGACTCTCATTGCTTAGAGTTGGAAAGAAAAATTATCATATTGTGAAATGGCTCAGTCTGATAACTTAGTCACCAAAGTTCATGGTTGTTATAGTGTCATTGTTATAAGTGGTAGGCAGAATGAAGCATTTGGTGCTGTGTTTTCCTCACTGAGGTAAATGTGAGTAAGCAACAGAGACCTGAAGATGCAAACTTGATCACAATGTGCTAAATTAGAATAATGCTGGAGTGCTTCTGAGTCAGGATTATACAGTAAAGTTAGATTTGTATATTAGTTACTAATTGACATCTTTAATCAAGTTGTAAAATAAACCTAAAAATTGAATTCTCTGAATGGGTGGTGGCACTGACTTAGAATTGGATAATATACTTTCTCAAACTAAACTATTTGTGAAGTCAGTTCTTGGGCTTACTTACGGCCATGTACTAAATGCATCCACTGTACTATGTACTGACATTTATACTCGCTGAGTGAGGGAGGTAATTAAAATAACTGTTATGATGTCCATCTACATGAAACATTATTTGTATAAAATAATCTCACAGTGTTGAGAAGAATACCTCTGTACAGCAGTTAAATATGAAATGATTAAAAGATACAAGGCATAGTGGTTAATGAGAAATTGTTTTAGACCACTAAAAGAAATGAGCTGAAACCACTGACAGAGAAAATCCCAAACACTATTCAGATGTCCTGCTTCAGAAGGACTAAAGCTATATACTGTAATCGGGAATCGGGTGGCTCTTGGTGAAAAAACCACCTCGGAGTATCCAATGGGCTTGAACACCTTGTAACAACTGTAGCCTGGGAGTCAATAGGTCGTAAGGTACCATTTGAAAAGACCATCATTATTGGGAGTTTTGAGAAGCTCTGGCAACACTTCTGCTAATGCTGATGTTTTGAGATTAATCTGATGGAGATAATGGTGTGGATTAGGTGGCTGGCAGTCCAGTACGTCATCAAAGTTCATAACAGTAGAAATAAGTTAGCATCTTTTAAGAACGTGAGAACATTAGGAGCAGGAGTAGGCCATCTGGCCTGTTGAGCCTGCTCCACCATTCAATGAGCTCATGGCTGATCTAACCATGGACTCATCTCCACCTACCTGCCTTTTCCCCATAACCCTTAATTCCCCTACTATGCAAACCTTGCCTTAAGTATATTTACTGAGGTAGCCTCCACTGCTTCATTGGGCAGAGAATTCCACAGATTCACCACTCTGGGGAAAAAAGTTCCTCCTCATCTCCATCCTAAATGTACTCCTCTGAATCTGGAGGCTATGTTCCCTAGTTCTAGTCTCATCTAGCAGTGAAAACAACTTTCCTGCCTCTCATATCTATCCCTTCCATAATTTTATGTTTCCATAAGATCTCCTCTCACATTGCTGAATTCCAGCAAGTACAGTCCCAAGCAACTCAAACTTTTCTCATAGTCTAACACCCTCATTTCTGAAATCAACCTGGTGAACCACATCTGCACCGCCTCCAAAGCCAGTATATCCTTCCTCAAGTAAGGAAACCAGGACTGCACACAGTACTCCAGGTGTGGCCTCACCAGTACCCTGTACAGTGGCAGCATAACCTCCCTGCTCTTAAATTCAATCCCTTTAGCAATGAAGACCAACATTCCATTTGCCTTCTTGATAGCCTGCTGCACCTGCAAACCAACCTGATGTGATTCATGCACAAGTACTCTCAGGTCCCTCTGCACAGCAGCATGTTGCAATTTTTTACAAATTAAATAATAATCTGATGTTCCATTTTTCCTTTCAAAGTGGATGACCTTGCATTTGCCAGCATTGTACTCCATCTGCCAGACCCTTGCTCACTTACTTAACCTATCTATATCTCTCTGCAGACTCTGTATCCTCTGCATAATTTGCTTTTTCCATTCAACTTAGCAAACTTAGATCTACACTACACTCAAGGCCTCCCTTCCAGATGGTTAACGTATATCATGAACAGTTGCGGGCCCAGCACCGACTCCTGCAACACGCCACTCACCACTGATTGCCAACCAGAGAAACACCCATGTATCTCAACTCTCTGCTTTTTCTTGGTTAACCAATTCTCTATCCGTGCTAATACATCACCCCAACTCAATGCATCCTTATCTTATGGATATGTCTTTTATGTGGCACCTTGTCAAACAACTTCTAGAAATCCAAGTAAATAATATCCATCTGTTCCCCTCTATCCACTGAGCTTGTTATATCCTCAAAGAACTCCAGTAAGTTTGTCAATCAGGACCTGCCTTTGTTGAATCCATGCTGTGTCTTCCTGATGGATCGATTTCTTTCCAGATGTTTTGCTATTTCTTCAGCTTCAAGCATTTTCCCAACTACAGATGTTAAGCTAACCGGACTATAGTTGCCTGCCTTTTGCCTACATCCTTTTTGTGATCTCTTATTTGAACAAGTGACATTGGTGCTAATACTTGGGCCATCTGATCTCATGTTGACCCTTCTGACAAACTAAAGTGTGGGTTAGAAATGAGATCATGCTCCAACCACTTAGCTGGAACAATGAGATTTTTCTGCTCCTCCTTTGCCAATCACACAGTTTGCCAGAGGGTTGTATCTCTTCCCATCCTGGTGTGTCACCCAAGTGGATGTTTTTGTCCCTGTTACCTTCGTTACCTCCTTACATTGTTATAACACAAAAATACATGCAAAATTAAGTTATCTTCACACTTAGTAACCTTTGATACCTTCCTCTAATTCATTGCTATCAATTGTAAAATTTAAGACTTTAGTACTGTCAGGTGTCACAACCCAAGATGCATCATGCCAACCAGAAAATTACCAATATATGTTTACTTTCTGTTTCCTGTTAGTAAGCCAATCTTCCAATCACATCAGTATGTTATCTCCTATGCCAGGAGCTTTATTTTTTATAATAGCCTCCCAGGAGGCACATTATTAACTGTCTTATGGAAATCTAAAGAATAATGCATCCATCAGTTCCCCTTCATCCACACCATATTACTTTTTCAAATGACTCCAACATATTGATCAAATATGATTTCCCTTTCTCATAACTGCATTAACTTTGCTTGTTTATATTGATCTTATTGCACTCTGTTATTTCTTGAAGTTCAAGTTTATTGTTAGTTCAATCGTATACATGTATATCGCCAAAAGAAATAACGTTGCTCCAGCCCAAGGTGCGTAACATAGGCACAGTGGATTCTGGTTAATTGGGCAGTCACTTATTTGGGAAAAATCTTAAAGAACCAAAATTAATCGAGAAAATAGCCAGGACTCCCCTTTGTTTATTTGTGACACAATGCTGCATAATTGGACCAGGAGACGTTGCTGAACAGTTTCTAACGAGCATCAGTCATGTGCGCCTGTGTGACCATTAGACACTACACGGTGTTATAGGGAATAGTTTTTAAATGGCGTCAGTTGTCTGTGTCTGTGTTTGTGTTCAAAAAGCAGTGATTTTTGTCACTGATAGTCTGGAGAGAAATAGGCAGTAGGACAGTTTGGAACCGTTTTGTTCCCTATAGTTTCAAGCACTCAAACTTGGAAATGTCAGGAATGGCTGGTAGTGAAAATGAAACTATCTCATTACTTCAACAAGTTAGGAATTATGAAGAATTTGAAAGTATCAACAATCATGTTAAATGTTACCCTTGGTCCCCACTGGACATTAAGCATTCACCTGGGCTTCAAGAAGACCCATCCCATACACCGCTTTGACGTGTGGGCTAAATCAGGAGAGGGTAGCCGGAGAGTCTCATACCTGCGTTAGATTGAGACATGCCTGTCCTAGCTTGCAAAATCATCTCTGGTGGATATGGCAGATGAGATCTACAGTGAGACCAAGGAACTAATTGTAGACTTCAGGAGAGGGAGACCAGAAGTTCCTGAGCCAGTCCTCATCTGAGGATCAGAGGTGGAGAGGGACAATAACTTTAAATTCCTGGTGTTACTATTTCAAAGGGTCTGTCCTGGACCCAGCACATAAGTGCAAATGCGAAGAAAGCATCACAGCATCTCTGAGGAGATTCAGCATGACATCTAAAACTTTGATTAGATTCTATGGTTGTGTATGGAGAGTGTATTGACTGGCTGCGTCATGGCCTGGTACAGAAACACCAATGCCTTTGAATAGAAAATCCTACAAAAGGTAGTGGAATTGGCTTAGTACATCATGGGTAAAGCCCTCCCTACCATTGAGCACATCCACATGAAACACTGTTGTAGGAAAGCAGCATCCATCATCAGAGATTGCTACTACCCAGTCCATGCTCTTTTCTCACTGTTACAATCAGGTAGAAGGTACAAGAGCCTCAGGACTTGCATCATCAAGTTCAAGGATAGTTGCTACCCCTCAACAATCAGGCTGTTGAACAAAATGAGATAACTACACTCACTTGCCCATCCATTGAGATGTTCTCACAACCAATGATCTAATTTTAAGGACATTTTATCTCATTATCTCATGTCTTATTATTTGCTGCTATTTATTTATATTTGCATTTGCACAGTGTTGTCTGCTTTCTGGTTGATCATTGATTGATCCTGTTATAGTTACTATTTGATAAATTTGATGAGTATGTCTACATTAAAATGAATCTCAGGGTTGTATCTGGTGACATATATGTACTTTGATAATAAAATTTACTTTGAACTTTGAGAACCAATGGCCAGGAAGGCAGTTCTGAAACACTACGTGGTGAACAAGGGGCATTACGAGGCACAGAAGAAGTCACAGTCATCCACTCCAACCTGTGGATGTCTGAAACTTCGGCTGATTTGGACAGCACTGATCCCAATATGTCTCAATCCACTGGAATCCACTGTATATATAACTCACACACAACATAAAGTAATATTACCACAGATAAACTAACAAATAATAAGGTGTATTTACAATGCAAGTTAAAAAGTAAACAGTATTGTGCTCCATATGAGGTAAGACCTGAGCGGTGATAGGAAGTTCAGTCATCTCACAGCCTGGGAGAAGAAGCTGTTTACCATTCTAAAAGTTCTGGTTTGTCCTAGTGCTACGGTACCTTCTGCCTGATGGTAGGGGGTCAAAGGGATTGTTGGATCGATGGGAGGGATCATTAGCCTCCATATTCCTCTTTTGGCATGTATAGGTTTACCGACCATTGGTTTAAAACAAAAAAAAAGCTGGGAAAACTCAGAAGGTCAGGCTGTATTTGTGGGAAGAGAAACAGGGTCAGTGCTTCAGGTTGGAGACCTTTCAATAGGACTGACCTGTTGCGTATTTCCAACATTTTCTGATTTCAGTATCTGCAACTTGCATTGCTTTCACTGGCCTTTGATTCCCTGCATTGTTTCCCTCACATATTCTTTTTTGAATAAAAGAATTACATTTTTCATATCAGTGTAATGGAACATTCCTGAATACTGATGAATTTTGCAAAGTTAAAATCAGCCATCAACCTACAAATTAGCCACATATTTTCAGTGCATCAGGACCCAGGGAACTGTCAGCCTGCAACTCCAATAATTCACTCAGCAATTTCCCGGCTACTGATGTTGGGCCAATGGGTTTGTAGTTCTCTGTTTTCTCTCTCCTTTCTTAAACAAAGCGGGTCACTTTCTTTTGCGATGAGGGGGTCACTTCTGTTACTTTTACCTGTAGAAGCTATTCCTGAATTTTAGAATATCCGCTAGTTCTTTCAAAACTTTAGGATGTTCTAAATGATTAGCCCTTGGAGTTAATCACTTTTAAAACATTAAATTCTCCAGCATTTCTCCAGCATTTCTAAGTGTCAAGGAGGAAGCAAAAAGACTATTTCCTTAGCTCTCCAGTATTGCTGGGAGATTTAATAAATAATAATAATAATAATACTTTATTGATCTTGAGTGGGAAATTCTTTCATTGCAGCAGCGATATTTAAAAACACACTTAGCCGTGTGCGTAATTAATAATAAATACAGAATAATAGTGCAAAACTAGTAATAATACAAAAAGTGTACCAATATGCAATAATAACGTACAAAATAATAAAGCAGAGATAATTGTACTATGACGTGTGTTCTCCTGTTGCACAGAGATGAATTGTTGTATATGCTTATTGCCTTTGGTAGGAAATATTTTCTGTAACAATGCCTGTGACGGTGGAGCTGAATGAGTCTGTTCAAAAAGGGCTCCACTGCTTATTCAGTAGGTCATGGAGAGCATGTGCCAGGTTGTCCATAATGGATAACAGTTTGCTTAGTGACCTCCTTTCCACCATGAACTCAAAAGAGTCCAGGTTGTAGCCAAGGATGGCTCCAGCCTTTTTGATGTGTTTATTTAGTCTTTTAGCATCACCAGCACTGATGCCGCTCCCCTAACATAAAGCAGCAAAAACTGCACTTGCTACAACAGTCTGGTAAAAGATCTCTAACATCCTGTTGCACACATTAAAGGATCTCAGCTTCCTTAGAAAATGGAGTCTGCTCATCCCATTCTTGGTGCTGGTTTTCCAGTCAAGCCTGTTGTCAAGGTGAACACCCAAGTATTTGTCTCTTCCATGAAAACAGACAAATCTTCATCATCCCTGGTGGAGCTTGTCATCAAAACATTGGTTATAATCAATATCTGTACCCAGCTGGAAGCCCAGGAAGAGTTTATTCATCATATATGTTGGAAAAGCACTAGATCATTTTTCAGACAAAACATTTGTTTAAATAACACACATCAAGGGTCTCGGCCTGAAATGTCGACTGTACCTCTTCCTAGAGATGCTGCCTGGCCTGCTGCGTTCACCAGCAACTTTGATGTGTGTTGCTTGAATTTCCAGCATATGCAGAATTCCTGTTATTTGTTTAAATATCTGCTATTTCTTTATTCTCCGTGAAAAATTCTCTCATCTGCCAGGAAGGGATTCACGTATGTTCCTCTTCATTTGCATATACCCAAGGAGTTCAACAGATTGCTATATTTCTTGCTGATTTACTTTTCTATTCTGTTCTTTATTTATCAATTTCTTGGTCATCCTCTTCTGAATTCTAAAAAATTGTTCCCCATTCTTAGACTTTCATTATTTTCCTGGCATTTTTTAAGTGACTTCCTTGGATTTAATGGTGGTGCCCGGCTATGTTACTAGGAGCACACATAAAAGTTGCTGGTGAACGCAGCAGACCCTTCGAAGGGTCTCGGCCTGAAACGTCGACTGCACCTCTTCCTAGAGATGCTGCCTGGCCTGCTGCGTTCACTGGCAACTTTGATGTGTGTTGCTTAAATTTCCAGCATCTGCAGAATTCCTGTTGTTTGCGTTTTTAATGTTACTAGGGAACCGTCGGAATTTGCCAAGAAGGATTATCGGAAGTTATACGTTTCCTTCAGCGGAACCACTCAGAAATCAGGCTTTGTTGACGTTACTTAAGGGCTTGATGGGAGATGTAGTTTATTTATTTATCTGAGAGGGTTTGAAATAAAAGGCCCATCATGCCGTGCGCAATTCGCCTGTCCCGCTTGGTGGATGCGTCCGCGCATGCGTTCTGGTGATGCTGCCCCGACGGCGGCCTGGTGCTTCTCCTTGACTGGTGTTGCCGGAGATGGAGGTGCATTGAAGCCTTGGCAAGTAACGGTTATTCGGCGAGAGTCGTGACAGTCTCGCAAGCAGCAAGGATTTGGTCGGGGCGTTTTGTCTGCCACAGTGATGGAGGCGCTTATTCCAGTCATTAACAAGCTGCAGGAAGTGTTTAACACGGTGGGAGCGGATATCATCCAACTGCCGCAGATCGTGGTGGTGGGGACACAGGTACCAAGTGACGGCCGTCGGGTTCATCACTCACACCGAGACCGGCGACGCCAGCAGAAATCATCCATTCGTCTAACGTGCCCTTTCCCCTGATATATTTTGGGGAATTTTAACATGTACCTCAATTTATTTTGATTTCTGTACAAGTTTCTACATTTATTCATTGCTCTTGCGGCAGCTGTCCTGCATAACCGGGTCTGATAACATACAGAACACTCGAAAGCTCAACGGGGGGCGGGGAATTTAAAAGACCAACCCAATTAAGGAGAAGTTGCAGGAGTGGAGACTAAATTGAACATCGGATTGCAGAGACTGGGCCAGTTACTAGAGATTAGAACATATGGTTAAAGGTTCTTTCTTTTGATAATGTGATGCAAAGGGAAGTCAAAGTTTGAAGATAGGAGTGAATGAAAGAGAAAGTAATAGAGGATAATGGCTGTGCCAGTAGGAAAGCAGTATTGGTTTGTAAAGACAAGATGATTGATAGGGCAGTGTGTGATAAGAAAAAGCTGCAGGATTTTTGGCGTTGATTTTGTGGAATGTTGGTAGTGGAAAACAGCCAGGAGCATTGCAGCAGCAATCACAGTTGTTGTGGACAGATGCAAGTGACAGAATTAAGAGATGGCTTAGAATGTGGTATAGATGGAAGTGGTTCTGAGTTTAATAATTTGGAAGATGTGCACTTCGGAGCACACTTCAAAAAAAAATCAGACACAATAATTCACTTTAAGCAGTCTTAAGAGGGTTTCCCAATGAGAAGGGAGTAATATTTATATTGGGGATCAAAATTCACCAGAAGAAAATTCTCATTTAGAGTATATAGAAAAGTTGAGGTGACGAGAAGTAATGGAAAAATGGCACAAGGCACTGTTTCCTG
This sequence comes from Mobula birostris, assembly GCF_030028105.1. Lineage (NCBI taxonomy): Eukaryota > Metazoa > Chordata > Chondrichthyes > Myliobatiformes > Myliobatidae > Mobula > Mobula birostris. The sequence goes on along the minus strand of NC_092378.1, from coordinate 35,794,746 downwards.
AGAAGTAAGATATTCCTTACCCATAGATTGCATTAAATGAAGATCCCATTGTTAGAGAAACTGGATTTGAAGAATGGATTATTCTCCAACACTTGTATATAGGCATCTGTTAGTCTCATGAGACCATGGATTTGCGCCTTGGAAAGTTTCCAGGGCGCAGGCCTAGGCAAGGTTGTATGGAAAACCGGCAGTTGCCCATACTGCAAGTCTCCCCTCTCCACGCCATGTTATCCAAGGGAAGGGCAGTAGGGCCGATACAGCTTCGCACCGGTGTCATCGCAGAGCAATGTGTGGTTAATTGCCTTGCTCAAGGACTCAACACACTGCCTCAACTGAGGCTCGAACTAGTGACCTTCAGATCACTAGACCTTAACCACTTGGCCACGCGAACATTGAGAGGAGAAGAATCCTTTGTTTTATAGGTGTGAACAATGGTGTCAAGATTGAAATCGAGATTGGCCATCTCTAATTGCCCAAATTTGGTTTGTACAAGGATTGTTCCTATTCTTAAAGTGATGGTGCTGCCACTGTCAGAATGTTATAAATGAAATTGGGTCTTTTAAACCTTTTAAACTAAATCTTCTAAATTCATGAAAGGACTGGAGGAGAACCTGGAAGTGATATTCCTTCAACAATGTTTTTATTGTTTTTCTAAGTTGTGTGAGGGAGGAAGTTATCCTTGAAGTTAGTTGTTCATTTGCTACAGTTTATGCTATGTATCAGCTTTAACACGTGATAGTACGAAAATTGAAAAGGATTGGCTGGTGGATAGGGATAGTTGGGGTGGATCCAGAAGATTGCTCTGCCCTAGCTACCATTGTGCTTATTTAGCTGTGTGTAGCAGTAAATTGTGATCAGTCTCTAATAATAGTGATTTGAGCTTTGACTGATTTCAGGAGGTTAGTGGATCACTCCAATATAGATTAGTTTATTTTCATATACACCAGAGTGCTATGAATCAATCAGATTTATTGTCACTGAAATATGTCATGAAATTCATTTTGTGGCGACAGTACAATGCAGGACATAAAAAAATTACCAGAAGGTAGAAAAATAAATAAATACTGCAAAGGAGGAATAGTGAGATTGTGCTCATGAACCAGTCAGAATCTGATGACAGGGCAGAAGTTGTTCCTAAAATGTTGATTGTGGGTCTTTGCCTCCTGTACCTCCTCCTTTTTTGGTGGTAACGAGAGAGGGCATGACCTAGATGGTGAGAGTCCTTAATGATAGATTCTGCTTTCTTGAGGCATCACCCTTTGAAGATGCCCTTGCTGGTGTGGAGGGTTGTGTCCGTGATGGAGCTGGCTGTGACTGCAAACCTCTGCACTGCCTCTTGATCCTGCACATTGGTGTATCCATATCAGGCTGTGATGCAACCAGTTAGGATGCCCTCTACCAGACATCTATAGAAATTTGTTAGTCTTTGGTGGCCTATCAAATCTTCTCAGACTCCTAATGAAATAGTCGCTGGTGTGCTGCCTTTGTGATTGCATCAAGATGTTGGGCCCAGGATAGATCCTTTTGAGATGTTGATACCCAGGAACTTGAAGCTGCTCACCCTTTCCACTGATGACCTCTCAGTGAGGATATTCCCCTTCCTGGTTGCAACAATCCGTTCCTTGGTCTCGCTGATGTTGAGTACAAAGTTATTTTTATAAACCAGCTGATATATCTCATTCCTGTGTGCCTGCTCATTACCATTGAGATTTTGCCAACAACAATGTTGTTATTGGTGAATTTACAGATGGTGTTGAGCTGTGCCCAGCTGCACAGTCATGTGTAGAAAGAGTAGAGTAATGGTCCAAGCACACATCCTTGAGATGTGCCCATGTTGACTGTCAGCAAGGAGGAGATGTTATTGTAGATCACACTGACTATGGTCTCCAGTGAGGAAGTGAAGGATCCAGTTGCAGAGGGAGATGGGCCCAGGCTTTGAAGCTTATTGATTAGCACTGAAGGGATGATGGTGTTGAACTCTGAGCTGTAATCTGTAAACAGCAGCCTGGCACGGGTATTGCTGTTGTTTTGGCAGGCAAAGTGCAGTGGGTCCATGTCCCTGCTTAGGCAAGAGTTAATCCTAGCCATGAGTAACCTTTCGAAGCACTTCATAATAGTAGATGTGAGTGCTACTGAGCACTATTCTGGTCTTCCTGGACACGGGTATGAAGCAGGTAGGATCTTCTGGTTGTAGCAGTCAGAATTTGAATATGTCTTTGAACCGTCCAGCCAGTTGGTTGGCACAGTACCTTGCTAAGTGCACCAATGGGGTCTGACACCTTGCAAGGGTTCACCCGCTTGAAGGATGTTCTGATATCTGCCTCCAATCAGAGGGTCACTAGATGTGGTGGTTTGCACAGGTGTAGTTTATTCTCCCCTTCAAAGTGTGAATAAAAGGCATAGAGCTCTTTGCAGTGGGGTTCACTGGCCTTTAAACTGTTAGGTTTCACCTTGTAGGAAGTAACGGCATGCACACCCTGTTAGAGCTGTTGTGCATCCAACTATATCTCTAATTTCACAAGGAATTGCTCTTTCACTCTCATGCTGGCCTTTAGGTCATAGTTGGATCACTGGTCTTGAATACCACAGATCTTGCCCTCAGCAGACTGCAGATCTCCTGGTTCATCCAAGGCTCCTGGTTTGGTATGTTCTTGAAAGCACACACTCATCCAATCAGGTCTTGAGGAAGCTGGTTTAAGACTGACAATTTTATTCAGATCCTAAGGTGAATCCCTGAAAGTGGTCCAGTCCACTGATTCAAAGCAGTCCAGTAAATGCTTCTCCACCTTTCTCGCCCGTACCTTTGCAGTGCTCACTCCCTGTCTATATGCTAGGTGATATCCTTTACTGGTCATTAGGTTTCCATTTGGTGGTAGATTATTTCCTGGAACACCTAAGACATAAATGTTAGCAGCCATTTATTTGTCCAGCTGTAGAAGTTGTTGGCTTCCTTTTGTGGAGAATCATTGTTAAGTAAGAAAGTGGAGTGAAATGTGGAATTTTCAGGAAACAGCCCCAACCCTTAACCTTGGGAAAAGTCATTATCATCACCTTCCAGAAGAACATTTCATTGATTAGTGAGTGAACTTGAATAATAACACTGTATTTCAATTTGTGTTTGGGGAGAAGCTGAGAGATACTAAATACTTAGACTAAATTTGTGCTGTAACAGGAAGTTTACAGGCTCATAAGTATACTGGAACAGCACTGCTCAAAACGTAGGGATCTCTAGTGTGCAGGTCCTTGAGTTTATTGATGGAATGTTAATGGGTAGGAATGGAGTAACTGGTACATGGCCCCGTATCACTGAGCAGTGGAAGTTGAAAATTATTCATTTATGAGGGAAGGCTAAGGTAATGTTATTGATAAAGGATGTAATCTTGGGATGGAGAAGTACTTTCCTGAGTATCAGCTTCAAGTTTGCCTCATTACCATCATCAGGAAGTGGCGAATATGCGCTCTTTGGGAAGTGGGGGTGGAGAGAGGTGTGCATGATTTGGGATGAATAAGGGACATTTTTGCATAATGTTAAGCCTGACTCTTAATGACTTTCTAATTGTAATATTCTTCAAATAATTCTGGGTCACATCAGGCATGGAAACTACTTGGGTTCAGGTGTAGCCCCCCCCCCCCCCGGCCAGTCTCAGGGTCGCTCGGCTCGCTGTCGTCTAGGGAAACAGCCCTCGGCCCTGCCAAACTGGGTAATAGTTTGTGTGGATGCTGTGTGATGTACCCCACCCCGCCCAAATAACAGACAATGCACCAGATACGATTAAATGATTTACAGTTTATAGATATTACTGGAACTATATAATTAATAGAGAATAAAATATAAAAGGAAAATAAAAGGCGCCACACTTATCAAAGTTCAATCTCTTCGTGCACAAACAGTTGGAGCTCAGGACCCTTCTTCTTCACCCTGCGACCCCTTGGACCACCTCGACCAGCTGCCTGGGACCAACAACGGTGGTCGACCAGATGCTCCACACTGAGCACAGAAAACTGGCCTCACACATATACTCTGTCTCTGTCTCCTCTCGTCGCCGATAAGGGACGGAGCCCATTATCGGACTCAGCACCTGGTCCATATTTTCTGTCTCTGTCTCTGTCTCTGTCTCTGTCTCTGTCTCTGTCTCTGTCTCCGTCTCCCTCCTTCCCTCCCCCGCCTTCCGCCCCAAAACCCTGTGCCTACAATATCTTCAGATCCAGCAAAAACATAACTATCCCAATTGGTTCTTAACATCGTCTTACCTCAGTCTAACCCAAAACAACCTGCTAGCACCAGAACTTTCTCAGTGTTTAACACAACAAAGAAGCATTCCCAAGTATAACATAACACAGAAGCCATTTTAATTAGCCTACGCAGTAACATAAAAGACAAAACCCCCTTACACAGGTTAAGTAGGTATTTTCCCTTACTGGATGCCTTAATTTAGGATTCTGCTTTGCCATAATAGCTCTAGAGTCAATAATGACTTCCTCTGTGATTCTGATTAAAAATAACCCTTTTCATTCTTTTTGTTTCGTTTACAACTTCTCATGGTTGCTTACAAACTCCTTTTCCGATGTTGACCTTCTAACCAATAGAGAACAATCAACATTATTGGCCTTTCTTTCCTTGCACTTCTTGCCATCTTCTAATTCTCACCTACATGCAGCTTTGTCTGTCACCACAAATTGTTACCTTAACATCTGTCAGAGACTAAAATGTGAGAAAATATTAGTATAAAGATTTTATAGTAGAACACTTTGGGGGGGGGAGGGGGAGTAGTCAGGATAAGTAAGCGCGTGGAGGTCGGCCAGTGAGAACAGCAGGAAGAGTTTAAAAGGAAGACAGATTTACAGAGCGGGCGTCAGATTAGAGGGAGACAGAGGAGGAAGGCTTTGGCTCAACGAGGCTTCGGTGATAAAGGGTTGAGGCCAGGTAGGTTATCTGTTTAAAATAAAGACAGAGTATATGTGTGAGGTCGGTTTTTTTGTGCTCGGTGTCATATGTAGGAGGTCCTAGAACCTCCCGGACGACCACATCCACACCAGGTGTGTTGAGCTACAGCTCCTTAGAGACCGCTTTAGGGAACTGGAGCTACAGCTCAATGACCTTCGTCTAGTCAGAGAGATTGAAGAGGTGATAGAGAGGAGCTATAGGCAGGTAGTCACCCTGGGACCACAGGAGACAGAGCGGTGGGTAACAGGAGAGGGAAAGGCAAGAAGCAGGTATGAGAGAGTACCCCAGTAGCTGTCGCCCTTAACAATAAGTATTCCTGCTTGAATACTGTTGGGGACGGCCTACCTGGGGGAAGCAACAGTGGTCGCGCCTCTGGCACAGAGTCTGGCCCTGTGGCTCAGCTAGGTAGGGAAAAGAAGAGGATGGCAGCTGTGTTAGAGGACTGTATAGTTAGGGTGTCAGATAGGCGATTCTGTGGACGCAGGAAAGAAACGCGGATGGTAGCTTGCCTTCCAGGTGCCAGGGTCCGGGATGTTTCTGATCGTGTCCAAGATATCTTGAAGTGGGAAGGAGAACAGCCAGAGGTCGTGGTACATATTGTTACCAACGACATGGATAGGAAAAGGGAGGAGGTCCTGAAAAAAGACTACAGGGAGTTTGAAAGAAGTTGAGAAGCAGGACCTCAAAGGTAGTAATCTCAGGATTACTGCCTGTGCCACGTGACAGTGAGTAGAGGAATAGAATGAGGTGGAGGACGAATGCGTGGCTGAGGGATTGGAGCAGGGGCAGGGGTTCAGATTTCTGGATCATTGGGACCTCTTCTGAGACAGGTGTGACATGTACAAAAAGGACAGGTTGCACTTGAATCCAAGGGGGACCAATATCCTGGTGGAAAGGTTTGCTAAGGCTATTGGGGAGAGTTTAAACTAGAATTGCTGGGGGGTGGGAACTGAACTGAAGAGACGGAGGAAAGGGAGGTTGGCTCACAAATAGAGAAAGTTTGGAGAAAGCGCGAAAGAGAGAATAGGCATGTGATAGAGAAGGGTTGCGCTCAGTCCGATGGTTTGAGATGTGTCTATTTTAATGTGAGGAGTATCATGAATAAAGTGGATGAGCTTAGAGCGTGGATCAGCACTTGGAACTATGATGTTGTGGCCATTACAGAGACTTGGATGGTGCAGGGGCAGGAATGGCTATTTCAAGTGCTAGGCTTTAGATGTTTCAGAAAGGATAGGAAGTCAGGCAAAAGAGGTGGGGGTGTGTTGATCAGAGAAGGAGTCACGGCTGCAGAAAAGGAGGAAGTCATGGAGGGGTTGTCTACGGAGTCTCTGTGGGTGGAAGTTAGGAATAGAAAGGGGTCAATAACTCTACTGGATATTTTTTATAGGCTACCCAATAGTAACAGGGACATCGAGGAGCAGATAAGGAGACATATTCTGGAAAGGAGTAATAATACAGGGTTGTTGTGGTGGGAGATTTTAATTTCCCAAATATTGATTGACATCTCCCTAGAGTGAGGGGTTTAGTGGGGTGGAGTTTAAGTGTGGTCAGGAAGGCTTCTTGACGCAATTAGTAGATAAGCCTACAAGAGGAGAGACTGTATTTGATCTGGTATTGGGAAATGAACCGGGTCAGGTGTCAGGTCTCTCAGTGGGAGAGCATTTTGGAGATAGTGATCACAATTCTATCTCCTTTACCATAGCATTGGAGAGGGATAGGATCAGACAAGTTTGGGAAATATTTAATTGGAGTAAGGGGAACTATGAGGCCATCAGGCAGGAACTTGGAAGCATAAATTGGAAACAGATGTTCTCAGGGAAACGTACCGAAGAAATGTGGCAAATGTTCAGGGGATATTTGCGTGGGGTTCTCAGTAGGTACGTTCCAATGAGACATGGAAAGGATGGTAGAGTACAAGATCCGTGGTGCACAAATAGTGTTGTAAATCCAGTCAAGAAGAAAAGGAGCTTACAAAAGGTTCAAAAAACTAGGTAATGATATGAATATAGAAAATTATAAGGCTAGCGGGAAGGAGCTTAAGAATGAAATTAGGAGAGCCAGGAGGGGCCATGAGAAGGCCTTAGCGGACAGGATTAAGGAAAACTCCAAGGCATTCTACAGGTATGTGAAGAGCAAGAGGATAAGGCTGAGAGAATAGGACCAATTAAGTGTGACAATGGAAAAGTGTGTATGGGTCCGGAGAAAATAGCGGAGGTACTTAATGAATACTTTGCTTCAGTATTCACTACGGAAAAGGATCTTGGCGATTGTAGGGATGACTTGGGGTGGACTGAAAATCTTGAGAATGTAGATATTAAGAAAGAGGATGTGCTGGAGCTTTCGGAAAGCATCAAGTTGGATAAGTCACTGGGACCGGATGGGATGTACTCCAGGCTACTGTGGGAAGCGAGAGAGGAGATTGCTGAGCCTCTGGCAATGATCTTTGCATCATCAATGAGGACGGGAGAGGTTCCAGAGGATTGGAGGATTGCGGATGTTGTTCCTTTATTCAAGAAAGGAAGTAGGGATAGCCTAGGAAATTATAAGCCAGTGAGTCTTACTTCAGGGGTTGGTAAGTTGATGGAGAAGATCCTGAGAGGCAGGATTTATGAACATTTGGAGAGACATAATATGATTAGGAATAGTCAGCATGGCTTTGTCAAAGGCAGGTAGTGCCTTACAAGCCTGATTGAATTTTTTGAGGATGTGACTAAGCACATTGATGAATGTAGAGCCGTAGATGTATCTGGATTTTAGCAAGGCGTTTGATAAAGTACCCCATGCAGGACTTGTTGAGAAAGTAAGGAGGCATGGGATCCAAGGGGACATTTCTTTGTGGATCCAGAACTGACTTGCCCACAGAAACAAAAGAGTGGTTGTAGACGGGTCATATTCTGCATGGAGGCCGGTGACCAGTGGTGTGCCTCAAGGATCTGTTCTAGGACCCCTACTCATTGTGATTTTTTTTTTAATAAATGACCTGGATGAGGAAGTGGAGGGATGGGTTAGTAAACTTGCTGATGACACAAAGGTTGGGGGTGTTGTGGATAGTGTGGAGGGCTGTCAGAGGTTACAATGGGACATTGATAGGATGCAAAACTGGACTGAGAAGTGGTAGATGGAGTTCAACCCAGATAAGTGTGAGGTGGTTCATTTTGGTAGGTCAAATATGATGGCAGAATATAGTATTAATGGTAAGACTCAGCAGTGTGGAGAATCGGAGGGATCTTGGGGTCTGAGTCCATAGGACACTGAAAGCTGCTATGCAGGTTAACTCTGTGGTTAAGAAGGCATCTGGTGCATTGGCCTTCATCAATCGTGGGATTGAGTTTAAGAGCCGAGAGGTAACGTTGCAGCTATATAGAACCCTGGTCAGACCCCACTTGGAGTACTGTGTTCAATTCTGGTCGCCTCACTATAGGAAGGATGTGGAAACCATAGAGAGGGTGCAGAGGAGATTTACAAGGATGCTGCCTGGATTGGGGAGTGTGCCTTATGAGAACAGGTTGAGTGAACTTGGCCTTTTCTCCTTGGAGCGACGGAGGATGAGAGGTGACTTGATAGAGGTATACAAGATAATGAGAGGCATTGATCATGTGGATAGTCAGAGGCTTTTCCCCAAGGCTGAAATGACTAGCACGAGAGGGCATAGTTTTAAGGTGCTTTGAAGTAGGTACAGAGGAGATGTCAGGGGTAAGTTTTTAAGGCAGAGAGTGGTGAGTGTGTGGAATGGGCTGCCAGTGGCAGTGGTGGAGGTGAAAACAGTAGGGTCTTTTAATAGACTCCTGGATGGCTACATGGAGCTTAGAAAAATAGAAGGCTATGGGTAAAGCCTTGGTAGTTGTAAGGTAGGGACATGTTTGGCACAGCTTTGTGGGCCAGAGGGCCTGTATTGTGCTGTAGGTTTTCTATGTTTCTACAGTCTGGCACAGGCTAGAAAGCAAGGAAAAATATCAGACCAATTCATTAGAGTTCATTTTTTAGATGAAGTGTACCGGTTGATAGATTCCCAGAAGGGTTTTGAGAATGTGCTGCATCAATTATTGCCAAATAAAAATGATCTAGGAAGTAATGGAGGAATAGAAAATTTTTGTTTAGGACAAAACTGAAATTAGGCGTAAATACTATTATTTTCTGGTTGGCAAGATATCACAGTGGTATGTCACAGGAATTTGATCTGAGCTTCAGTGCCTGGATGAAGACTCAATGTATGGTTAATCATTATGTATTTAGTAAAATGGTTAAGAAAGTAAGTTGTAGAACGGACATAAAGAGACTACAAGGGGATTTCATAAAAAGGCTGGGGTGTCGGTATAGTAAGTAGGAAACCTAACAATGTTATTTGTCCTAGGAGGATTAAGTTTAAATATAGTTGAAGTTATGCTCCATTTCAATTGGGAATTGGCAAAACCATATCTGAAATGTTGTGTACAATATTAGTCCTTTTGTTTATGGAAGACTCTTGATAACTTGAAGCAGTTCAGGGAAGGCTTACTGGATGAATATCTGGAATGGGTGGATTAGATTCTGAGGAAAGGTTGAACTAGCTAGGCTGGTGTCCCTATGACTTTAGAAATGTGACAGTGGTCTTGGTTAGGAAGTATATGGTCCTGTTGAACTTTGCAAGGATGGAATTGGAGATGATGGTTCCTTCTGTGGGAGAATCTGGAACTAGTTACTGCCAGTGTAGGTTGGAGAGTTGCAGGTGTGTGGAATCCTTTACCTCAAAGAGTGATAGGCTTAGTGGTTACTAAGAAATTGAATGAAAGATAGCCGTGAAAGCAAAGTTAAGTTTGTAAGTTAACTTGCATCTCAGTAGGTAGCAAGGTTGAAATGAAGGGCTGACTGGGCAATCTTTTTTTTTTAAAATGTATTCACAAAATACTGGAGGAACTCAGCAGGCCAGGCAAAAGTACAGTCAACGTTCTGGGCCGAAATGCTTCGGCAGGTCTGGAGAAAAAAAGTTGAAGCTTAGATTTTAAATGGTGGAGGGAGGGGAGAGAGAAACACAAGGTGATAGGTGAAACCTGGAGGGGGAGAAGTAAAGAGGGGGATGAAGTAAAGAGCTGGGAAGTTGATTGATGAAAGAGACAGAAGGCTATGGAAGAAAGGAAAAGCTGGGGGGGATGGGAGAGCACCAGAGGGAGGCAATGGGTGGGCAAGGTGATAAGGTCAGAGAGGGGGAAGCAAGGATGGGAAATGGTGAAGGAGGGAGGGTGGAGGCCATTACTAGAAGTTAGAGAAATTGATGTTCATTCCATCAGAATTGGAGGCTACCCAAACACAATATAAGATGTTGTTCCTCCAGCCCAAGTGTGGTCTCATCATGACAGTGGAGGAGGCCATGGATGGACATATTGGAATGGGAAGTGGAATTAAAATGGGTGGCCTCTGTGAAATCTTCTACATCTACTGGAAAGATAAACCCAACATTATCTTCCTTGCCTAACCCAGCGTTGAGGCATAATTAAAAACTATTGTTAAAGAAATTGTGTTGCTATATGATCAAAGGTGTTTTGAGCCAAAATGTTCTAGCTCATTATTTCTTTTTTGGTATCAGGATCACTGAATTAATCATACTGTTTATGATGAGAATGGCATTGTGCTCCTGTGTGATGACTAATTAAATATTTTTGTATGTCTGTATAATTGCCACATTTATATAGCTACATTATTGCCATTTTAATAGCCACACCTAGTCCTGTTTTCAGTTCATAATTGTTATTGCTTGAAATTTTTCAAATTTATATAACAGTTCTGCTAGTCTGAGAATATGATTTCAATAAGTAATCCAGTGCAAGATTTCCCAGTTTGTAATCTCAGTTGTTAATACTTGGGATCACATTTGTGATTTCTGTTTTCCTCTCATGAGGTCTTGTAATTTTGTAATCTTACCATTTTATAATGCTTGTGTGTGACTTTAATAATGGGATCATTTGATTTCAAAATGTTTTGTAATGGTGTAGTGGGTTGCTGATGTCTCATTTTCACATGCTAGTATGATGTAGTGGAGAGGCAGGTCAGACATCCGTCTTGCCATCCTGTTCTCCCCATATTGTCCTAACTTTTAAAAGGATCTTCATCTTGTGTAACGATTTTAGGGTACTGTGGACTCTGCTCCTTGCAATATTTCTGCCATGTGAATATTTGCCAGAAGACCACCTGACTTTTCTAAGTACCATAAATAAGCCTATATTGTCTAGTTAACAGTTCAGTGTTTAATGAAAGTAATTTATCTATGATTAACACTTCCTAATTCTTTTGTTAGATTGCTTCTTTACATTCTTGTATTTATTTACAGGAATAAATTTATTTATTCTCATGTTGTTCTCAGAGCAACATTCTGTAGTATATTGGGCAGTGATTGGGAGGATGTTGGGATCAATTGTTAAGGATGTAGTTTTGGGGTATTTGGAGGCACATGATAAAATAGGCCACAGTCAGCATGATTTCCTCAAGGGAAACTCTTGACTGACAGATCTGTTGGAATTCTTTGAAGAAATAACAGCAGGAAAGACAAAAGAGAATCAGTTGATGTGTACTTAGATTTTAAGAAGGCCTTTGAGATGTTGCCACACATGAGGCTGCTTAACAAGCTACGGGTCCGTGGTATTACAGGAAAGATTCTAGCATGGATAAAGCAGTGGCTGATTAGCAGGAAGCAAAGAGTGGGAATAAAGGGAGCCTTTTCTGATTGACTTGTGGTGTTCCACAGGCATCTCTGTTGGGACCAATTCTTTTTACATTATATGTCAGTGATTTTTGGATGTTGGAATTGACGGCTTTGTTGCAAAGTTTGCAGGTTGTACGAAGATAGGTGGAAGGGCAGATAGTTTGAGGAAATAGGGAGGCTACAGAAGGACTTAGATTAGGAGAATGAGGAAAGAGTGGCAGATGGAATGCAGTGTATGGTCATGCACTTTGAAAGAAGAAATGAAAGGGTAGACTATTTTCCAGATGGAGAGAAAATACAAAAATGTGAGGTGTAAAGGGGCTTGGGAGTCTTTGTGCAGGATTCCCCAAAGCTTAATTTGGGAGTTGAGTCAGTGATGAGGAAGGCAAATGCAATATTATCATTCATTTCAAGAGGACTAGGCTATAAAATCAAGGATGTAATGTTGAGTCTTTATAAAGCACTGGTGAGGCCTCACTTGGAGTACTGTGAGCAGGTTTGGACCCCTTAGAAAGGATGTGCTGAAACTGGAGAGGGTTCAAAGGTTCACAAAAATTAGACTGGGATTAAATGGTTTGTCAAATGAAGGATGTTTGATGGCTCTGGGCCTGTATTCACTGGAATCCTAAAGAATGAGGGGTGACCTCATTGAAACCTATTGTATGGTGAAAAGCCTTGATAGAGTGGATGTGAAGATGATGTTTCCTATAGTGGCAGTGTCACTAGAGGACACAGTCTTCGAATAGAGGGTTGTCCTTTTAGAACAGAGATGAAGAGGAATTTCTTTAGCCAGAGAGTGCTGTATCTGTGGAATGCATTGCCCCAGGCAGCTGTGGAGGCCAAGTCTTTATGTATATTTAAGGCAGACTAATAGATTCTTGAGTGGTCAGGGCATGAAAGGATATAGGGGGCGAGGGGAGGAGGCAGAGGATTGGGGCTGAGAGGAAAATTTGATCATCCATGATGAAATGGCAGAGCAGATTCAATAAGCCAAATGGCCTAATTCTGCTCCTATATCTTACAGTCTTGTATTCTTACCATACTCTTAGTATAATTCAGCTGTAGTGTTCTAACTCTATCTTAAATGGGTGATTAAGTTAAAATCAAAGTAGTATTCAAATATATGAAATTATGTCTTGAAGCAGTTTTCTATATAAAGAGAAGGTCTGAAATGAGCATCTGTCTTCATCTGTTGGAAGCAAATCAGGATATAGCATCTCTTACGGAGATTGTAGCTGATGTGTAATTTATGCAGATAGCCAGTATACTAGAGCGGAAATAGATAGTCTCATCTATCTGTAGATATCTAGTATATGATTCTGGAGTAGTAGCCTTAAGACAAAAAGCCAATGGTTTGCTACTGTGGAGAAAGCTTAGTTAGCTATATGCTGCACAGTAGTGATGTTTATGTGGATTTCCACGGTATTTGAAGTACAACTTTACAAACACTTCTGCCTTTCTTTTTTTTGGATTATCCAATCTTTCTCTGAACTTACTAGTTACATATAAAAGTTATTCTCTTCTCTAGCTGGAGTGAACCAATTGAAAATTAAATTTCTTTGTTCCCTTACTATTGACAGAGCAGTGGAAAAAGCTCTGTGCTGGAGAGTCTGGTAGGAAGGGACTTACTTCCCAGAGGTACTGGCATTGTGACACGAAGACCTTTGGTTCTGCAGCTAGTGAATATTTCTCCCGAGGAACAGCGGAAAGCAAAGGGTGATGATGATGGTATGTTTGGTCTTTCCACTGAGTTTGCATATTCTAGAGAGCAGCACCCCAGTAGTAACTTGATAATGTTTACTATTTTGCCACTTTCTTCTGCCATGTGAGCTCAGCTATATCGTGTGTTGTTGCTGTCTTGTACCTTGCAATTTTTGCTCTGCTCTTTTGTTCTTGCCACTTGATATGCTGTTGAGCATTAACTTTGTTCCATAAGTACAAATGCTCTTGTTCTCTTTTCTTTATCTCACTCCTTACATTCCTAACACTATTTCTCTGTTCTCTATAATTGTTTTGCATGTCCACTGGTGTTGTTTCTGTCTTCTTGCTGCTTATGGCTTTATATCTCTGCCACTTGCTACTGCTTCTCACTGCCTTGCAATCCCATCACTGCTGCTCGGTTTTTGCTCTGTTGCTCTTTGCATCAAGCCATTCCTCTGAAATGGGGAAGTTGAGCTAAATCAGAATTGATACCTAACTCAGTTGTTATCATCTTGGACTCCAGTAGTTCTTTTCTGCCCCTCCCCCTTTATGTTGCAACTGTGAACTTCTGCCTATTGCCTCCCATAGTCGATGCAGGTGAGTTGGAATGAGTGATGGTTCAACACTGAAGAAATATTCAATGATTTTTCTTTGCCTTAGAGTTAATTATTTTGTTGATTGCTTCAAGTTCCAAAATGCTTAAATGGAAGAAGTTGTATTTTTAAAATAAAAATTTTGGCTGCACAAATCTTGTTTATCTACTTTAGGCAATCATCTGAATGCAGTGTCTGTTGTACTGTCTTTCAGCCTGCATGAAGGAAGTGTATTTTGTGAGCTGTATCTTCTAAGCTGAACCACTTAACCCTTCTGCTATTTCTCTAACTACAGAAACAGCCGCATGGAAAAATTACAGCCAGCCTTACAAAGGTTTCCGCTTTTTTGTTTTCCTCTTTGTGTATCATGTCTGTTCTCTGCATGGCTTTGAATTATTGTCTAGTTGTATACCATCAAAGGATAGTTGATGGACTTTTGAATTATAGAAAAGCCTGTCTGTGGGTTACTGTGCTAGACTGAATATTTTAAAAATGGGTGTTGCCAAGAATGAGAGGATGCATTTTGACCTTGGGTGTTGTCAACCAGTCCTCACAGCCAAGTCCTCTGTTTTCACATTCCAAAGACTACTAGGTTAAAAGGCTACGGTAAATTATCTCTACTGTATGTAGGTGGTAAATCTGTGGGATTTGCAGAAATGTATCAGAACTGATAAGTGTTTTGAGACTTGGCATAAACTCAACGAGACTAATAACCTCATTTTATATGAAGTATTGCTATATGTCAACTTTTATATGTAGAAGAAAGAGGTATCAAGTGACCACTAAAATTTTTATCATATCTGCAGCGATAATTCTGATGAAACTCCTGGTGGTGCTGCAAATAGGACATTTTGCTTTTGTCTTGAATGATGTAGTTGGACATGAACTAAGGAAGGCTATTTTTCAGTGACTGGAATATTTTAATGGTTATTCAAGCCAATGTGTACATTTCAACAAAACATTGGAGAAAACAGAAATAAATCAGAATGTAGAGAATTCAACTTTTAAGGAAAGGCCTATAAAGCTTTCAGTCTTGGAAAGATAAGACTGAGAGGTAGCAAGGCCTTTAAAATTTTGAAAGCATTTGAAATTGGATAAGCTTCCAATTATTGTGGAATTCAAACTAAAGGCTGTAAATATAAGATAGTCATTAGTAAATCCAGTTAAGAATGTAGGTCATGTGCAGAGCAGTTGGCATACCAAGCTGTTACGCATCCAGATAGAATGCTTTCAATAAAAATTGGTAAGAAGCAGCAGGGACATTAAAGATTTCCTTCGCCTCCTTAGGAAGCAGAGGCGTTGGGGAGCTTTCTTGCTCATGACTTCAATGTGGTTGGACCAGGCAGACTATTGATGATCACTCCTAGAAACTTGAAGCTCCACCCTTCAACCTCAACACCACTGACAGCAGCATATGCACTGTACTTTCCTGAAGGCAATGACCTGTACTTTTATTGACATTAAAGGAAAGTTTGTATCATGACACAATGTCACTAAGCTCTCTATCTCCTTCCTGTTCTGAGATATAGCCACTATGGTGGTATCGTCTGCAAAATTGTAGATTTAGTTAGGTCATCTGCACACCTTTTCTCTATAAGTAAGTTGACGTAGTTGGTTTAGAAATTTTTGTATTGCACCTGGCTCTTCTCCAAAAGGCATCCAGTCAATTGCAGCATAGTTTCAGCAGCAAGTTGGCCTCACCTAGCAGAAGTTCCATTGCTGGAACACCTGGACACCCTTAATCAGGGAATAAGGCTTGGATCGGAGTATGTGTTCTTTGAGTGTTAACATTTATATTATTAGGCTACTATATTAAAAAAAATACAAAAACATAAGAAATGGTCAGGATATTAAAATTAATAATTATTTTCTTTTTAATTACCAGTTCATGAATCTTCATTTAATTAATGCAGACTTCAGTCTTATGCCAGGTCTGACTGACATGGGATTGGAGAAGCAGATTCACCAGTGTAATACTGCAGTGTATACCATGATCAGGTTCTACAACTGAAATCCAGTGGAGTCCATAGCAAAGTAAAGTGACATATGCTTAACCACAACCAGCACAATTCAGCTTTTAGACATGAAGCTGGTTACAGTTTTACAAAGATAGTTCAATTCCACGTTTAATTTCTTGAATATGATTTTTATAATTGTATCGGTAGGGAAAAAAATTCAATAGATTTTGTATGAGATGCATTTCTTCAATAAGATAAATGGCCAATGGAATGCAGTTGTGCAATATTGGAAGGTAACTTTCTGATTAGTGTAACATAGTTCATATTATTTAAATTGGCCAAAGCATTGAAGAGCTGGCCCCTTCAACTGTTTAGATGATGTTGTATAGTGGTGAAGGACCCAAATGGTAATTAAGGATAGCCATATGACAGATGTTGATTGAATTTTTTATCTCCTAATGTGGATTAGAACTTAACTCATTGTCAGCTAGTTAGATTGTGTAAATTAAGATCTTCTTAGAGGACAGTTATACTACACTTGCCAACAATATTAGTTTTGCTTTCAGGCACAGTTAATGCATGAAAGCTAGTCTTGCTAATATAACTTAACCTTGGTTATTTTTTGTTCCCTTTATAATATACACCTTTTTCTTTTCAGTATTATCTTTGGTTGAATTACTTTGGGTACTTATCTAATATTTACATTTTTAACTAATTTAATTTTGTTTAAAGTAATAGATGCAGAAGAATGGGGAAAATTTCTTCACACAAAAAATAAGGTATTGTTCTGTTTATTACCAATTACATATGTAACACAAAACCCAGGGAAGTCAAGAAATAAGAGTTGTAAATCATTGTTTAATACAGCAACATTAAATTATCAGTTTTTCATCTGGCAGTCAGTTTTTCTCTTATTCCCCTTTTACTGATGTTTTAAATGGCCTGTGTTAATCTATGTGATCCATCCTATATGATGCATCATTCAGCAAAGTGAGAGTGTGGTGTGTGAGGGTGGAACAATTGTGTACAAGTGGAAATTTGTGTGTGTCTGTTTTCCTGTAAAGTCAATTGTATAATAATCACTGAGACCAAGTTGCTATTTTAGTGTTATTTCTTTCTGATTTATGAGTATGAACTAAGAAGCAACCTCATACTTTGCCAGTGTCAAAAAGAATGACTTTATGTTCTTTTCAGATCTACACAGATTTTGATGAAATTAGACAAGAAATAGAAAATGAAACGGAAAGAGTTTCCGGTGGCAATAAGGTAAACTAAGAACATAAAAGATAAAGGATGAAAGGCCTGAGTAATTTGGATATGTACACGGATAGGAGGGGTAAGGAGATCTGAGAGCAGGTTGATGGACTAGGCAGACTAATTGTCCGGCACAGACTGGATGGGCCGAAAGGCGTGTTTCTGTGCTGTAGTGTTCTATGTCTCTGTGACTGTAAGGAGTCATATGGTATGAGTGTTCCATTATTCAATATATTTGCTGACCCTGAACTTCAGCTTCTTTGGCCTGCTTTGTTTTATGATTCCTTTACAAAGCTGTTATCAGTCTCCATCTTGAATATATACGGTGACTGAGCATCCGAAACTTCTGGGGTATTTGGATTCTCTGTCCTAAAGACTGGCAGTTCTTATTTCCATCCTAAGTGGGCCACCACTTTTCTGAGTCTATGCATCTTTGCCCAACACTTGGGAAACAATCTTTGGTGTACTCACAACTCCCACATTTCAGTGAGAACAACTCTCATTCACCTGAATTAAAGGTTAGACCTGCCCTTAATAGGGTAATCTAGGATTCTATCTATTGTACCTGTTTCAACTTCCTCTGAGCCTTGTGTTTTTTTAAATTCCATGTTCTGTAAGGGGGGGGAGGGGCATGAAAATGTACATAAAAGCAAACATCCAGTCCAAGAGAAGCATAATACCTGAATATTGGTGATTCTGAGTAGAGCTTTTAGTATTCAGCTGTTTAGAATGCACTAAAGCTTGGACTTATTCAAATGTTTTGTCAAATTTGTAACTTTGGAACTTGCTAGTGACAGTCTTGCTGAGGAATCCACCTCTCCAATTGAGAATCCAGTATCCCATTGATTTTGATGTGTAACAAATTCCACAGATTCACCAATCTGGCTGAAGGAATTATTCCTCATTTCAGTTTTAAAAGATATCCCTTTGCTCTGAGGTAATGCCCTCAGATCCTGGACTCTCTTCCAATGGAAACATTCTCCCCATGTCCACTCTATCCAGGCCTTTCGTTATTAGATTAGATTATGAGGACACTCAGTCCTCATTTATTGTCATTTAGAAATGCATGCATTAAAAAATGCCACAATGTTCCTCCAGAAAGATATCACAGAAACACAGGACAAACCAAGACTAAAACTGACAAAACCACATAATTATAACATATAGTTACAACAGTGCAAAGCAATACAGTAATTTGATAAAGAGCAGACCATGGGCACTGTTTAAAAAAAAAAAAAAAAAAAAAGTTTCAAGTCTCGATAGCCCCATCATCTCACACAGACAGTAGAAGGGAGAAACACTTCCTGCCATGAACCTCCAAACGCCGCAAACTTGCCAGTGCATTGGAGGCACCTGAGCGCAGTGGGCTCTGAGTCCGTCCGAAAACTTCGAGCCTCCGACCAGCCCTCCTCTGACGAGCGCTTCAACCCCACTCTGGCTGCTGAGCAACAAGCAAAGCTGAGGACTCGGGCCCTTCCCCTCCGGAGATTCTGGATCACACAGTAGCAGCGAAGCAGGCATTTCAGAAGTTTCGCCAGATGTTCCTCCATGCTGTCACATCTGTCTCCATCAAATCGGGATTGTGCACGGCACCCTACTTGACAGATAACAGATATCACCACCAGAGTGGCCACTGCGAGCTGCGTTGCGCTGCCGTCTTCTCTTCCGGCCAAGGGTTTCAATGAAATGCCTCCCTCCTCTTTCTAAATTCCATCAAGTACAGGACCAGAGCCATCAAACATTTCTCATTCATTAAGCTTTTCATTCTTGTGATTCTTGTGGACCTCCTCTAGACCCTCTCCAAAGCCAGCACATCTTTCATAGAAACATAGAAAATAGGTGCAGGAGTAGGCCATTTGGCCCTTCGAGCCTGCACCGCCATTTATTATGATCATGGCTGATCATCCAACTCAGAACCCCACCCCAGCCTTCCCTCCATACCCCCTGATCCCCGTAGCCACAAGGGCCATATCTAACTCCCTCTTAAATATAGCCAGTGAACTGGCCTGAACTGTTTCCTGTGGCAGAGAATTCCACAGGTTTAGCTACAAGGCCTAATATTGCTCGCAATATTTCAAATGCAACCTGACCAGGTCCTTAAAGCCTCTTTAGTATATCCTTGCTTTTATATTGTAATCGTCTTGAAATGAATACTTGCATTGTATTTTCTTTCTTTACTCCAACTCAGCCCTCAGTAACCTTATCGGAATACTGAACTAGGACTCTCAAGTCCCTTTGTCCTCCAATTTCTGAATTCTCTCCGCATTTAGAAAATTGTTTACACATTGATTCTTCCTACCAAAGGACATAACCCACACTTTCCTACATTGTGTCTACTCTGCGTCTGCTGCTACTTCGCCCACTTCAAGTTCTTCTACAGACTTCCTGCCTCTGCAACATTACCTGTCCCTCCAGCTATCTAGATATTATCTGCAAACTTGGCCACAATGCCATCAGTTCCTCCTTCTGTCTTATTAATGGAAAACTATAAATTATGGTCCCAACACTGACCCTTGCAGAACTCCAATAGTCACTGCAAACCACCCTGGAAAGTGGCCCTATATCCCCACTCTCTGCCAGTCAACCAATTTTCTATCCATGCTAATACTTCTAACTCAAGGGACTCCTATTTAGCAGTTCACGTGTGGCAACTTGTCAAAGGCCTTTTGCATTTGCAGTCTTAATTTTTGATTTCAGTGAGATGTATATCTTTTTTATTTTTTGTTTAAAAAAAAAATAATTTCAATTTGATTAATTTTTAATGTCTCTGTCTTTGACTATCGGTGCTGCCAGGTGGCCTGAGAAACAGTGTTCTCACTGCACCCCCAGTGGCACAAACTATTCAAACTGAAATTTGGTTGTTTCTGGGAAAGCAAAATGGGTCTGTTACTGAGATCACTCCTTAGTATTAACGATCAGAGAGGCACAGAGAGAATCTGTGATTACGGACAAGTACCTTTATTGTCTAAACTAACAAGCATGTGGATTCATACTGTATGCACACCCACCAAGTTTTCCTGACTCTCCTGAATAGTTAAAGAATAGAAAAGCTGGTACTTGTGCAAAGGAGTTTACGTTGGCCAGGTGTTCCTTGTAGTTTTGATTCACTCACCACGTGTTCTATGTAGGGTCACTGACACTTGTATCTGTGATGGTTAATCTTCAAAGTTGTTGCTATTTTGCCTTCGAAGCCTCCGCTTTTATGTTCATTCCTTATCAGTTCAAATGTTGCATTTCAGTGTCATTGGCTATGAGTCATCTGACTAACCTATAACATTTTATTGGATCTGGTCCAGGCCAACATCCTTTTATTGCCCTGATTCTGTAGATGACAACTGATAATTTTATGGCTATTTGTTCTAAATAGGCTAGCAAACTAGAAACTAGTTTGAATCACTCAAGGTAGACACAAACCCTCACCATTCATAAGCCTGCATGTTATATCTTACTAAAGAACATCTCACAAATAACTTCTAATTTGGAAATTATCCCTAGTCCAGCAGATTACCTGGAGCATCGTTGTCTATTTTTAAAACACATATTTAGCCAAGCAACTCCGGTTCACAAAATGGAGGGTGCAGAGCTTTTCACAAAGTAACAGCTTCCATTCCTTCAGTCTCATGGCAAGAACAAAGACAATTGGTCTGTCTGCTTCCACTGTCCTTGATTCATTCGAATTCACTGATTTGTGGACTGTGGTTATTTCTGGTTAACAGGACTAATGCAAATAGCCTTCCTCGTACATCCCAGGTGACCATGACCCAGGAAGATGAAGTCAGCATGATTCCAATGCATCTTCCAAAACATACATTTAAAACTTGTGTGACTTCTTTCCAAAACTATTATCTAGTATAATGCATGCTTAACTCAGCTGTATCATTTTTCTTTTACAGGGAATTAGTGATGAGCCAATTCACCTCCGAATCTTCTCACCACATGTTGTTAACCTTACTCTTGTTGACCTTCCTGGAATAACAAAAGTTAGTACATCAATATGTCTGAAAAAATGTTGTTGTTGTTTAGAGCGTTTGGTATTTTTGTTCATATTTAAAAGATATTTATCAGATACATTATATGACAGATATAATAATCACTAAGTATCAGCAGTATCATAACCTTGATACTACCATAACAGTCTCCTTCTATCTTATTCTGAAAGCACTTGATACATGGAATTGGTGTAGAATAGTACAATAATCCTAAGACCTTGTTTATGGACTAAAAACTAGTTTATAATTGAGCCTGGAATTTAAATAATTAATCTTCTGTGTCTAGTGTGTTTTTGATCAACCCTTTTAGAAAAAGAAATCTGTTGTCCAGTGAAATATGATTTCAGATTAAGAGCTATGTGGTTGTTTCAAACAACCTAGAGGTTTAGCATTCCACTAAGAATAAAATTAGATGTATTATTTGGCAAAGAATCAGGCATGATGAAGACACAGTCACCGAAGTGACCTATAAAGTCATATTCACACTATCTTGTGCCAACAATGGGGGAACTGACCCACATACAAGTTAACCAATATCATCTCTTTTCAGCATTTGGCCCAGATTTGTCTGTGGCCATCCCTGTCCTACCCACAGGATTCACCCTTTGGGTAGTGACATGTTGATGTACAGTTGCAAGAAAAAGTTTGTGAACCCTTTTGAATTACCTGGTTTTCTGCATTAATTACTCAAAAAAAAAAGTGTTTTGATCTTCATCTAAGTCACAATAATAGACAAACAGAGCCTAAGCTAATAACACACAGACAATTGTACTTTTCATGTCTTTATTGAACACATTTTTTAATCATTCACAGTACAGACTGGAAAAAGTATGTGAACCCTTGTATTTAATAACTGGTAGAGCCTCCTTTAGCAGCAATAACCACCAGTAGACATTTCCTGTAGCTGCTAATCAGACTTGAACAACAGTTGAGGAGGAATTTTCAACCATTCCTCCATACAAAACTTTCAGTTCATCAACATGTCTGGGATACCTTGCATGAACAGCCCTCTTCAGCTCACGCCACAGCATTTCAATTGAATTGAGGTCTGGACTTTGACATGGCCATTCCAAACCACAAATTTCTTTTTAAACCATTCTGTTGTTGATTTACACTTGTGTTTTGGATCATTGTTTCGTTGCATCATCCGATTTCTGTTAAGCTTCAGGTGACGGACCACTACCCTGACATTCTCCTGTAAAATGTTTTGATACAATTTTGAATTCATTGTTCCCTCAATGATTGCAAGCTGTCAGGCCCTGAGGCAGCAAAGCATCCCCAAACCATGATGCTCCTTCCACGATGCTTCACATTTGTGATGAGGTTTTGGTGTTGGTTGTGCAATGCCCTTTTATCTTCCAAACATAGCAGTGTGCATTTCTGCCAAAAAGTTCAACTTTTGTCTCCTCTGTCCACAGAACATTGTTTTGGAAGTGTTGTGGAACACCCAGGTGGTCTTTTGCAAAACTTGAATGTGCAGCAATGTTCTTTTTATTGGAGAGCAGGGTTTTTCTCTGTGGTGTCCTTCCTTTCTTGTTCAGTGTTTTTCTTGTAGTGGATGCATGAACAGAGAATTTAGTAAGTTCTAGAGATGTCTGCAGTTCTTTTTCTGTTATCCTTGGGTTCTTTTTCACCTCCTTCAATATTGCACTTTGTGCTCTTGGTGTGATCTTTGCAGAATGCCCACTTCTAGGGAGAGTAGAAACAGTACTGAACTTACTCCATTTGTAGACAATTTTTCTTACTATGGCCTGAACACTCAGGTCCTTAGAAATGCTTTTGTAGCTTTTTCCAGCTTCATGCACCTCTACAATTCTTCAAATGTCCTCAGTTGTTTTGATCGAGGCATGGTGCACATAAGCAGATCTTTCTTGAGAAGAATATGCTGTGTCAATAACCAGACTTTGTGCCCTTTTTATAGGGCAGGGGACCACTACAGCCCACACCTCTAATCTCAGCTCATTGACTGGACCACTTGACTCTAAATAGCTTTTGTAGAAGGCATTCACATATTCTTTTGAATCTAGACTGTAATTGTTTAAATGGTGTACTCAGTATTGACAAGGAGAAGTACAATTGTTTGTGTGTTATTAGTTTAGACTGATTGCGTTTGTCTAATATTGTGACTTAGATAAAGGTCAGACATCATGTTACTCATTAATTTTGAATAATTAATGCAGAAAACCAGGTTATTTGCAAAGGGTTTACAAACTTTTTCTTGCAACTTGTATTTGGAAGGCAGTGGAACAGGGTGCCTCAGAAGTAGATCCTGCAATGTCTCAAGGCATTATTCAAGCATGAGGAAGGGAACCTTGTGCTGATTACAGTCTTATCACTTTTCTGCTGTAGATAAGTAGACATCAATATTGAACACCAATGGAGAAGATGCCAGGAACATGCTGTATATGGGCAACCGGTGTCAGTAATAAAAATATCTTCAAAGTACAGTTATTGTCTTAACTGGCCCAGACATGAAGTACATAGCTGAATGATGGGACCTGTGCAAATGATGAGAAAGCTAATAGTGAGATGAGCATTTCTATCCTTCTGTCCACACCCATTTTGATACTAGTGATACCCTTGTGGTAATATAGTCATATTTGCACACGGAGAATATTCTGTGTTGCCAGTGCCAAATGTAAGAGATTCAGAACCGGTCTGGGAGCTCAAAAATTTGGGTTCTTACTGGATCACCTAGCTTCAGATTTCATTACAACTTTGGTAAAATCACAAACAGTTCAGATAGATCCCAAGGATAAGATTAGTTTGTGAGTGGTCTTTGGTGGTGGTGGTGGGGGAGAAAGAGTAGCAACATTTTTTTAAAAAAATTGAATTTGATGGACATTGGGTGAAAATTTATTTTACTTAATGTTACTGACTTAACTCGGTCTATAACAGCAGTGTTCCAGACCTTGTCATCTTAAATGAACCAGTTTGTGTTTGTATCCAAAAAGCTTGAGCAGTACTTTTATAAGGACTGAAAACAGATAAATATTGACCCAATACATGCAATAGGTAATTGAAAGTTTAAAAAAAAAACTATGCTGAGAATCTGAAATAAAAGCTGAATTTGGGAAGTGCCCAACAGAATCTGTGGTGAGAGAAAGTTAATGTTTTGAATCATTTATCTTTCATCCAACAAGGAAAAGTTAGATATCAGACATATTTAAGTTATAGAGAAAGGGGGAGGGTTGATAGAATGATTACTTGGATCTGATCCCAAGATTGAATAATGTATGTAACGCGATAATGCTGGCTGAGAGAGAGCAGAGGCTTGTTAGCCACAGTCCTGCCGAAGGGTCTTGGCCCGAAACGTCAACTGTACTTTTTTTCCATAGATGCTGCCTACCCTGCTGAGTTCCTCCAGCATCTTGTGCATATTGCTTGGATTTCCAGCATCTGCAGATTTTCTCATGTTTGTGGAAAATATAAGTCAAGCTAGAACTGTAAGATTCAACATTCAATCAATTTGAAATAAAACACAGGTTGGGCATGCCGGTGGAGATAGGAAAAGCAATTAATGTTATGGGTTGACAGCTTTTATTCTGAACTTGGAAGTTTTCATATAAACCAAAACGGTGGCTAGTTATTTGCAGTTTTTAAAATCAGTGTTGAAACCTGAAGGCTGAATTCTGCCTACCTGGAAGATGAGATGCTGTTAATATCTGTACTCAACAAGTCAGGAAAGCATCTGATGAAATGTTCTTGACCTGAAAGACGGACTCTCCTTCACCATTGTCTTTTAGGTCCATAACATTTAATCAGATGCAAGATCATTTCCTGACTCATTTGGTACAGATATAAACAGCAGGTGTCTTACCCGATGAATATTTTGTGCATCTTTTGTTTTTACACTATTTTTAGGTGCCCGTGGGTGATCAGCCTCGAGATATTGAACTGCAGATAAAAGATCTCATACTACGGTACATCAGCAACCCAAACTCGATTATTTTATCTGTTACTGCTGCCAATACTGACATGGCAACATCAGAATCACTTAAAATTGCCAGAGAAGCTGATCCAGAAGGTAAGGTGGTGAAAAAGGTTGCATTATTGCGAGATTTATACATCACCACTTGCACCATCTAAGTTTAAATCTGTAGCTTCATTGTCAGTCATTCCTAGGTTTCCATTTATAGGCCAATACTAACAAACGATTGAATTTGGATGAGGCAACAAGGGGTATTGAAGCAGGTCTTGGCCCAAGACCACTTTCGTTAGTATTGGTAAGCAGCTTGAAGGGCAAAGCCATGTTCTTGTTTCATCATGTCTGATGATGTTTCTCTCAAGAATGTTCCAGGAAGCATAGCGCAGGTTTCATAATCCATGTTATTAGATATGAGGGGGCAACCTGGGAGAATGGGGGAAGAAACTGAATTTTTAAAATTTTTATTTACTTTTAGAAGTCTTCTATATTGTCGTCTTTTTGACTTGATTGTTTTAAGTAACACATTTCAACAGGTAGCTGTGTATCTGTTCAACAGGGCGACGGACACTTGCTGTTATCACAAAATTAGATCTTATGGATGCTGGCACTGATGCTATGGATGTGCTTATGGGAAGAGTTATCCCAGTCAAGCTGGGTATCATTGGGATTGTCAACAGGTACGTAGCAATGTTGGTTTAGAAAGGAACGGTTGTGGGCTGTCCTTTTTTTGTGTGAAGTATTGCAGTGTGTGCAGAATAGGTACCCCTTCGTTGCGGTCAGGTAAAGGAATTTGGCCCAGTCACGATGAAGGAATAGCCATATAATTTCAGGTACATAGAAAAGGACTTGCCTTTGACAGTCCTATATCGTGTTTTTTAGCCTTCTAGTTGGTAAATTGGATAAAAGGTGTGTATTTTGAAAATGGCATACACTGTAGGCATGGCAAAGTAATGGTTCAGAATGTTTGATAGGATGTCAGATGAGCAGTCATTTGTCTGCTTGGTATCAGTTTATTGAACTACTCAGCTGCAGACAAAGCTAGGTTTGGAATACAATTCTTGGTGCTGTAGTTGGGATACTTGGCTTTTTCCTGATATCGGATGGAATGAAACAGATTGGCTGAATACTGATTCATACATATCCAGGAGTGATGGCAGAGATCTAGATGTAATCTGGTGATCAAACCTTAGTTAAGTTGTTACTCAGCTAATATATTGGATCCCTTACCCAGTTAAGTCTGATTTAAAAGTCTTCCACATTCTTGCATGTTTAGAATCACATATAGTCCAAACAGATTGAAGAACTTGACCTCTTATTCACCAATCATTATTGTTTTGTGTGTTGATGGAAGGTTAATTTAAAGTATAGCAGTCTAGGGGAAGAGAGGGGAGTAGGCTAAGTGTGAGAGATGGTGTGGCATATAGGATTCTGATATACCACGCTGTGATGAGATTCAGCATCATGCCTGCATCCTCGAGACCACTGAGTCCTCATCTTAGTTGTGTCTCTACACCTTCACAGGGAGGGAACAACAAAGGGAGAATGATCCTGGGCCACTTCATTGTGACTGCTTAAATTGGCCAAAGCCGGGGAGAGGGTTATCTATACATTCTCTCAGCTGGAAAGGTATTTTCTTTACACCATCCCGTTCTTTTTTTTTCATCTTCCCTTCCATTGCTTTGCTGGTTGCATTTTCTTTATTCCTTTTGTGTACCTTCCCACATTCTTGCAAATTTGTTATAATCAGGAACTGAAAAACAATAGTAAATTCAAAACCTGTGACTTAGTGGTAGTGAAACCTGCTTTATGACTAAATCCCTGAGATTCGTTACAGGGGTTTTAACAGGAATTAGGATTGACAGAATTGAAAGGTACATCTCATCTATTAGTGTCTAGGAATGATTAATATACTTTGCTTTTCACAGATCTTGGGTTACAAGTAGAATTTTTCTTTTGGTGCACTATTTGCTCTAATTAAAGGATATCTGTGTATCCTTCAGGAGTCAACTGGATATCAACAATAAGAAATCTGTGGCAGATGCTTTAAAGGATGAATATGCATTTCTACAAAAGAAATATCCCTCACTTGCTAACAGAAATGGAACCAAATATCTAGCTAAAACTTTGAACAGGTAATATGTTGTTAGACTGACAGAACTAAGAAAAGAGCACAGAATGTAAAGTCAATGCCAAAGCTTCCATCCATGTACTGAGCAGCCAAGAGTGCCTTCAAAGCCCTGTCTGATATCTGTTAAAGCTGGCTGAGTAAAGATGTCCTATCATTCACCTTGGTGCACACAAGTGTTTGTAATAGGGCTTTATTTTGTGCACCTTCATTCTGCATTTTTTTTTCCGCAAAGTTAATCTGCTTTTGTTGGAAGAAGTTGTTTTCTGTTCGCATTCACAGACTATTTACAGAGAACTAACATGCATGGTAAATGGTTTATTATGTCCTATACTTTGCCCAATTACCAACTTTTTGCCTAGTGTAGTGTTTTCAATAAGTACTGTTAATTATTCATCATTTTAAGAGAGATATGTGCAGCTGCATTTTTTTCATCTCTTCCCACAACTTCAGATTGCTTTTGCAGGCCAATGTTTGGCCAATTCTCCAAAAAATGTCAGCCCCATGTATACATCAGGTTTTCTTGAAAGACTTGTATTTGCCTATGACACCTAAACTGCACTTCTAAGGATGATGCATTGAGGTGTTTTAGCTGCAAAGTCAATTACAATCACATTAGGTGTTTGGTGAATGAGGTAAACTAGATGTTATTTGTCTGGTTTGTAACATTGTCTAACTCTATTTTCTCTCAATTTCTTTTCCAGAGGAATTATTAATTTTTGTTTCTCTTTTAGATTGCTAATGCATCATATCAGAGATTGCTTGCCAGAGCTGAAAACTAGGATAAACGTATTGGCAGCTCAGTATCAGTCTTTACTGAACAGTTATGGTGAACCAGTCGAGGACAAAAGTGCCACTCTTTTGCAGCTTATTACCAAGTTTGCAGCTGAGTATTGCCAGACAATTGAGGGAACAGCAAAATACATTGAAACTTCAGAACTGTAAGCAGGCTGCTATTTTGTTATCTTGAATATCCACTATAAATGGTAGTGCCTTCTGAGTTATCTTCCACTCTGCTCATTAACATCAACACTTCAAAGTATTTTACATCCTTTTTATCATTTTAGTGATTGATGGAATTGTGTTGGCTAGTAAGGATGACATTTGCTATCCTGTATTTTGGCCCAGTTCCAATGAAGGAATGTTGATCTAGTTCCAGGTTATGGGAGTATGGCTGCAGTGTTCTGGTAGGTGTTAAGCTTCTTGAGTTTTTAAGAATAGAATTCATACGGGGAACTGGAGAGGATTCCAGTACTTCTGGCATGTCTTGTCGAGCAGTGGGGAGTCAGAAAGTAGTCATTTACCACTGAATACTCAGCCTCTGAACTGCTCTTGTAGCCATAGTATGTGCATGCAAGGTCCAGTAATACTTCATGTTATCGGAGTTTTAAAGAAAAGGTAGAAGTGACAACTGACCTAAGACACCCAGATACTTGTGCTGGAAGTTCAAAAGGTGGTAGAAAAAAGGAGGCCTCATGCCAGTTAATTTAATATCTGTCATGGGGAAATTATTGGAGCCGTTATTACAGATGTCAGAATAGGGCACTTTGGATAAGGTCACCATAGCTTTGTGTGAAAGAACTCGTGTTCAATCAAGTAATAGCCTTTTTCTGAAGAGATAACATGCATCAAATAAAGAGGAACCAGTGGATGTACTGGATACTTGGCTGCCACAGTATCACTTCCACTTTCCACTTCACCAGTTGTGTAGCAACACACACAGAATGCTGGTGGAACGCAGCAGGCCAGGCAGCATCTATAAGAAGAAGTAAAGTCAACGTTTTGGGCGGAGACCCTTTGTGAGTCTTGACAAAGGTTCTCGGCCAGAAACGTTGACTGTGCTTCTTCCTATAGATGCTGCCTGGCTTGCTGCATTCCACCGGCATTTTGTGTGTGTTGCTTGAATTTCCAGCATCTGCAGATTTTCTCGTAGTTGTGTAGCATTGTAGTTTTCGATACTGAGCCCTTGCATTGCAGAGGAATGTGAAATTGATTCTTCCTAACAGTTCAAACAAACACTGCAGTCTCCAAATTCTTTTTTCACTCCTCTGAGCAAGAGGGTGAACTTTTTTTTTTTTTTAAAACAGTATGTTCTTTATAAAATAGAAGGTGAAAAGTACCAGATCATTTGGAAGGCTGAGAGGTTGATGGACAGTACATACAGGGAAGTAGTTACACCCAAGATGTAGGACACAGGTAACTGGGTGACCATCAAGAGGGGGATGGGGATAGGCAACCAGTGCAGAATATCTCTGTGGCTGTTCCCCTCACAAAACGGTATATTGCTTTGAATACTGTTGGGAGGGATGATCTAGCAGAGAAAAGCCACAGCAGTTAGGTCCCTGGCACTGAGTTTGGCTTTATGACTCAGTGGAATTGGGGAGGAGAGGGGAGCTGTAGTGATAGGGGATTCATTAGTTAGGGGATCAGAACGAGATTCTCGGATGGTACATTGCCTCCTGGGTGCCAGGGTCAGGGACATCTTAGATCAAGTCCACAACATTCTTGAATGGGAGGATCAACAGCCAGAGTTCTTGGTCCATGTCCGTACCAATGACAAGGGTAGGAGAGGTGATGCGGTCTTGCAAAATGAGTTCAGGGAGTTGAATGCTAAGTTAAAGGACAGGACCTCCAGAGAAAGTGACCTCAGGATGGCTACTCATGCCACTTCGTAGTGAGGCCAGAAATAGAAAGATCATGTAGTTTAACATGTGGCTCAGGAGATGGTGCAGGGAGGAGGACTTCAGATTTTTGGATCATTGGGCTTTCTTCCAGGGAAGGTGGGACCTGTACAAAAAAGGCATTTTCCACCTGAACTGAGGGGGAGGGGTGCTGATGTCCTGGTGGGAAGGTTTGCTAATGTTGCATGGAGGTGGAAATGGGGTTTAAAGTAGAGTTGCAGAGTATGGGGACCAGGGGACCAGAGCACCAGAACAGGTAGAGGAATGGTTGTGGAGAAAGGTGGTGTTGAGCCTATGTACAAAGTCTGGAGTCAAAAGGTTGAACATGGTAGGACCAGTGTTCTGAGCTGTGTATATTTCAATGCAAGGAGTATTGTGGGAAAGGTGGATGAGCTTAGGGCATGGATCAGCAAGTGGCATTATGACATTGTAGCCATCAATGAGACTTGGTTGCCAGAGTGGCAAGACTGGCAGCTCATTGTTCCAGGTTTCCATTGTTTTAGTTGTGATAGGGAGGGATTAAGGTGGGAAGGGTGGCATTATTAGTTAGGTAAAATGTTAATGTTCAGACTGGACAGATTGGAGAGCTTGTCTAGTGAGACTTTATGGGTAGGGTTGAGGAATAAGAAAGATATGGGAGCATTAACGGTATTATGTTAGACCGCCCAACAGCCCATAGAATTTAAAGGAGCAGATTTGTAGAGAGATCGCAGACTGTATCAAGAAACATAAGTTTGTGATAGGAGTTGATTTCTTTTTTAACTTTCCACATATTGACTGGGACTCCCATATGGTAAAAAGGCTAGATGGGAAAGAATTTGTCAAATGTGTTCAAGAAGGCTTCCTTAATCAGTACCTAGAAGTCCCAGCTCGAGAGTGTGATACTAGATCTCCTATTAGGGAATGAGATAGGACAGCGGTGTGGGGAAACACTTTGAATCTAGCGATCATAATGCGATTAGTTTCAAGGTAATTATGGAAAAGAATGAGTCTGGTACTCGGGTTGAGATTCTAAATTGAAGAAAGCCTAAATTTGATGGTATCAGAAGGGCCTGGCAAATGTGCTTTTTTTTTCTGGCAAAGATGTGCTTGGTAAGTGGGAGGCTTCAAAAGTGAAATTTTGTGAGTACAAAGCTTGTATGTGCCTGTCAGAATAAAAGGTAAAGACGACAGGTTTAGGGCACCTCAATTTTCAAGAGATATTGAGGCCCTGGTTGAGAAAAAGGAAGTACGTAGCACGTTGGAACAAATGAAGTACTTGAAATGAAATCAGGAGGGCTAAAAGAAGGAGTGAGGTTGCTCTAGCAGACAAGCTGAAGGAGAATCCTAAGAGCTTCTACAGATATATTAAAGAGCAAAAGGATAGCAAAGGACAAAATTGGTCCTCTGGAAGGTCAGAGTGGTAAGCTATGCCTGGAGCTGAGAGATGGGGAAGATCTTAAATGGACTTTTTACATCTTTATTTACTCGGGAGATGGGCTCAATCTGTAGATGTGAGGCAATGCAGCAGTGAGAACATAGGCATTTGCTTTGCAGGAGAAGTAAGAGTAGTAGTAGTAGATGGTTGCCTCTCTGACTAGAGGCCTGTAACCAGTGCTGTGCCGCAGGGATCAGTGCTGGGTCTGTTTGTTGTTTGTCATCTATATCAATGATCTGAACGGTAATGTGGTAAACTGGATTAGCAAATTTGCAGATGACACCAAGACTGGGGGTGTAGTCTTCCTTGCTGTCTACTATCACACCTTGCAGGATCTGGACCAGCTGGAAAAATGGGCTGAAAAATGGCAAATGGAATTCAATGCAGACACTCGTGAGGTGTTGCACTTTGGGAGGACCATTCAATGCAGATTTTTGCATCTGAGTGGTAGAGCACAGAAGAGTGCGGAAGTACAGAGGGATCCGGAAATACAGATTCATAATTCCTTGAAAGTGGTCTTACAGCCCCATCTACCTGTAAAGAAAGCTTTTGGCATATTGGTCTTCATAAATCAATGTATTGAGTACAGAAGTTGAGATATTTTGTTGAAGTTGTATAAGATATTGGTGAGGATTAATTTGAAATATGTGCAGTTTTGGTCACCTACCTTTAGGAAAGATGTAAATCAGACTGAAAGAATGCAGAGAAAATTTAGAAGGATGTTGCCGGGACTTGAGGACCTGAGTTAGAGGGAAAGTTTGAATAGGCTGTGCTGTTCTATGACTCTATATACAGGAATGCAGCATTAGGTTTACAGTCATGATGTTGTAGAATGATGGAGCTAAAGGAAACAAATGGCCAATTTCAACTTCTGGTTTTGATATACAGAAAGAAATTTGTAAGAAATTGATAGTGTAATTTCTTACAGTAGTTCAGCAGTGAGGAAGCTGCAAAAGATGCAGCAAAAAAGGGTAACCTACTTGAGACACTCTCAGTAAAATCTTACTGTTTGCCTCATGATTTAGACTTGCATATACAGACCACCATTTTCAAGTTATCAGATGCACAAAGCTCAGAAGTGTGATGATGGTAATAGAGTTCTCGGAGATGCTGAGAGGCTAGTGGAATTAGTTTATTGATTAACAGATGAAATTTATTTCTCTGGAATAAGTAAGGATGGTAACCCTAAGGGAACTGTTCTAAAATATGTTTAGTGGGAGAACTAATTAGGAGCAAGAAGACTGTGGGTGAATGGCTAAGGATTTCCAGAGCAAAGGCAGTTTTACTACTCGGTGTAAAAGAGAGGCAAGACTGCTCAGGCACGTGATGTCAGCCAGTAGAGCGAGAAAAGTTTATAAAGAAGACAGCCATATCCAGCGGGCAGTGGAGTGAGAGGCAGCAGAGTGATAGGGCTTTGGCTCAGTGGGCTTAGGTGGTAACAAGGCGAGGTAGGTTCACCTGTGTTAATTGCAGAAAGGAAGTAGTATGTGTGTGAGGCCAGTTTTCTGTGCTCGGTGTCAGATGTGGGAGGTCCTGGAGTTTCCCAGCCTCCCGGACGGCCATATCTGCACCCGGTGTGTCGAGCTGCAGCTCCTAAGGGACCACATTAGGGAACTGGAGATGCGGCTCAATGACCTTCGTCTGGTCAGGGAGAGCGAGGAGGTGAAAGAAAGGAGTTATAGGCAAGTGGTCACACGGGCCATGGGAGACAGACAAGTGTGTCACAGTCAGGAGAGGGAAGGGGAAGAGTCGAGTACTAGAGAGTATCCCTGTGGCTGTACCCCTTGACGATAAGTACTCCTGTTTGAGTACTGTTGGGGGGGGACACAGCCTAGCTGGGAGAGCAACAATGGCCATGCCCCTGGCACAGAGTCTGGCCCTATGGCTCAGAAGGGTAGGGAAAGGAAGAGGATGGCAGTAGTGATAGGGGACTCTATAGTTAGGGGTCAGACAGGTGATTCTGTGGACGCAGGAAAGAAACTCGGATGGTAGTTTGCCTCCCAGGTGCCAGGGTTCGGGATGTTTTGGATCGCGTCCAAGATATCCTGCAGTGGGAGGGAGAACAGCCAGTGGTCACGGTACATATTGGTGTCAACGACATGGGTAGGAAAAGGGAAGAGGTCCTGAAAACAGACTACAGGGAGTTAGGAAGGAAGTTGAGAAGCAGGACCGCAAAGGTAGTAATCTCGGGATTACTGCCTGTGCCACGCGACAGTGAGTATAGGACTAGGATGAGGTGGAGGATAAGTGCGTGGCTGAGGGATTGGAGCAGGGCGCAGGAATTCAGATTTCTGGATTATTGGGACCTCTTTTGGGGCAGGTGTGACTTATACAAAAAGGACCGGTTGCACCTGAATCCCAGGGGGACCAATATCCTGGCGAGGAGTTTTGCAAAGGCTACTGGGGAGAGTTTAAACTAGAATTGTTGGGGGGTGGGAACCGAACTGAAGAGACTGGGGAAGAGGCAATTGGCTCACAAATAGAGAAAACTTGGAGACGGTGAGGGAGGATAGGCAGGTGTTAGAGAAGGGACACGCTCAGGTGGACGGTTTGAGAGGTGTCTATTTTAACGCAAGGAGTATTGTGAACAAAGCGGATGAGCTTAGCGTGTAGATCAGTGCTTGGAGTTATGGTGTGGTGGCCATTACAGAGACTTGGATGACTCAGGGAGAGGAATAGTTACTTTAAGTGCCGGGTTTTAGATGTTTTAGAAAGAACAGGGAAGGAGGCAAAAGAGTTGGGGGCTTGGCACTGTTGATCAGAGATTGTGTCACAGCTGCAGAAAAGGTGGACGTCATGGAGGGATTGTCTATGGAGTCTCTGTGGGTGGAGGTTAGGAACAGGAAGGGGTCAATAACTTTATAGGCCGCCCAATAGTAACAAGGATATCGAGGAGCGGATAGGGAAACAGATCCTGGAAAGGTGTAATAATAACAGCGTTGTCGTGATGGGAGATTTTAATTTCCCAAATATCGATTGGCATCTCCCTGGAGGAAGAGGTTTAGATGGGGTGGAGTTTGTTAGGTGTGTTCAGGGAGGTTTCTTAACACAATATGTAGATAAGCCTACAAGAGGAGAGACAGTACTTGATTTGGTATTGGGAAATGAACCTGGTCAGGTGTCAGATCTCTCAGTGGGAGAGCATTTTGGAGATAGTGATCATAATTCTATCTTCTTTACAATAGCATTGGAGAGAGATAGGAACAGACAAGTTAGAAAAGCATTTAATTGGAGTAAGGGGAATTATGAGGCTATCAGACAGGAATTTGGAAGCTTAAGTTGGGAACAGATGTTCTCAAGGAAAAGTACAGAAGAAATGTGGCAAATGTTCAGGTGATATTTGTGTGTAGTTCTGCATAGGTATGTTCCAATGATACAGGTAAGTTATGGTAGGGTAGAGGAACCGTGGTGTACAAAAGCTGTAATAAATCTAGTCAAGAAGAAAAGAAAAGCTTACAAAAGGTTCAGAGAGCTAGGTAATGTTAGAGATCTAGAAGATTATAAGGCTAACAGGAAGGAGATTAAGAAGGAAATTAGGGGAGCCAGGAGGGGCTGTGAGAAGGCCTTGGCGGGCAGAATTAAGAAAAACCCCAAGGCATTCTACAAGTATGTGAAGAGCAGGACGATAAGACGTGAAAGAATAGGACCTATCAAATGTGACAGTGGGAAAGTACGTTTGGAACTGGAGGAAATAGCAAAGGTACTTAGTGACTACTGCAGTAAAGTATTCATTATGTAAATGATCTTGGTGATTGCAGTGCTGACTTGCAGCAGACTGAAAAGCTTGAGCATGTAGATATTAAGAAAGAGGGTGTGCTGGAGGTTTTGGAAAGCATCAAGTTGGATAAGTTGCCAGGACCGGATGAGATGTACCCCAGGCTACTGTGGGAGGTGAGGGAGGAGATTGCTGAGCCTCTGGCGATGATCTTTGAATCACCAATGGGGACAGGAGAGGTTCCGGAAGATTGGAGGGTTGCAGATGTTGTTCCTTTATTCAAGAAAGGGAGTAGAGATAGCCCAGGAAATTATAGGCCAGTGAAACTGACTTCAGTGGTTAAGTTGATGGAGAAGATCTTGAGAGGCAAGATTTATGAACATTTGGAGAGGTATAATATGATTAGGAATAGTCAGCATGGCTTTGTCAAGGGCAGGTCATGCCTTATGAGCCTGATTGAATTTTTTGAGAACGTGACTAATCACATTGATGAAGGAAGAGCAGTAGATATATATATGGATTTCAGCAAGGCATTTGATAAGGTACCCCATGCAAGGCTTATTGAAAAAGTAAGGAGGCATGGGATCCAAGAGGACATTGCTTTGTGGATCCAGAACTGGCTTGCCCACAGAAGGCAAAGAATGGTTGTAGATGGGTCATATTCTGCATGGAAGTCGGTGACCAGTGGTGTACCTCAGGGATCTGTTCTGGAGCCCTTACTCTTCGTGATTTTAATAAATGACCTGGATGAGGAAGTGAAGGGATGGGTTAGTAAGTTTGCTGATGACAAAGGTTGGAGGTGTTGTGGATAGTGTGGAGGGTTGTCAGAGGTTACAACGGGACATTGATAGGATGCAAAACTGGGCCGAGACGTGGCAGATGGAGTTGAACCCAGATAAGTGTGAAGTGGTTCATTTTGGTAGGTCAAATATGATGGCAGAATATAGTATTAATGGTAAGACTCTTGGCAGTGTGGAGGATCAGAGGAATCTTGGGGTCAGAGTCCATAGGATGCTCAAAGCAGCTGCGCAGGTTGACTCTGTACTTAAGAAGGCATACGGTGTATTGGCCTTCGTTAATTGTGGAATTGAATTTAGGAGCCGAGAGGTAATGTTGCAGTTATATAGGATCCTGGTCAGACCCCACTTCGAGTTCTGTGCTCAGTTCTGGTCGCCTCACTACAGGAAGGATATGGAAGCCATAGAAAGAGTGCAGAGGACATTTACAAGGATGTTGCCTGGATTGGGGAGCATGCCTTATGAAAACAGGTTGAGTGAACTAGGCCTTTTCTCCTTGGAGCGACGGAGGATGAGAGGTGACTTGATAGAAGTGTATAAGATGATGAGAGGCATTGATCATGTGGATAGTCAGAGGCTTTTTCCCGGGGCTGAAATGGTTGCCACAAGAGGCCACAGGTTTAAGGTGCTGGGGAGTAGGTACAGAGATGTCGGGTAAGTTTTTTATGCAGAGAGTGGTGAGTGCATGGTATGGGTTGCCGGCAACGGTGGTGGAGGCGGATACGATAGGGTCTTTTAAGAGACTTTTGGATACGCACATGGAGCTTAGTAAAATAAAGGGCTATGGGTAAGCCTAGTAATTTCTAAGGTAGGGACATGTTCGACACAACTTTGTGGGCTGAAGGGCCTGTATTGTGCTGTAGTTTTTCTATGTTTCTAACTGGGAATGTTTGTATAGCTCCTTGAAAATAGTAGAACAATTGAGAAACTGATTCGAAAAGCATGTCAACTAAGAGCTTTATATAACTGGAGTATTGTGTCCCATTTTGGGTGCCATACTAAAAAAGATTAAAGGCTGTGCAGGGTGTAGAAGAGATTTTCTGAAATCCAATAATGAGTGTGTTTCAGTGTGTTACTAGAATAAAGCAGTTCAGGTTGTTCTCTTAGGAAGAGAGGGCGTTGTAAGATTACCAAAAGTTCTTAAAATCATGAAGGGTATGGGCAGTGTAGGTTGAAAGAAACTGTTCTCTTTTAGAAAGGCCAAGAACTTAGAATAAATAGGTTATTTAAAAACTTGCTGGAATAAAAACAGAAATTATTGGAAACATTTGGGTTGAGCAGCATCTGTGGAAAGAGGTGCAAATGTTTCAGGTCCAGGCCCCCTCGTTAGAACTAGGAAAAATGAGGTCCTAAAAGGAAACAATTTTCAAGGTTAAGAAGACTGGGCAGGAGACTGGAGCTAGCTAATTGCTCTTGCATAAATTAAATGTTTACAGTGCAAAAGGAGGCTATTCTGCTGCTTGTCCTTGACTCAATTTACTGTCACTCATCAGAAGTATATTTTACTTGCACTTTATTACAAATGCAATACAAGGGATTTTTGTGCATTATTGTAAGTGCGTTTACATAGAAATTCGTTTTCAGCTTGAGATTTATCCATGAGGGGATAACTATCTAACCACTTTTTAAATTTTATTTCCAGTTGTGGTGGAGCAAGAATATGCTACATTTTTCATGAAACGTTTGGACGTACTTTGGAATCTGTAGATGCACTGGGTGGACTCAATACTATTGACATTCTCACTGCAATCAGAAATGCTACTGTGAGTAGGCAGAGCCCTCTTTTAAGAGTCAAGGTCTTGAAACAATAAGGATATTTTTATTTGACGTATTCCATTTTGCACAAAGGCTTTGTTATCTGGCATGTGTCAGACTTGATGTGTCTGTTAATAGAAAATGCTGTTTAATTAGATTACGGAAATTCGGCTTTCAATTCTTTACGCATGCTTCAAATTTTCTGGTTCCTGCTGCCTATCTAAAACCCCTTGAAGCTGCTTAGTTGACTGATGTTGAGAAAATCTGTTAGTAGAATATACCTAGAGCTTTAAGTGCTGGATAACAGGGGCTTTTGCTGTTCTTTTTTTCACTTGCCCAGATTTGACTGTATGTTTTGCTTCTTTTCATCTTTCATGATAATGTGCAGTGTTTTGTTTATGACAATGACTTTTTTGAATAGTCTTAATTTATAACCTCTTTATCTCCTCCTGGCAACATTCATCTTGCAAGAATTTGGCTTGGTAAAGCATCTGCTCCTCATATGTGATGTTCTGTTTAGAACCTTTGATATATATTTTAATGTGCTTTTAGTGGGGAGAGAGGTATTAATTTAATCTGTTGTATCTAGGGTCCACGCCCAGCACTTTTTGTTCCTGAAATCTCTTTTGAGTTGTTAGTGAAGCGACAGATTAAACGTCTGGAGGAACCAAGCTTGCGGTGTGTTGAACTGGTCCATGAAGAAATGCAAAGGATTATACAGCACTGCAGCACATACAGCACACAGGTACGTAGGCTTCTCAATTATCCTCTGCTGTCCGCTGTTATTTAAAGAGTGGCTACTTAAATGCCAGTTCAGTGAGTTTTATTGATAATTGGTACTGTATATATTATTGAAAATATAAAGCAATTAAAACAAAATATAGCTGTTAACTTTTCTCACTGAAATTATCTTGGTACTGAAGAATACAAAATGTTCTTGTAGGAGTGTATGTGAATAACTATAATACTCAAAACCACTCAATCATTTAATTAAAATCAAAAGGGCAAACTGCAGGTACTGGAAATTTAAAGTGAAAACAAAATTTTTGAAATACACAGCAAGTCAAGACTCTTCTATAAGATGAAAAACAGAGTTGGTGTTTTGGGTTGAAGAGTTTTATTATCCGAGTACATATGTCATCATATACAAATCTGAGAATTACTTTCTTATGGACCTACTCAACAAATCTATGGAATAGTAACTAACAGAATCAATGAACAACTCCCGAACTAAGTCTTTCAATCAGAGCGCAGAAGACAACAAACTACAAATGCAAAAAGAAGAAATAATATAAATCAATAAGCAAATTATGAGAACATGAGATGAAGAGTAATTGAAAGTCCATTGGTTGTTTGAAAATTTCAATGATGGGGCAGGTGAAGTTATTCTCTTTGTTCAAGAGCCTGATGTTTGAGGGGTAGTAACTGTTCCTAAACTTGCTGGTGCGAGTCCTAAGGCTCTTGGACCTTCTTCCTGATGGCAGCAGTGAGAAGAGAGCATATCCTGGGTGGTGGGGCTCCTTGATGCATAGTATTGCTTTCCTGCAGCAGTGTCAGCAGTGTTTGATGTTGATGTGCTTGATAGTTGGGAGGGCTTTACCCATGATGGACTGGGCTTTATCCACTATTTCTTTTGTAGAGTTTTCTGTTCAAAGGCATTGGTGTTTCCATACCAGGCTGTGTTGCATTCCACAATATACTCTCCACTACACATCTATCAAAGTTTGTCAAAGCTTTAGACGTCATGCGGAATCGCTGCAAATTCCTAAGGAAGTGGAGCCATGCTTTCTTTGTAATTGCACTTGGATGCTGGGCCCAGGACAGGTCCTGTGATATAATAACAACTCAAAATTTTCAGGTTGCTAGCCCTCTCCGCTCTGATCCTCCAATGAGGACTGGCTCATGGACCTCTGGTTTCCTTCTCCTGAAGTCTATAATCAGTTCCTTGGTCTTCATCAATTAGTTATGATTGAACATTGTGATGAAGGGTCAGAAACGCTAATTCTGGTTGTCACAGATGAAATCTGACCTGTCAAGTATTTCCAGCATCTGCTGTTTTGATTTTTGACTAATCCAATTTAACTGAAATTTATCTGAACTAGTTATTTGCTGTTATTCAAAGTGGAGCTGAATTCTTCTATATTCAACTCTGTTAATCTTCTGGTGTATTTTGTCATCTCTTAGGAATTGCTCCGTTTTCCAAAACTCCATGATGCCATTGTAGAAGTTGTGACATCATTGTTGCGCAGGAGATTGCCTGTTACCAATGATATGGTAAGTTGTGAAGACTCAGTACAAGTTCTCCTTGATTCTGATCAACTTTTGATTGCAAGTTCTTTCATGCCTATTTGGGGGAGTGAAGTGTTGACATTTGATCTTTGAAATCATATCCAGTGAATCTTAATTTATAGTAAAATTTTGTATAAAAAAGGAGACTCAATGCAGTGCTATTAGGCAACTAAATATCTGTTTTTTTAAAAAAAAATACCTGGCCCTTGAGTTGTTGGAGTAGCAATGTTTTGGTATAATGGAATGAAATGAGGTAGGTTTCCTCAGAGCCAGAATTGGTCACACAGGTATTTCTGGAAAAGGACAAAGTATAATGCAGTCACTGGAAACTTGTGGTACTAGGTCATTGATGTTTGTTCTTTTGGCGTTCTCTTTTTTTTGTGGATGTCTGTGAAGAGTAAGGATTTTAGGTTGTATACTGTATACATTCTCTGATATTAAAATGAAACCATATGAACCATTTATGTGGCTGAAACTAGAGATGAACCTGTAAAAGTAACTGTCAAGGAGAAAATACTCTGCAAAAAAGGTAAATTTGGATTCAGTGAATTCCAACATACTTCAAAAAGAGATTGCATAGGCATTCTTATGTAAAGTGTTGTGAAATTTCTCTGCTTGTTAGTAATCTTATTTTCATAAGACCATTAGACATAGTAGCAGAACTAGACACCACAAGAACTCCTGTAGTGGGCAAATAGATTTCACCTTTCACAGTCTCTGCAAAGATCTGGTCTTACAGCTATGTTTGGCTGAACCCCATCTCTGAAAAGAGCTGCTGGTAAATATCAGCACTAGTAACTCCAATATAATCATGTTGCGTGTGTGATTGAGGAATTCCTTTCTGTAAACATTTGTAAACTTCTGAATTAATGGGTAAATATATGTTGCAGTTTATGGAGGACACATTGTTAAAGGTCAGTTTAAGCCTGCATCTTTGAGTTTATCACATTTAATGAGCTGGGCTTGGTACAGGTAGCTTTTGCACCTTCATCTTTTGCTGTTTCAAGGATTTTTAATTATTTCTAGGTCCACAATTTAGTAGCCATTGAGCTTGCATACATCAATACAAAGCACCCTGACTTTGCAGATGCCTGTGGGGTTTTGAATAGTAACATAGAGGTAAGTTTTATAAAAATTTCTGATTACCAATAATTATTCATTATTATATTCACAGCTGTGTGCTTATTTACTGCTGATATTTCATAGGTTTTCATTTTTCTATTTTATATTTATGAATTATAATTTAAAATTTTAATATTCACTAATTTTAACTTTTTAATATTTGTAATCCAGGGAGTGTGAAGCGCAGAATCAAATGTCGCTGTGATGATTGTATGTTCTAGTACCAATTGTTTGGCGACAATAAAGTATAAAGTACATATACAGTTCTACAAATTGCTTTTTAAATTTCCAAAACTTGAATGACTTAATGGGTGATTGAGTGGTCAAGTAATGCATGTGGTGAAATCTAGGATATTGTTTACATTGTCTATCTCAGAAGGGATGCTATTTTTTTAAAACGTTGTCTAGAAAAGATACAACCATATAACAATTACAGCACGGAAACAGACCATCTCGGCCCTTCTAGTCCGTGCTGAACTCTTACTCTCATCTAGTCCCACCGACCTGCACTCAGCCCATAGCCCTCCATTCCTTTCCTGTCCATATAGCTATCCAACTTAACTTTAAATGACAACATCAAACCTGCCTCAACCACTTCTGCTGGAAGCTCGTTCCACACAGCTACCTCTCTCTGAGTAAAGAAGTTCCCCCTCACGTTACCCCTAAACATTTGTCCTTTAACTCTCAACTCATGTCCTCTTGTTTGAATCTCCCCCACTCTCAATGGAAAAAGCCTATTCACGTCAAATCTATCTATCCCCCTCGTAATTTTAAATACCTTTATCAAGTCCCCTCTCAACCTTCTACGTTCCAAAGAATAAAGACCCAACTTGTTCAACCTTTCTCTGTAACTTAGGAGATGAAACCCAGGTAACATTCTAGTAAATCTTCTCTGTACTCTCTCAATTTTGGTGACATCTTTACTATAATTTGGTGACCAGAACTGTACACAATACTCCAAATTTGGCCTTACCAATGCCTTGTACAATTTCAACATTACATCCCAACTCCTATACTCAATGCTCTGATTTATAAAGGCCAGCATACCAAAGCTTTCTTCATCACTCTATCCACATGAGATTCCACCTTCAGGGAACACCATTATTCCCAGATCCCT
Organism: Mobula birostris; assembly: GCF_030028105.1. NCBI lineage: Eukaryota > Metazoa > Chordata > Chondrichthyes > Myliobatiformes > Myliobatidae > Mobula > Mobula birostris. The sequence goes on along the minus strand of NC_092378.1, from coordinate 35,752,687 downwards.
CTGTTCTACTGCATTCTTCAATGCCCTACCATTTACCATGTATGTCCTATTTTGATAAGTCCTACCAGAATGTAGCACCTCACATTTATCAGCATTAAACTCCATCTGCCATCTTTCAGCCCACTCTTCTAACTGGCCTAAATCCCTCTGCAAGCTTTGAAAACCTACTTCATTATCCACAACTCCACCTACCTTAGTATCATCTGCATACTTACTAATCCAATTTACCACCCCATCATCCAGATCATTAATATATATGACAAACAACATTGGACCCAGTACAGATCCCTGAGGCACACCACTAGTCACTGGCCTCCAATCTGACAAACAGTTATCCACCACCACTCTCTGGCATCTCCCATCCAGCCACTGCTGAATCCATTTTACTACTTCAATACTAATACCTAACGATTGAACCTTTCTAACTAACCTTCCTTGTGGAACCTTGTCAAAGGCCTTACTGAAGTCCATATTGACAACATCCACCGCTGTACCCTCGTCAACTTTCCTAGTAACCTCTTCAGAAAAAATTCAATAAGATTTGTTAAACATGACTTTGCATGCACAAATCCGTGTTGACTGTTCCTAATCAGACCCTGTCTATCCAGATAATTATATATACCATCTCTAAGAATACTTTCCATCAATTTACCCACCATTGACGTCAAACTCACAGGCTGATAGGTACTAGGTTTACTCTTAGAACCCTTTTTAAACAATTAGATTAGATTATTAGATTGAGGACACGCAGTCCTCTTTTATTGTCATTTAGTAATGCAAACAATGGAACAACATGAGCAATACGCCAATCCTCTGGCACCGTCCCCGTTTCTAATGACATTTGAAATATTTCTGTCAGAGCCCCTGCTATTTCCGCACTGACTTTCCTCAAGGTCCTAGGGAATATCCTGTCAGGACCCAGAGACTTATCCACTTTTATATTCCCTAAAAGTGCCAGTACTTCCTCTTCTTTAATCATCATAGTTTCCATAACTGCCCTACTTATTTCCCTTACTTTACAGAATTCAGTATCCTTCTCATTTGTGAATACTGTTATAGCCATTCATTATTGAAAATATGCGTGATAAGAGTATATCTTGAATTTTGTCATTTCTATATCAAAATAAGAATCGTTGATTGGATACAAGATAAAACTTGTGTTAATGCAGTGTTCTGTCTCAAAGTTGGTATTCCTTAAACACATAGCACTACAGATTAGATTGCTGACTGCATCCTAATGTGCTCTAATGACATTTTCTGAAATAACTACAACAATGGGAGGCTGCCAAAAGGGCTGATTAACTGATCGTACACTTTCACCCATTATAGCCTCTGTTTCTATGGACATTATTTGACATTGCACCCAAAGAGAGGACATTCTCTCTCTCTCATATTTGAGATTGAAGGATTTCCCTTCCATCTGAAAAATTATCCCTCTATTTAATTTACATAAGAGATTCTACAGATGCTGGAAATCCAGGGTAACATACACAAAATGCTGGAGGAACTCAGCAGGTCAGGCAGCATCTATGGAAATGAATAAAACAGTTGACATTTTAGCTGAGCCCTTTCAGGACTGGAAATGAAGGGGGACAAAGCCTAAAACTTATCTCTTTATCTTGCAGTGTGTTAGTATGAAAACGTTGCAGTGGTTGAGGGAAAGTGCATTTTTGAAGGAGTTGCAGAAACAGTGGATTGCAAAGAGATCAAGCATATGTATGACGTGTTTGCTTTTATTGGGTTACATACTGAGATCAGGAAATTGTATTGTAACTTCATAAAACTCTGGTTAATCCACATATGAAATATTACATACATTTCTGGTCACCCCTTTATTAGGAAGGATGTGGAGGCTTTGGAGATGATACAGAAGAGGTTTACCAGGGTGCAGCTTGAATTGGCAGGCTTCTGGTATGAAGAGCAGTTGGACTAACTTAGTTTGTTTGCTCTTGAGTGCTGGATGCTGATAGAATTTTATAAGTTTGAGAGGAGTAAGAAGGCAGCTGGAATCCTTCTCCCAGAGTTGAACAACTTCTGGATCACTGCACAAGCCCAGCTGGACCTTGCACTCTGTTAAAGAACCAAACTTGTAAGGCGGGGATTTTTTACTCTTTATAGTTGTTGATTTGTTAAAGTAACATCATACAAAAGCTTGAAGTCGAAAAAGGAAGTTCACGCCTGCCTTTCATTGAAATCTTCACGCTAGCTTTAGGCTACACCAATACCAAGTGTTCAGTATAGGAATATGCTGCATATCTGCATCTGAACTCACATGTCAGTTGGTCTGATAGGAAAAGTTATAAATTACTCATATTTTAACAATTACTATTTACATAAATTTCTGTAAATCCCTCCCTTGTCAACTAATTTCAACTTAACTATTTCAATGAATAAGTAACATTCACAGCTAAGTTAGATTATTACAAAAATTGTTAAGAGAAGGAAATGCTTATTAAATGCTCTTATTTAGAGATGACCACTGAATATGTTGCCACACTTTGCTAGGATAAGAGTAAATTCAGGTTCAAATGCGTCTCTCAGTTGTGTTGTACTGTATTAGAGCACCATAGTTCCGATTTCAGGATTGGGGAGTTACATTTGTGACCATAAGCTTTTCTGGTGGGGATAGTGGTAGAGGTAATTCTAGGTTGCTCTCATACACAGACTAGCTGTCACTGTGGTCTGCCTTCACCAATCCTGTCAGAGATCTGGGAATAAGTTGGTTTAATATTGTCTTTGGTAATAGAGGTATTTGCTTGCATCACTGGCATAGGAAGATGTAAGGATGGAAAAAATAGGTTCTAAAATTCTACTTTTTCCTTTTAAATGTCTGACTTTTATACTTACATAAAGAGATTTCTGTTTTCTCAGGAACAAAGACGTAACCGATTAGCAAGGGAACCACCTGCAGCTCTGTCTCGAGAAAAGGTAAGATTTGATGGAAATTCAAGTTAGGGATAAATACAAGTTGATCCTGGTCTCTGCAGGGCAACTTCCTTACCATTTGTGGTAACTAGTGATGGTGAGTAGAGGAGGTGGTGAAATTGAGAAGCGGGAAAAACACAAAAGTTAATAAACCCCTTTGTGAATGTCAGAAAATTGCAGGCAACTGTAGAGTGGGAACTTGGAAGAAAAAGTTTTGAATTATTTTACTTCTGTGGTTTTTAAAGGATTTTTGTTGCCTTGGAATTGTTGAATGTCTTGCCAGCTATTAGGATGCATGGTTGACATGGAAACATTATTGCTATTAAGTAACGATGATTTATTTATTCATGTTGTTTCTGTGAAGGGGCTGTGAGAATGGCAAGGGTGCTTTATGAATTGCGCATGAATGTTTGGTTTCACAAATAAACTTACTCACTTTCGACAGTTTTCCTGATTTTTCTTTCTATGCTGCAGCCTTCTAAAGTTTTAAGTGCTATATCAGCTCCTTCCCAGGAGTCGTCTTCTGCTGAGCTGGAGGGAAAGGTTGGTCACGCATCTGCTGTGTGCTTTATTGTACTCCATGCTGGCCTTTGCTCCAATTTGTCTTAATGTATTGAAAATGCATCTTGCATCCTCTGATAGTTTTATGAAAAGAACTAGCTTGTTACTGGCCTCCCACATGTAAACAAGTAAACACCCCTCCCCATCAATAAATAGGAATATAAAGTAATACTGATGATCGAGGATTATGTATGTTCTTTTCCTTGGTCTTTGACTCGCTTTCTTATGACATGGAATATAGTAGTACAGCACAGGATCATGCCCTTCAGCTTAAACTCTCTGCCAACCAAGATGCCAAATTAAACCAAACCTACCTGCTTGCATGTGATCTGTACCTCTCCAGTGCTCTCTAAACGCCACTATTGGGTCAACTTCAACCATCGCCCCAGTAGCACTTCCAGCACCTACCCTGTGAAATAAAACTTCTCTAATTCTCCTTTAAACAGCCTCTTTCCCACCCACCTTAAAGCTATGCGCTCTAGTCTTTTAAGCTTCTATCCTGGGAGAAAGGCTACCTTATCAATGCCTCTCATACCTTTAGAAACATCTATCGGCCCTTCAGCCTGTACTCCAGAGAAAACTCTCCCAAGTTATCCAAATTCTCCTTGCCACTGCTATTATCTAATCCAAGCGACAGCATCCTGGTGACCTCTTCTGCATTATCTCCAAAGCCTCCATGTCCTTAAGACCCTAATACAGACTTTCTAATCCGTGTTTTATAGTTATAAGTGTGCAGTGTAAACTTGGCTACTTTTAGAAATAGTTTAAGTGGTTGATATTAAAGACTGGATATGTTTAGTACTGTGTTAACTAGTGTTTTCTGCTACTCCATCTCAGCCTTTAAATAAGGAAGTTCAAATACAGAATGGGAATCAGGATGGAGCATCAGCTGGAAACTGGAGAGGGATGTTGAAAGGCTCATCCACATCAAAACCAGATGAAGGATCATCTGAAGAAAAGCCAAAGCAGCCTGCTGCGGGCAGTCCTCACAAGGGACCATCTGTAAATTTCCTTGATGTGGTAGGTTGCAATTAACTTTTCAGTTCTCTCTTCCTTGACTAACAGTGTTGCTGGAAAATGTGAACAGTTACGGCAATAGTCCTGTATGAAAGGTTCAACGTATCTTTTACCTTGTTAACACTGGTGCTTCTCCTTGCCAAATTCCTTTAAAGTTAGTCTGTCATTGTTTGTTGTTGCCTCTTAGCTCTTCACCTTGTACAGTCGGCCCTCCTTACCCACGAGAGATTGGTTCTGAGAACCCCTGCGGTTGCCAAAAAAACACGGATGCTCAAGTCCCTTATTTAACTTGTCTCAGTGTGGGTGGACTTTAGGACCCAAGGCAGCACAGGACCTGCTGCCCTCAGTGTTTCTGTTCCGTTGACTTATAATACCTATTACAATGTAAATGTTATGTAAATAGTTATACTGTATTGTTTAGGGAATAATGACAAGAAAAATTCTGTACATGTTCAGTACAGACACAACCATCGTAGCTCTTCTGGGAATGCTGATGCCGATTCTCCCGTGATCTTTAAGTTTTTGCGGCTGCTGCGCTTTACATAGCCAGCCAGCCAGCCATCCCTAGGACTAACACTTCCACGAATTTCAACTTCTTTCTGCTTTATTGTACAAATGCTCGATTCGTTCTTACTGACCTTACGGCTCACTTCGGAATGCGACATACCACTTTTCAAAAGATCTAATATTTCTAATTTCTCAGCGAGAGAGAGCACTTTACGCTCCCTCTTAGCCTTTGAGGAATTGCTTTGACCACGTAATTGCTTTTTAGGAGCCATTTTTTCACAGAAACAAAGTAACGATGGAATGAGACGCGAGGTGAACAATGCTCGAACTAGTGCTGGAGAGAGAACTTCCGGGTTTTCCTGATTCGCGGTTGGTTGAGTTGGCGCATATGGAACTCGCAGATAAGAAGGGCTGACTGTATTGACCTCTCTCTGTGTGAGAATGAAAAGTTAATTTTGGTACAGTGATTATATGCAGGTACTGATAAATCATCTGTGTGAAAAGGTTTATTTAGGATAGAGGGCAAATGAACAAGAGTGAACATTGCTTATTAATCATGTATTTTTATTGGAAAATCAAGCCAAAAGAGCTCAACTTTCAAAGTTAAAGTACATATGTCACCATATACAGCCCTAAGATTCTTCTTATGCAGGCATACTTATAGAACAGTAGTCAAACAGGATCAATGACCACTGTTCCGTTTTGTTTCCTTTTCCTTAGAGTTAAACCAGTTTCTCCATCAGAGTATTTGCAAACAATGCAAGCAGGTGCTTTTGTGTCTTTGTGTGTTGGCTATGATATGCAGTTATTAAAATGGATGTTATTTTTGTAGCGTGTTCCTGTTTCACGTAAACTTTCAGCACGGGAGCAACGAGATTGTGAAGTGATTGAAAGATTGATTAAATCCTACTTTTTGATTGTGAGAAAAAATATCCAGGACAGGTAAGTTTCTCTAATAACAGATGTTCCTATCTACTGTTCAACACTGGAAGTCTCTGTAATATTGTTTTAAATTCTATTTCAACTACAAATTAGAACACGAGAGTAAAAGGGAATGAAAATATTGAGGCCAAGACTGGATCAGACAGAAATCTGGCCTCCTGCTTATGTTCTTAGTTCATGTAACAAAAGCTGGGAAACGTGGTGGGCAGCAATGAATGCGTGAGTTTGGTTGTTGGTGACGCAGTGCGAGATTTAAAAACAGCTCGGGTGCATTTCGGCTTTTTTCTCAGTGGACAGCAATTGGCATGGGGCCAATAAAAATGAAGGAGGTGAAGCGAGTAGCCATTATTGGAATGGGCATTATTAGAGTGGTCTAGCTTTGGCTCAATAAGCTTGAGCAATGACAGGTGGATGTTCTAAGTAAGTAAAAAGTTACTATTAAGCTTTATTTTTTCAGATAGTACATAGCTAGTGCACTGAGAATGGATCTGGGCATAATTGTACAGATATATTCCTCATGTGAGATGTGGGAAACTTGGGACACCTCCGATCTCCTCCGTAACTATATCTGCATGAAATGCATAAAGTCGCAGCTCCGAAGAGAATGTGTTAAGGATCTGGAGCAGCAGCTTGACCTCTTGCTCATCAGAATGTGATGTGTAGGAACAGGGCCGGCCAGTGGTGTCAGCACTGGGCTTCAAGGCGATGGTTTTGTGTTCAAATCTGGCTAGGACCCTGACCCTGGAACAGCAATGGCTGGGGTTTCTGGGGGAAATTCAGAAGACGCAGAAAAGATTCATCCCAACGATGAATAAGTACCCTACAGAGAGAATGAGGCAACTGTGGCTGACAAGGGAAGTCAAAGTTGGCATCAAAGCAAAAGAAAGGGCTTATATTTTAAAAAAAAACACAAAAATTTGTGTGAAGTTAGAGGATTGGGAAGCTTTTAAAAATTAACAGAAGGCAACTTAAAAAAAAAAGCCGTAAAGAGAAAAAAGTGAAGGTAAGCTAGCCAATAATATAAGAGGATAAAGGTTTTTTCCAGATATACAAGTTGAGTACCACTTATCTGAAATTTTAAAATCCAAAAACCTTTGAAATCCAAATTTACTTTTGAGCACTGAGCTGATGTCATAAATGGAAAATTCCACACATTCCTGGGAAGATTCCCAGGTAATGAGCTGGTCTCTGCTCATCACAGACAGTTCTGAGAAATACCTCCTATATGTATTCAACAGAAGTTAATGAAAAATGAAGATCTCTATCATGGATTGAAAGAATGTATCCATCTGTGTCGGAGTGAACATATACCACTTAATGGTGTGCTAATTATGAAAAAAGCAGAAATCTATCATGACAAACTGAAAATTGAAGCTAATTGAATATTCAACAAGTTGGTTGCAGAAATTTAAGAAAAGACCCAGCATTAAATTTTTGAAGATAAAGCTGTTCACTAAGGATTTGTGAAAATTTAACACAATTGGTTTTATACCTTTCATAAAACTTTAAAAAAGTAAAATACAAATGCAGTGTACTACTACCTTTTAATCAAAACAGGGCATCAAAGGTGGTGACTGAAAGCCTGCTGTTTTTGTTGTTGCTCAATACCTGAGTTCAGGTATTCTTGCAATGCTGCTGTGATGCTTTTGTTATGCTGCACGCATTATATTTTCAATCGTACGTAATAATTTCTACTCAAGTACATGTATGATGAACAAGAGTAAGACAGACTGTTTACTGGTAGCACATAAATTCGGAGTTGGAAATGATGGCAACCCCAAGCTACCTCATTATATATTCCAAAATCTGAAACACTTCCAGCCCCAAGAATTTCGGTAAGGGGTACTTCACCTGTGTAAGAAGTTTTTTTTAAAAAAAAAAAAAAAAGAGAATAGATATCGGACCACTGGAAAATAATTCTGGAGAGGTAATAGGGATGAAGAGATAGCTGGGGAACTTAAGTCTTCAATGTGCAAGACACTAGCAGGGCGCCAGAAATGCAAGCGTGTCCAGGGTAAAAGTAAGTGTCGCTGCGATTACTAAGGAGAAGGTGCTTGTGAAGCAGAAAAGTCTAAAGGTAGATAACTCACCTGGACCATATGAACTACACGCCACGGTTCTGAAAGAAGTAGCTGAAGAGATTGTGGAGACGTTAGTGATTTTTCAAGAATCACTAGATTCTTGAATCGTTCGTGAGGACTGGAAAATTGCAAATGTCACTCCACTCTTTAAGAAGGGAGGGTGGCAGAGAAAGGAAATTAATGGCCAGTTAGCCTGACTTCAGTGATTGAAAAGATGTAGGAGTGTTGAGGAAGCAGGATGTCTGCAGTAGGACTTGAACAGATTGGGGGAATGGGCAAAGAAGAGGCAGATGGAATGTAGTATTAGGGAAGTGTATGGTCATGCAGTTTGATAGGAGGAATAGAGTTGGACTATTTTGTAAATGGGGAGGAAATTCAAAAAATTGGGGGCGCAAGAGGACTTGGGAAGCCTCATGGAAGATTCCCTAGAGTTTAACTTGCATGTTGAATCAGTATGGACTAGAATATAAAATCAAGGATGTAATACTGAGGCTTTAAGGCATTGGTCAGACATCTTGGAGTATCATCAGTAGTTTTGGACCCCTTATCTAAGAAAATGTGTGCTGCAATTGAAAGTCCAGAGGAGGTTCATGAGAATGATTCCAAGAATGAAATGGTTAACATATGAGGAGCATTTGATGCCTCTGGGCCTGTACTCACTGAAGTTTAGAAGAATGAGTGGGGATCTCATGGAGACCTTATCAAATATTGAAAGGTCTGGATAGAGTGGAGAGGATGTTTTCAATTTTGGGGGAAGTCTAGAACCAGAGAGCACAGCCTCAGAATTGAGGGACATCCATTTAGAACAGAGATGAGGGAAAATATCTTTAAGCCAGAGGGTGGTGAATCTGCAAAATTCTTTGCTACAGACAACTGTGCAAGCCAAGTCATTGGGTATATTTAATGCAGAGATTGAAAGGTTCTGGATTAATTAGGGCATTAATGGTTACAGGGAAAAGGCAGGAGAATGAGGTTGAGATTGATAATAAATCAGTCTTGGTGGAGCAGACTTGATGGGATGAATGATCTAATTCTGTACTTGTAAAATATGTATCCTGTGCAGGCCAAGTGAAGTTGGAGGTTGATAGGTTCTTGATTAATCAGTGGGTCAAAGGTTATGAGGAGAAGGCAGGAGAATGGGGTTGAGAGGGATAATATATCAGCCATGATGGAATGTTGGTGCTGACTCAATGAGCTGAATAGCGTAATTCTGCACCTGGGTCTTAGGTCTTACCTCATTCTTGATGAGTGCCAGCAGGTTCTGAGAACTAGATGGCTACTCTGTCCTGTAGTTCTTGAATTCCAAAGCTGTGGGGAAAAAGGCTGTACTCGTACACCCTATCTGTACCCTTCATGATTTCTTCTTCTGTGTAACTATGACTGAAGTCCCAAACTGCTTAGTCTCTCTCCACAACTCAGTCCCAACATTGTCCACCTGAATCCCCTCTGCCTCTTTTGAAGCTTAATGACTTCCTTCCTATATTAGTCTGACAAAAAACAAAGAATATTCCAAATATCCTTGTACAATTGTAACATACAAATTTGTATACACAGTAACCTGGCCTGATAAAGCCAGTGTGTCAAAACCTTCCTTAATCACCCCATCTATCGGTGACGCTACTTCCAGTACTTGGTGCACTTAGGTCCGTCTGTTGTACAACGCATACCACGGTCATACAGTTCACTGTGAAAACTCTACTTTGATTTGTCTTCCCAAAATGCAATACCTCGTAATTATCTAAATTAAACAAATGTCCATGTCTATGACACCACCTATTTTGGTGTCTTCATCCTAAAAGCCTGGGCAGGTTTAGTATATGACCTGATATTCAGGACTGTGCACATTCTCTCTACAAAGCTGCCTGATTTGCTGTGTATTTCCAGCAATTTCTGTTTCTATTTAAGTCTTCATTACACTACTGCTTTTTGAAACCTTTTCAGTTTTCCCTATTACAATGTAATGGGATGGATGGTCTTGGGACTTCTGCCATTCAACAGTTTTATGTCTATTCATAATTAGCTTTATTTTAAACAGATAACGTTATTATATTTAATTTATTGACATTTACTTAGTTACTGAAATGCATCTCATTGACACGAGGCTGTGCCCTTTCACCTTGGGGATTTGAGTTGAAATGCAAACAATCAGGTTAACTGGATCTACTCTGTGCTGAAGTTAGTTTGAGAATGTTTGAAGATGGAATGGAAAATTTTACTTCAGTACTGGCTTGGTTGATCCAAATGAGTAAAGAAAGTTAATGATTTGAATGATCACTTGAATGCATAGAAATTGTAATTAAGGTGTAGAATAAAGTAATACTGTACAAACCCCATTTCCAGAAAAGTTGGGATATTTTCCAAATGGAATAAAAACAAAAATCTGTGATATGTTAATTCACGTGAACCTTTATTTAACTGACAAAAGTACAAAGAAAAGATTTTCAATAGTTTTACTGACCAATTTAATTGTATTTTGTAAACATACACAAATTTAGAATTTGAAGGCTGCAACACACTCAACAAAAGTTGGGACAGAGGCATGTTTACCATTGTGTTACATCTCCTTTTAATAACACTTTTTAATCGTTTTGGAACTGAGGATACTAATTGTAGTGGATTTGCAATTGGAAATTTTGTCCATTCTTGCTTGATATAAGACTTCAGCTGCTCAACAGTCCGTGGTCTCCATTGTCTGATTTTCCTCTTCATGATGCGCCATACATTTTCAATAGGAGATCGATCTGGACTGGCAGCAGGCCAGTCAAGCACACGCACCCTGTGTCTACAAAGCTACGCTGTTGTAGCCTGTGCAGAATGTGGTCTGGCATTGTCCTGTTAAAATAAGCATGGACGTCCCAGGAAGACACGTCGCCTTGATGGCAACATATGTCTCTCTAAAATTCTAATATACGCCTCAGAGTCAATGGTACCTTCACATACGTGCAACTCACCCATGCCGTGGGCACTGATGCACCCCCATACCATCACAGATGCTGGCTTTTGCACCTTTCACTGATAACAATCTGGATGGTCGTTTTCATCTTTGGCACGGAGAACTCGACGCCCGTTTTTTCCGAAAACTAGCTGAAGTGTGGACTCATCTGACCACAGCACACGGTACCACAGTCTTTCAGTCCATCTGAGATGAGCTCGGGCCCAGAGAACTCGCCGGCATTTCTGCATAGAGTCGGTGTATGGCTTCCTCCTTGCGTAATACAGTTTCAAGTTGCATTTCTGGATGCAGCGACAGACTGTGTTGAGTGATAATGGTTTTCCGAAGTACTCCCGAGCCCAGGTGGCTATAATTGTCACAGTAGCATGATGATTTCTTAGGCAGTGCCGCCTGAGGGCTCAAAGATCACACGCATTCAACAGTGGTTTCCGACTTTGCCCTTTACGCACTGAGATGTCTCTGAATTCTCTGAATCTTTTCACAATATTATGTACTATAGATGTTGAAAGACCTAAATTCTCTGCAATCTTGAGTTGAGAAATATTCCTTTTGAACTGACGAACAATTCTCTCACGAATTTTAGCACAAAGGGGTGAGCCACGACCCATCCTTGCCTGTAAAGACTGAGCCTTTGATGGGTGCTACTTTTATACCCAGTCATGATACCTCACCTGCTACCAATTAACCTGCTTAATGTGGAGTCTTCCAAACAGGGGTTACTTGAATATTCTGTGCACTTTTCAATCTTATTTTAACTCTGTCCCAACTTTTGTTGAGTGTGTTGCAGCCATCAAATTCTAAATTTGTGTATATTTACAAAATACAATTAAGTTGGTCAGTAAAACTATTGAAAATCTTTTCTTTGCACTTTTGTCAGTTAAATAAAGGTTCACGTGAATTAACATCACAGATTTTTGTTTTTATTGCATTTTGGAAAATATCCCAACTTTTCTGGAAATGGGGTTTGTATATTAAGCTTAGAATTGATTGAAAATAAGCACATTTCAAATGGACACAATGCAGCTGTGGGGTCAAATTCACAATTAAAACTGCAATCCTCTTCTTCCAGGTAACTAGCTGATTTAATGCTGTTTTCATTTGCCTGTGTAGTTGCTGTGAATATAATGCAATGTAATTTGTCAATAAAAGTAACATTCATATTCTTCTGCACTTTTCAGTGTGCCAAAAGCTGTAATGAATTTCCTAGTTAATTATGTAAAAGACAATCTTCAAAGTGAACTTGTTGGTCAACTGTACAAGTCAATGCTGTTAGAAGACCTTCTTACTGAATCTGAGGACATGGCCCAGCGCCGGAAGGAAGCTGCAGACATGCTGAAGGTATTAACTATTAATCTTCTTAAACCTCAATTTATAGAATTGCATTGCTTATTTGTGAATTATGCCTTGATGAAACTGCTTTGTTGGCCTTCAAAGGTTTTTAAATAAAAGCAAATGTCTGATTTTTTTTTTTCTCATGTTTTTATGGCCTGATTGAATCAAACTTGCTCAAGGGAACCATGTGCATGAGCGTTCTAGAATAACCATTTTCTGTCTATGGCAATTGTTTTATCTTATACAATGCTATTTTCTTGGTGAATTCTTCTGCCTAACCAGTTAAGAGATGTATATAAATACTGACACATAAAACCTGACTGACTGTTCTTCTTCCCACACAGGCCCTGCAACGAGCCAGTCAGGTTATTGCAGAAATACGAGAAACACATCTGTGGTGAGACCTACTGCCACATATTCTAAAGTTTGCCTAAGAGGACACGGCAATTACTTGAATGTTGCTGAATTGAAAAATGCACTGTTTATTTGCTTAACTTGTTTTAAAAAAATATATATTTATGAACTGTTGGTTCTGGTACTGAAGGAACTATAGAAACCCAATGCCATAAATTTTTTTTTGTAGTTGTTCCTGTTGTGTAATATTGGCTCATAGTTTTTGTGGTGATAGAAAACATTGTAAGTTTAACTTGGAAAATAGAAACCTTTGGAATCTTGTGCCTCCAATCCTCTCATGTTTCCTTGTTATGTAGGTAGTGATTTCCTAATAAGTTTTATATCGTCTCAAAAATACTTAAAACAACTACTCATTTGCCCATGAAACACTTAAAAATTTCCACTTTACTTTCAGAATAGTCTGTTTAGAGATTGAAATAATTTTTAACTTTTACCCTGTTGTTGAGAGCAAAGGACCAAATTCCAGCTTTATGAACGTTTCTTCCTGATTTACAAACCTGCAGACCTAGCAAATTCTAACATCTTTCCCACTACGTTCCTGAAGTGGGAGAAATGGATCCTCTGGAATGAGAGCTGATGCTGGGACCAGGTCATAAGCAGCAGACCATCACAGCAAGAGTTGGAGGGAGCAACCAGCAGAAAAGGTTGATTATGAGAAGTCCAGGACAGAGGGAGAAGGCTAGTTGTAAATAAATTAGGAGCTCCCCTTTTGTTATTTATCTTAGTTCGGTTAGATCTGAAGACTGAATCAGGGACAAGTGGAACAGTTATGCCTTAGTAAAAATATTAGAGTAATGAAGTGTTATCAGTGAGAATGCAGTCATGACACTGAGATTATAAACTAAGCCCAAATTTGATCTAATGAGTTTTGCGTAAGCTAATTGTGTGATAATTGTGTAATTGTATGCTGCTCCCCAAATCAAGTGATATGTAACTTATTGACTTTTTTTTTGTAGCTGGTTTACTGTTGTCAAGCTTCCATTATTTTGGGTGATGCAGTGTAAATTTGTTGATACAGAAATACATTAGGTTTCTCACCAATGTCATCACAGTCATAAAAGTCACTTCGCATAATACATCTTACACTAATGTAATTTTTATATTACTTTTGTAACTTAACACACAACATAGATTAATTCAGATCCAATGTACTTTAAGGAAACAATACTTGGAAATCAGGAGAAAGTATTTCATTCAATTCAACTGCTCAAAATGAATAAAATAAATGTTAATACAGATATCAAGAGTCATGAATCAACCAAGGTTGCTTCCAGGCTCCAGAGGTGTCCGATATTTCTTGTTCCTAATGGCTTTTTGATTAGTAGTATCTCAAGAACTTTCGATTGCTTCATTGTTGCCAACACCCAATGCATGATCTTTGCTGCTGTTTTTCTTGGTATTGGAGTAAGACATCCATCAGTAATGCACAGAATAACTATAATACAGTCACTGAAACAGTTTGTAAGAAGCTGATGATGAGAGGCTGAGAAACTGGTGCAAACATCAGTATGAACTAGAATCTATTCAGGATTATTAATGTTGAAGCTATCTAATCTTGGTGCAAGAGACTGAAAGGTAATGCAGTTATGCATGATATTTGTCCTTTGGGGAAAAACTGGAGGAGCTTGACCTAGTTGACTGTTACCATGTAACTTACTCTCAGTTCTTTTTGGGTATGAAAGATTCAAATGTGGAAAAACCAAAATTTAAAAAATCAGAATCAGGTTTATTATCACTGGCATGTGACGTGAAATTTGTTAACTTAGAAGCAGCAGTTCAATGCAATACATAATCTAGCAGAGAGAAAAAAATAATAACTAAATAAAATAAAACAATAAATAAAGTAAATCAATTACTTATATAGAATAGGTTATTTAAAAAATGTACAAAAACAAATACTGTATATTTAAAAAAAAAAGTGAGGTAGTGTCCAAAGCTTCAATGTCCATTTAGGAATCGGATGGCAGAGGGGAAGAAGCTGTTCCTGAGTGTGTGCCTTCAGACTTCTGAACCTCCTACCTAAGGGTAACAGTGAGAAAAGGGCTGGAGGTCTTTAATAATGGATGCTGCCTTTCTGAGACACTGCTCCCTAAAGATGTCCTGGGTACTTTGAAGGCTAGTGCCCAAGATGGAGCTGACTAGATTTACAACCTTCTGCAGCTTCTTTCAGTCCTGTGCAGTAGCCCCTCCATACCAGACAGTGATGCAGCCTGTCAGAATGCTCTCCATGGTACAACTATAGAAGTTTTTGAGTGTATTTGTTGACATGCCAAATCTCTTCAAACTTCTTTTTAAAGAAAAAGTATAGCCGCTGTCTTGCCGCCTTTATGACTACTTCAGTATGTTGGGACCAGGTTAGATCCTCAGTGATCTTGACACCCAGGAACTTGAAGCTGCTCACTCACTCTACTTCTGATCCTCCTGAAGATTGGTATGTGTTCCTTCGTCTTACCCTTCCTGAAGCTCTTTCGTCTTACTGATGTTGAGTACTAGGTTGTTGCTGCAACACAAACACCTATGTCAGGATGCTGTTCATCAATTATAGCTCAGCAGTTAATACCATCATTCCCACAGTGGTTAACTTAAAGTTGCAGTTTCCTGAAAAATGTCTCCATGGGTTTGAAGATCAGTTAAAATTAGTCCTATTAGGTTCTCATTAGAACTAGTGAGTATTACTAAAGTAATGTGATTATTATCATAATAGATGTCAAACAGAAATATCATTTCAGTAGTGACCTGAATTTAAAACTGCAAATAATTAAAATAATAATTGTTGAGAGAATTGTCTTCAGAAGCATTGTTTTCTTTACCTATATATGGGGTAGTCGAATGCTTCTCTCTCTCAGATCAGAATCGGGTTTAATAATACTGTACTGGCATATTTAGTGAAATTTGTTTTTTTAAATTTTTCTATGCATTTCTACAATAGAACTACAGGAAAAAAACATCAACAAAATGGAGATTTATACAGTGCAAAACAAACAAGTCCAATATATAATTCATAACAATAAAAAAACACCCAAAATAAAATCATGTAAGATTAGTATCCACCCCAACCTCCCATGAAATTTGTTAACTTTGCAAATGCATTTACAATGCAATACATGACAAATAGAAATACTTAATGAGTGAGTCATTGTATATGTATATTAATAGTTAAGTTTAAAATAAGTAGTGCAAAAAACAAAGTAATAGCGAGGTAGTGTTCACGGGTTCAACGTCCATTCAGATATCGGGTGGCAGAGGGGAAGAAGCTGAGTGTGCGCCTTCACACTTCTGTACCTGCTTCCTGACGGTGACAATGAGAAGACGGTGATGGGGTCACCTTCCTGAGCCACCACACCTTGAGGCTTGTACCTATGATGGAGCTGGCTAATTTTACAACTTTCTGCAACTTCCTTTCATCTTGTGTAGTTGCCTCCCCCACTCCCCCATACCAGACATGCAGCCAGTCAGAATGCTCTCCATGGTACATCTGTAGAGTTCGAGTGTTTTAGTTGACAAACCAAATCTCTTCAAACTAATGAAATATAGTCACTGTCTTGCTGCCTTTATAGCTGCATCAGTGAGTTGTGACCCAGGTTAGGCCCTCAGAGATATTGATACCAAGGAACTTGAACTTGAAAATCATTTCATTTTACAATTAAGGTATTAGTAACCTAAGGCAGTTTTAGTGTGCTGTCTTTATCATGAAAGCCAGTGAAAACTGAACCCCTTCACTAGTAATGGTGAACAATTGGTATCATAGAAACCAACTGTTCCTGCTGCTCATTGTGTAATTTTAAAGCACTGAGATTGACATTTCATCTGTTCTCCTTTGTACCGAATGTGTAGTAATGCTCAGCTCCTTTGCCTTCAATGTAATTGAGCTAAAGAACAGAAGTAAAATAGTAAATACAGTGCCACCTGGTCAAGGGGTGACTTTTAGCATCCATATTATAAACTAGCCATTGTTAAAGTGAAATTACCATTAATCCAATTGCCTTTTTACCATACATAATAGCAATTTTTATCACAAATTCAGATGTACTGAAGTACATTACCTCAAGGTGGCACCATATATGCAACTGTATCACAAGTGACAAGAAATTTCACACCTGACTGGAAGATACAACTGATTATAGTAGTTCTACAGTTAAAACTTGCTCTTGAAGGGAAAATTGTTTATGTCAAGTGGGGAGGAAAAAAAAAACAAGACTTCAAAGCATACTTTGTTGCAGTAGATATTTATAAAATGAACAATTATAACACAAAAAAAAAACTTCACAACTGATTTTTGACCTGATGTCAACAGAAATATTTTCAGTATGGTTTTCTGGATAATCAGCAGTGCTGGGTGTAACTGGTAACTGAAACCAATTGAATTACCACATTCAAAGAACTGAAACTGGGATCTTCTTATGCTTGTGATTGTATTGAGCAAATTGTATTTAACACAAAGATTGTGGGAATAAGGTAATGCATGTCTATTAAGTGAATACTATTTGTATTAATTTAGTTCTCATTTCTGTTCACTAGATAATTGTGTTCATAGTAGATCACTGTAATAGTCTCATCATCATCTTTGTGACTCTCAAGTCTGCCTTTTAAACTTGTCTGCTTGTAGGGGTTTGGTGGTATATCAAGGAGAATTTCCTGTTGGCTTGCAGCAAGACTTACATGGCTTGAATGTGTTTCATTTCATTAACTTGTATGTAATACTGTAAAGCATTGCAGAAGAATGTTAACAATGAAAAATCTCAACTAACAAATTTTAAATATTGGTGTTGCATATGTTGGGGAGTTTTGTTGTTTTTATTTGTACTTTGGTATATGTACCCCACAACCATGCCATTTAATCAGTAACTTAATTCAAATCCTTGATGTTTTTCATTAAGGCACGTGAACAAAATAAATTTAAATTGCCATAAGTACATACAGGATGTTTTGTACATTAGCTATTTGTCTTGCAATAAATACAATGCATAAAGCAACTGCACAACTGTATGCAATCCTCAGTATAATCAAACCTTTGAAGCTCTGTGAAGCAATTGAATGGAAGCTTCAGCCTAGGTACTGCAGACAGGGTAATGGACTCTGGTGCAGAAAGGTACAAGTACAATGACTCCAGAGTTTTAAGTGACATCATCATTATGCATCACCAATATGTGACATACTAATAGGATGACTCTCAGCTTTACTTTAGTGCCTGGGTTGTTCTCAGTAGGAAGATCAAGGTCATAATAACATCCTAGCCTTGAGATCATGCTAGGCAGCCACTGCTAATCACAGCTATGACAACATTAGATGTCAACCAGAATCCTGTATGCCTAGAGGGATGACTTTGTCTATTTTAATGCTGACAAGGGTAAAGTATTCTTTGCACTGAGATTTACAAACAATGGAAACATCAAAGGTCCGGGCTGCTATTGCCTATACAGCCACCAGCATGCTTGGGGCTCAATGCACAGAACAGTGTTCTGTTCCCTTAATGTACAGGTAGTTCATGACAAGTATTTTCTTACGCCGACTGTCTTGTATCAGCTGCATGGTGACGCAGCCATTGTGACTTGAGTTTAATTGTAGGTTTTTGCTGGTGCCCTGTGATTTTTCCCTCACATCCTAGATATGTCCCCAAAGTTTGAGCATGACAACTAGCAGAGGTTCCCAACCTTTTTAGGTTGTGGATCAATGCATTAAGCAAGGGGTCTGTGGTCTCTACATCAGGAAACCCTAAGAATCAATCATAATAATAGCTCTGGGCAAGATCCAAAGAGAAGGGCATTTATGAGAGAGAATAAGTTTCAGGGTTACAGGAAAGTAAGGAGGGAATGGCACTGAAGGGGACGACTCTGCTAGGAACCAACTTGAACTAACCATTATTCAGTAAGTCATGGAAGAAGATAATTATCTTGGTGCCATGGTCTTAAATCAGATGTGGGCCATTTCCAACAACATGACAAAAACTGATTGGGCACAGGTACTGGAGGTAAAAAGATCATTTAATGAGTGAGATTTAAAAGTGAGATTGAGTTCAGACTGCATGTCCTTCAGGATAGGAGGCAAAGACAGTAAGATTAGCCAAAGGAAGTTGAAGGTTTTCACAGGAGATAGGTGGCACTGGTGATGAACTGATTGTTTCAAAGTTTGAGAGTAATAGGAGAGAAAGTTTGGGGATATAGAATTTGCCTTAATCCTCTGCCAAAGCCATTACAAAACTTTACATATTAGAAGCATGCAGGTAGCCAGGGAAAGAGTCGGGACCAATGGAGAAATGTATGTGTGAAAGCGTTAACGAATGAAGAGTGTATAATTACTTAGGCCTTGTATTTGCTGGAGGTCAGAATGAAGGGAAATCTCATTGAAACCTTTTGACTATTAGAAGACTTCATGAAGTGTTTGTAGAGAGGATGTTTCCAATATTAGATTACTGTATGTTGCAGTGTAGCCACTGCACATGCACCCTGGCTGTTAGATGACTAGTTCCCTTCTCTTCAAATCTACCCTTGATGAATAATGAC
This sequence comes from Mobula birostris, assembly GCF_030028105.1. Classification (NCBI taxonomy): domain Eukaryota; kingdom Metazoa; phylum Chordata; class Chondrichthyes; order Myliobatiformes; family Myliobatidae; genus Mobula; species Mobula birostris. The sequence continues at coordinate 35,733,455 of NC_092378.1, read as the reverse complement.
AAACTTGTGGCTATATTGGGCTATCTTCATATTACCATTACTATTTAGTTGATGTACTCTGGGATGACCAACCCTAAGGCAAGCCAAATGTGTTTGTCATGAGTCTGCGCAGGGAAGTGAACCGTGGTTCTGAACAGATAATGAGTGATTTTGTTGTACACCTAATCTGCTGGGACCTTGACTACACAACCATCATTCCATCCTCCAGAATGGCACCTGACAGACACATAGTCACCCAGAGCCTCCAAAGAAGCTGTCTGTGCAATCACAGTAGGACCCTTGCTGACACTGGATAAGTAAGTGTGCAGAGCACAAATATCTGCTCCTGCAGAATAGGGATAAATTCGTACGTGCTGAGTGGTAGTGTCCCTTTCATTGTGGACAAATATGAACCATTCCTTTGCACCTGGAGAGAACTATAAGCTGCTCCTGGAGACCTTCTTTTGTCAGATGCGAATGGCAGCCTGCTCATTGACAATATCTATTGCTCCTTCCTCGCATGGATACATATTTTACAGGAACAGAATCAGACCATCCCATTAACTCTACCATGACTGGTTTATTATCCCCCTCGACCTCATTCTCCTGCCTTCTCCGTGTAACCATTAATGCCCTAATTAATCAAGAATCTATCAACCTCTGCCTTAAGTGTACCCGATGACTTGGCTTGCACAGCTGTCTGTGACAGAATTCCACAGATTCACCACCCTCAAAAGAAATTTATCTGATCTAAATGGATGTCCCTCAGTTCTGAGGCTATGCCCTCTAATCTCAGATTCCCCCCAATATCAGGAGGGAGGAGAAGATGGCAGTGCGACGCAGCTGGCAGCAGTCACTCTGGTGGTGATATCTGTTATCTGTCAAGTAGGGTGCCATGCACAATCCTGATTTGATGGAGACAGATGTGAGAGCATGGAAGAACATCTGGTGAAACTTCTGAAATGCTTGCTTCACTGCCGCTGCTACTGTGTGATCCAGAATCTCTGGAGGGGAAGGCCCCGAGTTCTCGGCTTTGCTTGTTGTTCGGCTGCCAGGGCGGGGTCAAAGCGCTCGGCAGAGGATGGTGCTCAGTGTGCAGTTGGGTGCTTCCAATGGTGCTGCATCGGCAAGTTTGCAGCGCTTGGAGGTTCATGGAAGGGAGAGTTTCTCCCTTCTACCATCTGCGTGAGATGATGGGACTATCAGGACTTGAGACTTTTTTTTACCCTGCCCATGTTCTGCTCTTTATCAAATTACGGTATTGCTTTGCACTGTTGTAACTATGTTATAATTATGTGGTTTTGTCAGTTTTAGTCTTGGTTTGTCCTGTGTTTCTGTGGTAACATTCTGGAGGAACATTGTATCATTTTTTAATGCATGAATTTCTAAATGACAATAAACGAGGGCTGAGTGTCTTCATAATCTAAAACCTAAATCTAAAATATCGGGGCATCCTCTCCACAACCACTCTATCCAGACCTCTCAATATTCAATAGGTTTCAATGAGATTCCTCATTCTAAACTCCAGTGAGTGCAGGCCTGGAGCCATTAAACATTCCTCATACATTAAGCCTATCATTTCAGAGATCATTCTCATGAACAACCTCTCCAATGCCTTATAAAGCCCCAGCATTACATCCTGCTTTTGTATTCTACTCCTCTCAAATTGAATAACATCTTCCTTACCACCAACTCAACCAGCAAGTTAATCCTGCATGAGGACACCCAAATCCTCGCACCTCTGATTTTTGTATTTTCTCTCATTTACAAAATAGTCTGCCATTATCCCTTCTACCAAAGTGCGCAACCATGCACTTACCTACATTATATTCTATCTGCCACTTCTTTGCCGATTCTCCCAATCTGTCTAAGTCTTTCTGCAGACACCTTGCTTCAACACTACTTGCCCTTCCACTTAGTATCGTCATAACTTTCACAAAACCATCAATTCCTTTATTCAAATCATTAACAAACATTGTGAAAAGCAGTCCCAACACCGAGCCCTGTGGCACACACAGAGTCACTAGCAGACAACCAATTAAGGACCCCCTTGTTCCCACTCTTTACCTCCTGCCAGTCAGCCAGCTGTTACAAGAATTACTCCTTGTAATAATGAGGCACGGAGAGAATCTGTATTTACCAAAAAGCAACTTTTATTGTCTCAACTAAAAAGCATGTGGGTTCACAAACTAACACACACCCACTAGAATTCCCTGACCCTCCATGAACAGTCAATGAAGCAAAATGGTATTACCCAGGAAAGAAGTCTGTGCCGGCCAGGCTTCCCTCGTAGTCCCGGTCTCCACGTGTCCCTGGGGTCTTCCTTATCCGCAATGGTTGGTCTCTAGTTTCTGGAGAGTTATCACCGTTACATATTTGGAGCTCCTGACTCTTTTAGTGTTCCTCATCAGTTCAAGAATAGATCTCCATGCATTGGCTTAAGGTCACCTGATCTACCTCCCTATCATTGTCAAACAAAAGCACCCTGTTCTTTTGTTCTGGCTTTGACTCATTTAAAATTTCTACTATGTAAGTATCAAGTCCATATTTGGATTCCGTAACTTCCATAAAAATGTGACATTTTTACATTCCATTTAAATTCAGTTTTATTGATTTTCAAAAGTGAAGGTACAAACATTTCTTGATTTCAAAGATAAGTTCAGTAAGTTTTACAACACAAGTTTCATTTGTATATACATCAATCTCTTGTGTTCACACACACAAAATTATCAGAGCTCAAAAAGGCATTAATATGCAATTTATATATTGAAGCACTATCCCTTATTTTTAAGTTACAGAACACATCCGTATATAAATGTTATTGTTGGAAAGGATAAATTTCACCATTTCTATCGACTGCTGTGAAACCTAACCTAGGGATCCTCCTACTGGCAATATTCTACATGCATTTTCCATGCTTATATATTTTAAACAGTTGCCAGTATAAACATATATTGATTAATTAATGAATATCGTTCATGATAAAGTGCAAAAATAATATTGTTCTGTCTTGGGTCAGCATACCAGTCCAAGGCTGCTTTTCAGAAGCAACATCCCCCTATATTTACACATCTTCTGCAAGATTTGCTTTAACCTGAGGAAATAAGCAACTTGGACACCTGTGGATGCATTTTTGATACAATATTTTGTAATGTTACTGATAAAAGTTTACAAAAATCATCGGCAATAAAGATTAGAAATTAACCTCTTCTGGCTGTATGAATTCAGGCTTCTGACACTTGAAAATTTTATTGATTAGGATCTCAAACAAACAACTAACTGAAGTCAAGCAAATAGCTGATTTTAAATATCATGACTTTTTTGCATTACTGAGAAAAATAACTAAGTTTCATCATTTTCAAAGTAGATATACCATTGAAAGAAACCAAGCTCACACATTTCTGAGAACATCCATGCTGGAGATTAAATGTATGCAACACATTCAAACATCAAGACATGAAACTCAAGGCTTACATTCAAACAGAACACAATACTCTGTCAGAACTTATGGATTTTCCTTAATCTTAGAGCCACTGCTGAAAAAGATCCTTTTAAAAATGCCACCTTATCCATTATGCATCATGTTGGAATATCTTGGCAGCAATACAAATCTTCCTGTCAAATGATGTTGCAACACTAAGAACATTCATAAAGTCAGTTTCAAATTGTTTCCTGCCTTAAAAACAGTAAATGTAAGGAAATTTCAAAAAAACCAGAAACAAAAAAGTAATCACGGACATAAAAACATTGTCAAGACAACTCTGTACAATCTAAATGTGTTTGTAGGGTTTTATTCAATCTTGAGTGTTCCGACAAAGCTTTAAATTGTACAGATGTTGAACCTGGAATCTGAGAACTATTTTTGTATGAGATTTTGTTGACTATTTCTAACCACTTCTGACTATTTAATGCCACTTATGATTGTAATGTCCATGCGATACATAAAAAGGAGAAAATCAATACAAGTGTAAAATAACCAAGCACATCAAAATTGAGAGGGGATATTGCTGTTTTTGTTAGTTTATAAATCATTAACTTATTGCTGTGTATAGTATAATAAACAATAGTGGTAGAATATTTTAGTACTTGAATATTACCCCTTTCTGCAATGGAAGCACTTTTGATTTATTATTTAAACTTTCATCAATTTTGCAATATCAACAAGCACTAAATTTAAAACAGTTCAGTCCCCTTTAATTAACAATTAAGATATTCCATGAATCAAACAAGCAGAGTTGACAGGGTGAATGGCATAAAAATTGGCACACACATAACAGAAATCTAAATTTGCAAAATAAATGTTGCAATTGAATCCCTAAAACTGAAAATTACTGTAATAAAGTACCATTATTAAGAACTTAAAGGTACACCAAAGGACGCTTGGGCATTAGAAATTAATGATTGCATTGTGTTCGTCACATTTGTATAAAACAGGTACCTGATTTGTGTTTGGTTTAGCTTAATTTAAATGTAACAATTAATGAATTAATCATATTTTCAGAGTTAGGAAATTATACTTTCCTAAACTATTAGTACATCTAAAAAGCTCTTTTCATATTTTGTTGCTGACATTGGTTTGCTTTCTCTTTAAAAGAAATATATTAAAAAATCTGAAAAATGATAATGTACCATTGGCACAATAAAACATAATAAGCAAAAATACAAGAAAGGGCATGAATATTTTGTTGATTTGAATTGGTGCATAAATAACAGCAAAAGGGTAAAAACATTATTTGTTGAAAATTCATATTAAGAAACTGACAGAAGTTTAGTTGGGGAATATAGGTTCTTTAAGCTATGGAAAATTTTACTGAATGAAAACTAAATAGAATGTGAAATTTATCATCCAGTACATTAGGAAAGCATCTGTGTTAAATCTAAATATTAAAACCAAAGGAATAATGGAAAAGAATAGGATATGTATTCAAAACTGGATTCCTGCAGGAATCAAATGAGGTTAAAATTGAAAATGTTTACCAATTTACCTTAGAAATAAAACTGGACTACATAAACAATAAATTAGGAAAATCAATATTGTTGGATTTATATTTTTCTAACATCATATTATTCTAGTTTTTCTCACCAAGGTTATTGATGTTTCACAATCTACATTAATTTTCAGTCTGTTTTCTATAGTTAGGAGTCAAATGGTGAAAGATTGGAATGTCCATATATAAATTCATAAAAGGTACTTAGAAATTGTGTATTTCAAGAAAAGGCAGTTTGTAATGAATGTCATGAAAGTTTCAATAGAAAAGTACTATGCAACAAATGTATAGTTATGGCATACAACAGTTAAAAAAGTGCTCAAGCTCCAAACATGAAGCTGAATTACTATTATTTTGATAAAGCATTTGGCAGTACCATTTGATTTTCTACATGCAAATACACATACTAATTATAGATGTGTTTTTTTTTGTAATAGTTTTAATGGTGGCCAAAGTAAAATTGTGCTTTAGTGTTTCCAAGTATTTACATTTAATCATCAATAAGGGAATCACTGTACAATAGTCAACAATCATGAAGCACTTAGAAAGCCATCTTAGGCATTTCACAACTCCATAATAGTCTTTTTTAAATGTTCAGGGACTCATTTAAAAAATATTATTACTAGTAATAGCTTTTTTAAAATGAGTCCCTGAACAGTGAAAATAATCTGATTTCCAGAATTGTCAGGACCTCAAACTTATATAATTATAATTTAGACTTTCTGTTATTTTTGTGTGCTGATGTTTGAGTTGTAATTCATTTTAATGTCAATGTGAATTATACTGCATAAATATAAAATTAGCTTTAAATTTTATTTTAAAAATTGACTATGTAGTTAAGGATTATTTCACAGACTGATCCTATCTTCAAAAATTTGGCTAAAACATTTTATTTCATTTCCTTTATAAAATAACCTTTAGTTACAGCTTTTCTCCCAAGTGCAAAAATAATTTAACAGTTTGAATCTGATGTTAACCACCGAACTAAAAAATCCTGTACTAAATTTGCAGTTGATGGGTAGAACATAAAAATCATGGGTAGTCACCTTTAATAATTTAACTTTGATGAAGATTTTGTTTGGACACCTCAAGGCAGAGATTACACACTAATCTATTTACCAGAGGCATCCATAACCAACATGCTTTTCTACAAAATGTGATCAGTATTCTTTTGTGCTCTATGGTAATCTTAAATTGATTCTTTAATTAGAACTCAAATTCCTCCCCCCCTCCACTTCCACTAATGACCTGAAAGTTGAGAACTTTACACAATTTTGTAAATCGCTATTGCAAGAGAACACTATTTTCACTATTTCAAAATCAGGATGAACACCATAAATTTACAAAGATTTTGTATTAAGGGATGTACTTTATGGAATGAAATAACCATAAATGCATCACATAAAATGAAGGCATATGGATTTTTTTTAAATGGAGGGGTAGAGGTCTGAAGAACATTGAAATATCACTAGAGTATAGTTTTCAGTTGCAGGTCTGTCTGGAAGATTTTCATTGTTTGGAAATCGGTTTGGTAAAATTGTCAGATTATTAGTATAATAGATATCCTAATGTATGCAGTGTTCAGACATGTAATCCTTTGTAGTGGTTTTCTCCTTTTCTACACAATCAGAATCTGATTTATTATCACTGACTTATATGATGTGAAAATATAGAAGTATACAATGATAAAAATATTTCACCAATTGTTTAAAATTGTGAGTCCTTAAAATTTATTCACAAAGTTTCTGGCTATATAGTTTGAATTATTGAATATAAAAATTAGAAGATGTATATCAAATCTTTGAAAACAAAATGTTGCATGAAATACCAGTACTCTTTCATTCTGCGTTTTAATGAGTGCAGTGATTGATACTTATGGAAAATGATCCATTCAGTTTTGAGTTTCATAGTAAATTATTTGATTTTCATCTTGCTGAAACACAATTGATTAGGTTCAATATTTAGGGTAATGAAAATAGATACTTTAGCATTCTTGATAACTTACAGTCATTAACTATAGATTAGTTTATAACAAATCTTCCTTAATTACAAATATCTCAATTATACACTGGATTTATCAATTTAAAAATATACTGTAATCTTGATCAGATGAAATAAACTACATAGTCTCACAAGGCACACCAGCCAATCATGTTAAGCAAACCTGAGAAAAGCACTGAGTAACAATTCTTGGCTAATAAGTAATCCTTGCACTTATTATTCTTAGTAGTGCTTGAAGATTTATAACTTTGAACACTGGTGACAAGCTACATTATTTCTTAATACATATCCCTGTAAATTTCCTGTAGAAGTGGATGTAGAAAAGTGTCTGTCTCAGTCTTTTTAATCTTCTGGACAAGTTGGGCGTGCTCTGTAACCAGCTGGCGGAGATCAGCCATTTTCTGGAGAAGTTTGGGAAATAAGTAGATAGCATCAGGATGATTGCTGTGTAAATGGAGGCGAAGGGCTTGAACAATGCTCTCCTGCATCTGTTCAATCGGTGATATATTAACCAGACCTGGTCGATCTATCAAAAAAAACATTAAATATTTAATGCTAGACTCCTCATTTTATTTTATAGAGTACAGTATTATAAAACTTCAGCTTCAACTGAAAAGTTAATCTCTCCCCCCAGTCATAAAATGCTATAATAATAATAAATTATTTTTTTAACCTCATAGAAGTTCACAACTTCATACAGCCTAAAAATCCTCTGAGATCCCTGTGCACTTCCAATTTTGGCCTTACAGATGAGCCACTTGGTGACTATACTTTCAATTGCCTAAATACCAAATTCTGGAATTTCATCTATTAACCATTCTACCTCTTTAATTCTCTCCATTACAGCTACTGCCAAAGCAAGCCTTTGGTCATTTGTTTGAACATCTTAATATATGGTTTGATGTCATATTTTGTTTGATAGTGTTCTCACAAAGTGTTGGTGGCATTTTACTGGTTAGTAGAGTTACATAAATGCAAATTGTTGTTTGGTGCCCAAGCTAAGTTCACACCTCTCCCATCTCTGCTCAACTTCTGCTTAAACCATCATCCAAGGATTTTGTCAAATCCAGACTTAACTATTTCAATATTCTAATGTAAAATGTAAAACACAGAGATGTTGGAAATTTGAAATAAAATCTAATGTGCTATTCGCATTTTGTCATCATCCTAATGTTCCATGGGCCTACCTCTCATCTCATTGTAATTTTTATTAGAGATGTCGAAAATTTTACTCTTCATCTCTTGGGGCTGATTTACAACAGAGGATACAGCAAATTATTGATTGATCATTTAAGAGTTGGTATCGGAGAAGATTGTATCAACGACATAAAAGATCTTCTGATATCTTCCAAATGATACTCTCTGAGCATTCAAAGCTTCATTCATAACAAGGAAACATCCATAGGAGACAGTAATTCCCATATCTAACTGCATTGCAGGAAGTTCATTTGACTGGAAAATTCACATTTCAGTTCTCATAGGATGCTTCAATCTATTTTCAAGATCTCACAAGGATACTTCCAGGAGTAAGAATTGGGTATGAAGAGAAACTGGAGATGTTAAAGTTATTTCCCTAGGGATGTAGGAAAGTAACATGACCTGCTGTTAGTTTTCACTTTATAATGTTATTGGGTGGATGGCAGTAAACCCTTTTAATTAGTCAGTGAGACAATAAAGGCACACATAGAATCACTGCAGAATTACAGTACTGTACATATGATTTTTTATAGGACGATAATAGAATATGTAATTTTCATTCATGAATTTTTGTTAAAAATTATACATATGACGATAGTTAATTTTCAACAAAGACATATATTAAAACATCACGGGAAAATATAAAGAATAGATTAAATCAGATCATTCATGCACAGAAGACATGCATGCTTCTCTCATGGCCAACTGCTCTTTTTGCATAGTGATTCTATGATTCTAAATTTCAAGATTGTAAAGGCATTAATCATGAAATATGTAACTTACTATTGAGTGAAATAAAATAATCCTGTAAATATCGATGGTGGTTAAAAGACTAAATGTATATTTAATTGGCAGGAATCCATGGATGAAATTTCTTTTATTAACCAATTTGAGAAAACTTATTTCTATTGTGTTTTTAATCTTAATGAGGTGGTTATTCATGTCGGGGACTAAACTGTAACTTATAGCCAAAATTACACACAACTGTTACACATATTACAGAGACCGACTACCATTTAAATCTCATCATCCCCATCTCGTGTGGTGCATCAGAAAGTAGCATAATCAAGAAATTTTTATGAACAGATAAACCCTTACAAATGCAAATACATTACTTAAATACAACATTAAAAATTAAAATATAAAATTTTAATACCCACGTGACAGTGAGTATAGGAATAGAATGAGGTGGAGCATAAATGCGTGGCTGAGGGATTGGAGCAGGGGGCAGGGATTCAGATTTCTGGATCATTGGAACTCTTCTGGGGCAGGTGTGACCTGTACAAAAAGGACGGGTTGCACTTGAATCTGAGGGGGGCCAATATCCTGGCAGGGAGGTTTGCTAAGGGTATTGGGGAGAGTTTAAACTAGAATTGCGGGGGGGTGGGAACCGAACTGAAGTGACGGAGGAAAGGGAGGTTAGCTCATAAATAGAGAAAGCTTGGAGACAGTGTGAAAGGGAGGATAGGTAGGTGATAGAGAAGGGACGCACTCAGACCGATGGTTGTGATGTGTCTATTTTAAAGCGAAGAGTATTATGAATAAAGCGGATGAGCTTAGAGTGTGGATCAGCACTTGGAGCTATGATGTTGTGGCTATTACAGACACTTGGATGGTGCAGGGGCAGGAATGGCTTTAGATGTTTCAGAAAGGAGAGGGAGGGAGGGAGGCAAAAGAGGTGGGGGTGTGGCACTGTTGATCAGAGATAGTGTCACGGCTGCAGAAAAGTAGGAAGCCATGAAGGGGTTGTCTATGGAGTCTCTGTGGGTGGAAGTTAGGAATAGGAAAGGGTCAATAACTCTACTGGGTATTTTTTATAGACCACCCAATAGTAGCAGGGATATCAAGCAGCAGATAGAGAGACAGGTTCCGGAAAGGAGTAATAATAACAGGGTTATTGTGGTGAGAGATATTAATTTCCCAAATATTGATTAGCATCTCCCTAGAGTGAGTGGTTTAGATGGGGTGGAGTTTGTTAGGTGTGTTCAGGAAGATTCCATGATACAATATGTAGATAAGCCTACAAGAGGAGAGGCTGTACTTGAGCTGGTATTGGGAAATGAACTTGGTCAGGTGTCAGGTCTCTCAGTGGGAGAGCATTTTGGAGATAGTGATCACAATTCTATCTCATTTACGATAGCATTGGAGAGGGATAGGAACAGACAAGTTAGGGAAATATTTAATTGAAGTACGGGAAATATGAGGCTATTCGGCAGGAACTTGGAAGCATACAATGGAAACAGATGTTCTCAGGGAAATGTACGGAAGAAATGTGGCAAATGTTCAGGGGATATTTACTTGGGGTTCTGCGCAGGTACGTTCCAATGAGACAGAGAAAGGATGGTAGGGTACAGGAACCATGGTGTACAAAGGCTGTTGTAAATCTAGTCAAGAAGAAAAGAAGAGCTTATGAAAGATTCAAAAAACTAGGTAATGATAGAGATCTAGAAGATTATAAGGCTAGCAGGAAGGAGCTTAAGAATGAAATTAGGAGAGCCAGAAGGGGCCGTGAGAAGGGTTTCACGGACAGGATTAAGGAAAATCCCAAGGAATTCTACAAGTATGTGAAAAGCAAGAGGATAAGACGTAAGAGAATAGGACCAATCAGGTGTGACAGTGGAAAAGTGTGTATGGAACTGGAGGAGATGGTAGAGGGACTTAAGGAATACTTTGCTTCAGTATTCACTATGGAAAAGGATCTTGGCAATTGTAGGGATGACTTGCAGTGGACTGAAAAGCTTGAGAATGTAGATAATAAGAAAGAGGTTGTGCTGGAGCTTTTGGAAAGCATCAAGTTGGATAAGTCACCGGGACCGGACGGGATGTACCCCAGGCTACTGTGGGAAGCGAGGGAGGAGATTGTTGAGCCTTTGGTGATGATCTTTGCATCAATGACCATGGGAAAGTTTCTGGAGGATTGGAGGGTTGCGGATGTTGTTCCCTTATTCAAGAAAGGGACTAGGGGTAGCCCAGGAAATTATAGACCAGTGAGTCTTACTTCAGTGGTTAGTAAGTTGATGGAGAAGATCCTAGGAGACAGGATTTATGAACATTTGGAGAGGCATAATATGATTAGGAATAGTCAGCATGGTTTTGTGAAAGGCAGGTCGTGCCTTACGAGACTGATTGAATTTATTGAGGATGTGACTAAACACACTGATAAAGGTAGAGCAGTAGGTGTAGTGTATATAGATTTCAGCAAGGCATTTGACAAGGTACCCCATGCAAAGCTTATTGAGAAAGTAAGGAGGCATGGCATCCAAGGGGACATTGCTTTGTGGATCCAGAACTGGATTGCCCACAGAAGGCAAAGAGTGGTTGTAGACTGGTCATATTCTGCATGGAGGCCGGTGACCAGTGGTGTGCCTCAGGGATCTGTTCTGGGACCCCTACTCTTTGTGATTATTATAAATGGATGAAGAAGTGGAGGGATGGATTAGTAAATTTGCTGATGACAAAAAGCTTGGGGGTGTTGTGGATAGTGTGGAGGTAACTTTGAAGGTATGAGACGTGAATTAGCTAAGATAGACTGGCAAATGACACTTAAAGGATTGACGGTGGATATGCAATGGCAAGCATTTAAAGGTTGCATGGATGAACTACAACAATTGTTCATCCCAGTTTGGCAAAAGAATAAATCAAGGAAGGTAGTGCACCCGTGGCTGACAAGAGAAATTAGGGATAGTATCAATTCCAAAGAAGAAGCATACAAATTAGCCAGAGAAAGTGGCTCACCTGAGGACTGGGAGAAATTCAGAGTTCAGCAGAGGAGGATAAAGGGCTTAATTAGGAAGGGGAAAAAAGATTATGAGAGAAAACTGGCAGGAAACATAAAAACGGACTGTAAAAGCTTTTATAGATATGTAAAAAGGAAAAGACTGGTAAAGACAAATGTAGGTCCCCTGCAGACAGAAACAGGTGAATTGATTATGGGGAGCAAGGACATGGCAGACCAATTGAATAATTACTTTGGTTCTGTCTTCACTAAGGAGGACATAAATAATCTTCCAGAAATAGTAGGGGACAGAGGGTCCAGTGAGATGGAGGAACTGAGCGAAATACATGTTAGTAGGGAAGTGGTGTTAGGTAAATTGAAGGGATTGAAGGCAGATAAATCCCCAGGGCCAGATGGTCTGCATCCCAGGGTGCTTAAGGAAGTAGCCCAAGAAATAGTGGATGCATTAGTGATAATTTTTCAAAACTCGTTAGATTCTGGACTAGTTCCTGAGGATTGGAGGGTGGCTAATGTAACTCCACTTTTTAAAAAAGGAGGGAGAGAGAAACCGGGGAATTATAGACCGGTTAGCCTAACGTCAGTGGTGGGGAAACTGCTGAGTCAGTTATCAAGGATGTGATAACAGCACATTTGGAAAGCGGTGAAATGATCGGACAAAGTCAGCATGGATTTGTGAAAGGAAAACCATGTCTGATGAATCTCATAGAATTTTTTGAGGATGTAACTAGTAGAGTGGATAGGGGAGAACCAGTGGATGTGGTATATTTGGATTTTCAGAAGGCTTTTGACAAGGTCCCACACAGGAGATTAGTGTGCAAACTTAAAGCACATGGTATTGGGGGTAAGGTATTGGTGTGGGTGGAGAGTTGGTTAGCAGACAGGAAGCAAAGAGTGGGAATAAACGGGACCTTTTCAGAATGGCAGGCGGTGACTAGTGGGGTACCGCAAGGCTCAGTGCTGGGACCCCAGTTGTTTACAATATATATTAATGACTTGGATGAGGGAATTAAATGCAGCATCTCCAAGTTTGCGGATGACACGAAGCTGGGTGGCAGTGTTAGCTGTGAGGAGGATGCTAAGAGGATGCAGGGTGACTTGGATAGGTTGGGTGAGTGGGCAAATTCATGGCAGATGCAATTTAATGTGGATAAATGTGAAGTTATCCACTTTGGTGGCAAAAATAGGAAAACAGATTATTATCTGAATGGTGGCCGATTAGGAAAAGGGGAGGTGCAACGAGACCTGGGTGTCATTATACACCAGTCATTGAAAGTGGGCATGCAGGTACAGCAGGCGGTGAAAAAGGCGAATGGTATGCTGGCATTTATAGCGAGAGGATTCGAGTACAGGAGCAGGGAGGTACTACTGCAGTTGTACAAGGCCTTGGTGAGACCACACCTGGAGTATTGTGTGCAGTTTTGGTCCCCTAATCTGAGGAAAGACATCCTTGCCATAGAGGGAGTACAAAGAAGGTTCACCAGATTGATTCCTGGGATGGCAGGACTTTCATATGAAGAAAGACTGGATGAACTGGGCTTGTACTCGTTGGAATTTAGAAGATTGAGGGGGGATCTGATTGAAACGTATAAGATCCTAAAGGGATTGGACAGGCTAGATGCAGGAAGATTGTTCCCGATGTTGGGGAAGTCCAGAATGAGGGGTCACAGTTTGAGGATAGAGGGGAAGCCTTTTAGGACCGAGATTAGGAAAAACTTCTTCACATAGAGAGTGGTGAATCTGTGGACTTCTCTGCCACAGGAAACAGTTGAGGCCAGTTCATTGGCTATATTTAAGAGGGAGTTAGATATGGCCCTTGTGGCTACGGGGGTCAGGGGGTATGGAGGGAAGGCTGGGGCGGGGTTCTGAGTTGGATGATCAGCCATGATCATAATAAATGGCGGTGCAGGCTCAAAGGGCCGAATGGCCTACTCCTGCACCTATTTTCTATGTTTCTATGTTTCTATGTCAGAGGTTATAGCGGGACATTGATAGGATGCAAAACTGGGCTGAGAAGTGGCAGATGGAATTCAACCCAGATAAGTGTGAGGTGGTTCATTTTGGTAGGTCAAATATGATGGCAGAATATAGCATTAATGGCAAGACTCTTGGCAGTGTGGAGGATCAGAGGAATCTTGGGGTCTGAGTCCATATTACACTGAAAGCTGCTACGAAGGTTGACTGTATGGTTAAGAAGGCATATGGAGCATTGGCCTTCATTAATCGTGGGATTGTGTTTAAGAGACAAGAGGTGATGTTGCAGCTATATAGGACCCTGGTCAGACCCCACTTGGAGTACTGTGCTCAATTCTGGTCGCCTCACTACAGTAAGGACGTGGAAACCATAGAAAGAGTGCAGTGGAGTTTTACAAGGATGTTGCCTGGATGGGGGAGCATGCCTTATGAGAATAGGTTGAATGAACTCGGCCTTTTCTCCTTGGAGCGACGGAGGACGAGAGGTGACCTGAAAGAGGTGTACAAGATAATGAGATGCATTGATCATGTGGATAGTCAGAGGCTTTTTCCCAAGGCTGAAATGGCTAGCATGAGAGGGCAGAGTTTTAAATTGCTTAGTAGATACATAGGAGATATCAGGGGTAAGTTTTTAAAGCAGAGAGTGGTGAGTGCGTGGAATGGGCTGCCAGTGGCAGTGGTGGAGGCGGAAAATATAGGGTCTTTTAAGCGACTCCTGGATGGACACATGGAGCTTAGAAATATAGAGGGCTATGGGTAAGCCTAGTTAGTTCTAAGGTAAGGACATGTTCGGCATCGCTTTGTGGGCTGAAGGGCCTGTATTGTGCTGTAGGTTTTCTATGTTTCTAAAATCATTCAACTGACTTTCATGCAAATTGTACATGCTATATATTACTCAGGATATGTAATTCCCTGTGATTTTAATGTGGTTTGTTTATTAACATTGAATTATATGAAAAGAAATACACATTTCACTATGGATATATCTTTTGAAAAATGTATTTAAAAAACAATTTGGGCATTTCGCATGCTTTCTGCCTCCTTCGACACAACCAGTTTCAGCCTGGCCTTTCTGATCACAGGCATTACTGATCTCTCCCCCAACAACTGTTAAATCCTATCTACTGATTGTCAAGCTACTGAATTGCCAAGCATTCACCCCTTCTGATTTTCAGGAAATGTCTTACAAGAATAGAAGACAAAGGAGAAGTCCATATTATCACTCAAGTCTGCTTTGTCATAGACTAAGATGGCTGATCTGATCTTGGCCTTAGCTCTACTTTCATTTTGACTTTCCATCATCCTTGTCATCCATGTCATCCTACTGCCTCCATAGCTCCTGAGTAGAGAACTTCAAAGATTCATAACCATCATGAAAACTCCGTCATCTACGTTTTAAAAAGGAATTCCTTATTTTGAAGCTTTGCTCTGCAGTTCTAGGTTTCCCATGAAGAGAAATGTTCCCTCAGAATCTTGAAGTTTTCAGTAACATTACCTTTCATTCTTCTGAACAATTAGTTAAAAATTAAAAAGCAGTCTTTCTTCACTGGACAACCCTTTCATCTCAGAGATGAATCTTCTGAACTTTCTCTGAACTAACTTGATAACTAAGTATACTTACCAGGTGGGGCCTCTTGACTACAATATACTTGGTCCTTCAAAATCATTAACAGAACTGTAAATAGTTGAGGATTTAGCAGTGTCCTGTTTCACAACTCATCATCCTGAAAATGACTATCTTGACTCTGTTTTCTGCTCATTCGCCAGCCCTCTAGCCATACTAACATGCTACCCACAATGCTTATATCTCTGACATTATGCAATGTTCTTCTGTTAGAAACCATAGAAAAACTACAGCACAGAAAGAGGCCTTTTGGCCCTTCCTGGCTGTGCCGAACCATTTTCTGCCTAGTCCCACTGACCTGCACACGGACCATATCCCTCCATACACCTCCCATCCATGTATCTGTCCCATTTATTCTTAAATGTTAAAAAAGAACCCACATTTACCACCTCGTCTGGCAGCTCATTCCACACTCCCACCACTCTCTGTGTGAAGAAGCCCTCCCTAATGTTCCCTTTAAACTTTTCCCCCTTCACTCTTAACCCATGTCCTCTGGTTTTTTTCTCCCCTTGCCTCAGTGGAAAAAGCCTGCTTGCACTCACTCTATCTATACCCATCATAATTTTATATACCTCTATCAAATCTCCCCTCATTCTTCTACGTTCCAGGGAATAAAGTCCTAACCTATTCAACCTTTCTCTGTATCTGAGTTTGTCAAGTCCTGGCAATATCCTTGTAAACCTTCTCTGCACTCTTTCAACCTTATTTATATCCTTCCTGTAATTTGGTGACCAAAACTGAACACAATACTCCAGATTCGGCCTCACCAATGCTTTATACAACCTCATTATAACATTCCAACTCTTCTACTCAATACTTTGATTAATAAAGGCCAATGTACCGAAAGCTCTCTTTACGACCCTATCTACCTGTGACGCCACTTTTAGGGAATTTTGTATCTGTATTCCCAGATCCCTCTGTTCTACTGCACTCCTCAGTGCCTTACCATTTACCCTGTACCTTGGTTTGTCCTTCCAAAGTGCAATACCTCACACTTGTCTGTATTAAACTCCATCTGCCATTTTTCAGCCCATTTTTCCAGCTGGTCCAAATCCCTCTGCAAGCTTTGAAAACCTTCCTCACTGTCCACTACACCTCCAATCTTTCATCATCAAATTTGCTGATCCAGTTTACCACATTATCATCCAGATCATTGATATAGAAGACAAATAACAATGGACCCAGCACTGATCCCTGTGGTACATCACTAGTCACAGGCCTCCACTCTGAGAAGCAATCCTCTACCACCACTCTTTGGCTTCTTCCATTGAGCCAATGTCTAATCCAATTTACCACCTCTCCATGTATACCCAGCGACTGAATTTTCCTAACTAACCTCCCATGCAGGACCTTGTCAAAGGCCTTACTGAAGTCCATGTAGACAACATCCACTGCCTTCCCTTCATCCACTTTGCTGGTAACCTCCTTGAAAAACTCCAATAGATTGGGACGGGTTGTTCTCTGGCAAAGATGTGATTGGTAGGTGGGAAGCCTTCAAAGGGGAAATTTTGAGA
Source organism: Mobula birostris (assembly GCF_030028105.1). Classification (NCBI taxonomy): domain Eukaryota; kingdom Metazoa; phylum Chordata; class Chondrichthyes; order Myliobatiformes; family Myliobatidae; genus Mobula; species Mobula birostris. Next base: position 35,716,445 of record NC_092378.1, on the reverse strand, counting down.
GTGCAGAGTTTGTATGTTCCTGTCAGGATCAAAGGCAAATTGAATAGGAATAAGGAACCTTGGTTCTCAAGGGATATTGCAACTCTGATAAAGAAGAAGAGGGAGTTGTATGAAATGTATAGGAAACAGGGGGTAAATCAGATGCTTGAGGAGTATAAGAAGTGCAAGAAAATACTTAAGAAAGAAATCAAGAGGGCAAAAAGAAGACATGAGGTTGCCTTGGCAGTCAAAGTGAAGGATAATCCAAAGAGCTTTTACAAGTATATTAAGAGCAAAAGAATTGTAAGGGATAAAATTGGTCCTCTTGAAGATCAGAGTGGTCGGCTTTGTGCGGAACCAAAGGAAATGGGGGAGATCTTAAATAGGTTTTTTGCGTCTGTATTTGCTAAGGAAGTTGGCATGAAATCTATGGAATTGAGGGAATCAAGTAGTGAGACCATGGTAACTGTACAGATTGAAAAGGAGGAGGTGCTTGCTGTCTTGAGGCAAATTAAAGTGGATAAATCCCCGGGACCTGACAGAGTGTTCCCTCGGACCTTGAAGGAGACTAGTGTTGAAATTGCGGGGGCCCTGGCAGAAATACTTAAAATGTCGCTGTCTACGGGTGAAGTGCCGGAGGATTGGAGAGTGGCTCATGTTGTTCCGTTGTTTAAAAAAGGATCGAAAAGTAATCCGGGAAATCATAGGCCGGTGAGTTTAACGTCAGTAGTAGGTAAGTTATTGGAGGGAGTACTAAGAGACAGAATCTACAAGCATTTGGATAGACAGAGACCTATTAGGGAGAGTCAACATGGCTTTGTGTGTGGTAGGTCATGTTTGACCAATCTGTTGGAGTTTTTCGAGGAGGTTACCAGGAAAGTGGATGAAGTGGATATTGTCTACATGGACTTCAGTAAGGCCTTTGACAAGGTCCCGCATGGGAGGTTAGTTAGGAAAATTCAGTCGCTAGGTATACATGGAGAGGTGGTAAACTGGATTAGACATTGGTTCGATGGAAGAAGCCAGAGAGTGGTGGTAGAGAATTGCTTCTCTGAGTGGAGGCCTGTGACTAGTGGTGTGCCACAGGGATTAGTGCTGGGTCCATTGTTATTTGTCATCTATATCAATGATCTGGATGATAATGTGGTAAATTGGATCAGCAAGTTTGCTGATGATACAAAGATTGGAGGTGTAGTAGACAGTGAGGAAGGTTTTCAGAGCCTGCAGAGGGACTTGGACCAGCTGGAAAAATGGGCTGAAAAATGGCAGATGGAGTTTAATACTGACAAGTGTGAGGTATTGCACGTTGGAAGGACAAACCAAGGTAGAACATACAGGGTTAATGGTAAGGCACTGAGGAGTGCAGTGGAACAGAGGGATCTGGGAATACAGATACAAAATTCCCTAAAAGTGTCGTCATAGGTAGATAGGGTCGTAAAGAGAGCTTTTGGTACATTGGCCTTTATTAATCAAAGTATTGAGTATAAGAGCTGGAATGTTATGATGAGGTTGTATAAGGCATTGGTGAGGCCGAATCTGGAGTATTGTGTTCAGTTTTGGTCACCAAATTACAGGAAGGATATAAATAAGGTTGAAAGAGTGCAGAGAAGGTTTACAAGGATGTTGCCGGGACTTGAGAAACTCAGTTACAGAGAAAGGTTGAATAGGTTAGGACTTTATTCCCTGGAGCGTAGAAGAATGAGGGGAGATTTGATAGAGGTATATAAAATTATGATGGGTATAGATAGAGTGAAGGCAAGCAGGCTTTTTCCACTGAGGCAAGGGGAGAAAAAAACCAGAGGACATGGGTAAAGGGTGAAGGGGGAAAAGTTTAAAGGGAACATTAGGGGGGGCTTCTTCACACAGAGAGTGGTGGGAGTATGGAATGAGCTGCCAGACGAGGTGGTAAATGCGGGTTCTTTTTTAACATTTAGGAATAAATTGGGCAGATACATGGATGGGAGGTGCATGGAGGGATATGGTCCGTGTGCAGGTCAGTGGGACTAGGCAGAAAATAGTTCGGCACAGCCAAGAAGGGCCAAAGGGCCTGTTTCTGTGCTGTAGTTTCTATGGTTCTATGGTTATGGTTCTAGATTGGTCAAACATGACCTACCATGCACAAAGCCATGTTGACTCTCCCTAATAGGTCTCTGTCTATCCAAATGCTTGTAGATTCTGTCTCTTAGTACTCCCTCCAATAACTTACCCACTACCGACGTCAAACTTACCAGCCTATAATTTCCTGGATTACTTTTCGATTCTTTTTTTAACAACGGAACAACATGAGCCATTCTCCAATCCTCTGGGCCTCACCCGTAGACATTGACATCTTAAATATATCTGCGAGGGCCCCTGCGATTTCAACACTAGTCTCTTTCAAGGTCCGAGGGAATACCCTGTCAGGTCCTGGGAATTTATCCACTTTAATTTGCCTCAAGATAGCAAACACCTTCTCCTTTTCAATCTGTACAGTTTCCATGATCTCACTACTTGTTTCCCTTAATTCCATAGACTTCATGCCAGTTTCCTTAGTAAATACAGACGCAAAAAACCCATTTAAGATCTCCCCCATTTCTTTTGGTTCCGCACATAGCCAACCATCTGATCTTCAAGAGGACAATTTTATCCCTTACAATCCTTTTACTCTTAATATCTTATTAACCATGCTTATTAGAATATATAGTTCTAATTCAAAATAATTTTATGATTTTGATTGATTGCATTATGGTTTCCTTTATATACAACTATGATCTTCCCTAATGTATCCATTGATATTTTCCCACCACCGGTGCTTTCCCTTGTCTGCATGTCCATTTTCCTACCGTTAGACCGAGGGGCAAATTAAAAAAATGGATGAGACATTCTTGCTGTCAAAATTGACAGGAATTCTGTTCATGCCCTGAATTCAATTATGCTGGAAACTGAGGTTCAATCCTGCAGCTAGTTGAAACCAAATATTTAAAAAATGTAAGTATACTTCTGAACAAATTGGATAGAGTAATATTGTACGGAAAGATGTATTTGTTATGATCAGCAACTCAGAAAATTAAGGAAAATACAAACAATTATTTTAAACAATGCTACCATCTTTTCAATGCAATTAGATGAATAAAACTGTTAAATTTGTGCTCCCTTCACAGTGCTACCTTTAACTAACAGAGAGATAACTTTGCTTGTGTAGCTGAAGAACATTATTGCAAACTACCGCTATACAATAAGCTCAGGTTTAATGGAAAGCACTTCATTTCCAGATTTCTACTATTCATGTTTGGAATGGTGAAAAATGCTTTACCATCTGCTTTGCATTCTGAGATTGCAATACTGATGCAATGTCTGTGAAGAAACAAATGAGACTCAACATAGATTCTTCTACTGTTAGGATTATTAACATTTTCTTTTCTGTTAAATCCAATATACTGAACACTTTCTACAGGTTAAAGAAGCAGTGTTTGGCAAAATGATACTTCTGTTGGTCATTCTTACCTCCAGACAGAATTATGGCAGCCACAAAGAGAGCCAAGTCACTGTCATCCAATTCTAATGCATTGAACTTCATGGCAAATTCAAACTTGGGCTCCATTATTTCATTAAAAGGTTTTCGCAAGCTTTTCAAAAATTCTCGAGTCATAAAACCATTCCCGTAGGCCACCAGCAGCCCATCTTTGTTCATAACTGATGCCAACATGGCAAACATGGCCTCATAAACTCCGTATTTTAATAAGGTCACTTGATCATTGAGATCAAGGCTTACAAATTCAGGAATACATTTTGCAAATTCCGTCAGTTCTCTTACTGTTTCCACTGAGGTACACTGACAGCGATGAAAGATTCTAACTTCAGCTTCTTTATTCTGGATGCCATTTACTGCTTGCTTTGATACTAAATTCTCTTCAGCAAGGCGTAATGTCTCCATGTCATGAATGACAAAAGGCTGAAAATATATTATTAAAGACTTATTGAACATCACAACCTTCTTCTGTATCAAATTCTCAAAAGAAAATACATTTAAGTACTTTTTAGAGCAAATACAGCTATCTTTGCAGAAGAATCTAGGTAAGTATAAAACAGGTTATATATCAGATATATAGATGTTCTGAGCAGCAGTGCCAGGTGCTGAATAGGATATTTTGATTTTAAACAGAATCACAAACTAACTTGTTTTTTTAAGATAAATTAGTGCATTTACTAATCTTGGACATACTGAAAAAAGAAGGAACAATTCATCAATAATGAATCTATTTGTTCATTCCATAAACACATCTCTTACAGCAGCACTTACAACAAAGAACAGATGAAAAAAAGAAAAGGACCATCAGGTTTATCAATTGCCTCAATATTAATTAAGTAGTTTATGAAAATCAACTAACAAGGAAGAGGAGAATCTGCATGTTCATTTCGGGAAAATAATATCCAGACAATGAAAGCAATTTAAATGTTGTAGACAAATTATACTCAAAGCAAATCAGAATAAATTAAAACTATAGTGGAATGACAAAACGTGTCACTAAAAAGTTGATTTTTTCTGAATTAACATTTTTGAATGTATGTTGAGCTTTTGTACTTAATTCATTTCAAATTGTGATCGGAGGCCAAACATTTGTAATATTTTCCATGCTACTGAACATTCAAGAACAAAACTATAATGAGCTACAGTGGTGTCATTATTTTAACACTGATTAAGAATTGCACTCTACATCTCATTTTCTTCACATTGTAGGCTTAGGATAGCAAGTTGATAGGCAACAACAAAAGAAAGGTAGCTGGGAAGAGTAACAATACAACGTCTTTGGAACATTTAAGATGATGATCATGACAATGAAATTATACCATATACCAAGCTATATTCTTTTCCTTAATCTCACCTCTTCTTCATCTGTCTTCTATATGCTGCGCAGATTTCTAGATTCTCATCTCCATCAATTCCAATTCAGTTGGGTGATTACCATAATTGATATCAGCAACAAAATGCCACAGTTTTAATATCATAGGACAGCAATCCAAAGAATGTCCTCTCAGAATTGTTTAGCATCTCCTGAAAAGGTGGGATGGAAATGCATCCCATAATAAACTAGAAGGGAGTAGACAGGTTCTTGAGGATGACAAACTTAGTGGATAATGGACAAAAAGGATGCAGGAATGAGAAACAAAACTCAAAACCAAAAAGCAAGATATTGCACATTGGAAGAGTAGGTAAAGTCACAGGATAGAAAGTGAGCACCAGAGTTACAGTATATCAATGAGCCAAATCCTTACATGCTATTTCTTGTTAAATTAGAGGAGAACAATCACAATGACTTACCGGAACATTAGCTTTGCCTGTCAAAATAGCTCTGGCTTTGGTCTTATTCATGTTAAAATTCTTTAGGTAAGCCTCATACATATGTTTGGCAAGAGATACAAGATCAGCCATCTGCGAATTCTGTACATCTTGCTCTAGTATTAGGATCTCTGCTTTTAACTTCTCCTTTTCAGATTGTGGCATTCGACCAAAACGAATAGCTGTGCAGGGAGGAGGAAAAAATAACTTCAATTGCCCTTCCCATCATTCATGCAGCAATTATTCTACTTTATTGCCCTCTTCAGCTGATGATGTCAATACCCCACCTCCCTTTAACTTGGTTAATACCATCATTGTTCTCCCTCATTTTTGCTTTTTGTTCATGCTATTATTCTTACCGGCAGCATACCTTCTTCCCTTTCAGTGCATGCTGCCAGATTTTACCCCTTCCACCTCTTTAGTTGATACTGCTGATTTTATGGCCATTTATTTTGCCACACTCCTCTCCTTTACTGAGGTCCATTCCAGATGATTTATCCTTCCTCAAATTCAAATCCACACTCCCAACCCTTCTCCTTCACAGTTCCTTATTTTCCTCTTCTTCTCCATCGAATCTAAGCTCTTGCACCACCCCCATCATCATTTCTTGGCTTCTGGATGAGAACAGCAGCAGCAAATTCCATGGCTGACAGTAATCTACACAGGCAAATGGATAATATCCAGAAAATGGATTATAAATTAGTTCAAGGAAAAGGACAAATTTCTAAGATGTAGGCAATTTAGGTTAAGACTGTATCAAATTGCAATAACATGAAGCACTAAAGACCTTTATTAAAACCTGGATGCTGACTGATATCTTTTACTGCAAGTTAAATAATATGTTGTCTGATTAAGGACTATAGGATTACACTTCTTTGGGGAAAAAGTTAACAGTGAATGTAAACTAGTGTGAAAGTATAGATATAAAGTATAGATATGTAGTGCTTTTGTTTGCTAAATAAGTAGATTCTTCTATAATGCAACTGAAATAAATTTAAGCACTGTCTTGCATAAAAACATCACAAAACTTGTTAAAATTTTATTCATGAATTTCTCAGTGGGCATCTATATGCACTTTTAAATTTGTGTATGTCATATTTAGAGGTGAGAGGCACTGCTTAACCAATAGAAAGGTATGAAACATGGTAAAGGAGTGAAATGATTCGGTTGTACATAGATTGGTGATTGTAAACAGTTAATCAATAATTTCCATAAAGTATACGAGCAGCAGTCTTCAAAAATTTGATGGCAATAAATGCAGAACAAATATGGATATGAAATGTGGGAAGGAAATGAGGTGTTTGGGCAGATATTGAGAAAAGATGAGGGGTAAATGTGGAGGGGGGAAGATTAAAGACGCATTTATAAACAGAAGCCGGATTAAAAAGAAAATAACCAAGAAAATAACACAAGGTATGGCAAGTAAAATAATGGAGAACTGTAATAAAACATAGACCAATACTAAAAAAAAGACATTTATATTAGAGGATCATATTAAAGCCACAGATGGGGTAAAATGAAAGATAGACTTATATTTCTGTTAAGAAGATAGGACTAGGAGATCGATAGAGAAAGAGATAAAACAGAGAAGAAGAGGTTAGATTGAACTATATTGAGAAATACCCTAAAATGAAGTCCAAGTAACTAAATAACTCCTTAGCCTTCTTCCAACAGCCAGAATTGCAAGAAGGTAACTGGCTGATATGATTTCTATTTTTTTCCTTTAAGGGACTCACTCTAACTTGCTGCGTTCACCAGCAACCTTGATGTGTGTTGCAATTAAAAGGTTGGAAATGTCAAATGCTAGATGGGTTGTCAAATATTGAGAGAGGAAAGGTTAAATAAGATTTGTGAATCAAAGTTTTTTTATACAGAGAGTGGTCGATGCTTAGGAAGTGCTGTCAGGGGAGACAGTACAAGCAGATACAACAGCAATGTTTAAAAGACAGTTAGACAGACGTATGAACAAGCAGGGAATAGAGGGATGCACAAAATGTGTAGGTAGATTAGTAAAACTAGAATCATGGTTGGCCAAAGGGCCTGTTCCCTGACCACAACTTTGGGATAAGGGAAACCATTCAAGTTCAGAGAGTAAAATTGAATGCTGTAAGGATAGGGAATATTATAATCAAGAAAATAGATAATGTTCTGCAACCACAAGAATGAGTCATGAAGCCTAAGCAACACACACAAAATTCTGGAAGAGCTCAGCAGGCCAGGCAGCATCTACGGAAAAGAGTACAGTCGACGTTTCAGGCCGAGACCTATCATCAGAACTCTGTTGAAGGGTCTCGGCCTGAAATATCAACCGTACTCTTTTCCATAGATGCTGCCTGGCCTGCTGAGTTCCTCCAGCATTTTGTGTGTGTTGTTTGGATTTCCAGCATCTGCAGATTTTCTCTGGTTTTCTTAAGGCTATGTTTCCTATCTTTTTTTTCTAGGATTAAGAACATCACCTTGTGATTGGAGGTGCTTGCCCTGGGAAGAAACAGATCTGTTGTTTTGGTCCATGTGGGTACCAAAAACATAGGTATAATTAAGAAAGAAATTCTGTTGGGGAAGTATGAACAGCTAGAAATTATTTTTTAAAAGGTAGAGCCAGAAAGGTGATAATCTCCAAATTACTACCACAGCAATCTTCATATTACCTTTAACATCAACAAAATCAGAGAGTTGAATGCATTACTGAACGGTAGATGTGAGAGAATAGGAATTTAATTACCAACATCAGCATTGTGGATGAAGCAAGCTGTTTTGATGAGGCAGACTTTAGCTGAATTGGGCTGGGACTAGTGCCATGAAGAATCAAAAATTGAGCAGTGAAGAGAGAGTTAAACTAAATAGTTGGATGGGGGTAAGGGAGGTCACAGGAATGGTGAACTTCAGAAAGTTAGGAAGTCAGTGAAGTGATAGTCCAGGGTAGTGGTTTGGGTATGACAACTAGAATGTGACAGGAGGAGCGAATTTTACAAAGAGTGGAGTTAAAACAGCAAAATAAGGAAATATTATAAAAAGACAAAATAAAACAAAGGGAACTTTATGTAACCACACATTTATAAGAAGCTCCCTAAATTCGCAAAAACTAACTCCGCACCACTCACACAGATTCTAACTCTGATCTGCATATTAGGGGTAATTTACAGTGACCAATTAGCTTACTAATCCTGCTGAAGGGTCTTGGCCTGAAACATCAACTGTACTTCTTTCCACAGATATTGCCTGGCCTGCTGAGTTCTTCCAGCATTTTGTATGTGTAGCTGAATAACCTATCTGATTTTTGGACGTAGGAGGAAACCAATGCACCTGAAAGAAACACACACAATCATAGGAAGAATGTACAGGTTCTACAGCGTCAAAGGTCCATGCCACTAGAAATGTGAGGCAGTGGATCTATTATCTGTACCTCTGTGCCTGACATAACTTATTAGCATAAATAAAAATAAATAGGTATGATCTGACAGAGATGCAGGGGGAGACATTTGTTCACATGATAAAACAAAAGGTGCTGTGCTGCTTAGTATTATGTTAAGCTGACACTTAGGTTTCTGAGTGCTAAGTACTATAGTACTATATTTTGCCACCATTCAGGGCCCCAAACAGTCCTGCCAGGTGAGGCAACACTTCACTTGTGAGTCTGTTGGTGTCATCTATTGCATCCGGTGCTCCCGGTGCGGCCTCCTTTACATCGGTGAAACCCAACGCAGATTGGGGGACCGCTTCGTCGAGCACCTCCGCAACAGACAGGATCTCCCAGTTGCCACCCACTTCAACTCTGCTTCACATTCCCATTTGGATATGTCCATACATGGCCTCCTCTACTGCCACGATGAGGCTAAACTCAGGTTGAAGGAGCAACACCTCGTAGTCTCCAGCCCCTTGGCATGAACTCCAACTTACGGTAATTCCCTCCCCCTCCCTTCCCCTATCCCAGTTTCACTCTGCCCCCTCCCCCAGCTGCCTATCACCTCCCTCATGGTTCCACCTCCTTCTACTACCCATTGTGCTTTCCTCTATTCTTTCTTCACCTTTCTTGCCTATCCCCTCCCTGCTTCCCCTCCCCCACTCCTTTATCTTACCCCTTACTGGTTTTTCACCTGGCACCTACCAGCCTTCTCCTTCCCACCCTCCCCCTACCTTCTTTATAGGGCCTCTGCCCCTTCCCTCTTCAGTCCTAACGAAGGGTTCCAGCCCGAAACGTTGACTGATCGTTTCCATGGATGCTGCCCGACCTGCTGAGTTCCTCCAGCGTGTTGTGAGAAGTACTATAGGTCTCCTCACTTAGCAATAACCGTAACCTTACTGAGTGCTGGAACAGACTTAAATAGTAACAACTGTAAGATTCCTTATAGCTATCAGAATCAGAATTAGGTTTATCTTCACTGACATAAGTTGTGAAATTTGATGTTTTGTGGCAGCAGTACAGTGCAGGCATAACAAATTATTATAAGTTACAATAATAAATAAATACAATGTTAGGCAAATACAAAGTCAGCATTCATTTCAAGAGGACTAGAATATAAATGCAAGGATGTAATTTTACAGATCTATAAAGCACTGGTGAAGCCTCACTTGGAGTATTGTGAGCAACACACATAAAAGTTGCTGGTGAACACAGCAGGCCACAATACTTGGAGTATTGTGAGCAAGTTTGGGCCCTTTACCTCTGAAAGGATATACTAACACCGGAGAGGCTTAAAAGGAGGTTCATGAAAATTGAATGCCTTCTCATATGAAGAGTGTTTGATGGCTCTGGGTCTGCATTCACTAGAATTGAGAAGAATGGGGGCTGATCTCACTGAAACCTATCGAATGGGGAAAGGCCTTGATGGAGTAGATGTGGAGAGGGGGTTTCCAATGGTGGGAGAGTCTAGGGCCAGAGGACACAGCCTCGGAATACAGGGTCATCCTTTTAGAACAGAGATGAGGAGGAATTTCTTTAACCAGAGATTGGTGAATCTGTGGAATTTTTTGGCACAGGCAACTGTGGAGGCCAAGCCTTTATGTATATTTAAGGCAGAAGCTGATAGGTTCTTGATTGGTCAGGGCATGAAGGGATGCGGGAGAAGGCAGGAGACTGGGGATGAGAGAAAAATTGGATCAGCCACGATGAAATGGCAGAGCAGACACGATGGACCAAATGGCCTAATTCTGCTCCTATATCTTGTGTCTTATGAATAGTGCAAAAGAGGACTAGTGAGGTAATATAAACTGGTTCATAGACTTTTCAGAAATCTGGTGCAAGAGGGAAAGAACCTGTTCCTAAAACATTGAGTTTGGATCTTCTGGCTCCGGAACCTTCTCTCTGATGGTAGTAATGAGAAGAGGGCATGTCCCAGAATGTGAGGATGCTTAATGATTAATGTCGCATTCTTGAGGCACTGCCTTTTGAAGATGTCCTCAGTGGTGGAGAGGCTTGTGTCCATGATGGAGCTGGCTGAGTCCACAGCCCTCTTAAGTCTCTTCACCATTTAAAAACTATCAGTGGTGCTCCGATGTGGCAGTTTTGTCGAACTCATGTTCCCCTGATATTGAACACCTAACGGTCAAATGCCATCCATTCTATTTACTTAGTCCCCAACCTTTTTTGCACCGCGGATCGGTTTAATATTGACGATGTTCTTGTGGACCAGCCGATGGGGGGTGGGTGGGGGAGGGGTGTTCAAGTTCAACAGTGCGTGACAGGGAATGAGGAAAGGTGCAGCTGACTCATATCATTTCATATCGCCAAATCATATCGTTTCCTCGCGGCCTGGTGGTTGGGGACCACTGAACTAGGGGATTCGCCTCCATAATCCAGACTGCAGTTTACATACCACCTGCAGCCAATTATAATCAAGTTCTTGAGATACTGCATGATGCAGTCTTCAAACAAAAAAAGTCCATCTTGACGCATTTCAAATCATAGTCCCGGACTTCAATCTGGCTTGTTCGAAGAAAACCCTGCCCAATTACCATCAGCAATAGAACTTGTTGGGCTGGCTGGTGGTGTAGTGGCATCAGAATTAGACTTCAAGGCAGATGGTCCTGAGTAAACCCAGCTGGGTCCCAACCTGGGCAGCAGCAATACCTGCACAGAAGAAAGACCTGGCAATCTACTTCCATACCTTGCCATGAAAACCCTATGCACTCTATGGTCCATGAGGTCATGAAGAGTCAGACTTGACTAAATGACTGAGCAACGTCACAACCTGAAGCACCAGAGGTCCCAACAGACTAGACCACTATTATACTAAGATAAGGAATACCTACTGTTCTATGCCCAGACTGCATTTTGGTAAATCTGATCACTTGGCTGCTACCTACATACAGGCAGGGGCTAAAGAGCAAAGCTCTTGGGATTAGGACAACAACAAAGCGGTTGCAGGAGGTGGAGGGGTGGTATGGGATTGCTTCAAGTCGATGGACTGAGCCATGTTCAAGGACTCATCTATGGTCTGAATGATTACACCATGGTTGTCACGGACAATACGACTGTAAAACAAATGTAGATGAGTGTGTCTCCATAAAATCATTCGGAGTCTTGCTCAACCAGAAGCCCTGGATGAACCATGAAATCCACAATCTGCTTAGGGCCAGATCAAGCCTGACTATAATTTGGTGACCAAGACAGTTACAAGAGGTCCAGGTACAGTTTCCAAAAAGTCATCTCATGGGTAACTGCAATTCCAGACTAAACTTGAATCAAGAAAGTATTCTTGAATACTACCACCTCATTTAAAGTTAAATCAGCTGACACAGGCAACAACAGGGCTTACTTCCAGATGAGCTCGATGCCTTCTATTCTTGTGTTGATTGTCAAAACCGAAGGAACCAACTCCCACAGCTTCCAATGATCCTGTAATTTCAGTCACTAAGGCTGAAGTGCGAGCAACCTTCAGAAGGGTGAACCCACAAAAAGCATCCAGCCCAGACGCAGTGCTAAAGATCTATGGTCATCAACTGGCTGGAGTGTTCACTGGGATCTTTAACCTCTCACTTCAGCAGTCTGAGGTATCTACCTGCTTCAAGCAGGCATCAATTATACCAGTACCTAAGAAGAACGTGGTAACCTGCCTCAATGACTATTGTCCAGTAGCACTTATATCCACAGTGATAAAGTATTTTGAGAGGTTGGTGATGAACATATTAACTCCTGTCTGAGAAGTGACTTGGATCTGCTCAATTTCCCTACCAGAGCAACAAATCCACAGGAGATGCCATCTCACTGGTTCTTCACTAAACTCTGGAACATCTGGACAGCAAAGATTCATACATCAGGATGCTCTTTATCAACTACAACTCGACTTTCAATATTATCATCCCTTCAAAACCAATCAATAAGCTTCAAGACCTTGGCCTCAATACCTCCTGTGAAATTGGATCCTCGATTTCCTCACTCTCAGACCCCAGTCTCTTCAGACTGGCAACATCTCCTCCACAATCTCCATCAGCACAGGTGCACCACAAGGTTGTGTGCTAAATCCTCTGCTCTATTCACTTTACACTTATGATTGTTTGGCTAAGTGCGACTACAATTCCATATTCAAGTTTGCTGACAACACCAGTGTCATAGGTGGTGACAAATCAGCATATAGGAGGGAGAATGAAAATCTGTCTGAAAGGTGTCACAACAACAACTTCTTACTCAAGGTCAGGAAGACCAAGGTCATCGGAGGATCACAGGCGGAGAGGGTCAGTGACTTCAAATTTCTCGGTTACTATTTCGGAAGACCTGTCCTGAGCTCAGTGCATAAGCACAAATACGAAGAGCACAGCAGCGCTTCGACTTCCTTAAGAGCTCGCAAAGATTTGGCATGACATTTAAAACGTTGACAAACTTCTATAGATATGTAGTGGGAAGTATATAGACTGGCCACATCACAGCCTGGTACAGAAACACCAATACCTTTGAACAGAAAATCCTGCAATAAGGAGTGGATATGGTTCAGTCCATCATGGGTAAAGCCCTCCCCACCATTGAGCACCTCTACATGAAACGGTCTCGCAGGAACGCGGCACCCATCGTCATGGATTCCCAGCACCCAGGATATGCTCTCTTCTCACTGCTGTCATCAGGAAGAAGGTACAGGAGCCTCAGGACTCTCACCACCAGTTGCAGGAACAGTTATTACCCCTCAACCATCAGGCTCTTGAACCAAGGAATTAACCTCACTCGACTTCACTTGCCCCATCATTCAAATGTTGCCACAACCTATGAACTCATTTTGAGGGACTTTTCATCTAATGTTCTCAATATTTATTGCTTACTCATTTATTATTGTTATTTTTTTCTTTTTGTATTTGCAGTTTGTTGTCTTTTGCCCACTGGTTTAACACCCAAGTTGGTGCAGTTCTTTACTTGATTATATTATGGCTATTATTCTATTATGGATTTATTAAGTATGCATGCAAGAAAATGAATCTCAGCATTGCATATGGCAATATATATGTACTTTGATAATAAATTTACTTTGAATTTTGAACTTTGCTGAAGGGTCTAGCACCTGAAACATTAACTCTTCCTCTTTTCACAGATGCTGCCTGACCTACTGAATGTTTCCAGTGTGTTCTGTTTGCATTTCATATTTCCAGCATTTGCAGTTATTTTTGATTTTCATAATCAGGTCAAACCTACTGGACAAAATGATGCAAACTAGAGCAGAATAACAATGTACATTTACATACTGTAATCATTCTAGACTTAAATAAAATTATTGGAAACATATTCACTTGAGAATTGCAGTCCTATACATTAAGAACTGATTTGATATGGATGAGTGACATAGTTATGGTAAATTGTCACATAGTTTTTCTCCCAGTATAGGGTCGCCTAAACCAGAGGACATAGATTTAAGGTGAGTCTCTTCTCCTCACCTGTCCATCACCGCTCTTTGGTTTCCCTCCTTCTTCCATTGTCCACTGTCCTCTCCTATTAGATTTCTTCGTCCTCAGCCTTTTATTTTATCCACTTATCCCCTCCTAGCTTCTCACTTCATCCCTCCCTCCCTCACCTGCTCTCACCTATCACTTGCCAGCAAATGCTGGAAACCTAGAGTAAACCTAAAGCTAACTTTTCAGTTCAATGACCTTTCATCAGAACCAAGAAAAGGAGTTTTAAGAAGTAATTTATCTGGAAGTTGGGCAGAGATGTACCAAATTTCTGTTCTCAATAGAGGAAAGACAGTATCAAACGATAGGAGACGTGAAACAGCTGTTTGTCCCACTTCCATCAGGAAAGTGGGTTTGCAGCATTCTTGCCAGGACCACTAGACTCAAAAAGAGTTACTTCCCTGAAGCCGTCAGGCTGATCATCACCTCCACCCATTAACCCACCCCACTACTACATCCATATGAGCCACTCCTCTCCACAGCCCCTCAGCACCCTTCATCCCCCATGCACTGTCACTTTATGTTTACACTCCACACCTCATACCTACACTGACTGTCCTCGTGTGTTTTCACATGCCTTGCTGCATTCTAGAAGGATTCCTCCTGCCAACAGTCACATTATCAGATTCTTTAAGACTGATGACACTCGTATGACTTAGAATCATAGAACACTACAGCACAGAAACAAACCCTTTGACGACTCAAATAGTCCATGCCAAACAATTAATCTTCCTAGTCCCATCAACTTGCATCTGAACCATAGCTCTCCATAACCCTCCCATCTATGTGCCTATCCAAATTTCTCTGAAATGTCAAAATCAAATCTGCATCAAGCAAAGAGGACATAAAGAGGAAGAAGATCCCCCTCTTGCTCCCCTTAAACATTTCATCTTTCACCCTTAACCCAGAGCCTTTAGTTTCTAATTTCACCAAATTTCAGTGGAAAATGTCTGCTTACATTTACTCTATCTATACCCCTCATAATTTTGATTACTTCTATTCAATCTCCCCTCATTCTCCAATGCTCCAGGGCAGGGGTTCCCAACCTTTTTTATGCCATGATCCAATACCATTAAGATAGGGGTCCGTGGCCCACAGGTTGGGAACCTCTGTTATAGGGAATAAAGTTCTAACTTATTCAACTCAGGTCCTCAGGTCCTGGCAACATCATTGTAAATTTTCTCTGCAATCTTTCAATCTTACTGATATACTTCCTGTAGGTAGGTGACCAAAACTGTACAAAACACTCCAAATTAGGCCTCATCAATGTCATATACAACTTAACATAACATACCAACTCCTAGATTCAATACTTTGATTTATGAAGGCCAATTTGCCAAAAGCTCTCCTTCCACAAACAAGAGAGAATCTGCAGATGCTGGAATTCCAAGCAACATGACTCTACTCTTTTCCACAGACGCTGCCTGGCCTTCTGAGTTCCTCCAGTATTTTGTGTGTATTGGTTAAAAGCTCTTATTATCCTATCTATATGCGACACAATTTTCAAGGAAATATGGATCTGTATTCCCAGATCCCTCTGTACTATGGACTCCTCAGTGCCCTCCTGCTCACTGTACAAGTCCTATACTAGTTTGTTTCCTGAAGTGCAACACTTTTCAGTTGTCTGCATTAAATTCCAACTGTCATTTTTCAGCCCACTTCTCTAGGTGGTTCAGATCCTGGTGCAAGCTTTGATAGTCTTCCTTGCTGTCCACAACTCCCCAATCTTGATGTTATCTGCAAATTTGCTGATCCAGTTTACTACATTATCATCCATATCATTGATATAGATGAAAAACAACAGACTCAGCAACAATCTCTGCTCCTACGAAGCCAATGTCTAATCCAATTTACTCCCTCAACCTGAATACCAAGCGACTGAACATTTTTGACCAATCTCCTGTGTATGACCTTGTCAAAGGCTGGCTAAAGTCCATGCAGACAATATCCACACCCTTGCCTTCATCAACTTCTTTGAAAAATTCTTCAAGACCGATTGCACATGACATACCACACATAGAGCTGTTGACTATCCCTACTCAGTCCTTGTCTACACAAATACATATCAAGCCGGTCCCTTAGAATACCTTCCAATTACATCCATTACTGATGTTAGGTTCACCACCTGTAATTTCTTGGCTTATTCTTAGAGCCTTTCTTAAACGGTGGAGCAACATGAGCTATCCTCTAATCCTCCAGCACCTCACCTGTTGCTAAGGGCATTTTAAATATCTCTGCTTGGGCCCCTACAACTTCTGCACTAACTTCCCACAAGGACCAAGAGAACTGAGTCAGGCTCTGGAGATTTGTTCACCCTAATTTGTCTCAAGACAACAAACACCTCCTCCTCTTTGATTTGTATACTGTCCATGACATCACTGCTGTTTTGCCTCACTTCTATAAAGTCTGCATCCATCTCCTGATCCCGAGTAACTGCAGATACAAAAAATCCATTTGAAATTCCATCATCTCCTTTGGCTCCATGCACAGATGAGCACTCTGATCTTCAAAAGGATGAATTTTGTCCCTTGCTATCATTTTGCTTTTAATATATGTATAGAAGTTCTTGAGGTTCTCCTTCAACTTGTCTGCCAGAGCAAACTCAAGTCTTCTTTTAGCCCTCTTGATTTCCTTCTTAAGTGTTCTTTTGAATTTCTTATACTCAAGTACCTCATTTATTCCTTCCTAGCTTTACCTGCTGTGCACCGCACCTCCTTCTCCTTCTTAACCAGGGCCTCAATATTTCTCAAAAACCAAGGTTCCCTTAACTAGCTATCCTCACCTTTTATTCTGACAGGAACATGCAAACACTATACTCTCAAAATTCGAGTTTTGAAGGCCTCCCAATTACCAAGCACACTTTTGCCAGAAAATAACTGTCTCAATTCACATTTGACAGATACTTTCTGATAACATTAAAATTAGCTTTTCTCCAATTTAGAATCTCAACCCGAGGACCAGACGTATCCTTCTCCATAAACATATTGAAACTAACATCATTATGATCATTAGATGCAAAGTGTTCCCATACATAAACTTCTGTCACCCACCTTGTTTCATTCCCTAACTGGAGATCTAGTATTGCACTCTCTAGTTGGGACCTCTATGTATTGATTAAGAAAACTCTCTTGAACACATTTCTTGAACTCCATCCCATCTAGTCCTTTTTCAGTAATGGAGTCCCGGACAATAAGTGGAAAGTTAAAATCACCTAATGTAATAACCTTATGTTTCTTGAAGCAATATGCAATCTCTCTACAAATTTGTTCCTTTATATCGTACAGACTGTTGGGTGGTGTGGAAATTTGTTTTTTTAAAAAAGTCTGTCACGAGCCTTGTGGCCCAACAGGTCGGTGCTTTTGTCAGTTTCCGTGGCGTGAAGCGACTGAGAGTATGAGACCCCCCCCCCCAAATAGAATGCTAGTCTATCATGAGGTTAACCCCCAGCATTTTTGCCGGTACCCATTCTCAGCTGGGTAGACTGGAGCACTGTGTGGTTAAGTGCCTTGCTCAAGGACACACATGTTGCCTCGGCTGAGGCTCGAACCCACGACCTTCAGATTGCTAGTCCAATGCCCTAACCACTTGGCCATGTGCCACGGTCTGGAAAGTAGCCCCATTAAAATGGTCATATCTTATTTTTACCTCATTTCCACCCATAATACCTCACTAGACAAGTTCTACAGTCTGTCCTGACTGAGCACTGTTGTGACATTTTCTTTGACTAGTAATGCCACCTGTCCTCCTTTAATCCCTCCCACTCTGTCGTGTCTAAAACAATGGAACCCCGGAATACTGAGCTGTCAGTCCTGCACCTCCTGCAACCAAGTCTCACTAATGGCTAACATATCATAATTCCACGTGTTGATAAATGCCCTGATACTCCTTGCATTGAGATTTACAGAACATTAGTCACGCCATGCTCAGTCTTTTGATTCCTAACTTTGTCTGAGGTTTTAACAACATCTGTCTTCATAATCTCCTCACTACCTGCTCTGGCACTCTGGTTCCCAGACCCTCTACAACTCTAGTTTAAACCCTCCCAGTGCAGCACAAGCAAACCTTCCCACTAGGATATTAGTTCCCCTCCAGTTCAGGTGCAGACTATCTCTTCTGTACAGGTCCCACTTTCCTATGGAAGGGAGCCCAATGATCCAAAAATCTGGGGCTCTCCATCCTACACCAACTCCTTAGCCATGTGATAAACTTTACAATCTTCCTACTTCTGGCCTCAATAGCATGTGGCACAGGTAGTGATCCTAAGATCACAACACTGAAAGTCCTGCTCTTTAACTTAGTACCTAGCTCCCTGAACCCACTTTGCAAAACCTCATCACTCTTCCTACCTATGTCATTGGTACCTACATATGTCAATAATTTGGAAGACTGAACTGATGGCTTAGTTACAAAGTATGCAGATGATATGAAGATAGGTGGAGGGGCAAGTAGTTTTTTGGAAGTTGAGAGGCTACAGAAGGACTTTGATAGATTAGGAGAATGGGCAAAGAAGCAGATGGAACACAGAGTCGGGAAGTCTATGGTCATGCACTTTGGTAGAATAAATGAAAGGGTAGACTATTTTCTAAATGAAGAGAAAATACATACTCAGTTCCAGAGATCTGACTAACTTTCCTCTATTAGGTCACTATTAAAAACAAAACATGCCTTTCTTCTCTCTCCTAAGCGTTGTCTCAGCTACTTTTTTCCTCCTCTCCAAAGTGCAGCTCCTAGCAACTGCTGACCAACTGCAGCCACTATTTTTACCCACTATACACTGTCTAGATAATACAACAAAAGTGAGATGTGTTGTATGCAATATGGGTCACAACATGAATATGCCAATGGAAAAGAAAGATGTATTAATCCAGAACCAACAAACTTTGGCACCTCTTAATCAGCATCAAACACTGTTTCGATTTTGTCTCGAAGTTCAGAAAGCCACCTTCACATACCATTATGTGACATTCCAACAGAAAGGCACTTCTGAAAACGACAGCACTGGCACTTGTTCCGGTTCTTTTTTTGAATCTTACAATTGCGCTCACACTGATCATAATCAAGTTTCAATCGTATTGTTCGCCGAAAAAATCCCTGTAAAATTAAAGTCAAAGTGGCAATTATGATGCAGCCTGATTTTAGGTGAATAAATTATCTGAACAGTAGTATTTAGTAACTGCCTATGACCTTCTCAAACAACATTCAGAGAAAAACACTGGTCCCTTGTCTGAAATAGTTCTCTGATCCTTATTATTTTCATTCTATATACATTGTAACCACATATTCTGAAAACAATAGGTATCAGGAACTTTAAACTTGACACTTTATAGCAATGATTTCAATTAGAATTGAAGCCATAATCTAAAATGATTTGGTTAATTGAGTTAATTCAAGAAAATGGTGTTTACTGATACCATGATTAACAATTTTGACAATGCAATAACAGCATTTTTGTACTCATTTTAGCAAAGTACTTCCCGGTAATGAATGGGTTTCATTTTCACCTATGTCTATAACCCTATTTTCTGTGCAAGTTAAAAAAAAAATCACAAAAAATCATTCGAGATAGTAAACAGTTTTCTGCAATATTGTAACAAATGGCATCAAAAGTAACAAAGATTAGTTTACATAGAACAGTATGGCAACGGACGTGCCATTTAGCCCATGATGTTGTGCCAGTCTTGATGCCAATTTATATTAAATGTCCTCTTCCCATGTATCATCCGTTATCTCTCCACTCCCTTCATACTTATGTATCTATCTAAAAGTCTCATCAAATCCACCAAACCGCCTGATTCCACTACAACCCTGATAACCCATTCCAAACACCTACCACCCTCTGCATAAAAACATTCTTCCCTCCAATCTTAAAACCATGCCTTCTGGTGTTTGACATTTCTACCTTGGGGAAAAAGACTTTGACTGTCCACCCTATCTATGCCTTTCATAATTTTAAAATCCTCTATCATATCTCCCCTCAGACTTCAATGCAACTCAAGTTTACCCACCTTTACTTATAGTTCATACACTCTAATTCAGGCAGCATCCTGGCAAATCTCTTGTGCATCCTCTTCACATCCTTCCTATCATGGGGAAACAAGGATTGCACACTATACTTCAAGTGCGGTCTGACTAAAGTTTTATACAGCTGCAGCATGACTTGCTTACTCTTATACTCAGCACCCCTGCCATATGCCTTCCTCTCTCTCCTAAGCATTGCCACATAATTTCCTTGCCACCCTGTCCACTTGCGTAGCTACCTTCAGTGAATTATGATCTCAACCTCAAGGTCCTCCCGTACCTAAATCCTACTGGATCTACCATTAATTGGAATTGGTTTACTATGGTCACATATACCGTGAAAAATTTGTCTTGCATACCATTTGTACATTACACGGTGCATTGAGCTAGAATAAGGTAAAACAATAACAATGCAGAATAAAGTGCAGAAGCTACAGAAAAAGTGAAATTGAGGTAAACGATAAGGTACAAAAATCATAATAAGATAGATTGTGAGGCCAAGAGTCCAACTTATCATGCAAGATGTCCATTCAAGAATCTGCTAATAGTGGGATAGAAGCTATTGTTGAGCCTGATGGTACGTGCTTTTAGGCTTTTATATCTTCTGCCAGATGGGAGAGGGGAGAAAGAATGTCTGGGATGGGTGGGTCTTTGATAATGCTACCTGTAGACAGAGTCCATGGAGGGGAAGCCGGTTAACAGGATGCATACCTGTACACCCGCTCTTTAATGCAAATATCTAATCAGCCAATCATGAGGCAGTAATTCCACATACAAAAGCATGGAGACATGGTCAAGAGGTTAAGTTGTTAGTCAGACCAAACATAAAAATGGGAAGAAATGTGATCTAAGTGACTTTGACTGTGGAATGATCGTTGGTGCCAGATGGGATGGTTTGAATTTGCTGATCTCTCAGGATTTTCATGCACAACAGTTCCTAGAAATTACAAAGAATGGTGTGAGAAACAAAAAACGTCCGGTGAGAAACAGTTCTGTGGGTGAAATCTCCTTGTTAATGAGAGAGCTCAGAGGAGAATGGCCAGACTGATTCAAGCTGACAGTAACACAACTAACAACTTGTTACAACAGTGATGTGCAGAAGACCATTTCTGCATGCACAACACATCAAACCTTGAAGTAGATAGGCTTGATAGTAGATCAAACCTTGTCAAATCTTTTTATTGTTATATTATACAAAAGAAATAACACGAGTACATTGAAGTAACAACACTTACAATGTCTCAAAAAAGACATTATCTTAAAGATTGAAAAAAATTTGTGATAACAAAAAAAACCTATTAAGCAGAAAAAGTGAGAAAAAAAACCCATTAGGTGTACAATCCCAGAGCCATGTGTCATACCAAAAGCTTCTAAAGATAAACATCAAACCACCAGCAAGAAAAGAAAATACACCAAAAATTTACAATTAGATTGTGGAAAAAATCTATCAATTAGCTCAAATGATAATAACGAGAAAATGAGCCCCATCTTTTCTCAAAATCAAATAAAGGTTCAAAGGTTTGACTTCTAATTTTCTCCAAACTAAGACATAGCATCACTTGAGAGAACCATTGTGACAAAGTGGGAGCTGATGTATCCTTCCAACTTCAACAAAATGGCCCTCCTAGGTATTAATGTAACAAATGCAATAACATGTTGGTCAGACACAGAAGTACCATGAATATTTTGAGGAATTATTCCAAAAAGCACAGTTAATTTATTAGGTTGTAGATTAATTTTAAGTGTTTTAGAAATTGTTGAAAAAACTGACTTCCAGAACTGTTCCAATATAGAACAAGACCAAAACATATGTGTCAGTGTAGCTATCTCAGTTTTACATCTATCACAATAACTATCAACATTAGAAAAGATTTTAGAAAGTCTCTCCTTTTCAAATGATAACGATGTACAATTTTAAATTGAATCAATGAATGGCTAGCACAAATTGAAGAAGAGTTAACCAACTTCAAAATCCACATCCAATCCTCCATCATAAAGTCAAATTGAGTTCCTTTTCCCAATCCTGTTTAATCTTAGATAAAGGACGCTTATCCCATTGTAATAATAAATTATAAATTCTTCCAATAGAACCCTTGATCGAAGGATTCATACTCATAATAGTAGATCAAACCTTGAAGTAGATAGGTTCAAACCTTGAAGAAGGTACACTCAGTACCCACTTGATTAGGTACAGGAGGTGCCTAATAAAGTGACCACTGAGTATATGTTACCAGGTCCTGGGGACTTATCCATCATAATGCATTTCAAAGACCCAGTACTACTTCCTCTTCAATCTCAATATGTCCCAGCACTTTAGCATTCCCTATTCTGCTTTCACTATCCTACAAATCCAACACAAAGTACTCTTTTAATACCTCAGCTACTTGTTTGTACTCCAAGCACAAATTCCCCCTTTTATCTTTGAGTGAACATACTCCTTCCTCTTTTTCTTAATAAAATCTTACTTGTCAAGGACATTTCATGGCCTCCTTTAGTCTTCCTAATCAACTGCTTGAGCACTTTTCTGCTATTTTTATATTCCAGAAGGGCCCAGTCTGATTTTAGCTTTCTAATCCTTACATATGCTACTTTTTCCTTCCTAATTAAATTTAGGACCTCTTGTATCATCAAAGGTTCCCTTACCTTATCGTCGCTGACTTTACTGAAACATGGCAATCCTGGTCTTCAACCAACTCCCACATGTCAGGTCCAACAACCTTTGCTCCTAATCAACACCCCTTGATCCTGCCTTAGCGTGTTCTAATTTGTCTTCTCCCCATCTAATATCTTTCATAAGATCTGATTTTATCCTAACCCACAATTAACTTAAAAACTTAATGAGCAGTGGTCATTGTTACCAAAATGTTCACCCCCCTATCAGGCCTGTCACTAAGCGAGACTCATTTCCCAAAGCCAGACCCAAAATGTTTTCTCCTCTACTTGGACTCTCCACATACTGCATCAAGGATCCCTCTTGGATGGTCTGAAGAAATTCTGTCCTATCTAAGCATTATTAATTATTATTAACACAATGTATTAAGGATGTTCCAATCAATACTGGGGAAGTTAAAGTCCCTCACTATGACACAGTTGTTTTCCCTATATCTTTCCATAATCTGTCTACACATCTGTTCCTCCAACTCTGTGGCTATTGCGGGGGGGGGGGGGTCCCTAAAGTATAATCATACCATCATAATTCTACCTTTCTTATTTCAAAGCTCTCCCAAAATGCCTCTGTGGTTGATCTCCCCTGTGCGTTCTCTTTGGGTACCTCTGTAACATTTTCCCTTATCAGTTGTGTAACCCCTCCACCATCTCTAAAACAATGAAACCCAAGAATGTTGAACTGCCATTCCTGTTGCTCAGCCACCAGGTCTCTGTAAAAGCAACAATATCAAAATTCCATGTACTGATCCAGGCTCTAGGTTCATCCTCCTAATTCATAATAGCCATAGTATTGAAATGAACACATTTCAACCCTTCAATCCCAGTATGTTAATTAACTGTGTTCCCATTGCTGTGCTTCCGTTCAGTCTTACTTGGCATAACATACTTCTTGCTTGCAACCCTATCACCTGTTGTCCTGATTCTCTAGTTGCTATCTCCCTTGCACTCTAGTTTAAGCCCTCCCAACTAGCACAAGTAAACCTCCCAGAGAGGTTACTGGTTTCTCTCCAGTTCAGATACAAAACCTTTTGTTTGTACAGATACCTCCTGCCCTGGAAGAGAGTCCCATGATCCATAAATCTGAAGCCTTCCCTCCTACATCAGCTCCTTAGCCACTTGGTATACATTTCTCATCCCATTAGTACATAATACAGGTAGAAATCCTGAGATTAAAACCTGTAAGTCTTGTTTTATAACTTTATGCCTAGCTCTTTAAAATCCCTTTGCAGGACCTCATCCGTGCTCACCCTCCCCTCTCAGAATGACCCATACTTATTGCAAAAATAGTTTTGAAAAAGTGAAAAGACTAATTTGGCCATTCATAGGAACAAACGTATGCACTGTATGTATATTGGACATTTGAATTTGATATTATGAAAGTTCATTATTAGGTAGGGGTGCTATAAATCAGGCATTCACAGCCCAGAGATGGTTTGTATTCATTAATCTGATTTTCATACAGAGTAGTGCTGTTTACAAGATGAACTCAATATACGCACTTTTCCAAACTGAAACCTATGTTTGATCCTTAAAAGACTAAAACGACTCCATCTTAGATTGCCAGTTGGAACTGCTGTTTCTGCCCTGAGCATTATTGTTCCAGCAGCTCAGGTTCTGCTGTGATATTGTCATACATTTCCACCACTGATTGGCAAGAAGCCTCTAAGGAAAATGCCTCTGAATGATATCCCAGGAAAGAACATGTCTCTTGTTTTGTTTGGAATTTAAAAGAGCACAGGTCAGAGGGTGAAATTTGGGGGGGGGCAGGGTGGGATCCTGCTTTTTTCGTATTGACCAGGGAACTGTGGACGTTGAAGCAATTTTAAAGCCAGTTGTAAATTTATTTTTATTTTTTTTTGGGATATGCTTTCTCCCAGGTGATTAACATGGAAACATGAATTTAGTTAGAAGCTCTCAGGCTCAACTATAAACAGTTAGCAGCACTCAATGAAGCTATAAACCACTCAGTTAACAGGGTGACTAACACACCTATGCAGGAAAATATGGGTTTTCAACATCTTATGACAAACAATTTTACTTCCCATCGATCCAGTACTTCAGACAGCAAACATTAACCGCTAACTCATTTTAGTTAATTCTCATTCATGGTGCATAGCCAAGACAGCCTCACGTACCTGAACCGGAGCACTACGCTGGGGATTTGGGGAAGTGCCGGGCCTTCCTTCTTCAGTGCTCCTTGGTGTTTGAACAGCAGTCGTCCACGTACTCCACGGATAAGACAAAGATTGCTTATATCATGGAGTTGTTGCGGAGAAGTGCATTAGCGTGGGCCACAGCTGTTTGGGGTAACGAACTGGGTATCTGCTCTTCCTTCACCACCTTTATCATAGAAATGAGAAAGATCTTTGATCACCCTGTCCGTGGTAAAGACGCCGCCAAGCGTCTACTCACTCTTCGCCAGGGCTCACGCAGTGTTGCTGAATATTTCGTGGAGTTCCGGATGTTAGCGGCCGACTTGGTGTGGAACGATGAGGCACTCCAAGGGGTATTTCAGAATGGTCTCAGCAACATGGTGAAAGAAGAGTTGGCAGCAAGAGACAACATCGACAGCCTGGATTCCTTGATCTCCCTAACCACCAGGTTGGCCAGTCACCTCTGAGAATGCCATAGAGAAGAACTGGTCGTCCACCACCTTTGGCCACTCCTCGGCACTCATTACCACCTCCTGCCAGAACAAGCCTCTCTCCTCCTTCTGCACCCCTAGTAGCTCCTAGCCCTTTCATTTCCACTGCCCCAGGAGAGGAACCCATGCAGCTGGGACGGAACTGCCTCTCTCCTGCTGAACGACTCCAGAGAATGAGAGTGGGTGAGTGCTTATATTGCGGCCAGTCCGGTCACTTTCTTGCCACCTGCCTCCTTCGGCCAAAAAGGAAAGGCTCACCAGTAGCAGGGAGGACCCTGGTGAGTCAGACAACATTCCCTTCCGTACCCCGACCCCGGATGCAGCTTCAAGCCACTTTGTGTTACACCCAACAGTCCCTGCCTCTGTTGGCACTAGTGGACTCCAGCACAGAGGGAAACTTTTTGGATGAAAACTTAGCCTTCCAAGCTGGAGCCATTGAGTACCCCCCTGAAGTCTGGGCACCGGACTACTGGGCCGAGTCACACACTGCACAGAACCCCTGCCTCTCCTTCTCTCTGGAAACCATTGGGAACAGATACGATTCAATGTAGTTTCCTCTCCTCAAGCCCCTATACTTCTTGGTTACCCCTGGTTAAGCCGTCATAACCCCCACATCGACTGGTCCACCGGGAAGATAGTCAGCTGGAATTCATTCTGCCATTCCACTCGTCTACAATCAGCCCTTTCCCCAGTGCGGGTCATCGCGACCTCGTCCGCCTCTGAACCCCTCCAACTTATCCAAGGTTCCAGTAGAGTATCATGATCTGGGAGAAGTGTTCAGCAAGCAACGGGCTCTTTCCCTGCCACCACATTGCCCTTACAACTGCGCAATTGACCTTCTTCCCGGAGCCTCTCTACCCACCAATCAGCTGTACAACCTGTCCTGACCAGAAAGGGAAGCAATGGAGGCTTACCTAAATGACTCTCTTGCGGCTGGCATTATCCAACCCTCATCTCCCCCTGTAGGCACAGGTTTCTTTTTTGTGGGGAAGAAAGATGGCTCACTGCACCCCTGCATTGACTACCGTGGCCTGAACAGCATCACCATTAAGAATAAGTATCCCCTGCACCTCATTAACTCTGCTTTCGATCCCCTTCACAGAGCCACAATTTTCTCTAAGTTGGACCTGCTGAATGCCTATCACCTGGTTAGGATAAGGGAGGGAGATGAATGGAAAGCAGCTTTTAACACCCCTCCTCAGTCATTTCGAATATCTGGTCATGCCATTCGGTCTCACCAATGCCCCCGCCGTCTTCCAAGCCCTGGTAAACGACATCTTTAGGGACCTTATTAACCATTTTGTTTTTGTTTATTTGGACGACATCCTAATCTTCTCCCGTAGTCTTCAGGAACACACCCACCATGTCTGTCAGATTCTTCAGAGGCTTTTGGAGAACAAGCTATTCATTAAAGCAGACAAGTGCAAGTTCCATGTCCGTTCTGTCAGTTTCCTGGGGTACATCATTGAGAGCGGGCAAATGAGGACAGATCCTGAAAAGATCCAGGAGGTGGCGGAGTGGCCAAAACCCATGAGGCTCAAATAACCCCAGCGATTTCTGGGGTTTGCAAACTTCTACCGTCGCTTCATCAGGGACCACAGTTGGGTTGCAGCGCCCCTTACTCAACTCACCTCTCCTGTGACCCCTTTTCACTGGACCCCCGAAGCGGACTCAGCATTCTCAGAGCTGAAGAGGCGTTTCACCTCTGCTCCCATCCTGGTCCAACCTGACCCCTCTCGCCAATTCATTATGGATGTCGACACCTCCGACTCTGGGATGGGAGTGGTCCTCTCCTAACACTCCGCCACAGACCAAAAGCTCCATCCCTGCGCCTTCTTCTCTCACCGTCTATCCCCTGCCAAATGGAACTACGATGTTGGGAACCGTGAGTTGCTGGCCGTCAAACTCACCTTGGAGGAATGGAGGCACTGGCTGGAGGAAGCTGAACATCCATTCATCGTCTGGACGGACCGTAAGAACCTAGCATATATCCAAACCGCAAAATACCTTAATTCCCGCCAAGCCCGTTGGGCATTATTTTTTGGCCATTTCAAATTCACCCTCACTGACCATCCTGGTTCCAAGAACGGGAAGCCAGATGCTCTCTCTGGTCAATACATCTCCAAGGAGGGCCTTCCCAACCCCGATACCATCCTTCCACCATCCTGTGCTGCGGCTGCCCTCACCTGGGAGATCGAATCCATAGTCAAAGAGGCCCAACGGACTCAACCTGACCCAGGCAATAGACCCCCCAGTCGCCTCTTCGTGCCTGACTCTGTTCGGTCTCAGGTTCTCCAGTGGGGGCAAATTTCTCGTTTCGCCTGCTATCCCGGAATCGATCGAACTCTGTCCCTTCTGAAGCAACATTTCTGGTGGCCCACCATTGATGGTGACATTCGCTCCTCCGTCTCTGCCTGTTCTGTGTGTGCCTGCGGAAAAGCCTCCCATTGACCACTTGCTGGGTTGCTTCATCCCCTACCCGTCCAGAGCCACCCTTGGTCCCACATCGCTCTGGATTTCATTACTGGACTGCCCCCTTCACATGGTAACACTGCTGTACTCACCGTGGTGGACCGTTTCTCCAAGGCTGTGCACTTCACAGCTCTTCCCAAACTCTCTACAGCCCGTGAAACAGCCGACCTCCTTGTCCATCACATCTTCCGCCTTCATGGAATTCCCTCCGACATCGTTTCTGACCGGGGCCCCCAATTCATCTCTCAAATCTGGAGATCCTTCTGTCAAGCCCTTGGAGCCTCAGTAAGTCTGTCTTCTGGTTTCCATCCACAGACTAACGGTCAAACTGAATGAGCAAACCAGGATTTGGAAGCAGTACTGTGCTGCATATCCGCCAACAACCCGTCATCCTGGATGGAGTACGCCCACAACTCCGTGGTCAGCACCGCCACCGGAATGTCTCGCTTCGAATACTCCCTCGGTTATCAAGTATTCTAAGTTTTACTTCAGCACCGAGGTTTACCTGTGTAACTCCATCTCTCCATACTAAGAAAAGTTCTGTCTGCCATTTTCCCTTCTACGCTCCGTGTCAAGATTTCTGCCTGCCTCCTGCTTTCCTACACTCCCTCCTGTTTGCTGTTAAACGCTCACGCCCGTGTCTGCATCCTAACTCAATCTCCGTGCCTGTGTCCTGTGCTTGGGTCCGCCTCGTTCGTTGCAACAAACTTAGGCTATGAGACCGTAAGATTTAGGAGCAGAATTAGGCCATCTAGCCCATTGAGTCTGCCCTGCCATTTCATCATGGCTCTTTTTTCCTCTCAGCTCCAATCTCTTGCCTTCCCCCAATATCCCTTCATTCCCTGACCAGTCAAAAATCTATCAACCTTTGCCTTAAATATACATAAAGACATGGCCTCCACAGCTGCCTGTGCCAAAGAATTCCAGATTCACCACTCTCTGGCTAAAGAAATTCCTCCTCATCTCCATTTTAAAAGGATGCCCCTCTATTCTGAGGCTGTGTCCACTCTATCAAGACCTTTCACCATTCGATAGGTTTCAATTAGGTCACCCCTCATTCTTCTGAATTCCAGCACCCAGAGCCATCAAACGTTCTTCATATGACAAGCCTTTCAATACTGGAATCATTTTTGTGAGCCTCCTTTGAACCCTCTCCAGTTTTAGCACATCCTTTCTGAGATAAGGGGTCCAAAATGGTTTACAGCACTCCAAGTGAGGCCTTACCAGTGCTTTATAGAGTCTTAACATTACAAACTTGCTTTTATAGTCTAGTCCATCTGAAATGAATGCTAACATCACATTTGCCTTCCTCACCACAGATTCAACCTGCCATAGTATAATAAAAACCCGTTATAAGCACTCACCATTTGAAAGTCTATCGCAAATCATATATGTTAGAATTTGGGTGCCTAGGTAAAGGAGAATGGTACCATAATGGCACTCAGAGTAGTGCAATATGCTTGCAACTCTTCAGGTTATGGATGCATTGCCATGATATTGGATAGTAAATTGGATTGTGGTTCATCTCAAAAGGTGCCTCCTACTATTGGAATCAAAAAATCATTATGACCAAGGAAGGAGGGATTAGGTAGAGTTATTGTCGACCAGATAGATGGGTGGGAAATTAATACAAGATGGTCATCAGTGGGGATGGTGTCTTGGGGAACAGCTCAGTATCTGATCTTGCAGAATGAAAAGTTAGGACTTCATGATTGGGGTTTGAGGTTTTGCAATTGCAAGCAAGGTGGGGTGTCTTCAGTTATGTATACTGAATGGCACTGCATCGAAAATAACAGTGTTACACCATCTAGACTAAACTAATAATCAAACTAATTATACAGAAATATGCAGACCTCAAAAATACATTCAGACATTTTCTGTAGGAACTGTCAAAATTGTTCAACTTATATTTTCATAATAGATGATGTGTACAAAACAAATAATAAATGTTGCTGTCAGAATTGAGTACAAAGCAATAAAAACCTAGAGAGGCTATTGATGAAAATAAATTCTCACATCACTTTAACAAAATCAATAAAAAGCCTTACAGCTTTTCAATAAATAACACTGAGATAACACACAAACCTTACAACCCTCACAGGCATGGACACCATAATGAAAGCCAGAAGCCTTGTCTCCACACACTCGACATTCTATGCAGAGCCCAGAGGTGGAAGCTTCA
Organism: Mobula birostris; assembly: GCF_030028105.1. Taxonomy (NCBI): domain Eukaryota; kingdom Metazoa; phylum Chordata; class Chondrichthyes; order Myliobatiformes; family Myliobatidae; genus Mobula; species Mobula birostris. The sequence goes on along the minus strand of NC_092378.1, from coordinate 35,686,298 downwards.
TCTTGGGTTAATGAGGTAACCAGTAAGGTTACTGATGATGGACTAGAAGCTGGAGAAAGAGAATCTGAGTGCAGATGGAGAAAAAAAGTAAACATTTAGATTTGTTGAAATAAATAACTTAGTTATTTTTACAATCCAACCAGTGGTGCTTGAAATTAAACAGAATGATAGTCCAGGAAATCAAAACCAAATTAAACTAATACAAAATACTATAATCCATATTGTGCTTTTTGATAGTTGACAATCATTCACAATGCATAGCTGAATCAAGTATAATCATATTTAGAATTAGGTTTATTGTCACTGACGTAAGATGCAAAATTTGTTGTTTTGCAGCAGCAGTGCAGTGCAGGCATAGCTAACAGTTACAATAGAAAATAAATAAATATTGTTAAAGAAGAAGAGTGAGGTAGTGACCTTGAGTTCATGGAGCATTTAGAAATCTGGTGACAGAGGGGAAGAATAATGAGATACAATGAAAAAGACAGTAGTTTTCTTTTAGAAGTGATATTAATTTCCACCACATCATCCTCTCTTTTAAAGATTTTGCATTTTGCTTTGCTCAGGGAATCTTAACATGATTCTGCAAACAGTCCAGTTATAAACAGAAAACTTTTCAATATCACTCTCCAATTTTGTTGAGACTGTCAGCCTGTGTATGAAAAGATAAAAAAAACAGAAAACACTATTTCTCTGCATGATTAACTTTCAAATAAATAATAACGAAATGCCAGACATCCAGGGATAGGAGGATGTATATATACATCACTTTTTATGATTTCAGAAATTAACTAAGTTCTTTGTAGTTAATTGAAATTTTGAAAAGGGTTGTATTTTTTTAGAAATATGGCAGCCAATCTGTTCAAGCAAGCTTCTGCAGACAGCAAAATGAAAGTAAACAGAAAATCTGTTTTAATGACATTGGTTACATCAATATTGTTTAAAGCACCAATGAAAACTCCTCTGCTTGTCTTTGAATACTTCCATGCAATCTTTTAATTTCACTTGACAAGGGCTCTTGGTGTGATATCGTATTTAACAAATAGCACCTCCAACAGTGTCCCCTTTCTCAAGTACTGTACTTGAGAAGGGGGACACTGTTGGAGGTGTTATTTGTTAACTACAAGTACTGTATTTATGTACTTTTTATAAGAATTAATTAATGAAGACCTCAGAGGATGCAAACCCACAATCTTCTGAGGCAGGGATAAATACCATTAACAAACCACATCTGGTGGCAACAAAACACCAGTTCAGGTAAGGCAATTGTGATGTAGGTTTATAGTTCTATGGTCAGAACACATTTCAAAAGGAACTCCTTCCTGGTCACCAACAGGCAAAGGAATCTCTATAGTGAGTGAGAGCAAAAAAACTACTGTGACCACCAGAGCTTATGATTTGGATGAATCCAATCGTACAACATGTTTGTACTTAATATGGGAGAAGAGTGGGCATTGTTTCTATTGTTTAGTTTCAGGACATCTAAAAGAACAAGCTGTTTGACAGATCAAGAACCACCAAAATCAATAATCTTCATAGGGAACTACAAACAGAATTCTAAGACATGGAGTATGTATTTTAGTATAATAAAGGTTCTGCATTTTCTTGATTAATTCCCATTGTACAATCTTGCCAAACTTAATTAGATGATAAAGATTGCTTGTTCATGTTGAAAGATCCATAGAGAAGAAAGAGAAGCAAAGGCAGCCTTTCATTGGTAAGGAAGCATCACAAGTCCCAGTGCCAACAGGCACTCTTTCCTTGATAGATTTCAAATGTATAACAGAAAACAGAATTAAATATTCACATCAATTTACTATCACAATATTTACATGATCATTTATTTTCCTTCATCACAACCACAAAAGGACAACTCTGTCTGAGAATATAACCTGCAATTCTATACTTTCCAGTTGGCAGAAAATATCCAGCATACAAAATTTTGTCCATTTCTATGGGCTCTGCTCATTTTAAAGTATAATTTTCAGGAATCAATTCTCCCATAAATACCAATCAATTATATCTCTTTCTGCAAGATTGCTCTGTCATCCTAGGAATACCCTCACTACACACCAATCAAGCCCGCTGTATTCTTTATTAGTAAGGGGACCAAAAGTGTCTATACTGCTCCAGGTATAGTTTCACCTTTGCTCTATATAATTAATTATTCTTATTCTCTAACACCCATACAATAAAGGTTAATGTACCAAATGTGTTAACAATTGTCTGCAGTGCAGGCATTGAAACTTTCGATAGACACCAGATCTAACCAGTTCCCCTCAATTAACACTTTCCTCTGCCTGGCAGAAGTCAACCTGACTCTTTCTACTTTCTCCAAATCAAAGGTGTAGCCTTGCATTGGCCTCAGCTATGCCTGCATTTCTGTTGGCTACATGGAGATTCCATGTTCCCAACCTTTCCAGTACCACTCCCCAACTCTTTCTCCACTATGTTGACAAGTGAATTGTTGGTGTTTGCTGCACCTGTGTGGAACTTCATTAACTTCATCTCAAGAGGTAGACTATCCACTGACATCTACTACAAACCCACTGACTCCCACTGTTACCTAGACTAACTCCTCTCAACCTTTCACTTGCAAGGATGCCATTCCTTTTCTCAATTACTCCATTTCTGCTGCACCTGTTTTCAAGTTCAAGTTCATTGTCATTCAACCCTACACACATATACAGCTAAACGAAACATCATTCCTCCGGGGCCAAGGTGTTAAACAGTAGACATGCTGTAGTCACATACAGCACATATGGGTACAATCCAGCACAAACAGTAACAAAATAATATGAGCACAAATCCCTGAGTGGCATGAGTTTCTAGATGAAGTCTTCCAGTCCACGACATCTGTGTTGTCTTTTTTTTTCCAGAAAATGGAATTTCCTTACCCCCTCTGCCACTGTTATTGATGGTGCGCTCAAGCACTTCTCTATTTCCTGCAATTTTGTCCTTACACCATCTCCCCCTGACAGAACAGGGACTGAGATTCCCTGGTCCTCATCTATAACCCCATCAATTTATGCCTACAGCACATCATTCTTTACAACCTCGGCCTATTGTAACTTGATCCCAACAACAGCCACATTTATCTATTCAGCTTTTCATACCGGCTATCTCCCTCTATCTTTCAGTCCAAATGAAGGTTCTTAACCTAAAACATCCTTCCGAGTCTGACCCAAAGGAGTTCCCAATCTTTTTTTATGCCATGGACCCCTACCATTAACCGAGGGATTGGTGGACCTCTACCATTAATGGGGGTTGTTGGACCCCAAGTTTGGAATCCCTGTTCTAGCATTTTGTTTGTTGTAACTTTCTGTTTCTTGAGCAAGAAAATCTCCAAGTCCTAATGCACGCCAACATTTACCTCTCTATTTGAACAAAATCAATTCTACTTCATCCAGCCATTTAGCCAAGTGCATAATTACATACTTTCCTATTTTATATTCTATGTGCTACTATGGTGTCCAATCTGTTCCAAAGCCTAAATACCTTCTTATATCTTTGTTGCATTTACCTGCTATTTTACCTTCTCTCTGTGCCTTCATTGCCAGCTAACATGAATATGATACCCATCTCTTTTATTTATATGTAGATATATAAATTATAAACATCTGAGGCTCAAACATTAACCACTGTGGTATTTCCCAAGTTACTCAGTAATCTATTTTCTGCTCATTCATCAGTCTTCAATCCATGATATTATTTCTTAAGTCCAAATTTCCAATGATTTATTATAAAATTAAACCCTTTATCATGCAGAAATTTATACTGCCACACCTACTTCACCATTGATATGTTTAGGATCACTCAAATATTTGATCACCACACCACTCTCATCAATCCTCTCTCTAGTATCCTGTTAACATTGCATGCTTCAGAAAATCCAAAAAGACTTCAAGATTACATCTTCAAAGAAGCTGAATAAAATTTAAAACATAGTCTTCTTCTTAAACCATTTTGAATCTGGCTAACAATATGCTGTTAATAATAGACTCTCTCATTTTCCCTATTGCTGCCTTCTGGCTAACCAACCTGAAATTTTACCTTCTTTCACTTTTTCTTGAATTGCAGAACTGCTCTTTTACTTCCAATCCACAAAGACTACTCTAGAATCTAAAGGAATTGTGCCTAGACTTTGATTATTTAGCAAACATTATTTTTGCATTCAGCAGCAACAGTACGTCAAAAATTCTTGTAGACCTGCTATGTGCCTGTCATGCTATTACATAACAACCAAAGGCGATCTGCAAGTAATTTCAAATTTTCATGTGATTCTGAAATCTCTAGCATAAGCATAAGCCACATGATTAATGGGGCTTCAAACAATCAAGCATTTAGTTTAAAGATCTGACCCTGTCTGGGCCATTGCCAGATACCACAGAGTGATAACCCCACCCTACTTAACAGTTTTCTTTCAAATTGTATTATGAGAACTTATAAAGAACCACCAATCATCCAAATTCTCAAACAATGGCCCACTCTTGTAAATCTGGATCATCTCCCAAACACCATCCCTACAAAGTATCATTTCTCTCTGAACCCTATCCTCAGGCCTTGATCCTTCTTATCCTGACATTCCTACCTTTCCACTGTTTATCCAAGTCTGGATCCTGTTTCTGATCCTTAGCACCTACAGTACATCTTGCTCTTGCTTCAACCATCTTCTACAACACTATCAATTTCTCCTAATATCAATCACGCTAATCCCTCCTGTAATTTTTGATCATCTTTCAGGCCTCTTTTCACTATTGACCTATCCCCCAGCCATGTCTCAATCCCCAAATTCTGATTCACTCCTTATCCCTCTAACTCCAGGAACTAACCCACTGTTCAACCCTTCTGCTACCAGTTCTTAATCCATGCACTGTCAGCTCCCTCAGTTAAGTATCCATCCTCTCTTAAATCTCAATCCACTGATCCTCATCATCTTTTAATACCTATTCCTTCTGCCCTCCAAAATCAACATAATCTTCTAGTACCTTCTTCAAGTATCTATCTAGCTACCCCTTTAATGCACTATGTAGAAGTGAACTCAAATTCTCTGATAAAATAGTTGCTTCTGGGATTCTCTACTTTTTCTTTGCAACTGTATTGATGACCTCTAGTTTTGTTCATCTCATAACTGGAAACATTCAGTCTGTCTCTTCTTTTTCAAGAACATCCACTATTTTCACCACTTCCCTTTTAAGTGGTGACCCAGACGATTCATTATTTCTTGAATAATACTAATGTTAAGCTAGCAATTACTCTTTATTGAGTTCCATTGAGCTTCCAGGACAATGGAGGCAATAACATTACCAAAACCATAGTGTTAGACTCTAAACACCAAGGGCAAGATTCAAAAGCCCATGAAAACATTAGTAGGTATTACAATGCGTAACAGTGCAACTGTTCAATATAAAGAGTGGTTCTCTCCACCTGAACTTTGCCAATACTGCATTAGGCTTGTTTGAAAGCAAGAAGCACATGGTTGAAATAGATACTGGCAATCCTATTACAAGTGAATCTGACATGGAAAATGGTGAAGAATGTTACAAAATGGCAGGATAGCTCCCATGTTAATAGACCAAGCACTTGGGAAATTGGTGGAAGAGATAAAAAGCTGGAAAGGTATTTTAAGCCTTCAGATAAGGCAGTGAGAGCTGACAGCCCCATGGTCAATGTCAGAAATTAACCACTGAATAACTGTTGTAACGCCTCAAGAAGTTCATGACTTCACGCAAATGGTCAGTTAGTCAGAGGACCTTCACATACCATATAATTAGATCAAAACCATTAAACACTAAACCACATCCTAAACACTCAAATGACCAAAAATCTCTATCAATCTGTCCAGTTTGCCTCCTCTTTTTGTCCTTCAATTCCTTCAAAAAATCCAACCCTTCCACTACTTAACACTGTATCCACAGTGAGCAAACTGCCAGCTGCCTATCCTTGAACTTGCACATGGTGGCAGTTATTCAAACACGCCAGCCATATCACCAACTCATCATTTCTATCACTCTTCCAGTATGATGGCATACAATAGGAAACAGCAGGTGTTAACCAGACAAGGACAGGTAAATCTATATATCCTAACCATTCCTCAGTTGGAAAAGCATAGGTCATTATTGAGAAGCCTGCTGTTGAGGCATTGTCTTCTTAAAACAAGGCACATTCTTACCTATACCTCCTTCTACTTCCCCCTCAACCCACACTGATATCTGATTTAAAGTTACAGATAGTGCAGTCAAGCTTGGCTCCATGTCTTTCCATAGTAGACGTGTTTATAAAAAAACTTCATGTATCCATAAAGCACAGCCAGACAAGGCAGTACAATTACTGCAAGACAGCAATGATAATGAAGTCATGTATTTTCATTTAATTTCAGGGTCATGGCCATCAGTTCAGATACCACATCACTCAGGGGATAGAAAATAAGTGGCATTATCATACGATGTAACACAAGGCAAAAGCAGCTTATAACACCATATCAAAGGAAGGGAAATCAGAGGAACCATTTACAACTGCATGGATAAGACACGATGAAATTGAGATATTCTCCTTAAGAAAGAAAGATATTTGAGAAACTGCCAAAATCAAGAAAAGCTTGTAATTAAGAGCATGTTTCCAATAGCTGTAACATCAATAACCAGCGAATAGAAATTAAGTTAATAAAAAAAGCTAGAAGCACTTGAAAGTGAACTGCATATTGAGTAGGCAGGAATTGGAATATCAATTCAGCAGTAACTATCAAAAATCTGTATATTGGTAGCAAAGGTACAGTAGACAATCTGCATCCCAACAGGCATAAAATTCCGATTGATGATTTTAGGGTTAATATTCATTTAAAAATTCAAATGCCAGCAGCATTGAATTTGCCTAATTGCAGCTCCCTTATTTTGAACATACAATTTGGTATCACTGACAAATAATGTGGACCAGCTCCCAATTAACTAAAAAATAATAATTGAAGTAAACACCTACCTTGTGGAGTCTCATTTGATCCTGGACCATTTCCTGAAGTTAGATTCTCATCAGCACAGAAGGCCTCTGAACTGTTGTCCTCTGTAGACTGTGAAATGTTCTGCACTTTCTCCATTTCCTGTTCCAATTCTCCAGCCAAGGGACTCCCAGAGTCATTTTCAATTGGTGTTAATGGATTAGAGTGGATCTGTGTGTCGACCATTCCAGTTGACACTGTCTGGCAGTACAACACTCATTAGTCTAAAGAAGAAAACATAGTTCAACATTGTATACTGTTAATTAAATTTTCAATCAAAATGAAAACCAGATGTTGCATTTAATAGAATTATGTAAAACAATATTAGGCAAAGAGAAGATGATGCATTATCCACGATTCCCTAAATATTCCCAATCCATGTCACACAACTTCTAAGTTTAAAAGAAAAAATATTGAAATATATTTTCAAATGTTCCAATTTTCAAAAATTGAAAGTTAAAAAAAAGCTTTAAGAACAACAAGCACATTGTCGTAACAATAACAAACAAGAGAAAATCTGCAGAGCCAGGCAGCACCTATAGAAAAGAATACAGTTGATGTTTTGGACCGTGACGCTTCATCAGGACAATAAAATGCTTTCAGCTTTTTGCAATGATATTCAATACATTACAGACAAAAAATTGATTTCAGACAATGAGAACATTATTTAAAATATTGATCCAAGTAACTTACAACTTCAAATACAACGTTTACTATTCTTGAAATTTTAAGTCAGGCTTGAAGGTGAATTTAACTCACAAAATAGTAGCTAAATTTACTTTTAAAATAAATGAATTTTAGATATTAACTGGTTTATGTTGCTTCTAGAGTGAGGCCACAATTTTGTGCATGATGCATGGAGAATATAGGAAGAATTAGTGGCTGGAAAAATCAACTGCTGCAAAATTACCACTTACGAAAGGAAACAAAGTATAGTAACATAAGCAGACACTTAGCCCCTCAAGCTATCACACCCTCCAATAAGATTATGTTTGATTTCTGATCAGACTCAACATTTATATACCTTTGTCCCATATCTTTTATGATCTTTGATTAACATAAGTCTCTTGACCTCACATCCAAAATTAGCAACATTACCAAATTTCTACCAGTCACTTTTTATGTTTTACCTAATTTCTAACTGGAAAGACTGTTTCTAATTTTTTGAATGAGCCACCAATTCCTAGGCACATCAACAAATCTAAATAGTTTTGCCTTACCTAATATCTCCAATTATCACAAAAGCTTTGATCAAATCTCCATATATTTAACCTATATCCTTGGAATAAATTCAAGGTTGTCTAATCATTCCTCACATTTTAATTCTTGGAAATCCAGTACCATCCTGGTAAATCTACACTTTACTTCACATTCAAGTTTATTGTCATTAAACTGTACACATGTATATAGCTAAACAACGTTGCTCAGGGACCAAGGTGCAAAGCACAGTACAGATATTACATACAGCACATAAAGTAATATTAACACAATAATATTAACAGATTAAAGAAAGTATTTTGTACAGGTACAAATTGATATAAAGTACACATCTGACATATGTTAAATATACAATAGTATACTGCTACTGGCACTGTTACTTAAGTTTAGTTATCATTCATCATACATGAATATAGCCAAACAGAACAGCAGTCCTCCAAGTCCAAGGTGCAAAACAAATTACCAACAGCAACTTGGATGAGAATGGCTTTGGTCTGATAAGTAAGTTTGCTGAATATACGAAGATAGGTGGCGTTGTAGATACCAAAGCCATTGTTTAAGGACCCAGGGAACATGGATCAGTTTGGAAATAAGGGCAGAAAAGTGTCAGATGGAATCTAATCTAGGTAAGTTTAATGGGTTTAATTTGGATGTACAAGGTGTTGCATTTTGGGGCCATGGGGAATGTTGTTAACCAAAGGGACCCAGGAGTACAAATGTATGGTTTCCTGAACATGGCATCACATGTAGATGGGGTGGTGAAGGAGGCTTTTAGTATGCTTTCCTTCAACAGGCAGGAAATAAAATTTGGATGATATGTTGCAGTTATGCAAGATGTTGGTGCGGTCACATTTGGAACATTGTGCTCAGTTTTGGTCATTCTGCTGTAGAAAAGATATGGGCCAAATGTAGGAAAATAGGATTAGTCAAGGACCATCCCACAATCTCTTTGACCTCCTACTGGCAGGCAGAAGGTACCACAGGATAAGAATGAGGACTACTAGGCTGGGAAACAGCTTCTTTCCCCACTCTGTTACCACCCATTATTTACGTCTTCTGGTAAGATGGTGGCGCATTTGGATGCAGCAGCTATCCCAGGTCCAATCAAAGGTGTATTTGTTCATACTGTATGTCATTTTTTTATGATTGTAAGTCACTGCTGGATACTAAGAACATCAAAGTACTACATACTATCCCATCAACAAGTTGCTCGATAGCAATGGCGCTAGACTTATTGCGTACCATTGTTATGTTGTCACCCGGACATGACAAGCACCATTGGACAGTGTGTGGTGCGAGCAAATGTCTTGGTCATTTTCATTGTATTTATTTTAATCCTGCTGGACATTGGTAACGTAGAATACTACAAGTCTGGTTCCCTAGTTCATTGGTGAGACCGACGAGAGAGCTGTCCTGCTTTGGTCTCACCTGTTGTAGCCACCCAGGAGAGAAGATGCCAAGGCAGTGTGGGACAGCTTCTGTGGGGCATGCTAGAATCTGTACTTGGGTTGGGGGCAGGTCCCTCCTATCTGTGCTGCTCTCCAATGTTCACTCAGTGAAAGAACAAGCTGGACTAGACAATTTACTGTCCATTCTACAGTCATGCCACTCAGGGACTTGAGCTGTATTATCTTTTTCCCTTGTGACTGTGGGTTTTTCTGACATTGTAACCATATGTGCTATGTGCAGTATGCAGTTCCAGCCTTGATCCCTGCAGTACACCAATGTTTACAGACTTCCAGTCAGAAAAATAACCCTCCACCAATAACTTCTGCCTCCAATTACCACACCAATTTTGGATCCAATTTGCCAAAACACCTTTGGTGTGCTGCTTTGGATTCCATATACCTAGACTTTCTGAACCACCCTATGGAATCTTGTCTATACCTAGTTTTTAAAAATTAGTGTATGTTACATCTACTACCATGCCTTCATTCATTTTCTCATAATCTCCTCAAGCTTATCTCTAAGCACATTTTCCAACCATTTACGATACCTACTACTGATGTAAAGCTCACTGGCCTGTCCTGGCTTACACTCAACACTTTTCTCAGACACCAGCAGCTAAAGCCCTATTCTCCATCTTAGCTTCCCATAAGACCATGGGATAGATTTCATCAGGCCTTGGGGATTAGTCTACCTTAATGTCTGTCAGTATCTCTAATATTTACTCTTTCCAGACACATGCGTGTTCCATACTTTCAGCATACATCAGCCCGAACTCTCCATTCTCCCCATCCTTCATTCTAGCAAATACTAATGTGAAATATTCATTCAGGACACCACAAGTATACCCTGACTCCAGATAAGGACTTTCCTTTTGGTCCCTATGGAACCTATTCTTTCCCTAGTGACCCTCAGGATTATCTATAAAAAGTTTTGAAATCCTCCTTAATTCTGTTGGTTAGCACCATTTCATGTTCACTCCCCCCCACCCCCCCCATGGCTTTCTTAAGGGGCTCTCCTATATAAATCTCAAAAGGACCCACTTGATAACAATTTCCAATATAGGCAACTCACACGTCATGGGGAGGGGGTTATGTTTCTAGAAAACAGATTGTCTTACAAATTCCCATTAAACATTGCTGTGTCATCTGCATGCATTAAGAAATGTGAGGTAAAACAAATTCTGTATTTATTTAGTACCTTTCTTCAAATTTCATAAAAATGAGTTTCTTGTCCTATCTCAGAGTTTTTGGCAGTGATTTGTGAATTCTTTACAGGGATATCTCCATTCTATTACAATAGTTTCATTTACTAATTCCTCAAGGGTATCCTCGCTGAATACTACAGTAATGCTCTCCCCCTAATATGTATTGCAGCACCTCCTCCCCTTTGCATGAACACCCCCCACACGTGTTCCCGGGAACACTATACCTAGGAACTGTCATTTCTGCCCTTCCCTCAGCCACATTTCCCTGCTTGCCACAATATAAAATTCCATGTGTTGATCAATGTTTTCAAACCATCCATTTCACTGGCAAGGCTGTACAAACTAAAATAATTTTAATTAAGTCTACAGGTCCTCTTGTACTCCGCCATTCATTTCTGACTGTTCTGCCAAATGAACTTACTATATATGATTCTTTCTCCCCTCCTGCTACACTATCATTTTTGTATCACCAGTTTAAATCAACTTATTAGCACTGGCAAACCTCCCCACCAGGAAACTGATATTCCTCTAGTTGAGCTGGAACTCATTCTTTCTTGCAGAAGTCACTCTACCTCTAGATGTTAAAAGTGGGGTTCTGCAGGAATCAGTTTGGGGACACTGTTGTTTCTAATTCACATTAATGATTTGGATAAGCATATAACAAATAAACAAAATTAGGGGGATGGGCTGATAAAATTCAGGCAACAGAATCAATACAGTTAGGTCTAAACAAAATCCAGATGTGGGCAAATAAATGGCAGATGAAATTTAATGTAAGTAAATGTAAAATATTACACATAGCAAGTAGAAATATTAGATATAAATATACAATAGGGGGTCTTGAGTTACAAAGTGCACTGTATGAGAATGATTTGGGTGTTCTGGTAGATCATCACTATCAACATCTAGACAACGCACAGACATGATTAGGAAGGCTAACAGAATGTTGGGCTATGTAATGCGCTCAGAGGAGTTCAAGTCTGGAGACATTCTCCTTAAGCTGTATTATGCACTTGGGCCACACCTTGAGTACTGTGTACAATTTTGGTGTCCATATTTTGTGAGGGATGTGAAGGCACTAGCAAGAGTTCAGAGGAGAGCGACAAGACTTATACCAGCAATACACATAAAAGTTGCTGGTGAACGCAGCAGGCCAGGCAGCATCTCTAGGAAGAGGTGCAGTCGACGTTTCAGGCCGAGACCCTTCGTCAGGCACTCTTCCTTCAGTTAGTCCTGACGAAGGGTCTCGGCTTGAAACGTCGACTGTACCTCTTCCTAGAGATGCTGCCTGGCCTGCTGCGTTCACCAGCAACTTTTATGTATGTTGCTTGAATTTCCAGCATCTGCAGAATTCCTGTTGTTTGCAGACTTATACCAGATCTGCAGGGCATGAGATATGAAGAAAGAGTGAAAGAATTAAATCTTTTTAGCCTAGACAGACATAGAGGGGACATGATAGAAGTGTTCAAAATCATTAAGGGCATAAGCAAGGTGGATGTGAGCTGCAACTTCAAGATTAATCCATCAACAAGAACATGGGGCCATAGGTAAAGAATGGTTACAGGGAGATTTCAGACTAACATCAGGAAGCATTTCTTTACACAGCAAGTTGTGGACACATGGAACAAAGTACCTAGTTGTGTCGTTGAAAGTAGTACATAAGAGACTTTCAAATATTAACTCAATAGTTATTTCAACATACTATGTGAATGGGCCAAATGGCCTGTTCTTGTCAAAAATGTCCTAATGTACTAATGCACCTCAGAGGAAATTCCAATTATCCACATACGCTAAGTCCCGCTCCCAGCGCAGTTCCCTAGCTATGATTTTGGCTGTTCTCTTTTCTTATTTCTAAATCAACCACCTCATAGCACATGGACTAATCTTGACATTAATACCCCAGAGGTCGTGCATTTCAACCTTCTTTTGAACTTCCTAAATTCCCTTAAAGGAAACACCACAGGAATTCCTTACATTAAAATCTTACACAAGGACCATGGGATGAACAGTTCTTGGTTTGAGCCATGAACAGCAGAGTTTAGAATGACTGCAAGTTTAACAAAATATATAGTGGAAGTCTGGACTGTTCCATTCTGAGCATTCCATTGCCAAATATCATTTTGACTGAAAACTTAAATGAGCTAACAAAATAACTACAGTGGCCACAAGAACAGGTGTTAAGTTCTTGTGCCTTTTCACTATGATACTCAAACCAATAAATATCACATTGTCTGGTAGTCTGCAAATGTTGTGTATTTGCAGGTTTGTTTCTTCAATTCATTCAAGGCTGAATCAGCAAATAATGTGTCAAACCTTAATGCAAATCATGAAGCATATAAACATTACAAGGCAACAGGTACAGATAGATTTATTTAATACTGTGGAACTTGATGTTGCATTATAATGCAAAGCAGACAAAACTCCACAAAATATCAACAGGTTGCCTTATGTAAGTAACAAATCACTGATTTTTTCTGCATTGATTGTATCGAATCTGCACACTGTTTCTGCAAATTTTTATTTCCCTGTTTCTTTTTTGTGCAGCATTAAGTTCCAAAAGTTTACCTCTTTTATACCAACTCCACAGCCACAAGAGGGATAACATTTCCAGTTCATTGAATAGTTTATTGATTATTGAGACATGGTTTTTATATACATTTTCGACAGCAAACTCCTTACAGTCTAAATTAATCTATTGTTGTACCTGTTACTATTGATGGTGAGGACATGGCTGAGGACAAGTACCTGCGGGTGCACCTGGATGACAGATGTGTGGAGCTCCAACACAGAGACTGTGTACAAGAACAGCCAGGGTCGCTTCTACTTCCTGAAGAGACTGAGGTCTTTTGGAGTATGCGGGCCTCTCCTTCACACGTTCTACCAGTCTGTTGTTGCCAGTACAATCTTCTATGCCGTGGTGTGCTGAGGCAATGGCATCAACACGAGTGATGCCAGCAGGCTCAATAAACTGATTAGAAAGGTTGGCTCTGTTATAGGAGTCAAACTGGACACACTGGAGGCTGTAATAGAACAAAGGACCCTACAGAAAATCCTGGAAATTCTAGACAATGTTTCTCACCCTCTGCATGCCACCTTGGCTGAACAGAGGGGTACTTTTAGTAATAAACTAAGATACCTAACTATGCTGCTCCAAAGAGTGCTTATTGAGGTCATTCTTACCCTTGGCGATTAGGCTCTATAATAAATCAACCTACAGATGGGGAAGTGATGACTCCCTCCTATTAGACTGTATGTGGTAACTTATTTTTTATTCTTTCTAACTTCTCTTCTAATATTTGCATATCTGTGCATGTGGAATGCTACCGTGACACTGTAATTTCCTTTGGGAACAATAAAGTATCTATCTACCTATCTAAACACCACTTTATTACTTGAATTAATTTATTTGCTTCAAACACATCTAAGTGCGTGGATTTGTCTTTCAAATGCTCAAAATGAAGATAAAGTTATACAAGTGCATTTGTTAAACATAGAACTAAGGCAGTAAACACAATTTAGAAAAAAAAATACTGCTAATTTCACTCATTAGAACATAGAACACAAGACAGGAACAGGTCATTCAGCCAATGATGTTTGCACCAATTAAACTAATTCCCTCTGCCTAAACATGATCTTTATTCCCCTCTTCTTTTCTCTAATACTCAATGTATCTCACAGCCTCTTGAACACCACTACTGTATCTGCTTATACCATTAGCCCAGCTGCATTGCAGACATCTACCACTATCTCTGAAAAAAACTTGACCCATACATCCCCTTTAAGGTTTTTTCCCCTCTCATCTTAAATACATGTCTTCTGGTATTGACGTTTCTACCCCGGGAAAAAAAGATTCTGACTGTCTATCAATCAATGCCTTTTATAAGTTTTATAAAGTTCTCTCAGGTCCCCTCTCAGCCTCAATGTTCCAGAGAAAATAACCCAAGTTTGTGCAACCTCTCCTTATAAACTTATTCCCTCTAATCCAAGCAACACCTGGTAAACCTCTTCTGCCCACTTTCCAAAGCCTCTATATCATTCTTGCAATGAGGTGACTAGGATTTCACACGATACTCTAGGTGCAACAGAATCAAAGTTTTACATAGATGCAACATGACTTCCTTACTCTTATGTTCAATGTCCTGATCAATGAAGGCAAGCATGCCATACACCAGCTTTACCATCCTATCTACTTACACTTCTATTTTCAGGGAGCTATGGACCAGGTCTCCAAATCCCTTTGTATAATATTGCTGATAATGGTTCAGCTATTAACTGCACACATTGCCATTACATTTGACCTCCTATCGTGCAAAAGCTCAAATTTGCTGAAATAAAACTCCATCTGTCATTTCTCCACCCATATCTATAACTGTACAATAGCCTGTTGTATCCTTTGGCAGCCCTCTACACTGTCCACAGTTCCATCAATGTTTGTGTGACCTGCAAACCTACAAACTCACCCATCTAATTTTCATCCAAGTTAGTTATACATCTGTGGCCCCAGCATCATTCCCTGCACAACACCACTGACCCATGGACCTCCAACCTGAATAACACCCTTCCACCATTACCATCAGTCTTCTATATGCAAACCAATTCTGAATCCAAACTACCACGTCAGCATGGATCCCATGCATCTTAACCTTTTGGATCAGCCTACCATAATGGATCTTGTGAAATGCCCTACTGAAGTCCATGTGGACAACATCTACTCCCCTTTTATCAATCACCTTTGTCTTTTTCTTAAAACCTCAATCAAGTTTGCAAGACATGATCTTCCTTGCTCTGCACAAAGCCATGCTGACTGTCCCTAACCAGGCCAAGTTTTTCCAAATGCATGTAAATCCCATCACTAAGATCTCCAATAGCTTCCTTACCACTGATGGGAGGCCAACCAGACTGTAATTTCCTGTATCATCCCTATTTATCTTCTTGAACAAAGAAACAACAGTGGCTGCTCTTCATTCTTCCAGGACCTCATCTATTGCTATTGTGGATACAAAGATCTTCATCAAGGCCCTAGCAATTTCCTCTCTTACCTCCTTCAATAATAAGTTACGCTGCTTCTTGATATTTGTAATTGAATAACATTGTTAGAAGATCTGAATAATCACAACAAATCATGCTGTAATTTCAATAGTGAACTACAGTTTTCATTTAACTTTCACCCATTTTAGTTCAGAATGTGGAATTTGTTTATTTTTATATTAATTTGAAATAAATGCAATACTAACATCTAGGCAAATACTACATATAAATTACATCCAAACACCAGAGGAATTTTCAATAAAACAATACCAATATAACAGAATATAAGAAAATCATAGTATTACAGGCTCTTGATGCTGGCATACTTGTTTGAATTGTAAAAATACATTTAAATAATAGCCAAGTTTTGTAATTTGAGCCTAGCTGGAATTAGGGTTTTTTTAAAAAATACAAAAACATCTTTGTTTTGATTTCCCTTGAGCTGTATTAGGAGTAACAGTATATGAAAACATAAATCCTTGGTCAAAGAAATAATAAGAACATGCAGGATTTCCAAACATTATGTGTGAATGGAATTTTTAATACAAAATATACAAAGTATAATCTATGCCTATTACAAGATAACTTTGGACAATTACTTCTTCAGATTATGGCTAGTAAGAGTATTCCACCAGTGCATACAATATTAATAATTAGAATCACAATATACTACACAGAAACAGGCACTTTGGCCCAACTTGTCCATGCCAACCAGTACTTTCCTTAGCTAGTTCTATTTCCCCACATTCCACTAAGCCTTTTCTATCTACATATAGTAGCTGTCTAAATCTCTTTTAAACATTGTAATTTTACCCACCTCTATGACATCTCATTCCATATACCCACCGTTCTCCATGTGAATAAACCTGCTTCTCAGATCCCCCTTAAATTCTTCTTCTTTTACCTTAAACCTCAGCTCTCTAGTTTTTGTCTCCTCTACCCTGAAGAAGGTTATGACAATCTATGTCCTTCATGACTTTATATACCTTTGTACGTTCACCTCTCTGCCTCCTTTGCACAAGGAAAAACACTTCCACATTACACAGTCTCTCTTTATAATACAAAGCCTCCAGTCCTGACATATTTTCTGCATTTGCTCTACCTTAATCACACCCTTCCTATAGTATGTTGACAGAACCATACACAATATTCCTGTTCTGATCTCACCAGATCTTGTACAGTTGTGAAACATGACATCCCAACTCTTATACTTTTATATTGTCTGATAAAGGCAAATATGACATATGCCTTCTTTATCACCTTGTCTATCTGTATCACCACTTTCAGGGAATACATACCCCTAGATTTCCGTTCTTAACACTCTTCAAGGCCCTGTCATTCACCGTGTATGTCCTGCCCTGCTTTGACATCCCAAAAAGAAAAAATTAACCCTCGACTGAGTTAAATTCCATCTGCCATTCCTTGGTTTACTTTCACAGTTGATCCAGATCCTGCTGTAACCTTAAGATAATATTCTTCACCATCTACCACACTAAGAGCATGGAAATTAACTCACCATTCAAGCACCATGGTACCCATTATTTTTCATCCTTTCATTGATGACGCACATCAAAAAGCTCATGCAAAGATGAAATCATTTGGAATCAAGTTGGGGTCAAACCTTGCACAAACATACATGGTCACCATAGATTATTCCAACTCCAGGATATTGCTGTAAGCGGTACACACAGTCCAATTATCTTCAGATGTTTCACTAAAGGCCTTCATTCCATTTGAAAGACAGAGAAGTGTGGATATTCATTGAATACTGTACAATGAAGTATTCAATTACATTTCAAACACCTTGGGTAAAATAAAGCAGTCACTAACCGGTAGTTAACAGCGTAGTATGTGATGTTAATCACTCATGAACAAAAAACTCAACCACTTTGGTGACTACAAAGGTGAGTCCGAGGTTAACTATCTTACAGCAACTCATCCCTCGAAACTTGATAGTCTTTTCACCATCTAGAATGTTCCAATCAGAAGCGTGATAGAACTGTCATAAATTGCACAGTTGAATGCAGCTCCAATAATAGTCAAGAAGGTCAGTATCACCAAAGACACAACGGTTGCCTGAACATCATCCCATTCTCTTACCTAAACGTTCATTCCCTTTGCCAAGGGTGCACGTAATTGCATTATGTGCCATCTACAAAAAGCACTGGTTAATGACCCAGGCTACTCTGAAAGTACTTATCAAATGGATGACCTCCAACAGAAACAAGGGCAAGGGCAGCAGGCACACAAAAGTATCAACCTCCACAAGGCTCTTCTCCAAGTCATACAACATTCTGACTTTGAAATATAGTACTCTGAAATATCTTTTCCAACCTGACAAAGCACCATCACCAAAAACACTGAAACATTTAAGGCAGTGGACCATTTCTACCACCAATTAAAGAAGAAAAGCCCTTTGCCAATGATGTTCACATCAACAGGATTGTAAAATTGATCTTCAATTCAAAATCAAATGGAATTTATGCATTGAAAAACTGCTTGTAAATTATTTGCTAAAAATATCTAACATGTATAAACTATCAACTACTATAAACAATAAGCTAAGTTGCACTGTGAGACACAAAACATTACTTAAAATAGGCTATTGTCCAGATAATGCCTATTTACTTAGACAACATATTTAAAAGGTGATTCACAGGAGTAACTGCAGACAATGACTTCAGATTTCCCCAAAAGTAAACTGAAATAAATTTCTCGTATGAACACCAGAGAAATAGTCTGAAGATTTAGAGAGAGTGGAAAGATCAGCAAGGTGGGAAACTAAATCAGCACATTTACAGATGACACCAAGATAGGGGTCATAGTGGATAGAAAAGCTTGCAGCGTGATCTGCAGCAGCTGAAAAAATGGGCTGAGAGATGGCAGATGGAATATAATACAGACAAGTGCGAGGTGTTACACTTTGAGAGGTCAAACCAGTATAAGACCTACACAGTGAATGGTAGGGCACTGAGGAGTGTGGTAGAACAAATGGATCTGGGAATACAATTCCATAATTCCTTGAAAGTGTTGTCACAGGTATACATGGTTGTAAAGCGAGCTTTTTGGAACATTGGCCTTCATAAATCAGAGTA
The DNA here is from genome assembly GCF_030028105.1 of Mobula birostris. Taxonomy (NCBI): domain Eukaryota; kingdom Metazoa; phylum Chordata; class Chondrichthyes; order Myliobatiformes; family Myliobatidae; genus Mobula; species Mobula birostris. The sequence goes on along the minus strand of NC_092378.1, from coordinate 35,667,313 downwards.
CTGAGCACAGGAGCTGAGATGTTATGTTGGAAGTTGTATAGGACGCTGCTGAGACCTAATTTGGAATACTGTGTGCAGTTCTGGTCACAAGAAAGTTACCAATAAGATTAAAAGAATACAGAGAAAATTTACAAGGTTGTTGCCAGGACTTAAGGATGTGAGTTATAGGGAGGTTGAATAAGTTAGTACTGTACACTCCGGAATGTAGGAAAACAAGGGAGATTTGATGGAAATAAGGGGTATACAAAATCAGGAAGGGTATAGACAGGGTAAATGCAAGCAGCAGGCTTTTTCCATTCAGGCTAGGTGAGAATAGAACTAGAGGTCATAGGTTAAGGGCAAAAGGTGAACTATTTAAGGGGAACCTGAAGAGGAACTTCTTCCCTCAGAGGGTGGTCCAAGTATGGAACAGCTGCCAGTGGAAGTGGTGGATACAAGTTTGTTTTCAACATTTAAGAGAAGTTTCGATATATACATGGATGCGAGGGGTATAGAGGGCATGGTCCAGGTGCGGGTCAATAGGACTAGACAGAATAACAGACTGACACAGTCTAATAGTTGTAGGGTCTGTTTCTGTGCTATAATGCCGTACACTATGACTAATGATATGGAAGCAGGTACCACCAGTCTACAGGTGGGAACCGCCACTACTGTCAGTGTCAGTTACAGGCAGTGAGTAATTGAGAGTATTGTGGATCTTTCTGGAGTAGTAGGTATACCCACACACAACACACTGTAGGTAACTTTCTGACTATGACTAGATACAAGCATGAAACCAGTTGAGTATGATCTTACCCAACTCAACAAAGTGGGAGACATTGGAGGAGGGCTGGATAGCAAACTATGTCAAAGGCAGCACTAAATTTCATAAGGAAAAGGAGTGAAACCTTCCCTTTGCTATAACCATTTGGAATAGTATTGTTATCTATGATGGAAGTTTTTGACACTCTCATCAAGATGAAGACCTCTGCAGAATGCTTGGCAATGGTTATAACATGGTTAAAAATCTTGGAGAGAAAAGGAACTTAGGAGTGGAGTGATGGTTTAGAACACATCTCTTTTTTTGTATAGAGCAATTACAGCAGCTCATTAAAGAGTTGTTAGCACTGGATCCTTCAAACCATTACAGAACATGTTCAGACATTTTTCTCCACTTGCGCTGACAGCACAATTCAGAATAGAAGCTTACATGTGAAAAATAACCGGGAAGTCAAAGAAATCATGCCTCAATGCATTAGATAAAGTGACAGACCCATTATCTTTCTATCTTTCTTTCACATATTCAGCATTTGAATCTCTGGATCTGAACTGACTGACTGAACATATTCAATGGCTGGAGTAGAAAAGAATTTCATTTATAAATGCTAAAATAAAAATGGCAATTAGAGCTATGAATTAGGATACTTTGGGTAATTTATCAGCTAAATATCCTCAAACTTAAAACTGTTCCTAACGAGGATGTTTTACTGTTGTTTCAAGAGAAAAATCAATTTTCTATTCCTAATGGTTTGGAAAAACTGGCTAGATCAATCAAACCCACACAATAAAACTCTTGTTAATCAATCACTGACCAGCCCTGATAACCATCATGGTGAAGCTTGCAGCCAGTGGGTGGAAAAAGTAGACACGTATCAACCAAATTTCAAGGTCAGTCTCCAGTTTTAATCTGCCAGCACTCTAGTATTTTAAAATGCAAATCGTATACCACAATCCAATTTCTTATTTAAACTTTCAGAAGATTGCTAGGAATCTAGTGCTCAAAATAGTAGTATGCAATGTGTCAGGGTGAATGAGTTTACTTAAATTGATAAGGGTGAACAGGTTCATTTAGACAAACAAGTGGGGGCTGGTAAGAGCCAAGCCAAAAATCAGCAGTGATACTACATGGCAAACAACTGCAACATGGGAACACTACTTTCAGTTCACTGAGGGCAACATTTAATTTAGGAGTTCACTATATACATAATTTATTAATAGTTGACTGGATTAACATGACACCTTCTGAGCTTCTTGCTTCAAATATATCAACAAGGATTACGATTAGAAGAAAGTAACATGGATGGCATACAAGGTTAAGTATTGCTGTAGTCACCTGCTTTCAGACATTAAGAATGCAGGAAGTCTTGGAGTTACAAATGTGATCCATCTTTGAACTCTATATGGAATTAGATGCAGGATCTGGCAGACCACTGATTTTAATCAGGAACTCCAGGCCTGCAGATTGGCAAGCAAAGGAGAAGGCAACCAATCACTCAAAATTATTTAATGTTCATTATTTTTCTCTTATCTGTCTGTCAAGGTAATCAGCGGCATTCAGAACAGAAAGCACAACACTGAAGCATAATCAAAACTGACACTCTGCCACCTTAATGCAAAGGGCAAATCAGATCAGTTCTCTGTATATGGCTCAGGTGAATGAAGGGTAAACATGGACTAAGGGATTGCAGTGTGTGACTGGAAGGTAAAGAAACAAAGCAATAATTACTACCACATGGGACAGAAGGAAAAAGGGCTATTAATCAACTTATTCCTGAAATTTATACTGGTTTGTTTAACCAGATCTGCTACATCTATTCCTAACTAATATATTACTATTATCAGATCTATCAATATTATCTGTTTGCATATTTCATATTTCCTTATGACTTAGGACACTATTTCAGCTCATCAAATTTATGCCAGTCATAGATCAATCCTATTTCCAATATTCTCCCTAAGATTCCTCTGCCCGCGAGGACAATTTATTGTGACATGTCTTTAGGATTGGGACATGTATCCAGTAGGAAAGCTAAGCAGTCACAGGGAGAAGTTGCAAATTCCAAACATGCAGCACTGGAGGTCAAAATTGAACCCGGTAGCTGGAGCTGTGAGGAAGCAGCTCTACTAGCTGTGTTATTATGAAGAGTAAAGGTAAAATTTAAACTGAAACTGACATGTTATTATAAATTGCAAGTATATTTCTGCAATTACTATACAATCTGATTAAGTGTGGTATCGTTACCGTACATATTGTTAAACAAGGCAATCTACTAATATGAAACCACCAATTTCCTTATTGACAGGAAAAGATCTGTCACCAAATGATTTTAGAGATCTCTACAACTGTTCGCCAAAATGTGGCAGGTTTTAATACCCACTGTCATCATGGCATCTCTAGTGCAGGAGGAATGCAAGGCAAATTATCTCAGAGGTTGCGCTTTCACAGCAGAAGATTATATTCAACATCTTCGACTCCTCCATCTTGATATATCATATATAATACATGACAAGGAGGTACAATTTAAAGGAAAAAGTTTTAAGAGGAAAAGCTTTGGAATATAAATGCACTACCTACAGATGCAGTGGAAGCAAGTTCCATTAGAAGCAAAAGGTTAGGTGCTGCCTTAATGGATGATGGATGAAAGTAAGGAAGGATTTTCAAGTGATTTGGGTATGCAGTTAAGGAAATTAATTTGTGGTACTGTGGGAAAATAGCTGGGAAATACAACTTAGATTAGATTAGATTATGAGGACACTCAGTCCTCATTTATTGTCATTTAGAAATGCATGCATTAAAAAATGATACAATGTTCCTGTGGTATGATATCACAGAAACACAAGACAGACCAAGACTAAAACTGACAAAAAACACATAATTATAACATATAGTTACAACAGTGCAAAGCAATACCGTAATTCGATAAGAGCAGACCATGGGCACGGTAAAAAAAAGTCTCAAAGTCCCGACAGCCCATCATCTCACGCAGACGGTAGAAGGAAGAAACTCTCCCTGCCATGAACTTCCACTGCCGCAAACTTGCCGATGCAGCATGCTGGAAGCACCCGACTACAGTCCAACTCTGAGTCCGTCCGAAAACTTCGAGCCTCCGACACCGAACACTGAGCACCATCTCTGCCGAGCACTTCAACCCCGGCCCCGGCCACCAAGCAACAAGCAAAGCCGAGGATTCGGGGCCTTCCCCTCCGGAGATTTCGGATCACACAGTAGCAGTGGCAGCGAAGCAGGCATTTCAGAAGTTTCACCAGATATTCCTCCGCGCTCTCACGTCTGCCTCCATCAAATCAGAATTGTGCACGGCCTCCTACTTGACAGATTACAGATATTCATCACCGGAGAGACAGCACGCGCTGCATCGCACCGCCATCTTCTCCTCCGCCTTACAGGATTTCTTTACATACGGACAGTAAATATTTAATGACTTTCTTCTGTGACATGTTTCAATAACTCACGGACTAGGCATACAATACAGTGACAGCCAGCAATGGCATAAACTTTGTACAAAGTCCTCCTCATGGACTTACGTACATGTTCTTGAAATAGGTGAGATGTCTCACTGGTTGGTGAAGCAATGTCCTGGCATAATTATTAGAAAGTCAAATCTTTCATTTGAAATCTCAAGCTCATTCACAAAATATATACAAACAAAAATGGTATAAAAGGGAAGAGACTTAAGAATAACAATAAGAACTTTTTATGCAAAGAGTGGTTGGAATCTGGCATGCACTGCAGCTGATGTGGTGGAGGGCAGGTTCCATTATATCCGTCAAGAGGCAACTAGATATATACATTCAAAAACATTTGCAAGGCCATGGAGAAATGATCAAGAGGTGGAATGAGAGTGTTGCTGCAGTAGAGAGCTGATGTAGAAATGATAGTGCAAATCACATCCATCTGGCAACAGATGATCCACAACAGCTGATGAAATAATTCTAAATAGTTAAGAGGGAAAAACCCTGGAAAGCTTCAATGATGAACCTGAACTCCATAAACTCTCAGATTATCAGAGCAAATATTGGCAGGGAAATCTATAGATTACCACATAACTGTTGGCAGGGATGAAATGGAATGCCCACAGCAATTGGAAGAAACATAGAAGCAGTGGTATATGTACATATTCAGGACAGTACACTTCAATATTCATCCAGGATGGTTCAGTAGAATCCTTACTGGAATAAGAAAAAATGCACTAATGGGCAAGCTGAGCCAGCCAAGTCCCAGAGAACATAGCTGCAGGACAGGACCTGCAAAAGGTGGTAAAAGAAGCAAAGAGAATAATAAAGCTATTTGATCTGCTGGTTAACAATCCAGCTACTCACAACATCCATTTGTGGCATTGTACAAACCAATTACAGAAAAATAGTGTTTCATGACAAAAAAAAACCCACAATCTTCGTGGAGAAGAATCCTTTGTTATACCAAGGACATTCATTTTTCTGTGGTACTAAAACTCGGCTAAATGAGATTGATTCAGAATAATTCAAGTAGCAGTAGATAATCACTACCTCAATCATTGATAAAGTATCAGTAGGTGTTGTTCTCAGTGCTACAAAACAGCACTTATTCACAATAGTTCAATTACAAATCAAAATCATAAGATTCTGCAGTTGCTCTAGACATGAAGGAACACACACAGAATGCTGGAGGAACTCAACAAGTCAGGCAGCATCTATGGGGGCAATAAGCAGTTGAATTTTTGGGATGAGACCATTCACCAGGACTGGAAAGGAAGAGGGCAGAAGTCAGAAGAAGGTGGTGGGGAAAGGGAAGGGGTAAGCGAGGATGGGGGGAGAAAAAATTGCATAAGTTAGAGGAATTAATCTGGAGGCTTCCCAGACGGAATATCAGCTGTTGCTTCTCCCACCCGAGTTTACTCTCATCATGGCAGCAGAGGCGGGCATGGACACTCATGTCAGAATGTGAATGGGAAGTTGAACTGAAATAAATAGCCACATGGTGGACAGTGTGGAGGTGCTTGATGAAGTGGTTCCCCAATCTGCATTGGGTCTCAAAGATGTCGTGGAGGCCACACTGGGAGCACCAGATAAAATAAATGACCACAACAGACTCGTAGGTGAAGCATTGTCCTGACAGGAAGGACAGTTCGAAGCCCCAAATGGTAATGAGGGAGGTGTAGGTGTAATTACAAATGCTCAGTTTTGTCTCGCAAAGACCAGACAGCCTCAAGACGTTATCAGAGCTACCAGAGACATGCAAAGGAGATATGGTAAAAGAAGATACAAGTGAAGTAAGAGTGGCTGCCATTGATATAAAGGCAGCATTTAACTGCATGGCATCAAGTAAACCCTGGAAAACTGGGTTCACTAGGCACTCCTGGCACTAAAACAGATGGCCATCACTGACGGAGATCAATAATTCCAGACCCAGGACATTGCTGCAAAGCCCCTTGGGCTTAAAATCTTTAGCTGCTTCATCAATGACTTTTCCTCCAACTTACCATCAGAAGGAGTGAAGGAGTGATGTTTCATGATCACATGATGTACAAGTCTGGTTGCAGTTCTTCAAGTAAAAAGCATTGTATATGGAGAAATAGCTGGAAAACTTTTAAGTTTGGGCTGATAGGTGGTACCATCCAAACAAAAGGCAATGATCATTCCAATTATTTCACTAGACATTTAAACAGTATTAATTTTGCTGGCCCTCTAGCATACAGTATTGTGGGAAATATCATTGGTCACATCTTGTCAATGAATAAAATAGTCACTAGAAATTTGTGATTTTCTCTAATGCACTACTGCTTCTTTCAGAAGTACAATGTCTCCAGATATTTAATAGAAGTCAGAAATTGTAGTGTGGCAAAACCAATTAATCCTCCAATTCAACCTATAAAAACCTGCCTGTTCATTGGAATGTTGCAGTGAATAGCACTGCGCTTGTGACACTAACAAGGTTACACAAACTTAGTGCATTGTTCCTCCCAGCCCTCCCAAAGCAAGATTTAATTTGTTTTATTTTAACTATTACCTTAACATAAGTAATAATGTTTCTCTTTAGACCTAATGCCAATAGTTTTTTTTAAAGTTTTGCATATCCTAGCAATCTTCCAGACCTACAATAGATTCTTCCTCAGTTAATGATTAAGAGTTACTTTGTAAATATAAAAACATGTAGCACAGCCTTATGGTCATTCAGCATAAGCATCAGCATTCAGCATTAGACACTAGATCTAGCCCACAGATAAGCATTAAAAATGGAAATTTTATCTTCTGAATCCAATGGAACTTAACTAGTATCTCTGTATTTATTGTGATGATTTGCATCATATGTCAATTATGAAGATATTATTCTATAACAGGGGTTCCCAACATTTTTTATGCCATGGACCAATAGCATTAAGCAAGGAGTCTATGGACTCCAGGTTGGGAACCCCTTTCTATAACAATATTAACTTGTAAAATTGAGAGCTTCCAAACCTCTCTCTGTAACTCGTATCAACATATTCATCCAAGTACTTAAGACTATAATGATACAGGAGGCTGTTCTGATCACTAGGTCAATGACAACCCCAAGGAGAGCAATCCACTTTCCCCTCCTCTTTTCCTGTATCCCATTAAGTTATTCTCTCACACACCTCCATCAGCCCCACATAAATTGTTTTATCGTCAACCTACACCAAGGGGTAATTTATCGTAGCCCATTAACCTACCTGCACGTTATTAAGATGTGGAAAGATATTCGAGCACACAGAGGAAAAACATACCATCACAGAGAGAAATGCAAACTTTACACAGGAAACAACTGATAGCGGGACTAAACCCAAATTGTGAAAAGAGAGGCAGCAGCAAGCTCCATCCTGTGTTCCAAAACGAGTTCCTGTCTGATTTAACTACTCCACCAGTAGTTAACATTGCCAGGATCCTAAACTCTGCAATTTTCTCCAAAAAGCTCTCTGCTTCTTTAACACCCTTTCCCCCTTTAATAGATTCCGGGAAACCTACCACCGGGCAAGTTTTTAGTTGCCTGCCACAAATCTTTTTGCTGTCACTTAGAATCAAACATCTGCTTGATAAGACATCAATGAAGCGCCTTGGAATACCTCTGCCACATTAAAGGTGGCACACAAATGGATGTTCTTGCCATAGTAAGGGTCATTAACTTAGGCATGGAATAAAATCAAACTTCCAGATATTGGATGAGTTCAGAGAGTTTTAAATATTATTGATTTTGCATAATTTATTTACCACCGTATATAATTATTTACAAAATCTCTTGAAAATAGTGGAGATGTCTATAAAGAATCAGTTCAAAGAAATTGAACAATTATTAGTTTAAAGAAAGTAATGGGACTGAAAGGCAATAAATCCTTACAACCTCAGTATCTGTATCCTCGGGCTTTGAAGAAGGCAGCAATGGAGATAGTAAATGCATCAGCTATCATCTTTCAGAATCCCATATTTTCTCAAATGATTCCCACAATTTGGTATGTTAAAAGGAAATGGGTGAAAAGCAGGGACCTGTAGATGAGTTAACCTGCTATCAATAAATAAGGAAGATTCTAAAATGAAGCAGAAAATAATATGTAGATTTGCCAGAGTCAACACTGACTTGTGAAATGGAAATCATTTTTGACAAATCTGTCAAAGCTGTAACTGCAGGAGAAGAATTGATGAAGACAAACCAGCCAACGCCCTTATCAACAAATTTCTTTTAATCATTATTTTCAATCTATACCCTGGTAAGGGATCTAATTTAGACTCCCCCCCCCCCCCCCCCCCGTGAACCAGAAAAGTAAAAAGCTTTTTTAAAGATTGTTGATTTTTTCCACAATGGACTCAGTGCAATCCATTAAACTTCTGCACAATTCAGTCAATACCAAAATAAGACTCTTCGACTTTCCCCTGCCAATAAAGAAAAATCAAAATCCCAATCTAAACAATAATTTGAGATGATCTTGTAGCTTTCCACAATATGAGTTTCAAGAGTCATAGAAAACTTTTTGTTGTATAAGTTCTTTATATCTAGCCTTATGATCTTATTTCTTATAAGTATGGATAAATTTCTGTTTAAAAGGCGCCACAAATGAAGACAATGACAGATGTTAAATAGTCTTCAATGCTCTACAAATGACTAAGAAATTTAGTATCTATTGTAATGTAACAAATATAATACCCAATTTGTATTGAGCAACATTTGTAACAAGATGATAATGATCACCTAACTTACTGCTTATGAAGTTAAGTTGGGTTTAAATATTTGCTATGATCCTGGGGATACTATGCTTCCAAATAATTCCACAGGATCCAAGGGGTTAGAGAAAGTTTAATGTTTCAAATGAAAGACCGCAGTGAGGCGTTTCCTCAATGATGTACTAGAAAGTGGACCTAGACCTCTGTGCCCAAGTCTCTATTTCGAAAATAAGCCTTAAGCTCAAAATAGTTATAATCAAGAAGTAAGAGCATTGCCAAATTAAGTATTCTTAAATAAATTAATTTATCAACTGTCTGCTGTATTTACTGTATTAAATGCTGCTTTTACATGAACACTTTTTACTTGAAGTTGTATTATTCATATATCAGACTATAATTCATAAATTGACAGTTTTTATTATAAGTATACTATTTTAGGTTTATCTGGTTATATTCCTGTGACATCTAAAGGGGTAATCACAAATCTGGACCTTTCATATTAAAAACAGTAAAATTATACTTTGTTGAATAACTACTGCCCAGTTTAAAACAGTTAAATACCAGACAGAGGTGTGAATTGGTAACAGGTATTCAACAAGTTCATTCATCTGCAATTTTTCAAACCCAAAGTTAGTATTAAAGATGTTCTTTTCAGGAATGATCAACAATTTATATCAAAACATGTGGCATTATTCATAAAATCAATTTAATTATGTTTATTTTAATTGAAGCCTTGAATTTGTCTTACTTTTGTTTTTGCAAGAGATTTAATTCATAAAATTATTTGATATATAATCCATTCCTAATTTTCAACAGATGTTTTTCTATAGGTGTCTAGTTTTTGTCCACATTTTGTAAAGCTTTTGTCACCAACTCAACTATTATATTTGGTCTGGACTTTGCGATAAATAAATTTAATTTTCAAGTGGTTAATTTAAAAACAGCTGTCATCTAAACATACAACCACGGTTCTGAAACTTTTAAACAAGGTCTAAGCAATGAAAGTTTGCGCAATTTAACTTTCCGATCGATAGATATTTGGGACGGATTATAAAATAGCCAAGTCCCCTTCCTTAAATATTAACTCTGCAACCTATCCAATTCCTGATCACACTCTAAAATTAAAATAAAGGCAAAAATAATCATTGGTAAAATTTGACCTGGTCTATTATTTTTAGTCATTTGTCCTTTCAAAAGCAGAGAAAGGAATAGACCAACGCCAAGTCGAGGCGCCACTGGCTCCCGCCAGTGTGGAGGGATGAACGCCAGGTTAGTTTGGACCAGTGTTTGGGTCTCGGTGGTGCACCTGCAGCAACAAAACACTCAACCTATGACACCGCAAGCCGGACAAGTACTTGACAGGAAGTCTGGTGAAAGTCCTGCCGCCAGCAGCCTTGCGCATTTTGTGCGAGCTGCTTCTCTCGGGCTCCCACTATCCACGCAGCCAGCCGTTTACAGGAATGGCAGACATCTCAGCGGTCTGCCAATCACCTGCCACCCGCACTCAGTCACATTACCAACGGCCGTGCGGGACTGCAGCTGTTTATTGTCCCTCTCCAACACCCAAGTTTCATATCCCGTCGACTGATCCGAGCAAACGTGTTGCTTCCCGTGCCGAGCCCTCACCTCCGCGGAAGCTGTCGCTCGGCGGCTGGTCGAGCGGTCGCCGGACGCTCGAGGCAGATTCGGGAGCACGGTCCGGCCGCCTCGCGCTGTTTACCAATTTTTTCCTTCCAACAACCACCGGGCTTGGGCTGACAGACGGAAGTGACGCGCCACGGCCCGAGCCGCGGGGAGGAGAGGTTCGCAAGCCAATGGAGGCGTCGTCTGCTGTCCGTGTGTGTGCACGGCGAGGGTTGCCTCACGCCGAGCGAAACGTAGTACATGGCACCGGCTCTGAGGGGAAATGGAAAGGACGATTTCTCGGGCCCCACATCGCGCTTTCGAGTTTATTTTGACTATGTAGATTGACTGGTGCCCATATATACACCATTAACTGGTGTATCAGCCAGCTCTCCAGGTAAAGGAGACCTATTAGCGAGAACAATGTTGTTATAAAACTGCTGTCAGAATGTCATCGAAACATTCATGTTTATCTCTTTTAAGTGTCATTCATGTTGTATCTATTAATGCCAGTGAGCTTGTAATTATTATAATTTTTCTATTATAAAGAACGAATCATGTGCAAAATACTATACGATGGAACCTTTAAAATGAGGTGAGCCAAACATGGTATAAGTGGGCTGCCGAATATGGGTGGCCGGCTCATTTCTTCTGATTGTTAACTTTTTTGAGGATAGATCACCCATTTGCAACCGGCACAGAGTTCTGCAAGTATAGATTCAACAAAGCCACATTAAATTGTAACACGACTTTTTTTTTAGTTTTTTATATCAACCCCACTACAATAAAGGTAAACTTAACACTTTCCTTACAAGTTGTTTGATGTTGGTGCTTCTTGTGTTGACCTAGCAAAATATAGATTTTCAAAAGATAGGCATAGTAGTATTATTTTAATTAATAAATGGAGTAGCAGTATTGACCTTCAGAAAGATTCAAAAGGCCACATTATGAATCTGGCTGCAATGGCCACACATTAACTTGTAATGATTCATGTACATGGAAATACAACTCTCACTGAAGACCAAAATTACTCACTTAGTCACTTTTTAAAAAATAGCTTATGTACATTACCTATAAAAGTTAACAATTACATTTCTCTGTTGGGAATTCAATTAATCTCTTCATATCCCTTTCATGGGCACTCAGAGGGGCTAAAATTGGAGATTATTAGACAACAGGCAAGGTTCAAAACACACAGTTAACTGTGCAATTCTGACCCAACAGTAATTGCATATCAGACATGCTTCCTGGTTATTATCTTGATTTCCATGGTTAACAAGTGATAACTGTGCTGGTGGTTGCATTACAATCATAAAGTTCCATTTCCTGAGTACCTAGTATGGATTTAAGTGAAAGGCAGCCTGCACTTTATAAAAAAGAGGTATTTTGTGCTTGGATCCATTCATGAAAATCATTCCAAAGGTCTTAGTTGCTTGCTAGAAGACACGGCTGATGAAGGGCAAGAATAGGCACATTGTATTTCTCATGAATGTGGGAAGCTTTGGTAGGGGAATGAGGTCCCCTTCCTAGGTGGTTCCAGGAAGCTATCAGGATACTTGTTATTACAGTGCTGTGAGGAGACTCCAGTTGTTCTCTGTGCTGGATCAAGAGTCCGGATTTAGTGATGCATGAATTTTAGTATCTTCATGCATGGTGTATGTTAATGAAAACATATCAGATTCGATACCTTAGCAGCACCACTTGCTTCACAATACACAATAACCCTTACTACAATCCTATTAATCAACTGTCAACAATCACCATCAATAGATTCAAATCTAGTATCTGCATACCCAAATTTGACAACTTTTACCAGTTGCCAGATGCCATCCATGACAACTGCAAAATACTCAGGTTTTCATCTCTTTGGCAGGAATATCTAGAAACACAATTGGTGCCAACAATAACAAACTTGCTGCAATATCTCATCTCTCACTGAAGGAAATACAATACGATAGGGTCTTTTAAGAGACTTCTGGATAGGTACATGGAACTTAGAAAAATAGAGGGCTATAGGTAAACCTAGTAATTTCTGAGGGAGGGACATGTTCGGCACAACTTTGTGGGTCAAAGGGCCTGTATTGTGCTGTAGGTTTTCTATGTTTCTATGTTTTCTATGAAATAGTGCTGGTAACACACTCAAAATGCTGGAGGAACTCAGCAGGCCAGGCAGCATCTATGGAAAAGAGTAAACCATCGACATTTCGGATGTGAAGGGTTTCAGCCAGAAACATTAACAGTTTACTCTCATCCATAGATGCTTCCTGGCCTGCTGAGTTCCTCCAGCATTTTGTGTGTGTTGCTTGGATTTCCAGCATCTGCAGATTTTCTCTTGTTTGAGATAATGCTGGTCATCATAGAGTTGATGGCTTGAAGATATTATTGATGATAGTATATTTAAACATTTTAATCATCACATTCTACCACCATCTAATCTCTCCCTCCCCTTTCAGCTTTGACTTCCCTTAGCAGCGCTCTAGAACTGCACTTCATTTCTAACTGTGTGATTATGCTGTGTCTTTCAAGAAGTCCAAACTGACCAGGCAATGACTCAAAGATCTGAAGGTGGCAGCAACCACTCAGGTAATCATGCTGAACTTTCATAGAGATTGTTTTCGAAACAAGATACATTTGTGGTGTAACACCAGTGACAAATGGCCAGCAGCCATTGTTGGATTCTTGGAGAGAGAGGTCACATAGGAATTAGTCCTACAGAGCACATTAATGAGGACTCCCACCAAGGAGCTAACAGAAGAAATTGATGGGTATGCACAATGAAATGTTTGCTGCACTGGCAGATCCAGCCAGTCTGTATGCAGTGGCAAAGTCAGAGAGGCAAACAATACAGAAACAGGCCCTTTGGCCCATCTGCTCCATGTACCTATCGGAGTGCTTTCTATATGTTGTTGATGAACTGCCTTATCCACTCCTGGCAGCTCATTCCACACACTGACCACCTACTAGGTAAGAAAATGCCCCTCAGGTTCCTACTAAATTTCTTCCATCCCACTTTAAACCTTTGCCCTATAATTCTTGATTCAGAACCCTGGGAAAAAGACTGTTTACATTACCTCTCACGATGTTATATGATCACCTTCTATTCTCCTTCTCTCCAGTGAAATGAAGTCCCAAGCTACTCAACTCTATCTATAACTCAGTCCCTCCAGCCCTATCAACACCCTTGTAAATTTCTGCTGCACCCTTCCAGCTTAATAGTATCTTTCTTAGAGCAGGGTGACCAGAACTAACATGATATTCCAAATGTGACATCACCATCACCCTGCACAGCTGAACATAACATCTCAACTTCTGGACACAATGCCATGACTGATGAATGCTAACATGCAAAAATCCTTCTTCACGTTCCTGTCAACCTGCGATGCCACTTTCAGGGAATCATGTACTTGTACTCCCTATGTTCTACATCACTTCTCAGGCCCTTCTATTTACTGTGAAAGCCCCAATTCATTTTGATTCTCCAAAATACAACACTTCACTGTGCAACTTGGATGTGAGCCTTCATGTAGTGGTCTTCTCCAGCCCCTGCTGCCTTTGCTCTTTGTAGTAAATACAAAATTAGAAAACAGTGGTTGAAATCCAAAATGTAATACCGTACTTTGAACATATCCGAATTAAACTCCACTTATCATTGCTCGACTCACTTATACAGCTAATCACAATCTCTCTGTAAATCCTGATAACCACCTTCACTGTTAATTTTAGTGCCATCTGCAGGAATTTCATTTTCAAGCTAGGGCCTTCTTAACACTTAATGCCCATTCTTTTGAATATGGAAATGATGGCTGGGTCCATTCCAACTCAATCTGCATGCAGTACCTATGTTTAAAGTTTCAGCTTCCACTGTATACAAGTAAAAATCAGCTTGTAATTCATAGTGGGTACTTGGAAATAGATTTAAGGTAAATGTCATGCAAATAAAATAGATTTAAGGTAAACTTCAAGTAAACCATTAAAGTAGATTATGGTGAAAAGTCCCAAAGTGGAAGACAGTCCATTGTAAACAGTCTAAGTTCAGAATATCCTTTAGAGAATCATTTGCATTTTGAAAACAAGGAAGTACTCACAGAGGGAGTTAAGTAAAAGAATCTGTATAGTTCAGCCAGTTCATCGATGTCAGACTGATGACTGTGCCATTTTAAGAATCTACTGATTTGGCTGGGAAGTGAAAAACTCAGCATGGGATGTTGTAGAAAGGCCAATTCATTCAGGTCAGTTTACACCACTGTGTAAGATTAGACTGTGTTTCTTGAGAAAGTGTGGGTTGGTCAAAAGACATGCAGGGCCCTTAGTATTGTCAATGATCCCACCCATCCATTCAACAATCTCTTTGACCTCCTATCATCAGGCAGGAGGTACCATAGCATTAGGACAAGAACTGTTAGGATGGGAAACAGTTTCTTCCCCCAGGCTGAAAGACTATGAAACTCCCTGCCACCACCCATGTGTCATCACATGAAGTACTGGTATCACTATACTGTTTACTTTTTAACTTTTATCGCATTTGCATCTTATTTGTGGTAATATTACTTTACGTGCTACGTGTGTGAGTTATACGTGCTGTGTTGCGAACCTTCATCTGGAGGAACGTTATTTCATTTGACTGTTTGCATGTGTACAGTTGAATGACAATAGACTGAACTTGAACTTGAGTTCCAAGTGGGCCAAACCATGCAGAGTTGGATGCCTTGAAGAAGGATTTTACTGAGATGCTGAAATGATTTGAAATTTTCAAAGATTCCAAGAGTGATGAAATCTTTTGGCACTGGGCATTGTTTTACAGATATCAAGTCAGATCATGTAGCCAACATTTGGCAAAAGAAGATGGAAATGGTTGCAGATGGAGATTAAGCATTAGAAACAATCAAGAGAGGAGGTCAGAAGCAATGACGTTTTCACTTAAACAAGGACAAGTTTCAATAGCTTAAGGGAGTTGAGCTCCAATTAGATTTAGAAAAAAGGCACAAAGATGAGTCTCTCGGAATAAACTTTTATAATATCCATAAGATATAGGACCAGAATTAGGCCATTTGGCCCATCTAGTCTGATCCGCCATTTTATCATGACTGATCCATTTTCCCTCTCTACCCCAATCTCCTGCCTTCTCCCTTTATCCCTTCATGTGCTGACTAATTGAGAAGCTATCAATCTCTGCCTTAAATATACCCAATGACTTGGCCTCCACAACCGCATGTGGCAACAAATTCCACAGATTCACCACTCCCTGGATAAAGAAATCCCTCCTCATCTCTGTTCTAAATGGATGTCCCTCTATTCCAAGGCTGTGTCCTCTGGTCTTAGACTCCTCCACCATAGGAAACATCCTCTCCACATCCACTCTATAGAAGTCTTTCAGGATTCAAAAAATTTCAGTGAGGTCACCCCTCATTCTTCTGAATCCAGTGAGTAGAGGCCCAGAGCCATCAAATACCATATGGCAAGACTTTCAATCCCAGAATCATTTTCGTGAACCTCCTTTGAACCCAAAGTCAGCGCATCCTTTCTTAGATAAGGGGCTCAAAACTGCTCACAATACTACAAGTAAGGCCTAACAAGTGCTTTATAAAATCTCAACATTACACCTTGCTTTTATAACTGAGTAATGTATTAAAATGTGTTGTGGTAATTATGATTATATGTAGTTCAATTAACAACTGTTGTACATGATGTGAAACTGGTTGTGCACAAATCTTATCTTTAAAATAGATTTATGGGAATTATCAGTACCTAGAGAAGATACTGTAAGTATAGTAGACTTATGTTAAATGAATGAAACTGTGTTTATTTACATAGAAACATAGAAAACCTACAGCACAATACAGGCCCCTCGGCCCACAAAACTGTGCCGAACATGACCTTACCTGAGAAATTACCTAGGGTTACCCATAGCCCTCTATTTTTCTAATCTCCAGGTACCTGTCCAGGAGTCTCTTAAAAGGCCCTATCGATCCGCCTCCACCACCGTCGTCGGCAGCCCATTCCACACACTCACCACTCTCTGCGTAAAAAACTTACCCCTGACATCTCCTCTGTACCTTCTTCCAAGCACCTTAAAACTGTGCCCTCTCATGCTAGCCGTTCAAGCCCTGAGAAAAAGCCTCTGACTATCCCCACGATCAATGCCTCTCATCACCTTATACATCTTTATCAGGTCACCTCTCATCCTTCGTCACTCCAAGGAAATAAGGCCGAGTTCATGCAACCTATTCTCATAAGGCATGCTCCCCAATCCAGGGAACATCCTTTTAAATCTCCTCTGCACCCTTTCTATGGTTTCCACATCCTTCCTATAGTGAGGGGACCAGAATTGCGCACCAAGTGGGGTCTGACCAGGGTCCTATATAGTTGCAACATTACCTCTCAGCTCCTAAACTCAATCCCACGATTGATGAAGGTCAATGCACTGTATGCTTTCTTAATCACAGAGTTAACCTGCGCAGCAGCTTTGAGTGTCCTATGGACTTGGACCCCAAGATCTCTCTGATCCTCCATGCTGCCAAGAGTCTTACCATTAATACTATATTCTGCCATCATATTTGACCTACCAAAATGAACCACCTCATACTTATCTGGATTGAACTCCATCTACCACTTCTCAGCCCAGTTCTGCATCCTATCAGTGTCCCACTGTAACCTCTGACAGCCCTCCACACTATCCACAACACCCCCAACCTTTGTGTCATCAGCAAATTTACTAACCCATCCCTCCACTTCTTCATCCAGGTCATTTATAAAAATCACGAAGAGCAAGGGTCCCAGAACAGCAGACATCCCACCTCTCCCAGAAGTTCTGGGAGTCTCCTGCATATTGATAGTGGCTCCCTGATGCCCGCAAATTATATACAATATCCCGGAAATCGAGTTTTTGAGAATGAGCAAGAGCGAGAGAGAGAGATAGGGCGCGCGAGTGTGCGTGCGCCATGGCGACTGTTCCAAAAAAAGAAAATATAAAACGTACTTCACCCTAGACTACACTAAAGTGTACCCCTGCCTAATAGGGGTCAAGAATAATGACAGTGTTGCTCGCTGCACTGTTCGCAACAGTGACTTTTCTATTGCCTATGGTGGGTTAAGACTGTAAAAGACATGTTGAGGTGAGTTTAACAGGTATCATTCGTTCACTAGCATAGCTAACGTTATTTAAACTAGCTGGGTAGCTGCTAAGGAGCTAATCTATTGCAGACATCCCACCTCTCCCGGAAGTTCCAGTAGTCTCCTGCAAATTGATGGTGCTACCTCCCTGAAATGAGTTTTTGCAGGGTGGGATGTCTGGAACAGATCCCTGAGGCACACCACTGGTGACCGACCTCCATGCAGGATACGACCCGTCTACATTCAAAAATGAACATAAAACGTATCTGTAACTAGCTAATTTTTCATATGGAAATAATCTCTGAATCAACTTAATATATATGGTGGCTTTTGATGGGAAGCAGTGTGTAAGGAAAGTGTTAAAAGATTCCTCCTTGGTACATGCCAAAATAACATAGAAGTTTGAAGACAAAATGGTATCAGTTTGAAATGTGGTGATAGTCCGGAGATGTGTGCGAGGGAACATCCCCAAGAGTAGATAATAAATGATGTTTTCCTCCTTACAGACCTGTTTTCTCTGATTTCCTAAATTATGTCACTGGATCTCTAGATCAATAGTTAGATCACTGGATCTTTAAACCTTTCTTATATTCATTTTTAGGATCTGGGCTTTGATTGCAAAGGCCTATGATTATTGTTTACCCAGTTCTTATTGCTCTTGAGAAGTTGGTAGTGAGCCACCACCTTGAATTCCTGCAGACCTTCTTGAGGTGATAGTCATACAATGATAGTTGATCAGCAGTTCCAGGAGTTAGACCCAGCATAAATGAAGGAATAGTAACATATTTCTAAATCAGAATGGTGTGCAACTCGAATGTGAGCCTTCATGTGGTGGTAGATGCTTTGGTGATGATTTACCAAAATACTCCGGACTCTGGGCAGGTCCTGACGGATTGGAAGATGGTGAATGTCATGCCACTGTTCAAAAAAGGATGTGGGCAAAAGGCAGGTAACTATAGGCCAGCTAGTTTAACATCTGTAATTGGGAAAACGCTTGAAGTTATCATTGAAGAAATAGCGAGGCATCTGGAAAGAAATGGATCCATCAGATAGTGCAGCATAGATTCAGCAAAGGCAGGTCCTGTTGGACAAACTTACTGGAGTTCTTTGAGGATATAATGAGCACAGTGGATAGAGGGGAACAGATGGATGTTATTTACTTGGACTTCCAGAAGGCATTTGATAAGGTGCTGCATAAAAGACCTATCCATAAGATAAGAATACATAGAGTTGGGGGCGATGTATTAGCATGGATAGCGGATTGGTTAGCTAATAGAAAGCAGAGAGATGGGATACATGGGTGTTACTCTGGTTGGCAATCAGTGGTGAGTGGTGTGCCATAGGGATTGGTGCTGGGCCTGCAACTTTTTACGATGTACATTAACGATCTGGAAGAGGGGACTGAGTGTAATGTGTCTATGTTCGCTGATGATACTAGATTGAGTGGAAGAGCAAATTATGCAGAAGATACAGAGAGTCTGCCGGAGATATAGATAGGTTAAGTGAATGGGCAAAGATCTGACAGATGTATAATGTTGGTAATTGCGAGGTCATCCACTTTGGAAGAAAAAATGGTAAAAAAAAATTAATGGTAAATTATTATTTAAATGGTAAAAAATTGCAGCATACTGCTGTGCAGAGGGACTTGGGAGTACTTGTGCATGAATCACAAAAGGTTGGTTTGCAGGTGCAGCAGGCCCTCAAGAAGGCAAATGGAAATTTAGCCTTCATTGCTAGAGGGATTGAATTTAAGAGCAGGGAGGTTATGCTGCAACTGTACAGGGTACTGGTGAGGCCACACCTGGAGTATTTTGTGCAGTTCTGGTCTCCTTACTTGAGGAAGGATATACTGGCTTTGGAGGTGGTGCAAAGGAGGTTCACCAGGTTGATTCCTGAGATGAGGGGGTTAGACTATGAGGAGAGATTGAGTTGCCTGGGACTGTACTCACTGGAATTCAAAAGAATGAGACAAGATCTTATATAAACATATAAAATTATTAAAGGGATAGATAAGATTGAGGTGGGAAAGTTGTTTCCACTGGTAGGTGAGACTAGAACTAGGGTACATAGCCTCAAGATTTGGGGGAGTAAATTTAGGACAGAGATGAGAAGGAACTATTTTTCCAGAGAGTGGTGAATCTGTGAAATTCTCTGCCCAATGAGGCAGTGGAGATATTTAAGACAAAGTTGGATAGATTTTTGCTTAGTAGTGGAATTAAGGGTTATGGGGATGAGCCCATGACCAGTTCAGCCATGATCTTATTGAATGGGGGAATAGGCTCAATGGGCCAGATGGCCTACTCTTGCTCCTATTTCTTATTATGAAAGGTAAAGGGCTGGAGATGAAGGAATCTCATAGGAAAGGAGATAGGACCATAGGAGAAAGGGAAGGAGGAAGGGCACCAGGGGGAGATGATAGGCAGGTGAGAAGAGGTAAAAGGCTAGAGTCAGGAATAGAAGAGGTTGGGAGGGGGAGGGAATCTTTTTTTTACCAAAGTATAAATCGATATTCATGCCATAAGGTTAGAGGCCACCCAGATGAAATATAAAGTGTTGCTCCTCCACCCTGAGGGTGGCCTCGTTGTGGCACAAGAGGAGGCAATGGACCAACCTGTTGGAACGGGAAAGGGAATTGGAATTAAACCGTTGGGTAACTGGAAAGTTCCGGTTTATGCAGATGGAGCGGAGGTGCTCAACATAGCAGTCTCCCAATTTATGACAAAGGAGGCCACAATCATACTAGTTTTATATTTGAGCATTCCTGTGTACCTTATATTGATAATTATCCTGAAAATAATTTCTTTTTGGTAGTTGAAATAAATACATCATTGTTTAAATTCCCAATCAGTGGAAAGTTTTCTGGCAAGGAAGGTGAAGCAATATTGGAATTACTGTTGAAAAACTTGTGGAAATATTGACTTATTTCCTGCTGTCTCCCTGAAGACATTGGCAAGTAACATTGCTTAAAAGCTCGGACTGTTTTTCCACTGTAATTTGTTGCAAAGTCAAACAATTACATTCCTTTCATTGGTAAAAGAAAAATAAAAGTATACTGTCGGTTGGATAGTCAGACCCACCAACCACAAGATTAACTGCCAATATTTACCTACTTTTTGGCTCTGTACGCTGATCCTCTACACTTCAAACTTTTCTCTCATTCTGTTCTACCCTTTGCTGCATTATTGACCTCATCTATCAGCAATCCATGCAGTGTTTCAGTTTTCTGAGACACCCAGATTGATGAATGGCTGGGGAACTCATAGAGTCATAGAATCTACAGCTTGTAAACAAGCCCTTCAGCCCAGCTTAACCATGCTGATTGTGTTACCCAGCAAACTAGCCCTATCTGTCCTCATTTGGCCATGTCCCTAAATCTTTCCTATCCATGTAATTATCTAGATGGCTTTTAAATGTTGTTAATGTGCCCACCTCAACCATAATTTCTGGCAGCTGATTCCAGATATGCGTCACATTCTGTGTGAAGAAGCTGTTTCTCATGCCCCCTTGACATCTTTTGCCTCTGATCTTATTTTCAGCATATTACTTCTGTGAAAAAGACTATGTGCTTTCACCCTATTTATGCTCCTCATAGGTCAATCAGGTCACCCCTCAATCTCCTATGTTCCAGAGAATGAAGTCCTTGGCAATACAACTACACCGTGTATATCAGGCCCCCAATCCAGACAACATCCTGGTAAAACTTTTCGCACTCTTTATAGTTTAATAGCATTTTTTTTGATAATAGGGTGATCAAAACTGTACACAAAACTCCAAGTGTGGTCTTACCAACATTTATGTAACTGCAACATAACTTCCAGCTCCTATACTTAATGCCCTGACTGATGAAGGCCAGTGTGCCAATTACTTTCTTCACCACTCTATCTACCTGTGATGCTGCTTTCAGCGAACCCTTTGGAATCCCATGTTCCTCCGTTCCATAGTAGCTCCCCAGGGCTCTACCTAGGTTTGATTTCCCAAAAAAACTTCATATTTATCCAGATTGAAAGTCATTTGCCAATCCTCAGTCCACATACCCTCTAATTTTTCATAACCTTCTACACTGTCTGCAACACCACCTATTTTAGAATGATCTGCAGACTTACTAACCACGTCTTGTATATTCACATACAAATCATTTGTATAAATTGCAAACAGCATGGATACAAAAGCACCAACCCCCCTGGCACACCACTAGACACAGGCCTCCAGTCTGAAAAACAACCCTTGATCGTCACCCTGAGCCAAATATAAATCCCCTATTTTGTTATTTTATTTATTTTACTTAGGAATGCAGCACAGAGTAGGTTCTTCAAGCCATGCCACCCCAGCAGCCCCACAACCCCAATTTTACCCTTGCCTAATCATGGGACAACTTTCAATGACCAATTAACATACCCAGTATGTCTTTGGACTGTGAGATGAAACCTGAACACCTGGGGAAAACCCACGCATTCCACGGGGAGGACGTACAGAGACACCACTGAGGCAAGGGGAAAAAAAAGAGGACATGGGTTTAGGGTGAGGGGGGAAAAGTTTAAAGGGAACATTGGGGGGGCTAATGAGCTGCCAGATGCGATGGTAAATGCAGGTTCTTTTTTAACATTTAAGAATAAATTGGACAGACACATGGATGGGAGGTGTATGGAGGGATATGGTCCGTGTGCAGGTCAGTGGGACTAGGCAGAAAATGGTTCGGCACAGCCAAGGAGGGCCAAAAGGCCTGTTTCTGTGCTGTAGTTTCTATGGTTTCTATGGTAATAGTGCTGGAATTGAATTCCAAACTCTAGAACACCACGAGCAGTAATAGCATTGGCTAACCACTACGCTACCATGGAATTCTATCCGTTCACATACACCTCCATGCACACACACCCAGGTCCCAGGCAATTCATCCCATCAACACAGGCTGTCAATTCTCAGACTCTTTCATCCCATGGACTCCTACACCCAAACTCCTGACATTCACAGCCTGATCCACACAGGCTAGTCAACACCTGCCCTATTTCACCCTGTGTACAATACCATACACTCACATCCTTATTCCAGGCAGTGTACTCCTCAGTGAGACTAGGTAACACACCTATCCTCACCACAGATACATACCCCATGCTACCAACTCACCCACCTATTCTCCTCACCCTAAGGTTCCCCATCCTTGACCCACACAAAACCCTCCAAACCATATCATCAGGAACACCCTACCCTGACACACCCAAACCCAGTGGTTCCAAAAGTGGGTGAAATCATCCCCTGGGGGTGGTGAGAGTTTCTAAGGGGTCGATAAAGATAAAGGGACATTTGGGATGGGCCCTTGGTAGCAAGGGGGCAGATGAGGGATTACAGGCTTAATTTAAAACATGAATTACTTATTATAAGCATTTGATCCTCAGTGCATCATAATTAATTACAATGGTCACAAAATCACCTCATTTCTTGCTAACCTACCGTTCTCTTAGACTTTGCTTGAAGCACGTTATAGTTGTTGAATAACAATGTGATACTTCAGTATTTGGCATATCATGAGAAATCTGGACTGAAAAAATTGTGTTATTTCCGGACCTGGTCCATGCATTATTGCCATTCAGTACTATAGTACAGTGTTAGCTAGAACAATTCCCATACTCTAATCATGCAGTGACACAATTCATGTGAATTAGGGCATGGGGCTTCATGGGGTAAAATTCAGAATCTGTGCTTTCAAATGGTCTTGACTACATTTTCTTGCTCACAGCTCAACTGAGATATTGCTGCCCCACTTTATGTATCTTCAGGCAGTCAGGCTTTGCCCGAACTATGGTGATATCATAACTTCCCCTTTATTGATCTCTGCACTTAAGGCTGGACTTAAACAAAAGGTGATTGACCGTGGTCATTAATCCATAAAGAAAATGGCAGAAGCAGATCAAACAAAAAAAGTGTTGACAGTAAGTGTGGAGTATCTGAAATATGGATTTATGCCAGCACTGTTTAGGGGAGTGGACAGTTATTTTCCACGCTTCTGCCATTATGATTTGCTGATTTGTAAATAAGGCAACCCTCTGACTGGGTAATTCTTCTCATCAATAAGATTATGGACTGTTGCACCAATCATAAGCTCCCCATTGCGTTCCCCCAGAAGGTACCAGATGGACAAATGTATAAGCAGTTGCTGAGACTGTAGAAATGTCTGGATGAGGAAAAGGTGACACCAGTAAAATACATATCTTGCTCAACCTGGGCTGGTCTTCAGTTCCTGGTAGGCCATGTTCAACAAAATAGTGATGGTTTGTGTGCTTCATTGTTCATTGTTAAATCTGGAAAGTCCCATACAATTGGTGAAAATTGAGTCTACCGGCAGTAAGGGAGGTTCGGAGTACAGTTTTGCATAAATCACGATACCAAATAATTAAAGCAATTCCACTCAGTGACAACTCTGTTCAAAGACGAATACTAAATGTCTGAGAATGTGAACAACACTATGCAACACATTAGGACAACAGAATTTATTCTGTATTCGGATAACTCAACTTTGCCAGGTAACCAATCTTTGTTTCTTGGTTATGTTTGCTTCATAAAAGATACAAGGACATGGTTCAAGAGTTATTTGCAAGGGAACTAGAAAGAGATATGGAGGGGGAGTCAATATTTCAGTTTGTTAGGCAATTTTTCAGAGTGAAGAACATTTTGCTCACCAACATTCTTGCTTGTGAAACAGATAGGGCACCATCAATGACAGGATGTCACTCTGGGGTTATTACTTTCTTGAAAAAAGCTGTACCTAACGTATTTACCATTCACAGACAACATCTTGTCACAAAAAAAACTAATCGGCTGCATAAATCATTAAATACTGTTATCATAGTGGTAGATAAAATAAAGTCCCACACTGTCAATTCTCAACTATTTTGAGAGCTTTGTATTGAGAATGATGAACTGTTTGAATGCTTGCTATTGCAGACAGAGGTCAGGTGTCTCTCAAAAGAAAACTGCCTGAGACACTTTTATGCACTTTTTGAAACTGGGATAAAATTATTTGAAGACTCAAATGCCTCATTCAGTAATCAACTGACGTGAGAAGCACAGAGGAACATCTGGAGAAATTTCTGAAATGTCCGGTTCACTGCCGCTGCTACTGTGCAATCCAGAATCTCCGGAGGGTAGGCCCCAAATCCTCAGCTTTGCCTGTTGCTGGCGGCCGGGACTGAGGTTGAAGCGCTCGGCAGAGATGGTGCTCGGTGTCGGAGGCTCGAAGTTTTCGGACGACTCAGAGTCGGACTGTGGTCGGGTGCTTCCAAGAAGCTGCATCTGCAAGTTGCGGCGCTGGAAGCATGGCAAGAAGAGTTTTCTTCCTTCTCCTGCCTGCGTGAGATAATGGGACTTTCAAGAGACTTTGAATTTTTTTACCGTGCCCATGGCCTGTTCTTCATCAAGTTACGGTATTGCTTGCGTGTTTTTTGTCAGTTTTTCAGTCTTGGTCTGTCTTGTGTTCCTGTGATATCACACCAGAGGAGCATTGTATCATTTCTTAATGCATGCATTACTAAATTACAATAAAAGAGGACTGCGTGTCCTCATAATCTAATCTCATCTAATCTAACCTCAAGAATATTAGGCATGACATTGCTTATTTGTCAGAATTATTTGCAAAGTTTAATGAAATCTGTTTTTAATTGCTAGAAAATGATGTGAATCTTATCGAAGCCAAATTGGTCGTCTCCACTTTTTTGTCCAAGTTAACCCATTTGGGGATCTCTTTCACGCTAACGTAATCTGTTTACTGCTCCTCTAGTTATGGAATCCCTCATCAGTACTGCACTCCTTTTCTCCCACTTCCCTTCTGAGTCACAGAGACAGATTCAGTGCCAGATACCTGGTCACTGTGGCTTTCCCCTAGTAGGTCATCACCCCTCCCCCCCCCATCAGTATCCTTATTATGATTG
Source organism: Mobula birostris (assembly GCF_030028105.1). NCBI lineage: Eukaryota > Metazoa > Chordata > Chondrichthyes > Myliobatiformes > Myliobatidae > Mobula > Mobula birostris. The sequence goes on along the minus strand of NC_092378.1, from coordinate 35,641,736 downwards.
CCTCCTGCAACTTATTTGTGACTACCTTCTGTTGCAGCTATCACTGCCTCATTATCTCAAATGAGCCGAAGGTCATCAAGCTGCAGCTCCAGTTCCTTATAAGAGCTGCAGCTAGAAGCACTTTTTGCAGATGTAGTTATGAGGTGAGACCAAATTTCCCACATCACACACAAGGAACATACCACTACCTCCGGAGCCATCCTCAGCACACTAGCTATTTACTAACAGAGGAAAAAAACAACTTTGTTACTTACCTACCTATAACCCGTGGTAGCACAATTGTGTGGTGACTAGCCCAATGCTTTATAGTACCAGCAACCCTTCTTCAATTCCTGCTGCTGTCCGTAATGAGCTTGCATGTTCTCCCATGACTGTGTGGGTTTCCTCCGGGTGCTCTGTTTTCATCCCAGAGTCCAAAGATGTGCCAGTTGGTGAATTAATTGGTCATTATAAATTGTCCTGTGATTAAGCTAGGGTTAAATCTGGGGTTGCTGGGCGGTATGGCTCGAAGGAAGAGCCTATTCCACGCTGTATCTCGATAAGTAAATATATAAACTTCCACCTGTGCTCATCCAAGCCGGGCCTGTCTAACAATGTCCCACTCACACAATGGCTACTCTGCTTACATCTCCTTCCTTTTATTGGCCCCACGCTGATTGCTGGCCACCAGAAAAAGCTAAAAAAGCACCAAAAGAAATGGCAGTAGTAAGGACGTTTGTGATAACTCACTAACATTCATTGGATGCTAGGCTGGTCCTGGCAGATTGGAAGACAGCACGTCACATCATTTTATGACCTCCTTTACTGCTACATTGAAGCCATCCTCAAGTTGGAGGCGCAACACCTATATTTGGGTAGTCTCCGATCTGATGGCACAAACATCGATTTCTCCAACTTCCACTGGTTTCTCCCCCTTCCCCTTCTGGCTCCCCTCTTACCCCTTCTCTTCTCTTCACCTGCTAGTCAACCTCCCCCCAATGCCCCTCCTCCTCCATTTCTCCCATGGTTCACTCTCCTCTCCTATTCTCAGAATCAGAATCAAGCTTAATATTGTGAAATTTGTTAACTTTACTGCAGCTGTATAACGCAATACATGATGAATATAGGAAAAATCTGAATTACAGTCATTATATATGTAACTTAAATCGCTAACTTAAAATAAGTAATAGAAAATCAAATTTTTAAAAAAAGTATTGAGGTGGTATTGATGGATTCAATGTCCATTTAGAAATCGGATGGCAGAGGGGAAGAAGCTGTTCCTGAATTGTTGAGTGTGTGTCTTCAAGCTCCTGTACCTCCTTCCTGATGGTAATAATAAGAAGAGGGCATGTACTGGGTGGTGGGGGCCCTTAATGATGGTCGCTGCCTTCCTGAAGCACCGCTCCTTGAAGATGTCTTGGATACTATGGAGGCTAGTACCCATGAAGGAGCTGACTAATTTTACAACTTTCTGCAACTTACTTCAATTCTGTACAGTAGCCCCCACCCAATACCAGATGGCGATGCCACCAGTTAGAATGCCCTCCATGGTATATCTGTAGAAAGTTGCAAGAGTTTTAGGTGACATAACAAATCTCCTCAAACTCTTAATGACATATAGCCACTGTCTTACCTTCTTTATATTTGCATGATATGTTGGGACCAGGTTAGGTCCTCAGAGATAGTAATACCCAGGAAATTGAAATTGCTCACTCCATTTCTGATCCCTGTATGAGGATTGGTTTGTGTTCCCTCATCTTACCCTTCCTGAAGTCCACAATCAGTTCTTTGGTCTTGCTGATGTTGAGTGCAAGTTTGTCGCTGCAACACCACTCCACTAACTGGTACATCTTGCTCCTGTACGCCCTTTCGTCACCACCTGAAATTCGGCCAACAATCAGCAAATTTTTAGATGATATTTGAACCTAGCCAACACAGTCATGGGTGTAGACAGAGTAGAGCATTGGCCTAAGCACACATCCCTGTGGTGCACCAGTATTGACTGTCAGCGAGGTAGGGATGTTATTTCCATTCTACACAGATCCTGGTCTTCCGGTTGAGGATCCAGTTGTAGGGGGAGAGGTACAGAGGCTCAGGTTCTGTAGCATTTCAATAAGAACTGTAGGCATTATGGTGTTAAACACTGAGTTATAGTCAATAAACAGCATCCTGACATAGGTGTTTGTATCATCCAGGTGACCCAAGACCACATGGACAGCCATTGAGATTGCGTCAATAGACCTATTGTGGCAATAGGAAAATTACAATGGATTCATTTCTTGCCAAATCTCCAACTACTTATCTCTGTCTCAGCCCAGCAAACCCCAAGGCTCAGGCCCCAACCCCAATCTCCTAAACGCATAAATCTAAGATTCATCAAGGCCTCAACTTCTGACTTTTTGACACCACCATCCAACTACTGATTGGAGCATTCCCTTTTCAGCTCTCCTTGACCATTACAGCAAATATCCTTGCTGCCTTTCTCCCAACCACAGGAGCACAGGACACCAATGCAACTTCCATTCCTCCACCATCCACACCCATCCTAACATGGAGGGTATTTCTAAGTGAATTTATCGCAATAATATTACTTGTGAACTGAAACTGCACTTAGCTGCTGTATTTGGATAATGATGTTTACTGTGTTCTGGCATCTCTCAGTGCCTTGCATCAGTGATATCAGTCCATGAAGGGCCTTGACCTAAAATGTCAACTGTTCATTTCCTCTACAAATGCTGCCTGACATCTTTCATAGCTTTCAGCACCTCAGGTTTTGCTCCAGATTCCAGCATCTGCAATCTCTTTTGTCTCCACCTTACATCAGTGATATCTAAGCCCTGTTGCTACAAAGAGGGATGCCTGTACACCCATTTTCTCTTTTAGATCTCTTATGTAATCACTTAAAATTCTCTTTAAAAGGGAATCTAGAATAAGTTTGAAGATTTAAGATGCTTTGTAATCTACAGAAAATGGAGAGAAATTATCATGTTTTAAATGTATTGTGTACAGTTCAGCAACAACTATCACATGTTCAATATGGAAAAATTTGCTTTGACATATTTAATTACACAAATTGTTAGATATAAACTGTCATTACTTCAATTGATATGAAATTCTTATGGAAGCGATGGAAAGTTCATTGGTGTATTAAAGAAGATGAATTGAAAGGCTGTATAAAGTGTAATTTATTTGGGAAAATGTTAAACGGTTACACCTGAAAACCAGCATGCTACATATTTGACAGTGATTTACCTGCTAGAGTTTTCTTTGCATTTACTCAAATTACGAAATGGCGACTAAACATGGAGACTCAACAAGAATGATTTCAATAAAAAAACTCATGCCTAATTGCTACCTCATTTCATGATTTGATGCGAGCTGTTTTTCCAAATGTCACCCAACACAATCTGAAATACCAATCATTGTATGAAAGAGCAATTTTAAAAACAAAAATTGATGCAGTGCAGGCCAGGAATAAAGATTTTCTTTTGAAGCTTCCCAGACAACAGGTACAAGTCAATTGACTGTGAGACAGATATTGATGAGGCTGTACATTTCCTGTTGAATTTTTTAAACTTTCTGTCACCAAGATTGTGTTTCCTTACATAATCTTGAATTAAAAGTAGTACAGGTACAACTTCAAGCTTATTGTCATTCAACTGTACGATATACACTGTCAAACAAGAAAATGTTCCTCTGGACCAAGGTGCACAACACAGTACATATAACTCACACAAATAACACATAAGGTAATATTACCAGAAATAAATTAATGAATAATATGCCTACACAATAGAAGTTAAAAAGTAAACTGTACAACACTACTGGTTCTTCATATGGGATGAGACCTGGGTGGTGGCGGGGAGTTCAGTAGTCTTATGGCCTGGGGAAAGAAGCTGTTTCCCATCCTAACCGTTCTTGCCCTAATTTTACAGTAGCTCCTGCCCGATAATGGGGAGTCAAAGAGATTTCAGGATGGGTGGGAGGGATTACTTATAATGCTAAGGGCCCTGCATAAGCAAGCTCCTGATAAATATCTTTGATGGGTGGAAGAGAGACCCTGATGATACTCTCAGCAGTCCTTGCAATCCTTCGTAGGGACCTGCGGTCAGATGTCTTGCAATTCCCATACCAGACGGTGATGCAGCCACTCAGGACATTCTCAAAGGTGCTCCTGTTGAACTGATAATTTTGTACCTTTATTTCTGGATACAAATTCCTGGATAGCATCATTGGAGTTATGCGATCATCTGTAACTCCAGTTATGCTATCCCAGAATATGTATCCACAAGTATTATGCAAAGGAACAAAATTATCAGTTCAAAAATTACTGCAACGTGTAGCTGAGGCTACAATTATGATTGGTGGAAAATGTCTTCATTCTTTGGATACAATTATCCCATCTGATCTACCATTTTAATTCACGTGACTGAATTTCCCTGTTAAAGTTAGTTTAGCCATGGACATTAACAAGGTGTGAGAACAATCACTAAATGTTGTTGGCCTTAAACTTGAAACTCAGTGCTTTTCCCATGGTCAGCTACTGTATATGTTGGTTGCTCCAGAGTTGGAGATAAAAATAATCTATACATTTATACAATGGATTCAAAATAAAAATAGCACATTTTGAAGCACTTCAACAGTGAAATCAAGCAAACTTACATGTTGTGCACAAGTACATCAACAGAAGTATACTAAATGTAATTTTATATACTTATTTCTTTCAGTATAAATGTTTTTATTGGCAACTTCAGTTAAACAATATAACGTTAATTCTTGATTCATAGAATAATTGTATATAGTTAGATTTTATTTCATTTACAAGGAGTGTTATAACACCTGATTGCATGGAAATAAATGCAAATAAGGTAATGACCAGCAAAAGTTATGCCAGATATAGCAGCAAAAATGATTATATACATGACATTATCCTCCAGTAATCCGAGTTAAGCCAATTCTACATTGGTTTCTAATAATTTCCAATTGTTTACTTCTGCTTCAGAATAATTTCACATTTACATGTTTCTTGGCTACGGGCATTATGCAATTATTTAACCACTGTGGCACCCACCTTCTAATGTTGTGAAAATGTGGTATTGCTTTCAGATAGACACAAACAAAATAAATCAGCACTTTGTCTCAATAAACTATTCTATGGTGTGTTAAAAAGCAATCTATTATATACTTTAGATATTTTAAACAACACCAGTCATTTTGAATACAGAAACTGTTATTCTTCGTTATTTCTTGCGTCATACTGCTTGACTGATTTTTAAAATCAAATTGCATGCTGTCATATTGCTCTTCAGGGAAGGCAGTAGGTTGTATAGTTATCTTCAGATGGGGCAAAATCACTACCCTGAAACTACACAACCTACTACCTCACCCTGGCAGAACATTGAGATTGTCACAACTGAAACCAAATTCAATGAAATAGAACAAAGTAAGCTGTATTTCACACAATATACAGATATCACATTTATTATAGGAAGATGGCCACAAAATTAGTTCCTATTACTCAGTAGATTTGACAACCAGCCCATCAGGATACGAACCCACTTAACCAACGTAGGAATTAAATATGACAAAGCCTTCCAACTGCCATCCCTTCCCTCAAACAGTATATACTCTGGAGATGTGCACTGTTTATTGTAGGCACTTCAAGGTACTTAGAAAGGTACCACCAACACTTTCTCACAAAATCCTCTAATCGAGCTGCAAGGATAATTGAACGGATGTAAGTGCCATTTCCCAAGCCGACATCCCCATCATTGGAACTCTAATTGTACTCAATCAATTCTGTTGAGCAGGCTTCAAATTTCACATACCCATTGCCAATCTCCTAAAACTATACCAAGCTTAGACACAAGAGAAGATTACCAAGTGGAGGGAGGTAAATATTTAAGATGTCCTCAACACTTCCTTGGGAAAAATACAAGATCCCAACTGACTCCTGAGAATACATGACCTTGACAGCCTTAAGTAGTGAAGAAGCATTTAGAATAGCACAGAATCTTAAGTCCATACATCAGGAGCAAATGGAAGCCCACCATAAATGGTAGAAGGAAAGCACCAATTTACAAATTACCAAATCTGCTTCCCATAAGGCATTTCCTGACACGTCTATGGAAGTGTCTGTGGATACCACAATTTTCCCCCAGGGCTGAAATGTCTAATGCCAGAGGGCATGCATTTAAGGTGAGATGGGGTAAACTCAAAGGAGACGTGCAAGGCAAGTTTTTATTTTACAAAGTAAAAGAACTTGCCTTGAATTCCTGGAAAGTGATGCCCAGGATGGTGGTGGGGACAAATACAATGCAGGCATTCAAGAGACTCATAGTTAGGCACGTGGATGTGCAGAAATGAAAGGATTACTGCATAGGCAGATGGGCTTAGTTTAGCTGCAGGTCTGATTATTAATTATTTCATTAGAGAAACAGCACAGTAACAGGCCCTTATTGCCCAATGAGCCTGTGCCGCCCAATTACACCCAGGTAACCATTCAACCTACTAATCTACTAGAGTGTGGGAGGAAACCAGAGCACACAGAGGAAACCCACAAAATCACAGGGAGAATGTACAAAATCCTTACAGAGAGTGGAAGAGTCGATGACTAATTTTGCTTGGTGCAACACTGTGGGCTGAAGGATCTGTTCCTGTGCAGAACTGTTCTATGTTCTATCAGCCTCCTCAGAGCTAGTCATTCTTCATCGTTATTAGAAGACATGTGACAACCCTAACATTTTGAAATCTGCTGTCCAATGTACAAACACAGCAATGTTCTGAGAAAAATGGAAGTAATTTCATTCATATGGTGCCAGCTAACAAACATACTATTTAGAACGGCCCTTTGGTCCCAATCTGTCAACACCATCAGCTAGTTTTGGGATATTTGTTCTATCCATGGAAGTCACATCATTACCAGAGAAAAGGAAACATTAGCTGAAATAACTTTTCAAAATAAAAATATCTCTTTAATATACAAGATACTTTTATAAAATCACGAGTCCCACATGCAAGACCCTGTAAATTCTCTCTTTCCATCTATATATCTGGCCCTTAACCAACAATTAGCCTAGGGATTCTATGCATCTTCTTCTATTTGCCTTCTCTGTTTGTATGGCAGCTCCCCATCTCTGTGGGAAGATCTGAATCACCCTAACCCTTCATTTACAGCAAACAATCTTACCTCTCATTAATTCATAGTCTTAAAAGTGTTCTGTTATTGGTAGACTGATTTAAAACTAAGCACAAAAACTTAATTAGGTTTCCGGGAGAAAGAAGGAATCGGGTATGTGATTTTGGATGAGCAGCATTTTACACAGATTTTCTTGGCTGCACAGAAAGATACATTTGTAGAACATTGTTTATATTGAGGCTATTAGAAAGAAAGATTTTAAGATACAAACTAATCATATTATTCAGCTTTGTTAGGTGTTAGATCTTAATGTAAACATTAAAATTTCTTAATTGAGTGTCTCACAACCATTAGCAAACTCAGGCTTTAAAACCCTAAATGAATCATTGGCTAAATCATAAACCAGTGTTAAATGAAGATCTTAATTTGTTAGAATCAATAAAATCATTCTTCATTGTCAAAATATATCCAGATGACCAAAATAAAGATTGTCAAATGATCCATTGAAGTTTGACAGCCACCTCAGGAAAGACAGTAGATTGTATAGTTATCTGACTGGAAGGGTGTAACCCTAAAACTATACAACCTACTACCTCACCCCAAAGGACTGTAATATTCTGCAGCAAGAATTTGCAGAAATTTGATGCTCTTTATGTTAATGGACCTGCAGAGAAAGGAATAAAATACACAATTCATATATAAAAGTGCAATCATATTGAAGATTAATACAGCCGTTAATCATAAAAGATAGGTATACTGTACTATACTGTACATAATTATCACAATAAAGAGGAAAATGCAACCATGTTTGTGTTAGTATCTATGCTGCATTAGATTTGCTTAGCCTGCACTTTATCAGAATACTGGTATTTCCAAGAGTTTTGCTGAAGGGAAAACAGTAAATTATACATACATCTTCTTTAATAAATGCTGCAATATATAATATAAAATAAAATTCCATATAGGGATTAAGAAATTTATAAGTATAATCAAGGATAATCATGAACAAGACTAGGCTTAAACCATTACCTTTGAATTATTGATAGTTTTCAATGTTACTGCCTCTTCCATGACTGCAGAAATTTGCAGTGTTACCTTACATAGGAAGGACATTGTTAAAATAAGGGAAATGACACATATCACTCAGATAACTTTGATGGGTTACCAAAAGAAGCATTTTGCAGGTGTTTATGACCTTGCGCTTCTAAATTGCATCACAGAGTAATACAGCATGGATACTCGCCCTTCACCCAATGAGTCCCATCCAGCTGGCCCCAATTACCTGCATTTGGCCTATATACATCTAAGCCCTACCCCTTCAAGTACCCATTTAACTGCATCTTAAAAGATATTGTGCCTCAACCAGAATGTGAAAGGTGATAACTTTGACTTACAAAAGTGATACATTTTCTATCGTAAATAAGTTAAATACAACTACAGATGTTTTGCCTAATTAATTTTCTTTATAATTTTAGCATAAACATTACTCCCTAAAATTTAGTTAACTTGGCATTTCTAACCTACCTTTTACTTTAAAGTTGTATTGCTAAGCAACCTTTTAAATGGATAAACAGGAACTGCTAACTGAATGTCTTTGATATCAAAAATATTATTTAATTTCCTCAGGTTTTCAGATTTAAATATAATAAGATGCTACCACACAAAATACTTTGAAATTTGAATGGAAAAGTGATTATTCAGACAGAGAGAAAGCACAGTAGAGGAAATCTTAATAATCTATATCCCATTGGTCTGAAACTGATGATTCAGTATTTGGCTTAACCGGTTCTGTTTCCTGCATTCTGTTAAAACCCACAGGGACCTGTTGTACTTGCTCCCTTTAAACATATTGGTCATCTTTTCCTGCACTCCTTTTAAATACACACCTTGGGACCCACTCCAACACTCCTTTTAAAGTCACAAGAGCCTGTTCCTACATTCCTTTTAAACTAACCGGGGCCCCATTCCCGTGCTTCCTTTAAACTCACTGGGTTTTGTTTCTAACACTCCATTTAAAATGATCCGGTTCACTGAAAAATTCATCATGCCATTGTGGAAAGATGTGAAATAGAAGTGTGTTGATATATTAATAAGGATAATATCCAATTGCCCAGAAATCTACCAATGTCCAAAGGTCCTTGAAAAGAAGGTAGCCATATCATACTTAATAATTTTGTTACTGGTGTCATAACTGAGACATAATCTTAGGTCTGGATCATCTAATAAAGGAATTGTATTGAGCAAAAAAAAAAGCATTAAGGTTAAAACATATCAAAAATAGATGGAAAGAAATGGAGGTAGAATGTTATTGGGTGGATGCTTACAAGATTTTTGCAGCTACCACCCAACTGCCTCTATTTAACTACAGTCTCTTGAAATCACAGAGTAGTGTTGGTAATAGACTTAAATATATAATTGACTTGGTAGTCATTTATATGGGAGAATGCAGACTATGAGTGACTACACAAAGAAAGAAATGGAATGGTTTTCAAAATGGCCAACCTTTGCTTCTCTGATTTTTTTCTTGTCCTCTTGCTGATAAGAGCACAGTATCCTTTTACCCTACAAACACATGAATAAAATGGTTAACATGTATTTTAATAAAACATTATAGCAGATGTCATAATTTCAAACAATATGAAAGTGCAGAAAATATATATTTTTTAAAAAAATTGCTGAAAATGATAATCTCACCTAAGTATTTAAATATCTACTATAACATAGTTAACGCAGTTAATTCTTAACTCAGTTGTGTCCATATACCTTCAATTACATCTGTGCCGACATCAAAAGTATTTCATCGCTTTTTGGCGTATATTGAGGTAGTCAAAAATGATACGATGAAATTGTCAGAACACTCCAAAACATTGCGGTAGAGATCTTATTCCTCATATTAAACTATTCTATTTTCTTATTTATTGAGGAGAAGCATGCTACACATGCTTAGGCAAACTCTCCCTTATGTCTCCATGATTGCATTCATAATTCTTATGAGAATTATGAGCCTGATTGAATTTTTTGAGGATGTGACTAAACACATTGATGAAAGAAGAGCAGTAGATGTAGTGTATATGGATTTCAGCAAGGCATTTGATAAGGTACCCCATGCAAGGCTCATTGAGAAAGTAAGGAGGCATAGGATCCAAGGGGATATTGCTTTGTGGATCCAGAACCGGCTTGCCCACAGAAGGCAAAGAGTACTTGTAGGCGGGTCATATTCTGCATGGAGGTCGGTCACCAGTGGTGTTCCTCACGGATCTGTTCTGTAACCCTTACTCTTCGTGATTTTTATAAATGACCTGGATGAGGAAGTGGAGGGATGGGTTAGTAAGTTTGCTGATGACACAAAGGTTGGGGGTGTTGTGTACAGTGTGGAGGGCTGTCAGAGGTTACAGTAGGACATTGATAGGATGCAAAACTGGGCTAAGAAATGGCAGATGGAGTTCAACCCAGATAAGTGTGAAGTGGTTCATTTTGGTAGGTCAAGTATGATGGCAGAATATAGTATTAATGGTAAGACTCTTGGCAGTGTGGAGGATCAGAGGGATCTTGGGGTCCAAGACCATAGGACACTCAAAGCAGCTGCGCAGGTTGACTCTGTGGTTAAGAAAACATACAGTGCATTGGCCTTCTTTAATTGTGGAATTGAATTTAGGAGCTGAGAGGTAATGTTGCAGCTATATAGGACCCTGGTCAGACCCCACTTGGAGTACTGTGCTCAGTTCTGGTCACCTCACTACAGGAAGGATGTGGAAGCCATAGAAAGGGTGCAGAGGAGATTTACAAGGACGTTGCCTGGATTGGAGAGTATGCCTTATGAGAATAGGTTGAGTGAACTCGGCCTTTTCTCCTTGGAGCAATGGAGGATGAGAAGTGACCTGATAGAGGTGTATAAGATGATGAGAGGCATTGATCATGTGGATAGTCAGAAGCTTTTTCCCAGGGCTGAAATGGTTGCCACAAGAGGACACAGGTTTAAGGTGCTGAGAAGTAGGTACAGAGGAGATGTCAGGGGTAAGTTTTCTACTCAGAGAGTGGTGAATGCGTGGAATGGGCTGCTGGCAACGGTGGTGGAAGCAGATACGATAGGGTCTTTTAAGCGACTTTTGGATAGGTACACGGAGCTTAGAAGAAGAGGGCTATGGGTAAACCTAGTAATTTCTAAGATAGGGACATTTTCGGCACAACTTTGTGGGCCAAAGGGCCTGTATTGTGCTGTAGGTTTTCTATGTTTCTAGTTCCTCCCCAATCATCAGAAATCATGTCATGTACAAATGCCACAGTGACATGAAAGCCATCAAATGAAACAGAGGATGTATTTCTATTTAATTGCCTGTAACTCAGTAGTTCAGATATTTCTCCTGAGTATTAAAGGAATTACTTTAATTGTTCAGCTCACAAACATTTGCCCACGTATATTCAGTAAACCTTAGATTTTCTCTCTTACAGTGTCTACTGAATCTGAGGCCCTGAACTGAACTGGGGACACAAGAGAATATAGACACTGGAATCTGGAGCAACAGTTCTCTCCTCCACTCGGCCTCACCCTCCCAACAGCTGCTGCTCAACCTGCTGAGTTCCTCCAGCAGATTGTTTATTTTCAAATGATTCATCATCATCATCATCAGGTGCCATGCCCAGTTTGAGCTTTGACTGCCATGGCCCACACACTCCTGTTTCGGGTCAAGTGGATCAATCCATTGGTATTCATTTCCAGTTCTCTGGCTGCTGTCTCCATCATCATTTGTCTTTGTCTTCCTCTTGCTTTCTTCCCTTCAATCTTTCCCATAATTACCATGCATTCCAACTCCTCTTTCCTAATCACATGTCCAATGAAGTTACGTTGCCTTTTCATGATCTCATACATTATTTCTCTTTTTGTGTTTGCTCCGTTCATGACATCCTTGTTAGATATTCGTTTCGTCCATGATATTCTTTTCATCCTCCTCAAAAACCACATCTCTGCTGCTTCAATTCGTTTCCTCATGCTACTAGATATTGTCCAACATTCTGAGACATATAACATAACTGGATAAATATAACATTTCAGTACTCTGAGGTGGGCTGTCATGCCTAGTTTAGTATTGGTCAGTGTACTCTTCATTCTTGTAAAGGTGTCTTTTGCCATCCCTGTTCTTCTTTTGATATCCATGTTGCACCTGCCATCTGATCTGAGGAGACCTGACATAGACCTGAGGAGAGCTAAGGTACCGGTGACCCTTGTTTCCATCCAGGGGGTCAGTGTGGACATGGTGGAGGATTACAAATACCTGGGGATACGAATTGACAATAAGCTGGACTGATCAAAGAACACTGAGGCTGTCTACAAGAAGGGTCAGAGCCGTCTCTATTTCCTGAGGAGACTGAGGTCCTTTAACATCTGCCAGACGATGCTGAGGATGTTCTACGAGTCTGTGGTGGCCAGTGCTATCATGTTTGCTGTTGTGTGCTGGGGCAGCAGACACCAACAGAATCAACAAACTCATTCGTAAGGCCAGTGATGTTGTGGGGATGGAACTGGACTCTCTCACGGTGGTGTCTGAAAAGAGGATGCTGTCTAAGTTGCATGCCATCTTGGACAATGTCTCCCATCCACTACATAATGTACTGGGTGGGCACAGGGGTACATTCAGCCAGAGACTCATTCCACCGAGATGCAACACAGTGCGTCATAGGAAGTCATTCCTGCCTGTGGCCATCAAACTTTACAACTCCTCCCTTGGAGGGTCAGACACCCTGAGCCAATAGGCTGGTCCTGGACTTATTTCATAATTTACATATTACTATTTAATTATTTATGGTTTTATTATTATTTATTATTTATGGTGCAACTGTAATGAAAATCAGTTTCCCCCAGGATCAATAAAGTATGACTATGACTATCTCACCCAGCTTCCTAAGTAGCAAAAGTTCTGTACTTGTTTTATTTCTTCCCCGTTTATTCTCAGTCTGCAGATAGGATTCTCCTTCTTTTTGGATATCATGATACATTGTCTTTTTGCAATTGATAGATAGACCCATTTTTGCACTTTCTTCAACAACTATATCAACTAAGTTTTGTAGTTCTTCCTCCATACTTGCAATTAACACAGTATCATCTGCATATCTGAAATTATTGATGTTTTCACCGCCAACTTTGATTCCCAAGATGTCTCTTATTTTTTGTAATAGTTTCACTGTACACATTAAATAAATCAGGGGAGAAAACACACCCTTGTCTAATGCCTCTCTTGATTTTCATAAATTGACTTACTTCTCCATCTATTACAGCGGCAGTTTGTTCCCAGTACAGATTTCTGATTAGGCGGAGGTCTTTTGAATCTAGATCTAGAGTTTTCTGTAATATTTCAAATAACTTATTGTGCTTCACTTTATCAAATGCTTTTGTGTAGTCAATAAAACAAATCTTTTTGCACTTGAATAGCTCGTTCTGATAGTATCCTTAACATCAATATTGTGTTTCTTGTCCCTTTGTCTTTCACAAAACCACATTGTTCTTTGTCTATTTCAGCTTGTATCTTACTTTTAGCTCTTGTCATCAAAATTCCTAGAAGTATCTTGGTGATATGACTCATTAAACTTATGGTCCTATGTAATTCACATTCTATTGCTCCAGGTTCCTTAGGAAGAGTGATAAATACTGTTTTTTTCATCTCTTCTGGTATTATTCCAGTCTCATAAATGTCATTGATTAACTCAGTAAGTTTTTCAATTCCATAATCTTCAAGGGCAATAATTTGTTTTATTTCTAATTCATCAGGACCTGCTGCCTTTCCTTTCTTCATCTTATTTATTGCATTACGAACTTCAGATTTTAAAATACTTGGACCTTCAATGTTTTTCTTAATTTCTGGTTTTTTGCCTTGATCGTCTTCAAACAAGTCCTGAACATACTCAGTCCATCTGTTCATAATCTCATCTTTTTCCATGATAATGGTACCATCCTTTGCTTTCAAACATCCACCTGAAGAACAGAGGAGCTTTTTACCAGTGATATTCTTGATTTGTTGATGTAACTTTTTTGGATCACTAATAGGGATTCTTTCTATTTGCTCACATTCCTGGTTTAACCATTCTTCTTTGGCTTTTTGACATAACCGTTTAACTTTTTTATCTAAGGACTTATACTCTTTCGGATTTGCTTTCTTCCATCTCCTTTCTTCCATTAGATTTTTGATTTCATCTGTCATCCGTTTATTCTTTGTGCTTTTTCCTTTTTTAGGAATCACTGACTTTGCTGATTCTACCAAGGCATCCTTTAGAGAGTTAAATTTCATTTCTACATGATTGCTATCATCTTCAACAGATTCCATTTCTGGACTTTGAAATCTATTCCTTACTTCAATTGTAAATTTTAGTCTTAAGTTTTCTTCTTTAATTAATTGCAAGTAGTCAAGGGATTGTTCAGGTTTTTGCTTCTTTAGTTTTTGTAAGTTTTACTTTTACATGACATGCTACTGGGTTATGGTCACTATTACAGTCTGCACCTGGATATGTTTTGCATTGAGTCACCGAGTTTCTAAATCTTTGGTTTATAGTAATAAAGTCAATTTGATTTCTAGTGTTATCACCTGGACTTTTCCAGGTCCACAAGCGTCTTGGATAGTTTTTAAAGTAGGTATTCATAATGACCTGATTATTCATCTTGCACCATTCTACCCATTTTTCACCTCTTTCATTTCTTTCTCCTAGTCCAAATTTTCCTATGGTATTTCCATCAGCACATTGTCCTACTTTAGCATTTAGATCTCCCATGACAATAACAATATCTTGAGATTTGCATCCATTCTTTGCTTGCTCAAGCTCTTCACAGAATTTATCTACAAACGTTTGTATATCCTCATTTGTTCCATCTGTTGTTGCCAAATCAAATGGTTGTCCTCTGAATCTAACAAGGAGCACTCTTTCTGATATTGCCCAATGTCCTAAAACACTTTTTGCCATGTTTTCATCCATAAGAATTCCTACTCCATTAGTATGGGATGTTCCACAAGAATAAATTAGTGTTTTATTTCTATTCTGACATGTTCCAGCACCTATCCAATGAACTTCTCTAATTCCCATGATGTTAATCTTTAGTCTTTCCATTTCATTTATCACATTGTCCAATCTTCCTGCTTGATATAGGGTTCTTACATTCCAAGTGGTAATACTTTTCTTTTGTGTTACTTTAATTTTATGAGCAGTAGATTGATGACGGTTGGGGATCCCCTGCTGACCAGAATCAACCCTACCAAGCGAAGTATCTTCAGAATTGCCTTGAAGATCCTCTTGACGCTGTTGTTGTGTGACCCATTTTGTGAGTTTGACCATGGTTTTCTTAGCAAATAGATTCTAGGAAAGCTAGTATCTAGCAACAGTGGTTTGCTATCGCCTATCATTGGACGAACTAAAGAAATCGTCATTTCTCTTCCCAAGCGTACATCACCTATACTATAGCCGTTGAAATTTGAAGTCCTAGCTCATCCGCTTTCTTCTTCATAAGTTCAGTTACTGAACCTGCTGGATCTGCCGTTGGCCTTCGCTCGTATCCTGAGCAGGAACCCTTGCAGGTGCTACTGTTCCGGGTCACAGCGGCCCTGAGAGCAATGAATGACTAACGGGTAACTCCACTTTCCCCAAAGCTCTGAAAGTCCCCAATCAGAGCCTCATCACTGGTTGCAGTTTAGAGTCATACCCAGGACCATTCAAATGATTACATCCTGCAATCAGCACTGAGACTGTTTTTGTAGATAACAAGAAATTGTATTGAAATCTGTGAATGCTAATTGTGACTTAATAAGATCAATCACACTCTTGATACAGTATAAATACATATTAAGATGATAGCTTAAAGGGAATTTGTTAATCTTTGAAAAGGTGGTGTATTAAGAGGCATAAATTACTGGGCAATATCCCCATTCCTGAAAATTTAGATTGATTCATTAAAATCAAAAAAAGTTTGATTTTTCACATTTTTCTCATATGCCTCAATATTCCTTACTCTGCCAACTGATGCCCTGTTGCCACCCAAACCATGCCACTGGACTCTAGGATAGACAGGGCCAATAGAATGGTCAAGGAGATTCTGGGTGGTGCAGTGGCCAGGCAAGATGATCTGATCTGTTGTTTTACAATCAATTTCAAGAACAGGTTATTTCAGAGACAGAGATAAAACTTCAGTAAATCCTCAGACCCCAGTAAAAAAGTTTAATTTTAAAATTGCAAATGGGAAAGAACATTTCCTGCATGCAGGCAACTCAATGAAGTGTTACGCCTGCCATTTGTTCAAAATGATAAGAAAACAGTGCATACTCTTTTTGTAGAGGTTGATAATCTGGATAACTGCTGAAATGTTAACTGGTTTGTTCTCTGTAAATAATGACTGAACTGCTGAGCACTTCTGGAATTCCCTGTTCTACTTTCTCACAGCTTATTCCCTGTTCTCGTGCGACTTAGATGTTGGGAGCTCTCCTAATGTTGATTTCAACTGAGGCATATTCATTTGATACTTCTCCTGTTCTGTAATTATTGTCTTGATTGAATGAATTATAATATCATGCAAATCATTTAACAGCATGAACAATCAGTCTTAAGTTACAGAGATCCATATAAATTCAATGCTGTATCTCTTTCAGCTTCAATATCACAGATTGTATTGATAAAGTGTAGGCAAGAATAGGAAGAAAACTAGTTTGTTTTCTGACCAACTTGTTGGAGTTCTTTGATTTCCAGAAGATATTTGCAAAGATGCCACTTTGCATTCTATTTTGAAAATTAAAGCTTATGGGACAGGTGATAATCTGTCTACACTGGAACCTCAACTATTTTTACAATTTATGAATGAAGGTGCCAATGGTTGATGAAGTTAGGAAGGTAATGAAGAAGTCATGAAGAGGCTGCAAAGTGATTTGGATATATTGTGAGTGGTCAAATGTACAAAGTATAAAACGGGAAAATTTGAAACATGTCACTTTGGCAGAAAAATTAAAAAGAAGCATATGATGTAAATGTAGGGCTTTGAGATCCTAGTGTCATGGTAACATGTTTTATGAAAGACTACTGCAGTAATCAGGACATCAAGTAATCAAGAAAAATAAGAGAATGCCATTGTTTACTGAGAGAGAAACTGATTACAGTAACAAGGAAGTTATAAAACAGGAACAAGCTGGATGATGAATGAATACAGCACCAACAGCTCTCAAAAGTCTGACACCATCCAGGACAAAGCAATCTATTTGAATGACATCTCATGAACTATATTAAAGATTCATTCATTACACCACTGGCATGCAGTGGTTGCTGTGTGTCTATCTACAAAATGCTCTGCAGTTACCCATTAAGCCACTCCAACATCCCTTCCAAACCTGAGACCTCTACTGCCAGAAAAGACTAGGGTAGCAGGCTGATGGAAGTGCCTCACCTGCAGATTCCACTTCAAGACAGCACCATGATATATCAACAGCCTTTCATTATTGCTTGGTTTAAATCCTGTAATTTCCTGTCCCAGAGAATGTGGAATTACCTTCACTAGAAGCACAGAGGCAACTCACCATCACCCTCATATGGGCAGTTAGGGATGAGCACAAATGCAGGCCTTGCCAATGATACCCACAGACTGAAAAAGAACATAAAAGAAAACTAGTGAAAAATCCAATGAAAATTTTGAATGAATCAATGCACATTAATATGAAACAAAGTTATCTGAAATGGCCCATTATAAGCTTTATGTCACAGTCTTTTAAATATTTCACCAACTCAAGAAATACTAGAATTTCAGTAAATAAAAGCAGGTTGGTCACATGTACATTCAATTTATTTTAGATTTCCCTACAGCTGATATGTCAAAAAGCTACAATCTACTGCATGTTATTTGCATATCTGGCAACTCTCTGGATTTGCCAGAAATGTAAATAGCCAGATCATCTGTTAAAATATGGAAATTACTGAAGCTCTGGTGACTTAAGGCTGAACACCATGTTGCTGAGTAGCTCCACTGTGCTAGGAAGGCATTAGCAGCTGCAGTGAGAGGAATTGCCTTTAACTTGATACATGCATCTGCATGAGACAGCAGCTTACAACAATGAAATGTCATTATGACTACTACCTTGCAAACAGCTGATAAGTATTCTCTTAAACAATAGCAAAAAAAAACATTCACTTGTCTCATACATAGCAAAAGCCAAAGGTTTCCAAATATGGTTAGATGGACCAATTCTATGATCCTACGTTAAAATTAACTGAATCTTCTTGAACTGTGTGTGCAGTAACTACCCACCAGAGGGCGATCATTCACTACTTCAAAATGGACCCAAATTTCATGAAATATTTATGAGCCTTGGAGATGAAGAAAGATATGTTTGGGAAGTTGCAACAATTTTCAGCTGTTAAGGCTCTGTCTTTTCTATCTCATTCTAACAATTCGACAGAAGTTGTCAAAGTTTCAATTGGTCATTTGAGCTTTCTATGAGGTACTTACTGCTCATTTCTGTACCCTTTCAATGCTAAGCATTTAACATCTAGATTTCTAATATCATGAGTTGAGAACAACAGCACTTGATGGGAGAACAGAGTTACATTAGCAGCCCCATTATACAGCACTAGCAATTACAACACAGAGTGATGTCATTAATTGGAATGCAGAGATCATCTGACTTCTGTTCTAGTAAAACCATCTGCAAAATCTAATGAAGTGGATCTTTTTTAACTTGGTAAAGATAACGACTTTATCTTAGCAAAGCATAAAATTAAAAGTAGAATTCCAGTAATTATTTATATCTGTTAACAGCTTTTACAATAATTTAGAGATTTTTTTCTTTGTTCTAATATATTTGAGATGTCCCTGATAAACCTGTTTTGTGTTTAAAAAAAAGCTGTAACCACATAACTCATCACTCTGATCTCTACGACTTCTACATCCATATCCAGATTTCTTCTATAAAAGGCAAGAAGCTTTTAACCTCCTGCATTTAATTGCGAGCTAATTCACGGGGAAAAGTAGAAGAGAGTATGTTCTTGAATGCAGCAGGCCAGGCAGCATCTCTAGGCAAAGGGGATCACCTGTCCAGCTCTTGGCTCCATCCCTCCCTCTCTTGTCTTCTCCTATCATTTTGGATCTCCCCCTCCCCCTCCTACTTTCAAATCTCTTAATAACTCTTCCTTCAGTTAGTCCTGACGAAGGGTCTCGGCCTGAAACGTCGACTGTACCCCTTCCTAGAGATGCTGCCTGGCCTGCTGCATTCATCAGCAACTTTGATGTGTGTTGCTTGAATTTCCAGCATCTGCAGAATTCCTGTTGTTAGAGAGAACGTTCTGTATTTTTAACATAATTTTGTCAATTTCACTCATGTAGATAACTATAAGGCACTCATAAATACGGTTTACAAATTATTATTCAGGAAATTTATCTTCCCTTTGATTTTTTAATATAGATTTTACACAAAATAAATCTGTGGTGTTATCTTCACAGAAACAGAATATAAGGCAGACCAAATGAAAATTAATATGTTAATTCCTTGGCCAATGCATGCAGTATTTCCAATGCTCTGTATCAAGATGCAAATACTTAATAATAAATACTCATTTTTAGTTGCGTAATAAAGAGTACACACTTAAAAGTGAGTTACTTCATTTATGAGAATTCATGATTGGGCCATACTCCAGAGTTCTTCCCTCTAATACTGAGGGCCATTACCACCTGGAAGACTGATTTGGAAAATCAACTGAATTAGAGAATACATACTGATGCAATAGATATTGCAATTATGTAATCATAAAGAATTTCCAGAAATGACCAACTACCCAGGTAAGGTGTACCACCTAACTATACAGATTTCCACCACAGATAAAGAGAAAGATAAATTAAACAACATCGCTTCCAGAATCTCAAACAGCTGCTCTGAATAGCTCCAGTTGAAGGTTAGGAAGTGATTTAGGAGAAGCAGAAAAATAAAGACAAAAATCTCATGTATGTTTATATAAGAATAGAAATTATAAAAAAGTTATGTCTATAGAAGCTTTATAAAAGTGCAAAGCAGATAAAAAAAACATGTGCTAGGATGCTAGGCCTTGATCATGTATTGACTATGACTTGTTAAGTAGGGAATGGGTATTGTTGACCCAGCAAATACAAGTACAAGATTGGAGAACAAGCGTGATTCAGGTTTAGGTGCACTGTAGTTCAGAGTGTAGCAAAAATACCTTTTGTATTTGTTTGCAGGTAGAATTAAGAAATGAGTCAAATATATTACTTAATATAAGTATTAATGGATGTGTTTACAAAGAATGAATAATCAGAACGATGAGGTTTCACCCTTAAACTTAAGCAAACACAAGTTATTTAAAGACAAGAAAATCTATTCAACTCAACTGAATTCAGTCATTCAAAATCTGAATAGCGCTGCAGTGTTTTGTGTTTTTAAGGATTCCAGGGACGTTGCCCATCACTACCTAAATGTTGTTCAGTTGCTTCAGAAAAAGAACCTCTAGACTAGATGTCATCCTAATGTTACTGTTGCTGCTTTGAATTGTATTACCTTGTCCTGTTTGTACAATATTCAATAACAATAGTTTGAATTAATCTTTTTCCTATCATCTGCTAATTTGTACAAGATTAACCCTCAGATACCTCCCTTCCACACAGTAAGTGCCAGGAGTCTCCAGTATTTTTAAATAATTCAAAACATCCTTCATGGTCTGTCTACATTAATCTCAGGAGTAAAATGCTGGGTTTATTAATCAGTTTGCTAGCTTTGCTGATTGCTGTTGTATATTGATTGACATATTGAATTCTGAGTTAACTAAGAAATTTAGATCTCTTTCAACATCATTGATGATTGTGTCTTATAGTAAACTTACCTGCATTAAATTTCTAAAAGTTGTTTAGATACTCATATTTCTTGCACTCATCCTGTAATCACGATACCTCATTTTTCAAATTAATCTCTTTGTGTAATATAATCTGAAATTCTGAACACTTTACAATGTATTTAGAACCCAAGTCACTGATAGAAATTAGAAACACTAAGAGCCCCAACAGTGAACCCTGGAGCATTTACATCCTGCTACCCACTGCAAACATCACCAGCTGCCCTTCCCCACTCCAGATGTTTCAACTCAATTTCTTTGAAAATCACCAAAATGACAGCAGAAATATTGCATTGATATTAAATAGATCAGCTCAAGAATACTGGTGTGATATTTATCAGTTTTCACACAGGCCATTGAAACTTTCATCAAAATGATCTGCTGCTATTGGCATGGTTCAATTCCCATGCAATTCCTACATTCCTATATTTACTAAATCTATCCCCAAGTTTATAGCAGGTTTTTGTTGCAATTCTTGAATTATTCTATGTTTACTCCTTACTATAACTAAAACATTTTCAGTATATATTATGGTGTAAAATGAAAATTGAAGATATTATCAATGAGTTAGATGATACAAAATTTGTTGCCTTGTGGCAACTTACTCTAGACACAAACTTATTAAAATTATAAAATAAATCAATCGTACAAAACAATGAATAATGAGGTAATGGGTTCATGGACCATTCCGAAATTTGATAGCAGAGGGGTTGAAAGTGTTTTGAATGGCTGAGTGCTTTAAATTGTTGCTTTAAACATTTTCAAACATGATAAATGTACAATAACTTATTCAAAAAGAGCTTGAAATCCTCATACACCTAGGATTATAATAGATTCTCATCTTCATGTTCACCAAAAGAAAATTATATTCATGAGGGGCCAAATTTTGATTAAAAGCCATTAAACCTTTATAACTTTACTTGGTTGGCAGCTAACAAAATATGGATTGAGGTATAAGAGGAAGAAGAAGAAAGCCCTTAACTCCAAGTGGAGTCATTGGGATGCCGTCATGATGGCATTTTTTAGCAGGTTTTCTTATTTTTACGAGGCCGAGTTGCTAGCTCAACGCTCAACCCAGCATGGATGGAAAGCTTGCAAGGGAGCTGGCTGGATTCGAACCTGGGAGCCTTCGCTCTGAAGTCCGCTGCTGATGCCACTACGCCACCAGCTGGCAATTGATTGAGGTACATAATGTAATTCTTGCAGTGATATGCACTGCATTTATCAAAAATCACATCAGAATCTGACAGATTGTGATTACAGATCAAGGATTTAATAGAGATGCAAAATTCAAAAGCTCATGTACATGGAGTGTCTCACTTTTCTACACCTATCTGAGTCAGGCTTTGAGAAACTATCGCCTGCAAACCGTTCCCCTTGGTTTTCTTATTTTCACAGCAGAATTTTAATTTTTTGATAGCTGTTTAATGCACATCCCTGAAGAACTAGTTTTAGCACTAAATCAGCCACGATGGCCTTCTCAAATCTGAGAGATCACATGCAAAGGTGTGATTTATACATTGTGATTCAATGTACTTCATCAATAAATCATTCCTGTGGGGAAATCACTCAATGGCTGATATGTATTTCAACTGTCAAACAGATGTTCAAACACAAGAAATCTGGGAAACTGACAGCCTTTAGGAAGCCATAAATTGCAGGAAATCAAAACGAAATTGGGAAGCAAAAGATCCTCCCTGCCAATTTAAGTAGCTAACGAATAATCCACGACTCCATTTGGTTTAAGAGGGTTGTGATTTCAAGTAGCTATAGCCAACATTATGATGCCAGAATGTTCTTTTCATGATCATGTAGTTCAATAATTCAATTAATCAAGTTCAATTAATGACTATCAAAAATTAAATCATAATTTCGTTAAAAGAGTGGAACTTCCTTTGCCCAAATCATTCCACCACTTTTGCAACTGTACAGTATAAATGGCACAGCAACGTTTTTAATCTTGCTTTCTGTGCGTAAGATTTTAAATTCTGAGTAACATTGTTCTTATGTTTATATTAGATACCATAATATCAATGTAGACTTCTATAGTTAAGATATAAAGATATTATTACCACTTATTTAACATTTTTATAATACAAAACTTTCGAATTTGTGCTGTCAGAGATAAAAAGGCTCGTGGGTTGCATTTACAAATCACAGAGAAAAGCACATGAAATACCATAGAATCCCAGCAATGCAACCTTACAAATGCTTCTGTTTGAGAACAGGTCTGTCTCAATGCTGTTGGAAACTATTTTTTCATTGTATCCATACCTCACCCTATTTGTTCAAATAACAATAAGCAACTATGACTTTGGCTTCAAAGTTTGAAAAGCAGCCTGAAGGTTAGCTGAACTGGATGGGTAGATATTCATATGCTGAATGTAACAAGCATGTTGGATATGACCATCTACTTTCTAAATACCAAAGAAGTGCTTCTTAGTTGGAAATCAATAAATTGGTGTCTTGCTTATAGCTAATTTTTTCATTAATATGGGTATCTTTCAGTGTCTGCTTAAAAAAGGTGTCAATGAGGATAACTAATGCGTTCTTTGGATATTTTCAGGCCACTTCTCTTCTTACTGATAGTTTTAATTCTCAAGTATGAGCTAGCAGTTTAAGTCTGGCCAAGACTATTTGAGTACAATGCTGTAGACATAAATGGGTACTGGCTCATATGTGTACAGGTTCAAGATATGAGACACCATATCCTAGAGAAATACAGTGATGTCAATGTAGAACAAGTACAAGTGAAAAAAAAATACCACGTTTTAAAATCGAGAAGACAAGAAAATCTGCAGGTGCTGAAAATCCACACAACATACATAAAATGCAGGAGGAACTCAGCAGCCCAGGCAGTATCTATGGAAAAGAGTAAACAATCGACGTTTCGGGCTGAGACCCTTCATTCATGAACTCCCTCAGCCCCCAACGTCCCTTTGATTTCAGACTGGGGGGGCCAATGTGGGAGCATCCTTCAAGGGGATAAACTCATGGAAAGCAAAATGCTAAGTTCAAAGTAAATTTATTGCCCAAGTACATACAGTACATGTCACCATATACAACCCTGGATTTGCTTCATGTGACCCAGAAGGGATACCTGTCTGAGAACTGAATGTCTGTGCTGATTCGCTGGCTGAAGTGTTCCCTTATATCTTTAATCTCTTGCTTCAACAGCCTGATCCTGCACAGATCAGCTGGCAGGGGTACCTGAAGACATTTTAACCTTTTCTTACTTTGATCTGAGTTTACCACCCGCTTTAAGAAGACCACTATCATCCCAGTACAGTATCTAAAAAAACTAAGGCAACATGTCTAAATGATTAATGCCCAGTGGCTCTGATATTCACTATCATTAAGTGCTTTGAGAGGCTGGTCATGGTAACCTCAACCCACTGCTATTTGTCTATTGCTGAAAAAATATCTCACTGGACCTACAACCATCTCTGGAGATTTGAACAAAAGACACCAACATCAGACTATTGTTTATTGACAACAGCTCTGCCTTCAATACTATAATTCCAAGCAAATTCTTCTCCAAACTCCTAGACTTGGGACTCAACATCTCCTTTTGCAACTGGATCCTTGACTTCCTGATCAACACACCACGATCAGTAAAGGTAGATGCCAACAGCTCCGCCATATTAATCTCAACACTGATGTCCCTCTTAGCTGCATCATCATCTCCCCTACTCTGCTCCCTATACACTCATGTCTGTGTGGCCAATTGTGTTCTAATTCCATCTACAAGTTTGCAGATGACACCACCATAGTGGGCCAAATCTCAGAAAAGAATGAGTTAGAGTACAGGAAGGGGATAGCAAACCTAGTATATGGTGTCATGACAAAAACCTTTCCCTCAATGTCAAAAAGACAAAAGATCTGGTCATTGATTTGGGTAAGAAGGTGCACATGCTCGTGTTTCCATCAATGGTGCTGAGGTTGAGAAGGTTTAAAGTTTCAAGTTCCTGGGATTGAGCATTTTCAACAGCCTGTGGTCCAACCACGTAGGCACCACAGCCATGAAAGCACACCTGTGTCTCTACCTCCTCAAGAGGCCAAAGAAATTTGGCAAGGCCCCTCTGCTTCATACCAATTTATATTGATGCTACAGAAAGCATCCTATCTGGATGCATCATGGCTTGTTATGACAATTGCTCTGCCCATGACCGCAAGAAACTGCAGAGAGCTGTGAGCACAGCTTAGCACATTGTAGAAATCAGTCTCCCCTCCATGGACTTTGTCCACACTTCTCACTGTCTCAGTAAAGCTGACAATATTATCACAGACACGCCACCCACCCCAAACATCCTCTCTTCTCTCTTTCCCATCAAGCAGAAGATACAAAACCCTGAAGGCATGTGCCACCAGGTTCAAGGACATCTTCAAAGCCACTGTTATAAGATTATTAAATGCTTCCCTAGCATGATGCGATAGATTGTTGACCTGATTTGTGGACTTGTACCATACTGTCTGCCTGCATTGCACTTTCTTTGCAACTGGAACACTTTATTCTGCATTCTGTTACTGCTCTTCCCCTGTACCACCTCAATACACTTTTGTAATGAAATGATCTGATGGATGGCATGCAAAACAAAGTTACAAGTTTACTTGGCGGCATTCGAAAAATTGCTATTGGACCTTAGTATCTTTGTTTTGGCATAAACTCCTTTCTGTAGCTTAGAGCTCAAAGCACCTAAAGTACTCTAAACTGTGGTATCACGAGGATTTTATAAAGATTTATGCACATAAAATACATGCTGATGTCTGGAGCTTGTGTTTAAAAAGAAGATTTTAGAAAATTTGACATTGTTTACTTTGCACTAAATACGGCCATCTGAATGAGAATATTCAGCTACGTTACATTCATGCTATCTTAATGAAGATACTGCACGTTCCAAAAATTTTCAGCTTACAATTATAAATATGTGGCTCAGATAAATGCACAACACATAGTAATATTTCATTACCTCTTTGTAGCTGACATCATGGTGTAAAATTAATGCCATTATCTATTTTTAAATAAAGGTTTAAACTGTCAAGTGCTTCATTTAAATTTGTGATTGAGTGACAATATTATCAAATATTGTAGATTCATAAAAGTTATTTCACTTGAATAAATAGGGATCTTTTTGAACACTGCAAATCATTACTGAGATATTTGCATGAGTATGAGATGCTGCAGCTCTGTTGCCTTATTCCTGTTGGCTGGTAACTGTTGATGCCAAGCAATATTTTCATTTGGCTGCATCTTTCTCGTGGGAGAAACTGCTGTGCAAGGGAAGGTTCAACTTATTCATCTTTAGAGAAACACACAGGGAGATATTAAAAGAATTGTAAAAACAGCAAATCTGAAGATAATTTTATACAGGATTTGGATTAATGACATTCTGCACATTGTTCGAGATTAATGCACCTCATGCACCTGCCAATGTATTTGTAGTGTTGCAAAAGAACTGTCGATGGCTTCAGCCCGAGGTCAGCTCCTGAAGCACAGGATCTGGGTTCCATCCAGGAACTATTTGGTCCCTATTTGTGTACTAATGCTGTCTCTGTTAGCAGTACCTGGCAGCTTCAGCACAGCCGCAAAATGGCTATGCAGGCAGAACAGCCATTTTGTGAAAATTCTAGCTGACAGTCTGCCTAGGTCATTTCAACCAAATCTACGCTTCTTCAGTTTTTGGGATCATTACTAAAATATACTAAAACAAAATATGAATTGTGGATACAAAAGAGAAAAATAAATATTAACCTAACAGGCAAACAGCTACCATACAGACAACTCAAGTTCAACACTCGGCTTGCCTCAGAGCTACAGTAGGAATACAAGTAATTATGTACTTCCTATATGCAGGTGAAGGAAATGCAAACATATTCTGAGTGCATTCAGCATTTGCACAGGCTTCATATTACTTAGATATGTGTAAAAATGAATGAATATTGGTAGAAACCATAGTGTAATAATTTTTAACACAAAATAATCTGCAGATGCTGGGGTCAAAGCAACACTCACAACATGCTGGAAGAACTCAGCAGGTTGGGCAGCATCCGTGGAAACGTTTCGGGCCGGAACCCTTTGTCAGGACTATTAATTTTTCATGTTTAGCAATGCATTAGATTTTAGGTACAGGAACATTAACTGTCAAATTTTAGCAGCAAGTAAAATCTATAGTCCTGTCACTGATGAATCTGTGTAGAATCCTGCAATTGCATAGCTATTAATAACCCTGAACTCACTTAAGAGCTTCATGTCATTTTTGTATGATGCCCACAGACACTGATATTCTACAGCAAACCTTCATGCATTTAAAGCTGCTCAAAAACCTTTTCGTTTTTGTCTGCTCTAATCACAGAGGTGGGAGATGACAGAGGAAGTGTAGTGGGAAATTCTACCCTCCCCCTTTCAGCTCCATTGGCCCATCATCTCCCTCCTCTTGCCTGCCTGCCCTTGACTCACCCTAGTGGCCAACTGTCCTCTCCACTCTCAGTCCTGAAGCTGGGTCTCAACCCAAAATACAATGCTCAGGCTCACTGCTTTCTGGCATAAGACCAACAACTAATTTCCATTCCCAAGTGTCTAGAAAGAGTAAAAGAGCAAAAGAATCCCGGGAATCTAGAAGTATATGTCAACCCAAGACACGGCCTGCACAGAAGCTGTTTGGCGTATTTCAGCTTCTGCAGACTGTTGTGTCAACATTTTTAAATAGGAAGTTAAGATAAGATCAATTATACCACAGTTTTCCGCTGTGTTTACGGTTGCAATCAACATAAAAATGAAAGGACATGGAGGCAACAGAGAAAGTATAAAACTGGTTCACACGTAATATATGAAAACTTAGGGGTTTAAACATCAAGAAAGGTAGGAAAAGATGGGTACATTGGGCAAGGGATCAAATGTCTTGAAAATTGTTCAGGACTTGATAAAAATAATTCACTAATGTGGTAGCCAAAAGCTAATGGCCATAAAAATAAGATAGCATAGCCCAAACTTGATAAGAGGACAGAAGATGAAGGAATAAAAGGTCATGTAAATAGAATTAGATGACGTAGAGCCAGACACAGCTAATGTGGCATATTAGGACTAACAGGCACCAGCCAGCCCACATGGTTACTTTCTGTGCTGTAAACTCCACAAGAATCAACAAATGATTCGTTCCCAATTTAACACCTATTAATTAACAAAATGATGTAGCATCTGATCTGAGCAATGATTTTCTCACAAAAGATAGTTACAGCTTTTGACATTTTGAAAGTGGAGAACAATTTCTATGGCATTTAGAAAGTTATTGCATGTTTATCCTAAAAGCCAGCAGCCAGGCATCTGTTCAGCAAACAATTTAACTGCAAATACATTTTTTTCTGACAATGCATCAAACTTTTTTGGCTTTAGATAACTTTTCAATTAATTTGAATTGTGCAATAGCTTGCTAATTATTTAAAATATAAATCAATTTTGAAAGAGCAGCAAAATTATTTCATCAAACTGTAATTTAAAAATTGCCATCAATGTTAAGAATTAAAATACTGCAAACCATTCTGAAGGATGAAAATCAGGAATTCCTCTGCATACTTGGCGTAAAAAAAATCCAGTCTGTTCTAAAGATTACAGCACTGTACTTGACTGTGGCAGCAATTCACCAAGAACTGTTTTAGTCTTAGTTCTAGCGTGGCAAAGTTCTGCAGTGCACAAACATTACAAATTTTTGCAACCAAAAATATTCTGCATTGGGGCTAAGAGAGGAGGATTATGGGAGAAACAGAGTTGCAGACCCAATTAATTCCTGAAATCAGGGGCAATACAGGATCAAGAGCAGGAAGGAAGGAGAATGGTGGTTTGTGCTGTGGGTGGAGTGGGGTGGGGGGGGTTGGAGAGGGTGTAGTGTGGATGTAGTGTGGTTGAGGGTTCTACTGAGTGCTTGGGGAACTGAAGACTCAAAGTATGGTTCGGAGTTGGCAGATGGGGGGAGGTGGGAGTTCTTGAGGGGCAGGACATTTTAAAGACCTGGATTAACTGGAGCAGTTGGGTATCTGGGTCTGGCTGATTGGTGGGTTGGTGGACAGACTGTATCAATCAATGTTGTAATGCAATGGCTAAAATAAAAGTTAGTTACTTTAGTAGGGTTGCAGCTTGACAATGAGCATCAAAGGTCCAGTTGCTCTGGGTGTGCCTAACATTGGTTGTTCCAGGCTTAATTTAGATTAATTCCCCTGTGATCTTCCATAAGAAGCACTGCTTAGAAGATCTCAAATAAATCTCATCAGGCAAAGAACTGAGATCCACACCAGGAAGTGGCTGCTTGAATTTCCAAATTGGCATGTAATGAAAGGGAATAATCTCTGCGATAAGTATAATTTCAATCGGGTGACTGATTTCTAGACTGTAGTATCTTCAAGGTTATATGGGATTTTAATCTCAGATGCCTTTCTATTATTTTCTGCTAGAACTGTGTAGTTTACAGCTGGATGAAGAACCTTTAATGCCATGTATTTATTAAATGCTTGTATTGCCGGTGTTCCAACTTACCAAATAGGTCACTGAGAGATAGGGTGGTCCTAATAGGAAGCAATTGTTCTAGGGTCTCTCAATGAGCTTACACATGCCCAGTTCTGTAAAGAATTGGCACTGATGTCATCCTCAATGGTCAGCTTGTCTCTTAAAACAAAACAGCCAGAAATGATACACAAGTGATATACCAGCCATGAGCTATATGCCTCTGTCACTGGAATCATGCTTATTCCAGGGACAGAACACAAGCATCCAACCAAAGAAGGCCTTATGCACTTAACGTCATACACCCTAGTCTAAGAAAACAAATGAATGAGGTTGCTGGCCTTAACTGAGAAAGCAAGTAAGTGTAGGTAGATTGTGCTTTATTTTTATTTTGTTTTAAATTTATGTGCTAACTTAATTCTAGTACTTTGATAAGTTTTGAGTAAACTTCTTTTGTTTTTTTAACATTTTTTTCCCCATTATTTAAATCAACATTTAAAGTAACTCCAGAACTTTTGACAGTAGTGAGCTGATAGCAAGACTTTAGGACTTGCCAAATGAGACCTAGTCACTGCTTACTGTGCTTTACAGGAAGCTGTGGCAAACAGGCCTCAAGCTTGATTGATCCTGCAGAGCTGTACAACCAGGCTGTGGTCCGGATTGAGTACAATCCAAGCCCTCTGTGTCACAACATTGCAACTAATCCAAGTCTTATCCCTGATCCATGACCATTGGGCTGCCCATGTCTGCTTCAGATACTTCAGAACACATCAGGAGTTGGCAGAAGAACTGGAGAAAAAATGGCCCAGATTTTATAGAGAAACGTTTGCACTTCCTCATCCAAATGCCAGTAAGTTACAGAATGCCGAACATGCTGGCAGCTGTTTAGGGTATTTTTCACGCTTCACTCTATTGTGACTTTTCATGATGAAGACATGTGAAGCTGCAGCAATTCCCCAGCTTTCATCCTGCAAAAATCAGATGGATAGGACAGGAATCAACACTCCACTCATTTCAGGGAAAGAAGTGGCTGGAAATGAGAAAGGTTAGGCATCAAATCATTTTACAATTTTTGAATTGTTCTGGTTTATTCAGATGATTTTTTAAATATTTGTTTCTTTAATTTTAATATTTTGCTCTGTAATACTTTTAGGATGTTCAAATGTCAGAGCTTTCGACAGGAGACTTGGCATAGCTTTTTTAACACTATTGTAGATGGGCTGTGATATAGTCTTTCTGTTGCATGGCTGTTTATCAGGCAGCAATGCACAGGAAGATGCTGAAATCTATATTACTTATGCATATTTAGCTCATGTCAACAATATTACAGAATAGGACATTAGCATATTGCTGGATTCATAACAGTAAAAAAGCCAGAGTGGATATGCTATGAAATGGAGGGGTAGGAAAAATAATAGAAGGAGCTAAATAGAGAAAAAAAGAAAGGAACAGAAGGATCCCAGGAGGAAAGGACGTCAGCTTCTGCTGGGTTTTGTTTGCAATCTATTGATGATCTTTAGCACTGGTCAAACGATGCTCTGGAGAGGAATTACATTTGCAGGAAAAGTTGTTACCATTGTACAAGGGAAATAAGAGGCAAAGGACTTTCTGTTTCAATAAATGGGTTAAACAAATAAAGGTTAACTTTTTTTTAAAAAACCTTTGTCAAACAATAACAAAGACCTTTAACTTCTGGTGATTGTAGTGGTCTTCCCACATGAAAAATACATCTTCCTTCTCCAGCCTTGTATCCCTTTTGCCAATCAACTTTCCAGCTCCATCCCTCCCCCTCCTGTCTTCTCCTATCATTTCGGATCTCCTCGTCCTCCTCCCACTTTCAAATCTCTTAATATCTCTTCTTTCAGTTAGTCCTGACGAAGGATCTCGGCCCGAAACATTGACTGTACCTCTTCCTATAGATGCTGCCTGGCCTGCTGTGTTCACCAGCATTTTTTATGTGTGTTGCTTGAAAAATACTTGTGTTGCAAAACCAGTAAAATACTGATACAGCGGTAAGAGCAGGTCTCTCAACTTGGTCTTTTATTGATTGAAAAATCTGCAAATTTAGTGAACAATAAATATTTCCTTCCAAGTTAAACATTGTTTGACGTTTTTGCTTCTATATAATGCTCTCTCTAATTTTTTTTTAACAGCTGTGCAGACGAACTATTGCTCTGAGCGGGTAATTTTTTTTACACAGCTTGAAAACTACACAGCATTTTAATAAAACATTATATATTTTAAAAATTACAGCTGCACGGCAGCAGACGCTATGTGCACGGGAGCATTTCAGTTACTGCATGGCCATGCACCTGCACAGCTTAAGGGGAAGTGTTTCTATATATAGTTATATCTTTATTTTGTAATATCTACTCTCATCATTTGTTCTACCAGGAGAATAGTATGAATATATTTGAATTCCAGCAGTTTTAACATACTGAGGATGGTCTTCAACTCCAACAACAATGTTATTTTAGTAATTACTCGTAAACCACTGTGAATCCAACACATATATGGCTCCTAGCTAGCAGTAGCAAATTTCCCCATTCAGAGGCCAACTACAAAATCACTGGTGGATTTCTCAAGGGGTCCAACTTGCACACAGGCTAAGGAGCCCACCAGCTAAGCATGTGCCAATTTAAGCCTAGCACAGGTATAGTGTCCTATTTAAATTAGAGAGAGAAATCAGCTCCAGTGTGAAAGATATAGGGAGTTTTGTTTATTGTTTAAATTAATTTCATGGCTTTTAACTGTTTTTAAGTGTTTGCATATTTTTGGTATGTTAAATATTTAGTAAATACAATTTAAGTACAGTTTAAGCATTTATTTCAAGAGTTCAAATGTCACCGAATGTTTATGATTGTTAAAACCATTCATAAACATTCAATTGCCCTGAATATGCTGGTCCTCTGACAGCCTCAGAGCCTGCCTGTGGCCTCATTTGTGGAAGCTGCTCTGGGAGTGCAGTAGGCAATCTGTGCGGATACAGTATTCATGTTGAGCAACACTGAAATGCAAGGATCTGACTTCAAGTAGGAGACAGTGCCTGAAACCACACTGCAAAGAACAGTATGGCCTGGGGTGGGACACCAGTGATCTGGGGACAGAAGAACATCCGTTGCACCACATGACTTTCTCACATGGCTGTGACCTCAAGACTGTAAGTTTGTCAAAGCTCATAGATCAGAATTTTCTTCTTCCTTTGGAAGAGCATATGAAATAAAATTAGTTTCATGGCATCATAACACCACCCGCATAATACTTGAACATTTTCTGTAAGCATCTTCCTTCATAGAACCCAACACTTTTTACACTTCTAGATTAACATTTGTAGTAAACCTATTACTGTTCTCTTTTTTTGTAACAGTTTACAAACAGCTGAGTGGAAGAGATTCCAGGATAAAAATTACATTGACTATTATTTGTACCATGCTATTACTTTGTGTACTCTACAACAATCATCGTATTTACAGACAGATTAATTTTATGATAGAAATGTACAAGAGAGCTTTATCGACTGATACAATAAGGCTCTGGCAAGAACTACAAATGCATTTCTCATCTCGGATATGATATCGGGACCAGCACAATAACTTCTATTTTTCTTGAAAATTAGGCATTGGAGTGCAAAGAAAAGTTGAGGATATCCTTACCCAGTCATTCTAGTATATCACTGGTAAGCAATTCTGTTCTTTCTTTTGTTTTTATTTTGGATTTTCTTTGGCTTCCTTGGTTCTAGGAACAAGGCAGCTACCTGGCTTCTCAATAAGGGAAGATGGAAACATAATTGGGGGATAATTGCAGTCATTTTTAAAGGAATCAGTGTAAGGAAAATTGAAAGAAATGCTTCAGACAGCTTTTTTTTTGCAAAGCTAGCTACAAGGTTTTAATCCTAAACTTTTGAAAGTGTACAGTACAGATTTATAGAATGACAGAGGCTGATGCCATTAGCAATCTGGCATCAAGATGGATATGCTATGTCACCACGGAAAAAACTCAAATGTACATTTATCAAGATCATAACAGAAGAGATATTAGGCTTTTATGCCCACACATCTTGTTCTTGAAGCTTGTCAACAGGTCTCAAATTAACATTGTTAACTAAGGGCAAAGCACTGCCACTACACAATGCTTTCTTAATCTCCACTGATACATGGGAGCAAGTGAGCTTTCAAATTTCAAAATAGATTTTCTTGGGCTGTTGATATGGTAACCTCACTGGTAGATATATCCTATATCAGAATGCCAAGATGTTTTACGTTGAACAAAACTTTAATTTTCACATAGTCTTCTATTACCAAGCACTACAGATGACATATTTAAAAGTATGTAAATCTAAGCACCCTTGTAAGGGACATCTAGAATAAATGCAAAGCAATCTTAGATCTTAAGAGATATGTTTTCAATGTTCATTTACCAAGCTAAAAGATGGAACATATAATCTCACCATATATAGTGCACCAAACGCTAGAGAAGTACTACAGTCTTTCTTACCCTCCTTTAAGTAATATCAATTTATACCACATTTGACACTCTCTTACATAAACAAAGGACACTGTAGTTGAAAAAGTAGCTTACAACAGTAGTTTAATGCACTGGGTCTTCTGAAATCAGAAGTATGATCAACATTGGAATATTGAGAGCAGTTTTGGGCCCCTTATCTAAGAAAAGATAAGGACGTCCAAAGGAGGCTCACAGGAATGAAAGGGTTAATGTATCGGGAGCATTTGATGGCTCTGGGCCTGTACTCACAGGAGTTTAGAAGAATGAGGGGGGATCTTATGGAAACCTATCGAATATTGAAAGGCCTAGATAAAGTGGATATGGAAAGGTTGTTTCCTATAGTGGGAGAGTCTAGACCAGACAGCACAACCTCAGAACAGAGGGATGCCCATTTAAAACAGAGATGAGGGGAAATTTCTTTAGACAGAGGTAATGAATCTGTGGAATTCATTGCCACAATGGCTGTGGAGAACAAGTCATTGAGTATATTGAAATGGAGGTTGATAGGTTCTTGATTAGTCAGGCTGTCAATGGTTACAGGGAGAAGACAGGAGAATGGGGTTGAGGTGGATAATAAATCAGCCATGATGGGACGGTGGAGCAGACTCAATGGGACAAATGGCCTAATTCTGCTCCTATGTCTCATGGTCAGTGCTAATGACAATTTACACTATGGATTAGATGCCAATATTGCAGAAGTGTGGAAACATTCTCAGTTCAAAGTGTATTTGGAAAAAATAAAATCCTTTAGATTTGAATTTCAATTTCAGCTGTAAATTTCCGCTGCAGAGTTTAACAGGAAAATAACATTTTAAAACACATACCTTTATATTGCAATAACTAAATTAGTGATAGAATAAAATAAATACTGATCTATACCAAGACCAAGTACAAGAAAGCTAAGTAACATTTTGGCATAGCAATTGCAAATAACAGATAGAACAAAGTCCAACATTGCACTAAGTTCACTGTTAAGAATAGATCGGTTCATTCAGGACACATCAGTTCAACTTTAATTTTGTGCCGCAGGTAAACGACTAGCCATTCTTATAAAGAACAAAGTAGCAGTGGCAGCAGCTATAACTAGTAGTAATCACATTAAGTCTGGCTGTTACTTTTAGAAGTCAATTAACCAAAGTGCATTAAAGAAGTACGTTATCTTGAGAACATGTTGCACACTTTAAGTACTTCTGTAATACTATCTGTGTCTGTTTTCCTATTGATATATTTACACACGGAGAATGAGACTTAAGTAAACAGCAACTGGTTTGAGAGGCCACCTGTTTTTATCAGATACATTTACAGTCCAAATACTTTTCTCGGTGCAAATAAAAAGGCTGCAGCCTCAATTCACAGGTCACATATTAATGCTGACTTAAGCTACCTATATTTAAGTATCACCACTCTTACTGTTATGATGTGTCTTGATTTTTCATAACAGTGATCATACTGTCCTTCATGAACAAGACTGACATCTCTGGCACAATAACTGAGAATATCCCAAATGAATTCCATGTAAAATAAATTTTAATTTTTCACTTAGGTTGATGAATTGAGATCGAGATGGTGAATCTACATCTGCCAATTAAGTGTCCAAATAAAGGAAACAACTCAATGAGAGTAACTTATTTATCTTCAAGATAGTCTTCATAAAAAACTAGTCTTATATGAACTACCTCAACCATCAATCTTTGCTGAATTGTAGTACAATTTCCATCAGTAAATATATCTCTAGATTCAATTACTTGATCAGCTAGAGAAGCTAATGGATATTTGAGTGTTTATACATCCACAATCCCATCAACTGCACTGTACATTTCCCATATTTCCAATATTTGTAAGAAAAATAGGCACAATATTCTGAATCTAAGGAGAAGGTTCAAAACAAATGTGAGGAATTATCGATACATTGTGAAATGTCTACCCACCCACACTGATCTCATTCTTGTTCACAGATATATGAAAGATTGGGTCAATCTGAAGACAAATAATCAGTAACCTAAACCTGCCAATAAAAGGAGTTGTCAAGTATCAGCTGAAAGCTTTATTTAGGAACTTCATCTG
This sequence comes from Mobula birostris, assembly GCF_030028105.1. Lineage (NCBI taxonomy): Eukaryota > Metazoa > Chordata > Chondrichthyes > Myliobatiformes > Myliobatidae > Mobula > Mobula birostris. Next base: position 35,605,716 of record NC_092378.1, on the reverse strand, counting down.
AAAATCCTGACAAACTAAATCTTATGCAGATCAATCACAAAAATCGACACGTTTAGAAAAATAAATTATGAAAATGCGAAGTTTTGATGTCATCAAAAACTCAGGTTTAATTTAGTGGGAAATAATATAAGGAGACAATGATTAGTTACTAAGGTTTCAACAGGAATATCTTAACTACAACCGACCAGAAGAATGGCCTACTAAAGATATCAAAGAAAGTTACTAACCTAGTTATTATAGGAGAGTGCATACCAATTAGATTGCAAAGAATTTCCACTCAGTAGGATCAGAGAAATGTCTATAATTTTTCTGTTCAATTTCTTGGAATTTATCTTCGCCCCTTCTTGGTAGGAACTGGTAAGATGCATGCTCTTCGTCATGCAATCTAACCTGGGTGTCTGTTGGACCAAATTCCAGTCTGCTGGTATAATTAACAATGAATTGGCAACAAAATTTAAATATGTACACTGACTTCATTTAGTCACCAGATTATTTATCCAGACCACCAGAGTAGTGAGATCAAAATGAAATGATCATACATCTCTAAAGTTTAAAAAAGTCAACCCATACCACGTTTTTTTTATGAACCACAATGGTCTCCAATCTATGTTTGAGTCGAAATTTAGAAACCCTAACATGTAGTCAACCTCCTTTTTAAATGCTTCAAATGAATCAGCCTCCATAACCCTTTGGCTGCAGAATTCCAGAAATCCTCCACCTTCCTACACACACCTTACTTTTAAAGAAACGCCATCTTTTCTTGTAATTATGAGTCCTTCTTTGAGATGCCACTGTGGTGGAAACATCTCAACTGTGTCCTGCCAGGTTAGCATCTTGTATCTTTTAATAAAATCTCCAATGCTTTGAAAACACAATCTCAACTGTCAACTCCCGATAGGGTCATATTTATTTTCTACAAATGTAAGGAACAAGGCCTATTCCATCTGATCTCTCTTTGTAGGACACTCCTCTCCTCTCTGCAATCAGCCTTGTAAACTTTGTTTGCATTTTCTACTAATGCAAGTATATTCTTAGGTAGACAGTAACTACACCAACTACAGGGGCTTTTTTAAACTTTTATAACTCGGAGCCTGTGATTCGGATACAGGGATACGCAAAACAGTACTTCCCACTCTCTTTCTAAAAATATATTTGCTTTTATCTTTTTCTCAAGGTGGATAACTTCATATTTACCTACATTATATTCCATCCTGTCACTTTCTTGCCAATAGTCTATGCCGAGCTGGGTGATGCTGGGGATGACATTGCTAAAAACTGGTCACCATTTGCAAGCCTGCTCTGCTTATAGCATGGGAAGTCACAAGGTACTGTGGGGTCTGAATACAGTAGCAATTCAGATTGAGCATAATCTAGCACATTTATATCTGAGGCTAACAATTGGTCCCTTGCATTTTCCTATTAACTGGAACTTATAATCAGAAAAATACTTCTTATTTCTACTCAATATGCTACATCCACTATTTTTCCCTTACCTACCATGCTACTCATAAGTACCAAAAGAAAATCGTCAAACAGGATTCCCTTTTCATAAATCTGTAAAATTTTTTCCCAAAGCCAACAGTTATATTTCAAATTACAATTAAGCCTTTTCAAGTTTTTGGATCTACCAGTCTAATGATGTCTAATTAATAGGGAACCAATCTTTTAATGTTTTGGCCTTTTTGTTGTTTCATTAAAGAAACCCAAAAACACGGGGAGGGAATGGGGTCACAAAAACACTATAGCTGAGCTATCTAAGTAAACATTGACCAAAACCTCAGAGGTTTGGTTTTTAATCTGCCAAACCAGTCTTCCAAATACTTGCTTACATAGAACCAAGCAAACAATCTATAGAGGGGTGCAAGCCCTCATTAACAGACCAAGCTGATTGTAAGGTTTTCATTAGGAGCTAAAACTAATTTCAAAGCTTGTTCCTCAAGTAACACTTACATTTAGGTATATGCATTAACAAATACAAGGTCAATAATATAAATTTTCACATGCACTCGCCATATAAATTAGATTTTGGATAAGAACTGCCCTAGTTAACTTCTAACTGACAGGAAGCACCTGGCCACTATTCTCAAGGTCAGTCCAGATGGACAATAGGTGCAGGGCTTTCCATGAATGAATAATAAAAAACCTAGACAATGGGTAGGGAACCAATCTTGTAAATAGACATAGATTATCATACTGTTATGAAGGCATTCTACTTTATCAAAGGGATGCAGACATCACAGTAAACACCTAAAAATTTTATTGTAGTGTACATGTATCACACTTAAAGAGAAGTTACTAGTTCTCTTTAAGTAATAATAATACTAGTAATACTGCAATATTTAATAATAATTCATTTAAAACCAAGGAAACACAGGGATCAGTGCTGGGTCCATTGTTATTTGTCATCTATATCAATGATCTGGATGATAATGTGGTAAATTGGATCAGCAAGTTTGCTGATGGTACAAAGATTGGAGGTGTAGTAGACAGTGAGGAAGGTTTTCAGAGCCTGCAGAGGGACTTGGACCAGCTGGAAAAATGGGCTGAAAAATGGCAGATGGAGTTTAATACTGACAAGTGTGAGGTACTGCACGTTGGAAGGACAAACCAACGTAGAACATACAGGGTTAATGGTAAGGCACTGAGGAGTGCAGTGGAACAGAGGGATCTGGGAATACAGATACAAAATTCCCTAAAAGTGTCATCACAGGTAGATAGGGTCGTAAAGAGAGCTTTTGGTACATTGGCCTTTATTAATTGAAGTATTGAGTATAAGAGCTGGAATGTTATGATGAGGTTGTATAAGACATTGGTGAGGCCGAATCTGGAGTATTGTGTTCAGTTTTGGTCACCAAATTACAGGAAGGATATAAATAAGGTTGAAAGAGTGCAGAGAAGGTTTACAAGGATGTCGCCGGGATTTGAGAACCTCAGTTACAGAGAAAGGTTGAATAGGTTAGGACTTTATTCCCTGGAGCGTAGAAGAATGAGGGGAGATTTGATAGAGGTATATAAAATTATGATGGGTATAGATAGAGTGAATGCAAGCAGGCTTTTTCCACTGAGGCAAGGGGAGAAAAAAACCAGAGGACATGGGTTAAGGGTGAGGGGGGGAAAGTTTAAAGGGAACATTAGGGGGAGCTTCTTCACACAGGGAGTGGTGGGAGTATGGAATGAGCTGCCAGACGAGGTGGTAAATGCGGGTTCTTTTTTAACATTTAAGAATAAGTTGGACAGATACATGGATGGGAGGTGTATGGAGGGATATGGTCCGTGTGCAGGTCAGTGGGACTAGGCAGAAAATGGTTCGGCACAGCCAAGAAGGGCTAAAGGACCTGTTTCTGTGCTGTAGTTTCTATGGTTCTATGGAAATAAATTAAGAACAAATGCAACAAAGATAAGAGACTCCCTGGGGTTTATTACATTGAAGCTAAGAGTAGAGAAACTGCTGAACAGTAAACTACTGGGTAAATTACATGCACAAGCATCCACCAGCTTCTTTGAGCTAGCACATCATTCTCAAAAGAGTTCTTTAGTGAGATTGTCATAAAATCTGTCAAACCAATAAACATTTCTTTGGGGGAAATCGTAACAGGTGGGCTGGAAGTAACAATATCAATGGTCTACTCCTCATTAGTCCACATTCTCATCCCATCTGAAGCTCTCAAACTTCCCATTACAATAGGAAATGAGAACATCAATGTTAACTAGAAATGTTTAATAAAGGTGGTTGGACTTATCCTGATGGCCTTTCAGAGATTAGGTAAATTCTAACAATCTACAACCAAAACAGAAACAATGCAATATCTCAATTGTAGCTTAAACTATTATTTTACAAATTTTCCTAAGCTCCAGTGTGGGAAATAAATAATTTCAAGCAGAATTAGTTGTTTCCGTCTACAGCTAGTCCTTTTCTGTGACTTACAGAAAGACTACAACTTTAAAAGAGCACATTTTGACCATCAGATTCATTCCAGCTTACTGTGAGCAACCAATCATGCATTCTATTTCACAAAATAGAATGCCTGCAGAAATCCAAGCAACATACACAAAATGTGTATTCAGCCGTCCAGGCAGCATCTATGGAAAACTGCATTTGGTGTTCTATGCCTTCTATTTGGTTTTCTATGGCTGATGCATTAATGATAGCAAGATCACAACCACTGATCCTTGTAAAGTTAATTTCATTATGCACCATCCATATAGATTCCATTATGAGTCACCATCCTTCCTTACAGAATGAGAGAATCACTCCGCACAGAAATTAAACTATTTGCCCATTGTGTCTTTGGCAACAATCAATTACCTATCTACATTCAGTGGCCACTTTATTAGGTACCCAGTGGAACCCAGTGATGTCTTCTGCTGCTCTGGTCCATCTACTTCAAGGTTCAATGTGTTGTACATTCTGCACACCACTGTTGTAACCCATAGTTATTCGAGTTACTGCCACCTTTCTGTCAACTTGATCTCTCTCATTAGCAAGGCATTTTGCCCACAGAACTGCCGCTCACTGGGTGTTCTATGTTTCTCACATCTTTCTCTATTAATTCTAGAGACTGTTCTGCATGAAAATCCCAGGAGTTCAGCAGTTTCTGAGGCACCAAAACCATTTCGCCTAGCACCAACAATTATTCCACAGTCAAAGACACTTAGATCACATTTCTTCCCCATTCTGATATTTGGTCTGCACAACAACTGAACCTCTTGACCATGTAGCTTGTTTTTATGAATTAAGTTGCTGCCTCATGATTGGCTGATTAGATATTTGCATTAATGAGCAGGTGTACACATGTACCTAATAAAGTGACCATTGAGTATATACTAAACTATTTATGGACACTTGGTGATTCAAGTGCACATATGAATGCTTCTTAAAAGTTGTGAGAGAACCTGCCTCCACCACCTTCTCAGACAGTACATTTCAGAGTGCAATCACCTTCTGGGTGAACATATCTTCCTCAGGTCCCTTTTAAGCCTTGTACTTTGCAGCTTTAACCAATGCTCTCTTGCCATAGCAATCTCTGCCGTGGGAGAAGTTTTATGTATTGTATTACCCATAGGTGAAGTATTCCATCCCTGGCAATATTCTGGTGAATCTGCTCTGCATTTTCTGCAGTACAATCATGCCCCTCTTACGGTGGGGCTACCAGAACTGATACAATGTTTTGACCATAATGAGATACAAACAAAAAGCGCCAACAGAAAGTAAGTACATTTGATAAAATTATCTGTATTTACATTACAAATGATTCAGCCTGTGATTTCAAGATTCTGTTGACCATAATCCAGTTTGAATGGCTTATACTATATATCTGGTCCCTGATTTAATTAATTAACTTTAATCAATTAAATATAATCATAAACAAGTCCTGAAGAATTGTCTCGGACTAAAGCCTCGACTGTTTATTCATTTCCATAGATGCTGCCTGACCTGCTGAGTTCCTCCAGCACTTTGTGTGTGTTGCTTTGGATTTCCAGCATCTGAGGACTTTCTTGTGTTTAAAACATATTGCTCTCTATATTATGTACAAAGATTTTCTGATAGTTCTTCTTCTTCTTCTTAAGCCTATCACCCCTATGGGGCCATGGGCCGCTGACAGCAGCTCACCGGACTCTGTCCTGGACTGATAGAATGCTGATTAGCCCTAAGGCTTCTGGTTTCACCACACAATTTCCTATGCCTTCTAAGCAAAGATCCTTCCTCTCCCAGGGATGAGGTCTTAGGATGTTTCTGTAGCTCTAGATTTTACAGAATGGGGTTGCTAACCTCTAATGCCCATCCCTCCTCCTTTCACAGCAGGGCCCAGGACTGTCCATAGCAGAGTTTTACTGATTGTTACTTACACATTATCTCCCTGTATTGTTGTGAAACCTCTAGGCACATTCTACGTATTTCTGTGAACAAGACGTTTTGGTAAAGGAACTGCCAAAACTGAATAGCACAAGCTACATTTCAAATGTTGCTACAAGTATTCGCTAAGTAGACAATAACATGAAATGAAAATGTTTCAAAATCTATTTGTGCCATTTGTTGATTAATACAAGAATTACATGACTATGAAATAAAGTTTAAATTAATATTTTTAGAGGTGTTTTATGATCATGAAAGTTGTTCAAAGCTGTTTGCTGTTCTCCATGCTGTTTTAAATACAATTTTTTTCTCCTATTCTAACCCCATTGTTCTGAAGCAATTGATTCTTTTTGGGGTACAACCTAAGCATTTAAAATGCTTAATCTACATGTGCAAAATTGACTGATGATTATATTGATTCTGTAATTTTCATCTAAAGTGTCAATAGAATTCCCACTGTTTTATTCTTCACTTCAGCCTGGAAAACTGAGACAATTTGCTGCAGCAGATTTGTTCAGCGCCACATTAACAGTGTATTTATTAACAGGAGAGGGACTAAAAAGTCTCTTCAACCTTTTTTAAAAATCTCATTGATGCAAGGTAAAAAAATAAATAAAAGGTTTGAATTTTTGTCAGTCTTTTCACAACTTATGAATTTCTCCAAGTGATTAAGAGCTAATGAAGAACTTCAGGTGTAATTGCATTGAGCAAAGCCCGCAACCATAAGATAAATTTCACTGAAGTTGGTTAAAGAATAAACGTTGATGAAAACAGAAGATGAATTTCTCTGCCTTTCTTGAAGTAGTGTTATGCAGTCTTGTAACACAGCTGAGAAAATAGGGTAATATAGGATAAATATTTCAAGCAAAACAAATATAATAGACAACCCGGCACTTTCTTGGCCCAAATTAAATTATGCCCAAAGGCCGAGAGAAGCTCACAAAGTAAGAGTTACTCTGAGAAGAATGGATGCTGCCAAAAATTCAAAGTTGACATCTGTTAATTGAGACATTAATGATTGCTAATGTAATTAATATTCACAGACACCTTAAGCTCAAAACACAAAATATCACCTTGACGTATTCCAACTGCCAAATTTTATCATTTAAAAAATACACTGTGGATTCCAGTTAATTGGGACATATCAGGAACAATACATTTTGGCTCAATTAAGTAGCTGCCCCAATTAGCTGAAGTTTCATGGAAATAGTTAATAACATATAAAAAAAAAGACAAATTCAGTTACAAATTATGTATTTAAATTAAACACAGAACAAACTAGACCACAGTCAATACCAAAACAGAACTATAAAACTGTGTATTAGTGAATAATAGTTATTGACAGAGGAATTCATGCAGTGTACACTGATGTATTCTTTTGATTGACTGTAAATTAACAAACTCAATGCAGATGCCTAGTGCAGATAATGACTGCACGTTCTAAGTTTTCATTTTTATGCTAATATTCATGATAATTTTCAGTACCTTCAAATTCTTCATAGTTCCTAACTTGTTGAAGAAGTGAAATCATTACATTTTCATTCCCAGTCATTTCTTTCATCTCCAAACTTGAATGCTTGAAACCACAGTGAGCAAAATGGTTCTGAATTGTCTTGGTACTTATATCTTGCCAACTATCAGTGACACAAACACACACAACTGACACTACTTAAAAACTGTTCACTCTAAGCATGGCGTAGTGACTAAAGGCCACACAACGCACGCGGCTGATGCTTCTTAGAAACTGTTCAGCAACAGTCTCCTGTCCAACTAAGTGATGAAGTGTCCTGAATAAACATAAGGAATCCCGGCTATTTTCTCAATTAGTTTTTGTTCTTTAAGATTTGTCCCAAGTCAATGACTGCCCTGATTAATTGATGGCCCAATTAACTGGAATCTACTGCATATTTATTACCTTTTTATAGACCTTCTAGTAAAGTCATAATGCAACAATCTTAATATAGATCAGAGGAATCTCTGCTCAGATATAGCAATTTGTAAATGGAGGATCTAAAAAACTAAATGCGACAATAGTCATAATCTGATTTTCATACAAAGCTGAAATTAGGAATATATTTGCCTTAAATTTATCTTTTGTGGTCTCACATTGTCCAAAGATAGCATTCCTTTGATAACACTTTCCAGCTTCTAAGTTATATAATAGGTTTTGTTTTCAAGTGCAAAATTGACCTGCTCTAACATTTCCATGTACAGTAGATTGTGGTTACTACTTTATAGGACCTCTGTGCATCAAGCCATTAAACATTAAACTATATTGGAAGCTAGCAGTTGACAAAATGCAGATCAATTCATGCTTGTGTCACAAAAATATTGCTATGCTTTTTGCGCTGATCATCTACGTCAATAATTTGTGCACACTGGTTACCTTTGCTAACGTCAAACTGACTGACCAATCACTGGGCACTTCATTTCATTAATAATTTACTCAAATTGCTGCACTTCCAGTGTTGGAAGCAACTATTGCGTTCACATAAACCATACTTATTTTTGTTTTATTAAAAAATTAAAAATTGAGAAATTTATTTGACAACTTCAGTAGGTTGAACTCTAATTTTCATTTTCTTGGCATAAATGTTATCACTTTAGATTCCAATTAAATTCATTAGAGTTCCATGGTTAAATACAAGTGCAGATCTCTAAAGATTTTATTAAGATCCTACTAAAGTGCATCATGTCTAAATAACATTTGACATTACCTCTGGGTATCATTGCTCTTCAGCGGGTGTCCAGACTTTCAACAATGCTTTAAGCTTTGAGGCCTTGAATTCACCGAATATTATTTTCTTTGGTCCTTTAAAGAAATAAAAAATATGCTTTAAAATCTCAACGATATGTATTGCCTTATAGGAGGCATCATACAACAAATCTAGCAGTTTGTTTATTTGATGAAAGCCATATTTCTCAAGTTTCTTGCCATCTACAAATTAAAGCAGTATTCGTGTAATCTAGATACATTGCTAACCCTGCATTCTGTTGCTTTGGCTTTGTCAGTCAAAATGTTATGAGACTTGCATGACTATTTCTATGACTCTCCAGGACTGATTATATTTAAAGCCTCCTGAATTCTTTTAGCTCCTTCCTAATTTTGTAATATTAAGAAGCACAAATAGTGACCATATTTTTATGTGCAGTACTTTTCATTTGTTTGGATTGAATTTCAACCATTATCCACCTGCCCACTTGTTCATTAAATTCAATCTGCATTTTCTGAACTGCCTTCTGCAACTTCATTGTCCTTAATTTTGTATCATTTGCAATACTGACCACTTAGTATTTTTGAATCTAGGTTAATTATGCATATTGAGAACTGTAATCCTTTATCAATTGTGATACGTAATAGACATTTCCATCATCCCAGCTAGTGTTGTATCTGTTTCCAGGGCCCAAGATGATTTTTAGTCTTTCACATTCAGCATCCAGCATCCCTCAGAAAGGTGGCATCCATCACTAAGGACCCCAATGCCTTCAGAGCCTTATGGTGCTTTCAGATTTACTGTATGTTGGTACCCTGATAAGTATCCTTCCCTGGAATTTATTTAAGAATGTTTCTAGGACTTCTTGCACAATGTTAAGTAATGGGGCAATTTGTTCAACTTTTTTAGGAAACATTATAAATGATCACTCATCTGGTCACTCTCATTACATATCCCATCCAAATTTCCTCTCTATGGATATACATGCAAAGTAGAATTAGGCAGAGTGAATAACAGATAACCAATTTATTACAATGAGATCTGAGTCCCTGCTAAAATTGATCATTTTGCGTAGTGATTTTACTTTGAATATCTCCAAGGATGGTACATTGTCCACAATTTTCATTGCTAAACTCTTGGAAGAATTATGCATTCAATATCTTACTATTTTGTGCTCATTCTCAATTTCAAGCCTTTTTAATTTTAACAGTTGTCCATTTTCACTTTCCCAGTCAAATCATAACTTCTCAGGCTGCCTAAGACTTTTTCTTACAAATTATGCTTCACCATTTGCTGCTGGCGTTGTTATATATGTCAGTTCACATGTAAGTATCTACATGAAACAGTCTCAAGATGCAAAAAAGGAGAGCTATGATACAGCTGTAGTGTTGCAGAAAGTAATGATGCACCATTTCTGATGCAAGATCTATTTCTGTATAAGCTACTTCTTAACGATTAAATTTGAATAAAAATAAGTATTTGCTCTCTCCACCCATTAAGAAAATTCTGCAAATGTATCAAACACAAATTCCACCTACACAGAGTTTATATTAAAAAACATTCAGGCCAATTGAAAGAACACCAAAGAAGGTCCATTTGAACGGAACATCACATCTTCTTAAATTAGCAGAAGGAACTTAGGAATATGCTGACCACATTTGTTGAATATGTGAATCCACTTTCTTGCATTAATCCTGGTTACATATATCTTGTTGCAGAATTTCTTTGCTATCATCCAGCTAACTAGTTAAACTATTGAGAATAGGGAACAACACTGCTCAAAGTTTCTGTATTTCCTCTGCTCAATCCCACCACATGTACAACATAACATTTCCAATCTATTCAACAATGCTCCAATAACATAATATTCATTGTTTCCATTAGGATGGTCAGGGCTTCTATATAAGTGGGAAGGTTCTTTTGTTCTTGTAATATCAACATTATGCCGATTATAACTACTGGATACTAAAAACAGCAAAGATGTCATCCAGTGGTCATGCTAATTATAGCAAAATATAAAGAACAAAATTTCAATAACTCTTCTTAATTCTCACTGCATATTCTCTGGAAAATAGATATAATCACCCTTCCCTTCTTAGTTAACCATGTATCCATTTCCAACATTGGGAGTACAATGAACTATGAGAGCTTCCTTGGCAAGTTCTTACAAGAATCAATAGTCTCTGAACAGCTTTGAACTAGCTCCATCCTGCCATGTGATTATAGTAAATCTAGCTCTGACTCACTACAAAAGAAATGCTCATAACAGCTGCTATTTTTCAATTCCATATCTGAAAAAGTATAAGAAATGTACTTTTATATTTTGATAGCAATAATGAAATGTTTTAAAGTAACATGCTGCCAAAAGGGCACTTGGAAGTTGACTACTGTTGCTTTAAAGTACTCTTTGGAGGCCATGCAGTAATTATTCAACCAGGTCTACCACTGTCTCTAAATATCCTCTGTGTATAGTACTGCCTCATGAAAAAAAAAGAGTAAGGTTGTTAAAAATGGCAAGCTACACCACTCCTGTGGACATTGTAAATGATATCAATATATTGTACGTTGACCTTCCCTTTCAGGATCATCATATTGTTTGAATCTTGTTTATGGAAATAGCAAGTCTTTGTTTTTTCCCCCACTAATCGAAAAACCAAACTATTGAAGATTTTGGCATGCACAGGAGAAAATTCACAACCTTTAGAGTGGAAATGCAAATCTTCTCTTGAGACTGAGAGTAAATATGCCTGTAGATAGGCCCAGATTAATGCCAAAACAGTGCCGCACTCAACCACAACAGCCAAATAAAAAAAAGCAAAAAAACAAGTAACATTTACATTAAAATCACAATATTAAGTAAACAATCTAAAACTGGTCACAAAATTGAAGAACCTCAATCATACTGTAAGCCACCCAATTCATTTTAAGATGGTCCACACATTCTCTGTCATTCATGTATAAGTTTTAAGTCATTCTATTGGTCAGTATATAATTTCTCCCTCTCATGGCCTAACATCATATTACCTTTCTTCAAGATGATTAAAAAATCCTTCCTGCTACAGCCAATTAAATCACTTACATTAGATGTAACAATAAAGTCAGATTACAAAACGTGATACACGTGTCTGAGATGATAAATTGTACCCCTTTTAGTTGGGAGCCTGATGATTAGGAGCATCACGGAAATACAGTATACCATACACAATAATATAAAGCAAAACAAGCAGCCACTGCTGGAACTCAGCAGGTCAGGCAGCATTCTTAGGGGGAAATGCAGAGTCAACATTTGGTTTGAGACCCTTCCTCTAGACTAGATGAAATTCTTAAACCTGTTGTAGAGAGGAGCCTCCAAAGGAATGATCTCAACTGGAAACACTGACTGTCCATTTCCTTTCATTTATGCTGTCTGAGAACCATTGAATTCCTCTGGCAACTCTTTTTTGCTCCAGATTCCAGCATCCACAAATCTTGTGTCTACTATCATATAAATATGAAGTTAACAACAGTCATTTTGAAATACTCAGACATATGTATATATAGTATATAGATAAATGTAAACTGTAAAACATAAAAATGCTTTAAAACGTAAATAGCACTTCATAATAAAGATCTCCAATGACATAAGTACAATGAGAAATTCTGCATGCAGTTGATATTATAAAACACACTACCGAAATCTGTCCAAAGTTTATATTTCTATCTCAGTATCTTAATTTTATTTGCAATTTAATTGGGAAGGTATGGGAAATACAAGAGGAGGCCAGGAAAATTACACAACAAAACTTCATATTAAAATTTATAATGAAATAGCAAAGCCAGGTCTTGAAGAACTGACAACAAAATACTATTACTAAATTACTGATTGAGCTTCAACAGTACACCAAGCACCCTACATAGAATGAAGTCAAAAATAAAAATTTCTTAACCAAGAAAAACTAAAAACTAGGTCAAATCTAAGGGTTAATAGGAACACAAAGATACACAAAGGGTAAATTTGAACCTGTATTGTACAGTACATTTCATGTAATTCAATGTTATTTTTGATAGGTTTCAATGGGAAGTAAAATTAAGTGGGGTGAATAGAAACAGCTAATTCAAACCTGCTACTTTTAATTTAACTCGGCAGGTTGGACTAAATTAATCTTTACATAAATTAATTAATCCTTACATAATTTTAATTATGCATTGAAATGAACAAAAGGTTTATAGAGTTATTAAAAGTTAAATCTCAATCTGCTAAGAGATGCCAGATGGAAAAATGCAACGTCTTCTGATTTCATAGAAATATACAAATTCTAATGGAGCTTGACAGGGCAGATGCAGGTATGAGTGTTCCTCTGGCTGGGATATCTTGAACTTTTGAGTTGGGGAAGAGGAGGTTTCTGACTCAAAATAAGGAGTTAGCCATCATAACAGAGCTGCTAAGAAATTCCATCAGCCAAAAGATGCAAATTCTTTGAAATTCTCAATTCAGGAGAACTACAGAGGCTCAGTCATTGAGCATATTCAGGTTAGAGAACAAATAAGCTTTAGATATTAAGGGTATCTGGAGATATGACATGCGTCCTGGAGGAATGGGAATGGGCATGCCAGCAGGTTGGAGGCTACCCATTCCCATTCCAATATGTCAATGCATGGTCTCCTCTACTGTCGCGATGAGTCCACACTCAGGTTGGAGGAACCTTTTAAAACCTTTTAGTTTGTCTGGGTAGCCTCCAACCTGATGGTACGAACATCGATTCTTGAACTTCCGGTAATGGACCCTCGCTCTCCTTCACCTTTCCCCATCCCCTTTTTCCTCTCTCACCTTATCTCCTTGCTTGCCCATCGCCTCCCTCTGGTGCTCCTCCCCCTTTTCTTTCTTCCATGCCCTTTTGTTCTCTCCTATCGGACTTCCCCTTCTCCAGCTCTGTATCTCTTTCACCAATCAACTTCCCAGCTCTTTACTTCATCCCTCCACCTCCCAGTTTTACCTATCACCTTGTGTTTCTCTCTCCCCTCCCTCACCTTTTAAATCTACTCCTCATCTTTTTTTCTCCAGTTCTGATGAAGGGTCTTGGCTCGAAATGCCAACTGTACTCTTTTCCATAGATGCTGCCTGGCCTGCTGATTAACCTTTTATAAGGAGCATTGTAACTCATGCAGGTGCTGAGATACATTTTAAAACAACAGGCAATATAGATTAGGACAATCTCTGGAGTTTTTGAACAGTGTATTGGAATCCTTGGCTAGCGGATGAAAAGGAGGAACATCCTAAATCCATAGGATATTAAGAAGTCCTCCAGAAACCTATTTGGAACCCATGGGATCAAAAAATTCAGGATGGCAATGCAGGCCAGAAAGTGATCAAACATTAAGACAGTATGACTGAAAATAATCTAGTGTGTTAGATTTCATACTCACAGGTAGTGATTCAGATATTGACCCAGAGTAATTTAAAGAAGAGGACAGAAATGAGCTCAGTACATGGTGAGACACTGAGCACACTCAGTGATAGTGCACACTCCAGGCCACTAGAGGGCAAGGTCACACCTTGCGACACAGGAACCTGATGAGGATTAATGAGGCAGCCAATAGAAAAACACTGTACAATGATACATTCATCAGAAAACCCGTGTTCAGTATGAAAAGAAACATGGAAGGATCCAGCAACAACAAGGTTCAAAGCTTTGCTTGGAGCTTGAACTATATCATTCCCAACTCTGTTTGCACAATGCTGTACCAAATGGTTGATAATGCAGCCTCCATTGCAGCAAAACCCATCCAGTAAAAATACTGCAGTTAATTTAGACTATTGTCATATAACATTGCCTCTTCTGATGAAAACAGCATTCAGATCCCTGCTACTTCATCGGTAACAATGGCCATGCTGTAGTATGTTAGTTTGCGATAACAGACTGGATGGAGATAACCTTGCAGTGTCGAGCAAGGTTTCAGTGACAAAGACTTTCTACAAATCTACTGAAGCAATTTGTAGTCACCACTGCTAAAAGACATTAAACATCACCAAACATTACTAGAGTAGCATTCCACAGTGGAAAAACTCTGACAAAGGCACATAACAAGGGAATGTTTAAAGCTGATAAGTTAACATATACATTTGGTCTGTTTATTTTGTTTTGCTTTTTAAGTTTGCATTGTGACTAAGTGGCCATTGATATGATCGTTGACAAAGCGAAGCCATGGCCATCTGCAGATCCTGGTTGCAAGTTACTTTAACTCCCCTCTCCATTTTGTTTGTCTTTGGTCTCCCTCACTGCCAGGATGAGGCTAACTGCACACTCACCTGCTACCTGACAGCATGAGCATTGAACTCTTCCATTTCAAGTGATATACTTTCCATCTCTCTCTTTTTCTTTTTTCTCAACCACTCAGGTCCTCAAACACACACACACACACACACACACACACACACACACTCACTCTTCCTTCTAGGCAACCCTCATCACAGCTCCCTCTCACTCTTCTGTTGCTTTCCCCTCCTCCACCTTCTCCATCTATCCATCACATCTACATCTTTCATTGGTTTCCATCTTCACTCCCCATGACCATTTGCTCATTATTTCCATATGCTGCATTTTCCTTTCCTGTCAAATTCTATCATCTGCAGCTCTTCTACCACCTACCACCTCCATCCTCCCATCCTCAGTTACTCCTCACACCTGATTCTATCTGCAGCTCAACCCCTCCTCATCTCAATTGCTGGCTCTTGCCCCTCTCCTCCCCTTCATCTCTTTTTACTGTCTATTTCACCTCCACTCTTTCAGAAGAAGGATCTCAACCCAAAATGCCGACTGCCCATTTCCTGCCAAAGATGCTGCCTGACCCACTGAGTTCCTCCAGCAGTCTGTTTATCACTTCAAAAAGTCTCTCATCACTTCACAAAAAGTCTTTCATCACCTTCCACCTCCACTCCCAATTTACCTCTGCAACATAAAGCAACTCTTAAAATGCTTGCAGCAACAGCCAGATTAATTCAACCTGAAATTAATATGAAAGTGGCTAGTGACCCCTTTAAATAACACTTTCACCGCTGATTGTGTGTTCAACAAAGGGTATAAACTGAATTTAAGAATAGCAGTACTGGCACCAAATTAGGAAGTCACACCAAATCACTATGTATGGCCTTATATGCATACCCAGTGGACATTCATTGCACACCTCGCCCTCACCAATAACGTATTCAGTACTAACCCAAGCCAGAAGCCATTGAAGTCAAAGAAAAGGAAAATTCGACAAGGGATAATAAGGTTAATCTACTACCATAACTGCCTTGCCCAAAGATGAAAGTTTATATTTATCTCATTGTGATCTCCTTCATCTAATTCCCTTAAAAACTGTAAAGGGGCAAAAAAGGGTCGTGCCTGCAGCATCTCACAAAGTTGTATGTCAAAAATTATCCCATTTTCAGAACAAACTAACTGACTACAATAGTAGTTTTTGTTGGTATGATTCTATTTTGACAGCATGAACTCAACAAGTTTAAATTAACAAGAAATAATTTGCAGTTACCTGGAAAAAATGTGACATTCAGAAATTCTAGCTTTTTCTCATTATGCTTATGTTGGTAACATTCCAAGTGTAAATTAACTTTGTTTGTGGCTTCCTGCCCCATTCCAATATTTTAACAAATAATCAGCAAACAATTTGAAGAGAGCTATATTGTCAAAAGTTTCAAATCTTAGTTGAGAGTTTAAAGAGGCCTGCTGTCTGCTTGGATGAGCATTATGAAATCAATACCATGATCCAAGTAACAGCAAGGAGTTCTGTTGCTGTCTTGGACAACATTCATCCCTAAAATCTTACAATATTTACTGTTTATGAGACATTACTATAAATAAATTGGCTGCATCCAATTTAATTACATGTATCAATCCACCTAAAATAAAATTACACTCATCTCAGCATTTTGAGAATATGATGAGGTAATACTGAAGTACAAATTACTTTCTGTTTTAAAATATCTGAATGTACATTTATAATTTGTCCCTTTAACATTCAATGTTCCCAATAAGTAAATCGAGAATATTCTAATTAGTTGGTTACGACAGTAAGTGTAACAAAGTATTCATACACCCAGATACATGAATAATTATTCACATTCAAAGAATTTTTTTCTGGTTCATTATCAAAGTTTCCATACACTCCAAGAAAAAAAAACATTCATATCTGTTGCATATGCCCTGACTGCAGATTCAGATGTTTTCTTTTAACTAGTGGACATTTGATGTATTTGAGCTAGTTCTGAATCAATAACACTGAAAAAGCAGGCTTGCATGCTACCTGATTACTGCCATTATTAAGATGTATATATGAATGCATAGAGCATATTAGCATTATATCACAAGCACTCGTGAAAAATCATGTCGGTTTTCAGTCATATTTCAGCCACTATCAGAAGGGTTTGACCATCATACTATCTAGGAACTAGATTTTATTACAATAACAAATTAGCTACTCACCCCTGCCAATATCAATAACCAACCTCAAAAAAGCAAATTGTATTTTTGTGCTGTATTGAATCTCAGAATTTGAGTAATAATGCATCCTTTAACTGGCTTGTCTATTAATGCTCGTCTGACAGATTGCACTATTTGTATTCTCTTTCTCCTACCCAATCTCTAACCGTGTGCATGACATAATCCCTCTTGGTCAGTTATCCAGCTTTCTTGCCATATGAAGTCACTTTGCTGATTGAGATAGTCCAGTCTCCTCATATCATTTCAAACTGTCAAATTGTCAGTTATTGATTCTTTAGTGACTGATACTAAAAACTTAAAATTGAAAACAAAACCAAGAAAATATTTAGAGAGTAATTGTTTTTACTTTGTACAGTTCACTTTCTTTAAAGGGTTACTAGATCAGTAATTATCATTTAATTTTCATTTGTAGTCACAATTTTCTGATTGAAGCACCATTCTGACAGAGCTGATTTTTACCCCTGTTCTTCATTGAAATGTATTTCTTTATTTTACAAAGCGAATATTGGCAATGATTCAGTGAACCAACAATCCCCCCCAGCCTCCTACTAGAACACTGTACTAATTAAAATAACAGTTTTAAAACCAAACTTCACTAATGCAATCTTTCCACCAAACAGATTCTCCTGCTGATAATCTGTTCATTTCCTTGAAACTTAATCTGCAACACAGTATTGGTTACCACCAGCTAAAGAAGGTGAAGTCTGCATAATAACCTGACAATTATTTACAGGTACAAAACAGGAAATTGAAGCTACTTAACTACATTCATTTCATGAAGAAGCTGATAATTCCACTCCAACCATCTTAGCTCCAGCTTTCAATATTACATTAGAAATTTTACATTTCCTCCATATTAATAGAATGGTGATTTTCCATTATATATTGAGGAAAACAATTCAGCTTTCTTGCCACATGAAGTCACTTTGTCCATTGAAGTATATTTTTTTCTCCTCCATTCCAACATAGAAGGTCTGACTGTACTGGTATGGCTTAGCAACAATTTCTGTTCTACCTATTAAGAATGAAGTGTTAGATTAAGTTCAAACAACATGTCTTATGGGGAAAAGAAATAATCTCATATTTATCCTATAACAATTATCCCTAGAGTCACAAATAACTAAGGTTTCTTTCCTTTTTCAAATCTGTAGTTTGGTTAGGTATAATCAGTGCAAAATGCAGTAGCTGCACAATCAATGCGGGAATTTTACAGCAAAGTTTCTTTGTAAGACTTTTTCTTATTCTAATTTGTTAGATCAGTTTCTTCACTCCTAAAACAGACCTTAAACAACAGGTGCCTGGTCATTTTTACCACCAAATGACATTTTGAAGAATTGCAAGTCAGTACAGATCCCAAAAGTAATTGGCAGAGAAAGATTATTTTTAAAAAGTATATTGCATCATGCAAAACATGCAAAATGCGGATTTTGAGATCAAGCAAAATACAATGAAATAAAACCAGCACTTAAAGGAACAAGATAAGAGACCATTAAAGAAATTGACATTTCTACTCAAATGAGTTACTGTCCATAACTGCAACTAACCAATATGGCTATTTAAGAGAAAAAAAATACAAGAAGAAAAATCTTATTCAGGAAATAAAATATTTGAACATCGGAGTATCAGCATTCATTGACTCAGCACAACACAGCTTTTTGCGGTGTGTCATATATCTGCGCGTTATGAGTCTATTTTGAGTGGATTAGTTCAACTTGCTGACTATCAGGAGCTTTCCATTAGCAGTAATGAATATGTGCTCTTAGTAAGCATGACATCAGGATATAAAGTAATTTTTAGATGTAAACCTACAACGGTTTACTGAATACATTAAATAAACTAATGTTAAAAAACAGGTACAGGAGACGAAGAGAGTGACACACATGTGCACACGTGCGCGTACGCACACACACACACACACACACACATATATATATGTATGTACACGCACATCTATACATGTATGTATAGAGGCACATACAAACACAGGTAGCAGGAACGTTCTTCAAACCTAGCTGATATTGATGCAATTAAGCTGAACTTTAAAAACTGTATACAACCACTCACATTTTATAAAGTAATTTAAAAGAAAATCCAATAGATTTAAAAAATATTTCCTTGTGCTATCTTTCATTCAGCAAATTTTACAAGTTCTACTTGAATATAAATAATAACTGTAATATTCGCTGCTGCATGCCACAAAAGACTGACATCTGAGAATGACAATATCTGCTATAGTTGTAGATAGTCATGGTTAAATAAGCACTAACTCTTAAGTTTTATTCTCACTCTCTTAAATAGAACCTAATAATATTGAAGCCACATGCTGAAATAGCCAACTAATCGAAAATAGTTTTATTTGACTGAATCCATTCAGATCGACAAAAAGCACATAAGAGCAGTCTAGGCAATATAAAGTCAAGTGGAAATGTTCTTCAGGAGAGCATTAAACCATTATAAGCAACAACCAATGCCTGGAAACAATGGATGACTGCGGTGAAGTTAACATGAGGGAACAAAATTCATTGCAAGGCACAAATAATTTGGCCGACTCATTGCATTGATAAATCAGAAGATTAAGATCATTATTTCTGCTTTATAAAAATTATCATTACCATATTTTAAGATGATAAACAATTTATTTAAATTTTATATAATCAGCTAACTTTGAGCACTGGAATGGAATAGACTGACCATGTGTCTCAGGTGACCTCAAGTCACCTCCTAGTCCATCAAGTTATTTTTTAAAATATCTAGAACAAGTTTTGAAACCAACAGGCTTAACTGAATAAACTTAACAAAATTCAAATATATTTTTCAATTTTTAAATATTGTTATTCAATTTCTACTGAAAAAAATTGTTAAATATAAACAGCACCTGGAAATGGAAGCTTCAGGAGTCATACTTCAAGATTTGCTATCAGTAGATTCAAATAGTATGGGGTTAATTAAAATTTTGGAAAAAAGTTGCAAGCAAACCAAGCAAACACAAAGTTGTTTTACTGCTTCAGCACATTCAAGTAATTGTACACTCTTCTTTCAAATAATCGTTCCTAAATATTAGCATTTCCCAAATAATTTCAACAGTAGAAATGCAGAAAGAAAGTAACAAAAAAAAGTTAATAAATAGTTGATTTTCGCTATTGGAAAAAATACAGAAGCCAGAATTACT
The DNA here is from genome assembly GCF_030028105.1 of Mobula birostris. Classification (NCBI taxonomy): domain Eukaryota; kingdom Metazoa; phylum Chordata; class Chondrichthyes; order Myliobatiformes; family Myliobatidae; genus Mobula; species Mobula birostris. The sequence goes on along the minus strand of NC_092378.1, from coordinate 35,585,499 downwards.
TTGTAGAGTGCGCGCCAAAATCAGACAACACAACAACAAGCATTTCTGAAAGCTCATTCAATGTAGTCCATCCAAACAAAGCATAGAATTAGACTAACTTTATTACCTAAACAACACCATTTAAAAAACTGCAAGAAAAAGTCAAATGGACAGGACAGGCAGTGATCTACCAAGGGTTACTGGCATATGCCGATGACAAAATTGTGGAAAGGACTACAGTACATGAGGGGACTTAATGAAAAATACTTTTGGGGAAATAAATAGAGCCTATTTCTTTCTTCCCTTTAAGCCCCGAACATTAAATATCCATTCACACTCACAGAAAGATGTTTTATCCATAATCATTAAAAACAATCGCGAAAGCAAACCCAAAAAAACAAATAAGCTCTTATTTTCTCTGCTGCTTCACGCTGTCCCATATTCCTGCGCCAGTAAAGGGTGGTAACCAACAGAGAAACTGCATTATAACCCAAGAAGAAAGACTGGCATTGGTCCTAGAACATGTGCACTCTGAATGAAATAAAAGACTCAGAAAACAAAACCTTCGCTCATCAACGAGCTGAAACTTCACCATATTGAACAACTTCTTTTTTCAAAAAAAAGGGAAAAGGGAAAAATTATTGGGAAATCTATAAAAAAAACGAACAAAATCAAACACGAAGGATAGAAACTACAGCAGGCGCTGCCATCTTCCGAAAGTGAGGCAACAGCAATTTTCATATACAATGTTTGCAAATATAAACTTAGTTGGCTATAGCATTCATATTAGTCTGACAAGCTGAAAATACAGGCATCATTACAGTACTGCATTAATAGAGCAATGGACAAGAGAGAGAGAGTGTGAGAGGGAGAGAGAGAGAGATCGAGGAAGAGAGAGAGAGAGCGAGAGGGAAAGAGAGAGAGAGGGAGGGAGGGAGGGAGAGAGAGAGAGAGAGAGAGAGAGAGAGAACAAGGGAGGGAGATGCTTACCCTCAAAAAGTATAAGAAATCGTCAGGGCTAGATCACGGGAAAGCATTCACCTTGCCTCTTGCCATCCTGTAAAGCAGACAAGAGAACAGTCAGCTCCATTTTTACAAGTACTCACAGGCCTGAGTAATAGAAGGCGGTCCCTACCTAGCAACCACTTCCAGTTTTCATCTGCAGCTTTCCCTGCCATCCGTGCCCCCCCCCACACCGCCCCCCCTCCCCAATCACCTTCAGTTGCCAGGCTGGTGACAATGGGAGGCTGAAGGGTAGCTGTAAACCAGTGTGTTAAACTCGTCTGGTAGTTAACAAGTCTTTGAATGAAGAATGTTAGCAAACAGACAAACAGCATGTCTGATGCATGCTAATAACATTGCTGGTCCAGCCTCACAACCAAGTCTATGAATTATTCAACAGGCAGAAGCGCCCACCACCGCCCCACTACCATCTACCCCATGAACATGCCCCCCCCACACCACCACTTCACAATTCAAATGCCAGCACTGAGGAGAAAGTATGTTCATACATTTTTTCAAAAAACAGCTGTCTATTTTCTCTTCTTACTTCCAAATTGAAAGTGAAACTAACATGGCTTAACTCAAATTATTTATTACTTTCATTCCAGAGTATCATCAATAATCCTTTTCGCACTAATCTGAATATTTTCTTTCACAGCCTATTTTATGTCTTTTGTCTGGAGTTGGCACCTATCCCAAACAGCGCTCTGCTGCACACCCTGTTCCCTTCCCAATCAGAATATGGAAAAAAATGAGGACCCAGAAGGGCAGCTATTTCAACGCAGCTATCGGCAGATCCACATATAACTCTGTCCTTTCACACACAGATGCGTAGAATAATCAGAAGACCAAGCTGCTTTTTTTTTGAGTAGTAGAATACTCTCGTATTTTGAAGCAAGCACCACCATAACCCATGCAGGATTAAGTAGGCACACTGAGCAAAATTCAATACTTAAATCAGAAAAGATTTATTCATTTAAATAACACGTTGCAGCTGCGCTAACCCTCACATTACTTCACAGAAAGCCAAAAAGGAAGGAAAAAGTCATTCAACCAAAAAAAATGTGAACCTCATCTTCTGCCAACCAGTCACAATAGAGAAACAATAAACAAAAATCCAGTTTGTCGTGAGGAGAAATCTTCTGGTCTGGCAAAAGCTGTCTGAGGGGGAGGCCCTTGCAACAGGAACAGAAGCATAGCTCAGTCGCCCTCTCACGAGTGACTGCAACTGTCTATCAAAGCGGACAGAGGAGTATCAAGAGGCTTGAACCAATGATGAAATAGAAGCATGTTTTACCCCCACCTCTAAGCGCAAAGCCCCCACTACCCACACCAGTTCCCCCCCCCCACTTCTTCCACCCTGTGTGTGAGAGTTAGCCACTTTCATCACAAAGCCATGCATCGTGCAACACCTGACACCACTGATCTTCTGGCTGAACTGGACCGCACTGCGCCAGTGCACATTCCTGCCTCCTTGCCACCTCCACCCCTCCTTCCCTCAAACACATGCACTCATTTGAGCCAGGTAATGAATTAAGACATGGAGCATGAGACTGATTTTCTCACCCTTCTAAAGACACGCCACTCTTATTGCATCTTTACTTATTAACCTTTTACCTTCAATAGCTTTATCCGTAATAATTACAAGAGATAACGTGAAATTTTTAAAAAAGTATATAATTTGGAAAAAGAAAGTCTTCCATGATTGTACATCAAAACATGTTACAACAAGGCACCATTATTTAGCCTTGAGAATCAATATAGAAAATAAATCCACACTTAATTGAATAATTTTGTTCCTATGTCCCTGCTCTTAACCAGCTGCTCAACCAAGTTAAAACTGTTCGACCCTTACAACTATCTTGGCATGGAGTCAAAGGCTGATAAGCATTTGGGCGAGACAGCAACTGCTGTGCTGGAAGAAAAACAGCTGCCATGATTGCTGTTAGGTTGAAAATGTACAGAAAGCAAATCTGGCTCTAAAAACTGCACATAAAAAGCTCCTGGATTCAACTGATCAGTATATTTTCAAACCTATTTTTCAGAAAATTTCACCAAAGTTTCTTTTTTTCTGCTGTGTTTTTAAACTTGGCTTGTGTAGTGTGCTTCCCTCCCCGCCCATCCCCTCCCCCCCCCCAAAGTAACCTCAAGCAAACTTAAGGAATCGTGCCAAAAGTCACGTTGCAGATTTAAATGCATTTGTTAGGAGCATCCTAGGATTCGAGCTGAGATTCACAAGCTAACTCAAATTATATTTTTAGCTGGACATCATGAACTGAAAGTGATATTTTTTTAAGTAATATTTTTATGATCAACATATGGCAGATTACTGTAACTCTATTATAAAACAACTTCCTGCCCCTTTTGGCACAGGTTCCAGAAGCCGCTCACATAAGTTCAGAGAACATATTACTACCCCTATCCTCCAAGCATCACCCCACCCAACCTACTCCTGCCGCTGCTGAAAGACCAATACGAACTTTAAAAAAAAATTCCTCTCTTTCTTGCTGCTTTGGTGGATTTAGAAAAAGAAGAACAGTTTACATGGACGGCTCTATTGTCGAGCATGTAGCAACCAAAGGAAGTCAAAAGTTCAACTCGTCGACTTGTGAATCTAAAAAAAGGTGGGGTTTATTTCTGAACACTAGCTCTGATAGCGCAATTACATTTGCTGGCTTTCTCTCCAGCATTCTCGCACTAGAGACCCTGGCACTCACTCACGGCCTACAGAAAGAAAAAGTATCTCAGTCACTTGCTGAATTGCTTATTTTTTAAACTAACCTGCCTTTTTTCTGACCAGAGTGTATTCCATTCAAGGTGGGTCATCAAAGCCCCACTGCTAAAATGGATATGGCTCGTGTTCTCACTAGACTATATACCATAACAAAGCAAAACACAAAAAAGGCCTCCATAAGCTCTCTTAGCAACAACATTTCTCGATACGTCTGCTTTGGCACAGATCTGCGTTTCTATTTGGCCAAGTATCCTATGCGTCACATCTCGCCATTTCTTTTGACCAATAGAAAACTTCCTGATGTAAATTTTAAAAAATAATTTTGCCCCTCCCACTCCAGTTGATACTGATAAGTAAAATAATTCTATGAACCTTACCAAAAAAATAAATTTTTCCAAAAAGAATAATTATACATGGGTTTCACTCATAGAATCTCTGGGTTAAAAACAAAAAAAATGTCTCAGCAGCTTAATCGCTCTGGGAGCCGTACCTGAAGAGGGACACATGTTTGTTCAAATTCTGTATTGAAAGGAACACATTCTTCTCTTACTCTAGCCTGTTAACTTACAGTAATGAAATCACACATCAAAATCGTCTGAAAGCTTTCGAACAGTCAATGCCAAAGTGCAAAGATTGGAATTATTCACGTCATCTCAAAATGCTTGGAAATTTAAATTTCAAATTGTTTATTCTTTCACAGAATGAAGTGTGCAATATCTCAACCCTTATTATATACATGTTATATTAATAGGTTCAAGAGAACCTTTTATATTGCAGAAATATTTTTTAAAAACCATCTGTCTTGTTTTAGCATGCCTTAGCATGTTTGATTTCATACGATATAAATTGTTTTGCTCCTGAATTTAAATTTAAATTTTATTCAGTTGCCACTTGAAGGAAGTTCCCAAATTGGGTGCCTCTTGCATATCAATTTGGAACAGTCCAAATAAGTAATAAGTAGCATGTTTTTAAAAACTGCTTTCAATTTCCTTTAATGTAACTCTTGTGGAATATCCTTCATAATTTTTGAGGTATCAGATTTCTGCATTTGTAAATTACAAACTAATTTTAGGTACTGTATAACCAATTGTCCATTCTGGTACACAGTACATCATAGTTTTTAAAAATTAGATCTGCATAAATTCACGCTCAAAGGTTTACTGCAACTGCCTGGAGAATATCCTAACAATTCACAGAAATAAAAACTACTACCTCTGGTTTAGAAAACTAACGATTATGAGATATGAAAGAAATGTGGCAACTTGTGTGCTTGATAATAAATAATATATTTCCAAAAACTGTATTTATTATTCTGTCACACCAAAATGTTTACAATCTAGTTCCACCCTTAAGTTTTATATCCTCATTCCTAAGTATGAGATATTGTTTCCATTGACGTTGTCCTCCATTTTCAAATTTGTCGTAAAATCGACTCAAAAATGTAAATAGCAGATGGTAGTGTATCCAAAATGTGCAGATATTCTAGAATGAAAATAATTTTAGACACCTCCTTCATAAATGTAATTTCATCCCTGCTATTTTTGGGTGTATTTTAAATGAATAAATTTGAGACTATTTCTAATTTCTGGATAATTTGCCTTTATTTCTCAATTATCAGTTGGCCTTGAATTTGCTTTTGTCATGGAGACACATGTTTATTAACAGAAGCTTGCTTTCTTTCCCAGATCCTTTGGAGAAAAAATCTATTATTAATTTCTGCAATTGTGAATGTTTTGTTTTGAGAAACAATGGTCTTCATTCCTTAACATGAAATTTGCTGCATTTCTACACCACTAATTATAAGGAAAAGTAACAATGCTTAAATAAAAACTCAAAAACTCACAGGCAAAAAATATGTTCTAAAAAAAAATAAATCCCGCATTTCACAAAGTAATCACATGGAAAATTAGCTAGTTAAAAAATCATGATAAAATGTAAAATCATAAATATGTATTAAAAAGAGGCAGATTTTCCTTTTGTTTCAGTGGAGTTTGGTGCAATCTTTAAAAGTAATGCTTCAGTAAAAGCTTCTGTGCTTTATATCAGATTGTACAATTTTATATATATTTCTCTAAAAGCACTGATATCAAAAAGGTGTTTAGATATGACAGCAGTATAACACGAGACAGCAAGTAAGAACAATACAAAAATTAGGCACCCTGCTATTTGCACTATATTTATATTGAAATCTCCAGTATTTAGTGATTCACAAATTGTGATTTTGCATAATAGATCCAATTCTATGGAATACTGTTTGGAAATATTTTTTGTTAAAATGTGAAGTAATTTACCCCTTTAAAATACATCACCAAGTTCTTGATCAGCTACAGCACTTCAAATGAAATTTAATTATCTAACTTTCAACTTGTGTTAATAAACATAGGCCTTATTTCTTCAAAATTTAGTCACGGCATGTTTCTCTATCTATTATTTTTGGACTGGATGATGTGGAATTGCAAAACCTCCCTTCAGTTCTTAGTTACTTTTGGGCAAGTATATGCTCAAGGATTATTAGCATTAGGTACAATCTCAAAGCCAATATAGGAACATATACTTATTTGTAAATAGCCTCTCTTCTATCCTATTTTATGATTAAAGTTTAACTCTTTGTATACTGAAAGATTACTGCAGCTTTCAAAACACATTTTCCCCAATTACTTTTATGCATCATATGGCACATTTTCAATCAACTATAAGCTAGGTTACCAGGAATATATGCTGAATATGTAATGTCTTTTATTTAAGCATATAATTAATAAGGTATTTAACCACATTGTCATAAACCAGAGAAGCAACAATCTCTTCCCAATAAGATTATGATATAACGAGGAAAATAATGCTGAACAAAACATTTGTTTAAAATGAAAATGCATCCATTAAAAACAAAGCAAAGGCAATTGTGCAAAAGCAATTTTTAGTCCAAAATTTAACTGACAAGTTATGAAAGGAAACATCTAATTAAAAATAAAATCCATCTCTGAATGTCCGTGGAGAGTGTTGCCAGACAAAAAATAGAGTATACCAAGAATGTTTTATAACATTTGCATGCAAGTAGTTCAAAATGTCTTACTTTGAGAAAACATTTTGAATTTCAGCTACTATTTTATCAGATGCAATATCACACAATCAATGATCTGGTGACTAATTAGTTAATCTGTTTTTCATTATGTCAGTTGAAGAAAAGATTGCAGCATACTCTACTTTCTAACATTAGGAGAAGTGTATAATTTCTTTAAGTGAGATGCCACTATAGGGTCTAACATCTAGAATTTCTATTATTCTATATCTTACCTATATTAGGGAGAATATTATACATCCTCAATTTACTTAGCAAGTACAAATGTAAATAAAAAGTAGAAAGTAAGCATTCTTTTGGGAATGACAGGAAGAAGACAGATCTTTTTACAGCTTGTTTACAAACAGATAAATGGTGAATTTAATCATATTGAAACAAACTGACAGTTCATTACTAAGTGGCATTATGACAAATATTATACACAATCTGGCTATACTCCTCAAAGCAATTAAGTCTTTCAAGGCATCTTTGTCTTGTAATATGTATCAACACACACTTAACAAAAGCTCAATACAGAAAATATATTACAATGTTACAAACATCTTTTTTCCTGAATCCAACCTCAAGTCATTATCTTTTTTTAAAAAAAAATCAAAATACTGCACGTGCTGAAAATCTGACACATAGCCAGAAAATGCTGGCAACATTCAGCAGGTCAGACAGCATCTGTGGAAATAGAAGTATCAGAACTGGTCAGTCCATCTGTGACACATTCCACTAGCACATCCTTGTGTTCTGCATTTTGAGTTCCCTTGTCTGTGCTTTCACTCTCTAACTCCCCTCATTTCACAGATTTCATGTTCCTTTGGTCAGGTTCTCTCTCTCTCTCATTGCCCTCATTAACTCATTGACCAGATAAACTGGTTTACACATATGCTAATGGTAACCCTCACCAAACCTTTATAGGACCCTGCCCGATCTATATCTCTGTGCAACTTAAAATCAACTTGCTTTTTGTTTTTCCTCCTTTGATGAAGGCTCTTTGACATCAAAATTTTAACACCATTACTCCTTCCACCAACGCTGACTGATATGTTGAGTATTTCCAGCAATTTGTTTTCATTTTCCATCATTCTTGAAAGTTAAATTTAGGACCATGCTTTAGAACAAACTGCATGAAATTAATTCCCAACACTCCCACTGCTGTCCAAACTATGAGTTTGTGAGCCTTCACATCCTGCTTCCAAAAGATAAACAACAAAAGATGCCAACTATGGCATCAATGGCAGAATAGTCACTTTCTACCTATATTGCTTGTGTTCAAAACCAGAAAGAGTCTATTTCCAAGCAATAGAGGCCACAGGACCTAACATCATGCCCACGCCTGAAAACACATACTACCAGGATCAAGAACAGCTTCTATTCCCCTGTTGTCGGACTCTTCAATGGACCTCTTGTACAATAAGATGAAGTCTTGACCTCACATCTACCTTGTTACGATTTTTCACTTCATCGTAAACCTGTACTGTGATTTTTTGGTAACTTTTACACTTTATTCTGCATTGTTATTGTTTTACCTTATTCCAGCTCAATGCACTGTGTAATGATTTGATCTGTATAAATAGTATGGAAGGCAAACTTTTCAATGTATCCTCGTACATGTAACAATAATAAAATAATACCGACACCAGTAATAACTTCTTGAAGTTTCTTGGGTCTCTGGCTTTGTATCATTCCACATTCAAGACATGTCAATTGGCATTCAACACACTATATCTCCAAAACTGGCAGAGTTAAAAGTAACATAAATCTTAAAGTAATATTTAAATATCACCTACAATTCACAAAAAATAGGTGTAATAATTAGACCAGTGATTGAAAAGATAGTCTGGCCTAAAATGAGTCTTTCCTCAAAAATAATTTTTTAAAAATAGTTAAAAAGCTCTAATGATGATTTCTATTTTGAGAAGAGCTGGATTAAAATACTTAACATAGTTTGGAACACTTCAATATTCTCAATGTTTGTAAATCAGGATGACAATGTCAATACTGTGCGTCATATAAAAATAAAACTTTTACAACAAGAAAATATAACTTCAAGTAAAAATGTTCAAGTTCAATCTTTCTCTGAAAACAAGCCATAACTCTGGCTTGAATAATAACATATTATTCAATAAAATAATAACTTGAAGCTCAGGTAAATGATCTCCTGAGAGGTGGTGTGTAACTCCAAACCTCAGAAGTAGAGAGCAGAGAGTCCTTATGTATTGTTATTGTTAGTTGTGCTGAGAAATTCTTAAAAGCATAAAGAGTACCTGTCAGCAATATAATCACCTAAGCTTTTTAGGCATTTTCTTTTATAAATTCTCCCATTTTCTGAACTATTTCTTAGACTCAAAACAGCTATCTCTGTAGATTTTTAAGATGCAATTCAGTGCATTCCCACTGTTTATTTTAGATTGGATTTGAATAGTCCTGTGAGCACAAAATGTTTATGAAATAGATAAAACAAAGAACTGACGATCCAAGAAATCAATCTGTTTTTAGGATTGACTGTAAGCATGCGTGCATGTGCTTGTTTATGTGTGAAAGAAAAGGTGGAGGTGCAGGGAAAGAGGACTATAACAAATAATACAATTACTGATATTTAAAAAATATACAAAGCACTTTTTGTTTTGATATAGATTTCATTTTAAATCTCTGCCAGGATTAATTGTCCATTTTATTTCTTTTTGAATGAGGATGCTGGCACTAGAATTTCAGTAACAGTGTTATAGTGGGCATGTGAAAGTTTAATAAAAGGTCCCCTTGAGCTGTGAAAAGCAATCAGCTATATAGTTATTGATCCTGTCCTTTCTGTTTCAGGTTGTGATCGGAGGGAAATATTGACATTAAAATTAAGAGTAACTGTCATTATGTCACTGTCATCTTAATTATAACACAATTCTGCTTTGGAATTAGTAAATAATTTCTATTAACATGCTCTTTTATGTGTCATGTAACTATTACTCAACTGTTGCCACAATAATTTGTTGCATAAATCAGTTGGCTTATTTTGAACAAAGTTCCTAGCATTTTAATTTCCTTTAGATTGACAAATATTATACGAATACAGTAGAAGGTTAAATGCTAATCTCAAAATTGAGATCACTTAAAAATCCTTTCTCCCCACACCTTAAAAGTAAAGTCATGGCCTCACAGCTTTCAGCCTTTTGCAGTTGTGTCATTTCATTTGTTCTTTCTTTTTCATTACGACAATAGTAACAGCTTTAATACTGATTGGTACTTTACTCGAAGTCTCTTTGCTCCAGGATTAATACCTGAAATTTTGAGTGTAATCTAGCAAACACATTTATTTTATAATCAATATAAATATTCAAAATTATAATAAGCTTATATAATAGAAAGATACACATTTTATATATTTTTATGATTTAAATTTTATTGAGTTCTTTTACAAGTTTTTGCCCGAACCCCTGAGTCAGTGTTGAAATTATGTAAATCATAGCTTACAAAACATAAAATCATCCATAAAACAAACATGGCAGAAATAAATATTAATATAATAACCATGTGTGTCTATTTAAAACTCTAATAACATAAAAGACTGCCATTCAGCAATATGGTTCACCACACATTCACCACTATTCACCCCAGGAAACCTAAATATTTGCCCCATTTTGTGTATAGACGTCCAATTCAGTTTAAGATTCTACACCATTTTTATTGGACTCCAGCAAGGTTACCTAGATTAGTGTTGAAAAATACCCCTGAATGTTGGCACTGAGAGGCGGATAAAGGGGACCTAGTACATGCACTCTGGTCCTGTCCCAGAATTCAAGAATTTTGGATTATGATACATAAGTATATTGGTGAAGTTTCGGGTATTCAGCTCCCTTTCTGCCCCAGACTTTTTGTCTTGGGAGACACACTTGGGTTACTTGGGGATAAACACTCTCAAAATTGGATCCAGACAAGTATAATGGTAGGAAGACAAATTGTACTTAGAGGTTGGAGGAAGTTGGGGGGAACCATCATTTCAGGAGTGGGCCACACATTTTATATTTAACAGTAAAGAAAAAAGTCATTTTATATTAATGTAATTACTGCAAATCTGTATTTTATAATATAAGCTATTTTCTGCGAGGAACTATGTCCTTCCAAGCAGTACATTTTACATAACTTAAGCACTGCAAGAGATTTTATAGTGAAACACACTGTAATTCACATTACTCTCACAAAAAGTACAAGTTGAACATTATGCACATTTCATATTTATAACTATGCCTAACTATAGACCATACCTGCACATAGATATAAATATAATCAAATTGCAACATTAAGCAGACTTATCTGTTAAAATATCAGTACAAAGACATAAACTTAAAAGCATTTTATCCATTGATTATTTACTATATAATATACACAGCTTATGGCAACTATAACATTTCACCACAATATAAAATGATGTGTGAAAACAGTAATGGGTTCAATGTGCTTCCTAACAGAACTCAACAGTCTGGACATTCTCCCGCAGCACATGTCAACATTGCTGCTCCATTTTGTGGTGGTGTTGTGAGGGCACTTCCCATTATACTAGGAACAAAACCAATGGCCCAGAGGTCATAGTGTTATACTGGGAGTGCAGTTTTTCCATTGTCAGGAGCAGCACTGTTTGCTTTGTCTAGGTAAAGAGTTGCTGATACATTAACCAAGGAGGATTAAGTATTATCCATCTCAGGTTGCTACTCCCCATGCATCACAGTACAGATGACTGCAGTCTGCCAAACGTCCTCTGCACGTTTTAAATGCATGCTTGGTGTGAACTGGAAACAAATGCATTCTTCTTCAAACAAAGTCAAAAGATAGCAATTAATTCGCCTTAATAAAACAAAACCAAAAAAAACACCAAAAATGGTGTGTTTAAACCAGGTAAACTTGTTTCATTTGAATTGGAATGTCAGATTTTCTCCAAATACCAAATTCTCCAAACACCAAATGTACTAGATGCTTCCTATTTGATGCTTACTCATTTATGATATCAAGCTTTTATGGACAGCTGAAACAATCTGAATAAAATTTGGCTGCCAACATCCTCTGAGAAGTATCTTTGAGGATGTCAAGGTTCTTGCTACAACAAACAAAGACGGGAATGCTGTTTCACTAACCGCATCCTTCTTCCATCTTCATGATTAAGTTAACGGAGTGGGCAGATAACTTGATGAAATGTTTCTAGTCATGTGAAAGGAAACAGTATTGTGAAGTGTTTGGTTCAATCAGGGGAAGGAAAATGTCCAGTGAATTCACCAGGTGTGACATACAAGGGATGAACACAATTACTTCATTGTGTATCAATTATTAATGCCATGAAATATGTCTACTCTAATGCAGACATTGTTAAAGTGAAGTCTAGTGGCAGCCTGTTAGTATGCACTATACATTTCTTACGTTTTTTTTTAAGCTTGTAAGGATAGTTTTAGAGGCAGACAGGGGGTCAGAGATCAGATTAGAGTTTAAAGACAGGGGCAGGGTCATGGAGGAGTTAGGGGCCAGGCCTCCATTCTGCATTCAGAGTCCAGCAATGTGAATGGGTAATGAAGAACACTCACAGCCTACATCTCTGCTTTGTGTTCAAAGGCCAACGACATGGACAAGGAATGAGAGACATCCGGAGTCTACACCTCCACCCCGTGCTCAAAGGCTAGCTGGGATTAGATTATGTGTGAGTGGGATGCACAAGGAGGCATAAGGGCTGGACAGTTGACTCACCTGGAATTCAACTGGAGTTCAGTGTCCCATCATCGGCTAGCCGAGGGTTCAATACCAAAGATCGGAGCCTGAAGGTCAAGCAGAAGTCCAGAAACTGAATCCTGGTGACTGAGGCCTGGAGGCCTGTCTGCGTGTGAAGGTGGGTGGGAGGGAGAAAACGGGCTTGCTTTTGCTGTTGTATTGCCGTTTGTTGCGTTCTGTGTTTTGTTCTGCCAAGCGTTATGGGCATGCTATGTTGGCACCATGATGTGTTGCGATATCTGTGCACTGCCCCCAGCACGTCCCTGGCTGTGTTGGTTGTTAACGCAAACGACATCTTTCATTGTGTGTTTGATGTACATGTGATAAATAAATCTGACTCTGAATTTGAATCTAATCACATCCTTTCCCAGCACCATGTCTATCATTGCAAACCACAGCTCAACAAAATTTCTAAATAAGACATGCTATCAAAATCCATTCTATATAAAATACTTCAGTGATAACCTGCCATTTTCTCTTTTGCTTTATTTGATGCCGCTTATGCCAATTACTCTGTGTGTAATTTTGCTTTTGTGCTTAAGAGTACATTTCAAAAGTGATGGAAGTTACCCATTCAGTCAAGACGGTGTCAAGTTGCAAAGTTCAAAGTACGTATGCATTGGACGAAGACCAGCAAGGATGAGGTTGGCTGCTTCCAGGTTGACGAGCCCCAGGATCGGAAATCCATGCAGGCAGGAGGCACAAGGACCGGTGATTCCCTGGGTCAGTGAATCTAGAGTTTGAGGCCTGGAGTTTGGGCCCCAACATCGGCGGGTCCTGGGGTCGATACCGTAGACTGAAACCCAAAGGCTGAAAACCGAAGTTGAACGTGGAGCTGGCAGTTAAGGACTGACAGATTGGAGGGCTGTCTGTGTATGGTGGGTGGCTGGGAGGAAGGAAAAGGGCTTGTTTTGCTGCAGTTCTGTTGTTATTTTTTGTGTATGTTGTTCTGCTGAACTTTGTGGGCATGCTATATTGGTGTCAGAATGTGTGGCCACACTTGTTGGCTGCGCCCAGCACATCCTAGGTTGTGCTGTTTGTTAACGCAAATGATGCATTTCACTGTATAGTATGTTTCAATGTACATGTGATAAATAAATGAATCTGAATTAGAGGTTGAGAACAGGGGCACAATTCACAAAACTGAAATTTCCCTCCACCTTATAGCAAAAGGCTTTACAAATGAAAGAACAGCTAAGTAGGAGCACCTGGTAGAATGGGTTATCTTATGGCGATTACTAAATGATACTCTCCGTCCCAACTTACCAGGATTTACAAAACCTTTGTAATTCTTTTAATCTTTACTCTATTAAGTCAGAAACTTATAAAATACATTGACAATACAAATCGACAATAGCTCTAGCTGGATTATCACAGATAATAAACGCCACCTACATTTCTGCTGTTCATTTTAACAAATATTGCCATGTAGAAATTGGCTCCCACATTCATTAGCACAACAAAATTACTGCATTTCAAACGACTTTACTTAATCAGCTATGATATGTTAGAAGGAGAAATGATAAAGTGCTGTAATTCAAGTCTTGTCCTTCTCCAACAGAGAAACAACTCCTGAGTAAAATCCCATGAATTTGTGTTGCAATGACTTGTTATAGATAATGAAAATTTTTATGAAAGAAATCTATACCGATTACTGCTCTTAGAGTTTGATTCATATGTAAAATTACAAAGCTTCTATTAGAAGTGAAAGAAGAAATATATTGTACCTCATGTATTTCTTGCACTTGTTCTCTCACTTTCTCTCCTCCAGGTCATTTCCTTTCACCCCACTATCCATTGAACAGATTATTTCTACTACCTTCAATTAGATTCCACCTTCAGGTAACATCTTCCCTGCACACCTTTCTCCGCTTTCAGAATTATGAACAGATTGTTCCCTTCCTGTGTATTGCAACAGGTCTTCACAAACAGGTCTCTTCTCTGTTGTAGTTGGGATGATTGTTTTGCAGAGAATTTGTGTCTGGGCCACATGAGCAACCCTGAACTTCCTGTGTCCTGTCACTTTGATTCTCACCCCACTCTGATCTATTTGTCAGTGGTCTCCTGCACACAACAAAAGCTTGTGGAAAAAAAATATCATCTTCTGTTTGGGCAAACTGCTGCCATCGGACTTGGTATTAAACTTAATAGCTTCAGGTAACTCACTTCTTCTCTTTGGATGAGAACTGATCAGCTTTGCCATTGGCCATTCACCTGTAACATTGGCTTAGTTTAAGTTCTCTCTGTTAAAAAAGGCCTGACTTGCTTTACATTCCCAACAGTTCTGCAGTTTTCACAATCTGTTTGAGCTTCTTGTGCTCTCAGCACACAGATTTTAAATTTCTCTGTGCACATTCCCATTTTCCTATCAATCCTTCTCCTACCCTTCCTGCAACTTGAAGCTAACTTGTTTTCTGGTTTTCCCTGCTCTGACAAAAGATCTTTGACCTGAAACAATAATCCCATTTCCCGCTCAATGCTGCCCAATCTCTGAATATTTCCATCATTGTCAGTTTTATAAGTTTTCTAGCATTCACAGTTTTTATGTTTACAAAAAAGATTGGTGAAGTACTTCAGAGGTAAAAGCAAAACACATTTCTCCTGAAATTTTTGGTTTTAATCAGGTGTAAAATAAATTGTTGTTAAAGGGCCAGCACAGCAGTGTAGTGGTTAGCACAATGTTTTACAGTGCCAGTGACACGGGTTCAATTCCCGCTGAGTCTGTAAGGAGTCTGTACGTTCTCCCCGTGACCACATAGGTTTCCTCCAGGTGCTCCAGTTTCCTCCCACAGTCCAAAGGTATACCTGGTTGGTAGATTAATTGGTCATTGTAAATTGTTGCATGATTAGGTTAGGGATCAATCGAAGGATTGCTGGGTGGTGCGACTTGAAGGGCCTATATCGCACTACAGGTCAATAAAAATAAATAATTAAGATCAAATTCCAAATCTGCATGAGCCAGCATAAAAAAAAATTAAAAGAGTTTTTCACCATAGCATCAGAACGCTACAACAGACAGGTAGATCTTTTGGCCCTTCAGGCCTCTTAATTTTTTCCATACAAGTCTCAATCTCAATCTTAAAATTAATTTCTGTTGTATTATATTTTTCTAAGAATTCCATCATGCTGTTGATAGAATTTGTGTAGTAACTTCCTCTTGCATTTGGATTCTAATATTATACCCAATGAATTAAGACTACATCCTTCCTTGTGGCATGGATTGTCTTTTGGTTGAAATAACTGCAGTATCATGATGACATCCAGATATATTAGCTTGACAGGGATTCACAAAGAAATATTGGGCGGACCTTCCAAAGCCTTTCTGACAGTTACACCCACAACTGGCAATATTCACCAGTCTTTCTGCTTGATAGGTCATCACTATAGTTAATGCATACTGTATACCCGAGCTGAAAGGCCGACATGATTTAGTGGTGTTTAGATTTCAATGCTGAGTTTTCTAGTACAAACTTCTTCTGCATTGTTCCAAGCCTCATGGCCTTAATCTCAACAATCCCAAACTGATTCATGCTCCAGGGATGAGAACTGTAAATGGACAACTGTCTTGGTCCTGTACCCTATATGAATATTAATCTCTACTTACAAAGTCAAATGGATCCTAAACATCCATTTTCTCAGATTGCTTGCCGCGTTCACCATTTTTACATAGATGGGTGTTTTCACAAGGACACTGCTGAAATGGCAATGATAAAAGGATGTTGAAATGTGAATGTCATTTGAAACAAGTATCAAATCCAAAGGCTGCAATAAAATCAACAGCAGCAATCTTCACAATCACAGCAGGCAGAAAAAATCATCTCCAAATCATATCATGCAGAATGAGCAATGTCACTGATCTGGCAAATTATCCGAGTCTGGATGGCAACTTTTTTTTAAAATTTCTTATGACTACAATTTGTGAGCGAGATTCTTTGGGAAACTGACATCAGATGGTCAAATCCTTGTTAATATTATTTCATGGCTCTTAGTGGGAGACGTAGATGCTACTGCATCAACTTATAATGAGCCTATTTTACCAAGCACATTTTACTATCTCAAAGCACATCTCTCTGTGCATGGTTCCATTCACGTTTCATGTACCCCAAGACAGAATGCAACAATTCTGAACATAGACACTTCGTACTGTTGTAAACTCTCCATCCTCTACCCTTTCAAATTCCTTATTAATGCAATGACAAGAATACTAAACTCTCAATCACAAAACAATTCAATAATCTCAGTTTAATGGAACAATTAGGGTAGAATAGTGGAATTTACAAAGGAAAATCTACTCTTCGAAGATCAATTAAATGTTTGAAACTTTATTTAACACAAGATTATTGGACAGGAGATGTATAGCGCCTGGACATGGATGAGGGTCAAAGGACATCCTCAGAATCACTCAATGGCTCAAATTATCAAGGACTTTCCATCCACATGGCTCACTATAGGAAAATTCCAGTTTTTGTTGAAAATACTTAAATTCATCAGGTTGTTCATTGAAATATTTAAAAAACAGTATCATGCCATTCCACATAGATTCTACTTTAATTATGGTTCATGCTGCTGGCCATTTGATAGCCTATGCACCTGGGATTGGGAGCCTTGCCAGTTCCCAAGGTCTTTTGGGGCTGGACTCCCATTGGAGGATTGAGCTTGGAACCACTCTAAAAGATGCATCATGGTGCTGGGCAGATGACTGGCAAGCTCGGGTGACCCACTGCTCATCAAAAGATGTCCCTCACCACTGCATATCATTGTAATATGATATACTATTTATGTGTTCAAGTAAAATATTTATAAATCTATTTAACACTAAAATTTTATGCTATCTTAACTATAGTTGCACATAAAGGGTATATTTTATGTCTGAAATCCAATCATGAATCAAATACAGTTAATTAATTTGTAGACATGGGCATAACTACAAGGCATTGTTTTTTAAAACAATTGTTATATAAATGCACAGAATTATGGACATTTCAATGTTATGGAGTGCAATCAAATACAGTGCTTAACAATATTGAACATCTGAGTAAGTCACTGGCTTGACAACATGGAGTTAAGCGATACAGTCATACCACAATAATCATCGCTATATCATAAGTGAAAATTATAGTTATTAAACTTTTGTTTAGTATTGACATTTTAATTTAATTGCTCTCAATAAAGTTAGGTAAAGTTGATTATCTCCAGTTCCTTTGACTATCATAACAATATCTAACTGAATTAAATTGCTACAATAATGTAAAGCATATACTTCAACAAATCCTGAAAGATTTAACAGGGTGCTATTTCAGTTGTCAAATCAACAACATGTAACACTGGAATTTATTCAATGAGTGGAAATGAACACGTATTTGGTATTATCACCCAACACCAACATAACTAATGCATTACTAAACATTAAAAGAGTGATGTTAACCACATTAACACCCAACCTAAATGCCTGGGTCAAAGCGATTCTCTCAGTCTACACAACCTACATCAAAATCACTCTATGTCTGGGCTTTTTTTTCCTGGTGATTTGACAGGCACTGTAAATTAGGAAATGTTTCATATCAAGTAACTTCTTACTTAAATTTAGCATGGGTAAAACTGGACATATTTCTCAGCAAATTTAACATGAATTCACTAGCAGGACACATTGCACAAACCTAATATTTATAGCAATTAACAGGTTAAAATACATCATTACTGCATGAAACAAAAATGCTCTATGAACGCCTATAATGGCCTCATCACAAGTATTTTCTTATAAGCTGGTCAACCCACTGGAATAGCACAGTATGAAGTAATTCATTTTCTAGGCATTTCTGACATCTCACTCAAATACCTAGAATGGGGAGGAATGGCAAGCTCATCGTCCCGGAAGGTACGTCTGTAAGAATGGGCATTACCATCCTACAGAGAACAAGCCATATTTTGTGTATGGAAATCTCAAAAATACAACTGCTCTGAAAAGATTTGAGTACCTATTACTGTTTATTGAATCTGATTCAATTCCAGAGACCCAAACTTGGTAAATTTGCACTGTAAGACGTCAGTGAATTTTTTAAAAATACACCTTTGAATGTTAACAATTCTTGGTATCATATCAGTTTACTACAACATACATCATTAGTCTCAAATATTTCTGGACCTCACAAGGATCTGGATAATTAAGAGCTTCAAGCACATTGTTGGTATATTTAGATAAGTCTGACACTTCTTCAATTGTTTGTAAAATAGATTTGTTATGTTGCACCAAAAAGTTGATCACAAATATTTCAACAGTTGGCTATTTACTAATATTTGTGTATGAACGAAAACAGAAATTGCCTTTTAAACTCACGAGACAGCATAGGCCATCAACTATTTTGCTGTTGACGTTCCTGTAGCAGGCAATTTCTTTTTTACGAGGTCGAGTTGCTAGCTCGACGCTCAACCCAGCACGAATGAAGAGCGTGCCTGGGATATTTGTGTATGAGTTCTATAAAAATATGTTTGTGGATAAGATGGTTTCCAAATCTATGAAATCAGCTTTCTATTCTTCTGAGTATACCCTCTTTGGGCATAATGTACTTTTAGTTTCTTCTGATAATGGATTTAAGTATGCAACAATTTCATGTCACTAGTTAACCCTCAAGCTACTTATTTGATTTCAAACTGAATATAAACCATTACTGCAGAAGTTATAACCTTGTTACAGAAATTTCAGAGAGATGCAAGGTTTTCATCTATTGTATTTCTTTGATGTAAGTAAAGACAGTTGTGTTAGATTACAGCTGTTTGTTCAAAAGCCTTATTTTAAAAATTAACTGTTTCAAAGTGAATTTAATAAAATATGCCCAAATGAACAAGACCTTCACATATGAAATTAATGTGCACACAAATATTGCTACTGTTTAGCTAAGGAACTGAAATCTCCTGTGGTGTTGCAAAGGCTATCCAGCTTGATCCCCCTGAAGAGTTTGACACAGTTATCAGCTAAATATCAACACAAACCTCAATTCAAATAATGCAGAACACAGCAACACAGCAAAACAAAACAGTATGCATACGCAACAAAGCCAAGTGAAGAATTCAGATTGAACAATAAACAAAACTTCAAACCCTCTCAAATATACCACACTGCTTTGAAAGAATTTCACTACATCACTAACTTCCTCTTAAAGGTAATATCAAAAGAAAAGTTGACAACAAAAGTAAAATATTAACTAAATCTACTTTAGAAACACATTAATTAAATGCTTTTTTGATGGCTGTTTCTTAGAGCAATAGGTGTTTGGTATTTTTCTGAAACAATTTTGGAGGCAGTACTAATATTTTACAATGTTCATTTACCTAAAAATTGAAATGTGCTTACAAAGTGACCTTCTAAATACTTTTTGTAAGATCTTCATCTTTGAATAATTATCAAGCCAGGCTTTTAAATATATAAACATAATAGCTTTTGACATTTTAAGTAATGTTTCATCCAGAATTTCTTCTCAATATTTATAAACATAATGATATTCAGAATATATAATGCATTTTTTCAGAAGTCACCAAATTTTTCAATTTGAGAAAAATTGCCTTTTTTTAAATAAAGTTTGAATGTTTTAAATTTCCACTTAAATCAAACAAAGCTTCCCATTCTGCAACATTGTCTTTACAATGGTGTTTTTGTTTCTAGTTTGAAGAAGAATTCTTTGTATCAATAATGAATTTGAATTAACTCTTCAATGGAGCCTTTCATTCTGGAAACAATTCCAGAACCTGAACTGGCAACTGTTTCCTAGTTATTTTCAATAATCAAAAGGGAAAGGGAGGAATTATTCCCAAGAATAGAAACACACATATCTCCTCTTTCTCCACTGCATGCTTTATATAGGAAACCATTAAAACGTGCTCATTCTCATGCATGCTCAAAAATAACTATCTGATGTTACGCTGCACAGATAGGGCAGCAGTCACATACTGCAACACTGCAGTCACATAAAAGGAGCTTCAAACTTAACATTCACGTAATCAAAAACAATTAGATGAATAAATATGTTGGATAAAAATGATTAATACCTGCTTGATAGTTACACTAGAAAATGATTGCCAATAGTATTTTTAAATACTACATATTAACAAGTTTTGCAATTACCAATAAATGCAATACACTTTCATGAATCAGAATATCACCATGAAATACAAGTTAATTTATCTAATTAACCTGGGCAAAATAACACTGTGTTGAACTTTCAAAGATCTTTCTGGTCCTGTCAGATTCCACAAATTTTCCTTCAGTTGTATACTCTTGTGAACTTTAATCAGGAAATTTTAACATTGCTTGCCTTGGAAATTTTTAATTGGCTTGGGAACGCAAAAACCAATAAAAATAAATCTGATTTGAAATGATCCATTTCCCCTTTAAATTCTTTGTTAAGTTTATAATCTGGAATTGAATTGTATTGATTTAATTGACATATCAAAATACCTCAGATTTTGTAGGGTTCATCTGTGGCAGGTCAAAGCTGGATCATCTCAGGGAAACATACCGAAATAAGGGACAGTACTTGGATTGGGGGAGATTAATATCGAGATTTTTACATTGCAGAACTGGTTGCAGAAGCATAGCATGTTTCTCTCCTTCTGGCGCTATCCTCACTCGCATTTCTGTAGAGATTTACCACCATCTGATGTTGATTTGAAATGGACCACAAATGACTGCTAATTGAAGAGGACAATGGCACATCTATGCCTGTGCTGTAGGTGGCTCTTTGTAGATGTAGCGATACCTCTGAGTGCTCACTAAACTGTAGGAATAGCATCCAAGATTTGTTATTTTTATTCAAACATCCTATAATTTGCAGAACTGGTTTTTAAAATTATTGATCACAATGTATTGAGAAATTTTCATGATTCATTATTCTACTTCATATTTTTTCTGTTTCTTTAACCTTTGGTGAAGACGAGAAGGAACGCTGGATATTAATTAATTTCTTGTAGGTGAATGTATCAGAACAGACATATACTCTCTCCATTTTATTCCACTGCACAACAAAAAGTCAATAATTCACAACTGAGAGATGGCAGGTTGACAAAGCTTTGTAAAACAATAATGCATAAAATTGAGACTAAAATGGATTCTTGAGGATTTATAAGTTTAACATCTGAAAAAGGGAATAACTTTTAAAAAATCTATAATCATGCAGCAGAGAAAAATCTCACCTTCCATATGCCACAATTTCTAATTGCGTATCTGACAACTATTTTCGTCCAGACTTTGTGCTCCAAACTTCTGCTACACTTCTGTGTTTCAAGCACGTAGCGTGTCCAAACTGGGTCTCACTGCCTGACTGGACCTTTGCCTTGCTCTTTTAAAGAGGAAAGAAAAGCAAACTCCTTTTGCAATGCTAAACATGGCTATGCAGCACCCGGTTCTTTTGACGTTGTCTGGAGAGAAGAACATTAAAATTATTTTTTAATTGTGATGGGATTTCAATGTCTACCTAAATGCACTTAGGAGTACAATGTGCTTAGCACAGGAATGAAAGCTTCTTACAGTGTAGACTATACCAACATTAATCATTAGTGCAGTGTATCTGCTGCATGCCACTGTGGCTTGTGACATTTCACTTCATGCTAGACACAGCTGCCAGTATATTGCTGGCATGAAAACCAAAGCACTCAGAATTCTGCGATAGTTCAAGTATTCTCAGGAGGAAATAGTGCCTTTTCTCCCTCCCCCTTTCTCTTTTCTTGTGGAGGAGACAGCTGAGAACAGCAATTCACAGACCTTTCTTCAACTGTCATTCACCACGCCCTGTCTGGTCCCTCCTACTATCTCTGTCTCATTAAAAACAGTGCCAAACTGGCAGCATGCCACATGCTAAACGCACAATCTTTTTTCTCCAGAAAAGAAATACCAAAAACTGTTTATCACCATTCCTATCTTAATACATAAGGTTACTTTAAATTTTCAAAATAATTTTTATATTTCTGTTGACTGCAGCAGACACATGGTTTCAAAAAAAAACATGCAAGCCATAGGTTTGCTACCACTGTAGCCTCTTTCTTGCTTATTGAGTACGAAACTGGCAGCTGTCCAGACCCACTGTTGCAAAGCTAGAGTCAATCAAGGTCACAAATATCTACCTTTACTATCCACTGAACTAAACATGAAATAACTGTGCTCACAGATTGAGGCTGAATTAGTTCGGGGTTGGGGGGGTGGTGCTTGATCCCCAAACCTTCTAAAATAAACTGTAAACATTGTTGTGATATCTATAAAGTTATAAGCTGCCAAAACAGGCATGTGACGACAGTCTCCAACCAAATCGTGCTTTCCTTGCTCTCTGCCTTTCCCATTCTGTTCACATTTAGATATGCAGTGTCCTTTGTGTGCATAATTTCACACTTATCAGCAAAGAAAGATGCCATACTGCTTTCTGCCAGCTGATGTAGCCCCTCTGAAATGCCACAAGACTGCCTAGAGGCTCATTAATAATTGCAGATGGCTTTCCACTCCCAGACTTTAATTCTCAAGCACTGCATGATTACAAGCAGTTATGAAAGCTGTTCCTTTACCTTCTCTGTGCAACAGCAACTTAAGACATTTACTGATTAATTCAACAAATGCCACTTTAATTCAACAATCAATTCAACAACCTAGTAAAATAGAGGGATGGCTGAACTTGCTTTCTTTTTGTTAAGTGGGGTTTATTAGAATAATCTTTAATATTTAAGGAGATTAAATTTAAATTCTGAAATTGTTAGGTATATTTCCAATTGAAAATTTAGTTTTTTTCCCCCAAATGATTTGTAAATCCAAAGATTGATTGTTTTTCTGTTGCACTTTCACTTAAAAAGATCTGAGCTGCCACAACGCAAATAGCCAATGTTAGTTATTTTAGTGGACACATTCAATTCTAAAACGCAGACCCTTAGTATTGCAAAATTGCAACATTAGTTTGGGCAATATAGTGTCCCGAGTATTTTGAAAAGATCTGGCAACATTACACTCAAGGGCATCCCCTTTAGAATGAAATTATCAAGTTACTGAGTGCAGGACTGCATACTAATCCAAAAGTATAGTTCCTTTCTTTGCCCAAAGCTAACAGCAAGAGGTCAATGCTATGAGAGACAGGTTAATAAGATTACCTGCAAGAAAGGGCATGTTGGATTTTCCATCTCACGCCTTCCACAAAAATCTTCACAAACCTTTTAATCTTCCCTTGTTGTGAGGACTTAATGAGTTCCTCAGTGTTAGAAGAACCACAAGATCATTCCACATTGACTCAGCTTGATTTTCCTTCCCTCTGACCTCTACCCAGTGCTCATCAGTAAAGCCATAACTGAGATTAGAAAGTCAGCTGAAGAGGAAGAGTGAGTGTAGCAAACAATAGAAGTGTTACGACTTTGCCACTTTGATGGCTGTAAAATGCCTCCTTTTAAGAACAGAAAAATAAAGCAAGCCAAGCACAACTAAAAAACAACACTAAATGATCTACAAAGCCAAGAATCAGCAGGTTGAGATTTACAGAATTATCGGCAAGATTCCACTGATCAAGGAGGACTCTCTTGTTTAAAATAGCCAACACAGTTCCTTTGTATTCTATCTTTTAAGTAAATACAACGTTATAGTACCAGATTGAATCATAAACAAAATGTAGAAACAATGCTGATAAATAAGTAAACGTAAACAAAATATTACAAAACTAAACTGCAGATAAATATTGTCAAGTGATATTGAAAAAAAACTACTGTAAGCAAAAATTCCATTTAAGAACTATGTTCCCTGTTGTCCTTGGATACAGCACTTACTGAGATAGTAAAACCCTATTTCAAGCCAATCTCTTGTAATATTGCTACTGTATAGCTCGGCTGTGTGAAAAATCATTCTGGCATGATGTTACATCCTCCATCTTAGCCACAGCTGGCACTCAGCTACATGAATAAAGCAACTGCGGTCATATATTCATTGCTGTGAGAAAACCTGAATGTTTAGGCTCCTAACAACCACATAAAAAGTTCATTGGCACTTTTTTTAGTCAGCCTCCTCTGACCTATAAACCTTTGTGACTGGAACAAATGCAAATAAAGCTGACTTGCTTAGACAAAACACTGAAGGGCATTCAAATCAGCTACTCCTGGCTTGCTAATACTAATTCACTGCATCACATGGCACAAAGCTTTTCAAAAGAAACAGTCGGTATTTTAGGCCCATAAAATCAAAAAAAGGATAATGAAGTTAATATCAAAGCAAAACTGTTTAGTTACCTGAAATATATGCTAGGGTACTATCAGCACTTTCTGTGAATATTTCAATTTAGCAACAGAAATTTGCATTTATATATTTAATTATACACATATAAAACTCAAAACAATAGGAGAAAAACTTGAAGACTGCAGAGATCAAGAAGATCTAGATTGCATGTATGAACAAGGAAGGGTAAAAGCCAAAAAGAACCTCACATTCCATATAGAGTCCATATTATCCTCTGTTTCAGAACACCAATCACCTTGGAAAATCCAAATTGTGTGCTATGTTCACTTTTCTTCACATTAACTTGCAGGACCAATCCAATTTCATCAATTGAATAAAAATCATTAAGCTCCTTTATTTCTATGTTAGGTCTTTCCATTAGATCTGTTCATACCAGCCTAGTTATAAAGGGTTGATATTTATAATTGATTGGGCAAATATTTCACCCTATCTCAAACCTAAATGTCTGAAATATCTTATCCTGTCAACTAGCTTTGTACTTGCTAGTCACTGGAATAACATCACAGTATCTACCTTGTTAATTCCTTTCAGAAACTTATGGTTTTGAATGAGATTACCTCATTCTTCTTAAGTCGAGCAAATATATGTCTATCCCACTCAATCTTTCCTGATAGCACACTCTCTCATTCCAATAATCAACCTCCTAGATAAATATACCATTCCTTTGGTTTGCAGCGCTAAACTTCAGCAGCATTCAATGGGTGGTCTCACCAAGGCAATGTAGAATCATACAAGACTTGTTACTCAGGTGCTTTAGCCCCTTGCAAAAAAAAAAGCAGCCATTTGTTTTCTCAGTTGATCACTGTTCCAGCAAGTTAGCTTTCTGTGCATTATGAATCAACATATCATGATCTTATTTCACACCAACATCTCGTATTTCATCTGAACAAATTAGAAAAAAAATTTTTAAAATTTTATTCATCAATATAAATATCTTTCTATTTGCATTCTGCTAACTGCCATCTTCTTGACCAATTACTTAGTGTACCTAACCCTTTGCAAAAGTCCACATCCTCAATGGTATTTATTTTACAAACAAGTCTTGCACTAAACTTGGACTGGTTACACACCATATTTTCATGAATCCTTGTGGCACCCTCATTTGTAAAAGCCTGCCACCCAAAAAGGACCAGCTTATTCCAATCTGTTCAGTGTCCTTTAAGCAATTCTCTGTCAATGTTAACGTATTAAACTCAGCTCACCAAAACCTTTTGCATTAATGCCAGCATGCCTGTTTGTTAGTTCATTTATTTCTAAAATGTGGGGTAAACTAATTTATTATCCACTGTGAATAAAAAGCTTGATTTACACATTTTAATTGGGGAAAAAAGCAAGAGGAGATAAATCGGGATGCAATCAGGTTAAACCACAATTAGAATACCTTTGCATTAATTTCTTTCCTCCATCAGCATTTCAAACTGTGATTTCAGATGGCACCTTCTGAACTGGCTATTGATGCCAGGCTTGTCTACTGAGATAGCTGCTGAATGCACAAGATTTACTGTACGATTTCTTCACTCTTTGTCTAAAGAGTTCCAACCCTTGTAAGATGCTTACACATCTCTCAGTTGAAGAACAATGCCTTGAAGCTCCTATATGTAAAAGATTATGGATATAAAAAATGTAAAGGCTGAAGTATCATAATAGAACTATTTTAAGGGGATTTTTTTTCTCTGTAGAATTCCTGATTCTCATTGTCAGGTGTAGGGGACTAACGAATTATGCTGCTGTATCCAAAAATTAAAACTGCAGGAATACCAGTGAGGGAGAAAAACACAGTATACTAAGTCAATCATATCAGAATCAAAATCATTTAATTTTATGGATTTCAGTGTTTTGATTATTGGTGTTAAAAGGTTGTTGTTATTTCGAATAGTCCTTTGAGTTATTTGTTGATTTGATTGCTCCAAAATGCTGTCAGAATGTATGTTTTTCTTCAATCATAAGACATTTTCATAATGTGACAAACCGCTGTCACTGATACTGATTAAAGTTCATTTCGATTTCCCAACATTCACTGAAATACTGATATCCAATCCAGTATTCATTTTGAACAACACCGCATTTTCAAAGAAATGCACGACCAAACACGATAGGAAACTTCAAAGAAACAAGTTTTTAGAAAAATTTAAATCAATCTACTTCTTTCCTAATTCCCTCCAATCACTACTTCTTTATTCTTTATGACCAAAATGAGAACTGATCAAAAGGCCATCAATACAATCATCAGCAACTGTTTGGAACTTAATTAATTAAGAAGTTTAGAATCTAAAACTCTAACTATACAAACTGATACATTAAGAAACTACCTATTAATCAAGAAATCAACAAAGATTAAAATGATTATTGTCACATTAATTTTCATTAATGTTTTAGCATTTTTTCCATTGATAATGTTAATAAATATGGCAATCTAGTTTTTGCAGCTGATGGTGAATGACTGATTAGTTACTGTGTGGATTTTTGAGGAGAAATTAGTATGAAACAGCAAGCCACACACAATAATGAGAAACAACTGTCTCTCATTTGGAGAAAGACAAGAAGGAATATGATCATCAACCAGTTAAATTGAATAATCTTCACTAGAGGCATACAAGCCACTAGATTCTAGTGCACCAGAAAGCAGAGCATAGTTCGTCACAAAAACCAGCCACCCTCCACTGACTCTGTCTATATTTTACAGTTCCTCAGGGAAGCAGCCAACATAATCAACGACCACTTCCACTCTGGTCAGTCTCTCCTTTGCTCACTTCCATCAGCTTAAGAACATGAACCACCAAGCTCAAAGGCAGCTTCTGTCCTGCTGTTACATGGTTCTTGAACAGACCTTTAATTCAATAACAATGAACTCTTAATTCTGGATCTACGTTGTCAAGGTCCTTGCACCTTATTTGTCCATCTGCACTGCAGTTTCTCTGTAATGGTAACCACTATATTTTGTTTTTCTTTTGTAATACCTCCATTTACTTATGTATGGACTGATCTATCTGAAGGGCATGTAAATGAAAGTTTTTCACTCTACCAGAGCACATCTGAGAACAATAAATCAATTACCAAGGACACAGACAACATTAGCTGCCACTGAATGAAATGATCCAGAGACTAAGAAGCTGACTTTCACTTCCACAGCAGCTGACATCGAGACTGGTCAATAGTCAGAACTGTGTCTGCATAAAGCAACAGGAGGTATACTCCAGCGACCAGCTATAAGATACCACTTGCACTGCTATCATAATTCACCAAGTAAACTAATCTATTCAGCAATAAAAGGATCCTTGATTTTGGTGGATGATCACAAGAGGAGGAAAAATGCAATAAGTGCCCAACTGCCTTTGACTGTCCAGGAAGAGTTGTACATTCATAGGTGATGCAGTTGTCAATATCTCTCTGCAGATAAATTGGCCCTTCATGAGATGAACATAGGACTGTTGCTCTTCAGGTCAGGTTAGTTTTGCCCGTTCTTTCAGCTTTCTCCAGTAAAGACTCCTCATTTTAAAGCACTTGAGCTCTCATCTCCTGCCCACAGACATGCTGGATGCCCAATAGCATTACAGCTATGCGTAGCACTTTTTGTAAATAAAAGTCAATCTTTAACTCCAAAATACTAAAATACAACTCTTCAAGTCAAATTGTAACAAATAAGTTTTTTCCCTATATAATCCTCAACAAACATCTAAGGGATTGAGGATCCCTTTGAAGGAATGCAGATGTTGTTGGGAGGGTTTATTTTTCTTGCTCAAATAAACATCTCTCAGCTCCTTAACATCCTTTAAAAATGTCTCTTGGTTCATATTGATCACTTCTTTCATGCTACTAAAATCCACCAATCACACATCTGTGTTAAATTTCACATGTCATGCATTTGACTATTTCACCAGCAAACAATGCCTTTTAGAACACTGTTCCTATTCTCATCATAGCATACTGCATTTTTGTGATTGTCTTCATCAACAAACTTTGGAAAGATATTCTATACTACAGCCCAGGTCATTAAATGTGAATCAATACCCCTAAAGGTGGACTAGGAAAGAGCGCTGTGTGCTTTTCTCCAAACAACACAATAGTTCACTGCATCCACTTCATGTACAGTGGATGCACAGTTAATTGGGCAGATGTAACTAGAACATTTTGGCCCAATTAAGCAGCTGCCCCAAATAGCCAAAGTTTCATGGAAATAGTTAAAAAGGGATTAAAAAGACAAACTGAGTAACAAATTATGTATCTTAATGAAATACAGAACAAATTACCAACACTATTCACAACACTCAAAAACTTCTATAGATTACTTTTTTAATATATATTAGTTCTGCTTTTACGCGATTTTAAGCTATTCATTATACATATACAGAACTGTAAAGATTTACTGACGAAGGGTCTCGGCCTGAAATGTCGACTGCACCGCTTCCTACAGATGCTGCCTGGCCTGCTGCGTTCACCAGCAACTTTGATGTGTGTTACTTATATATTTACTTTTTTCTTCTATATTATGTATTGCATTGAACTGCTGCTGCTGAGTTAACAAATTTCACAACATGTGCCAGTGATAATAAACCAGATTCTGAATACGATTACAGTATTATAAATCTGTGAATTAGTTCCTAACAGTCAACAACGGAGGGATTCATCCAGTGTACACTGGCACTCCCTTGATTGACTGTAAATGAACAACATCAGTGCTGACACTTTGTGCAGATAATTGACTACCTACATAGGAATGTTTTCAAAAGTTGCATCCTCCAAATCTTCATTTCCATTGTAACATTCAAGATGATTGTCAATACCTTCAAGTTCTTCATAGTTCCTAACTTGCTGAAGTCATGAAACCGTTTCATTTTCCTAGCTGTATCTCTCATCTCCAATCCTGAATGCTTGAAACCGCAGTGAGCAGAAGAGTTCTGAATTGTCTTACTGCTTATTACTCGCCATCTATCAGACAAAAATCACTGCTTCTTGAACACAAGCACCTGCAACTGAAGCTACTTAAAAACTGTTCGCTCTAAGCACAGTGTAGTGTCCAACAGCCACACAAGTGCATGTGACTGACGCTAGTTAGAAACTGATTGGCAAGTCTCCTGTTACTGCTGCATCTCAACCTATATTCCTTCAATCACATGTCTACTACATGCAATTAATTTATCATTATCCTTCGCTTCAAAGGTCTTACTTCTTTTTCTATCTTTACTGGATTTCATCTTTCACTGACATAGACTTGATGTTGTACTGATCCTCTGCTTGCTTTTCATAGCTTCAGTAGGCTTAAGAGCTACTAAATGATAAAGGGTCTCAGCCCAAAACATCGGCCATTAATTCTTCTTGATAGATGCTTCCTGGTCTGTTGAGCTCCTCCAGTATTTTGAGTGTGTTATTCTGGAATTCCAGCTCCCACAGAATCCCCTGTGTGTATGACACAAATGACAAACTGCCAGGATACTTATGTAAATTTTTTGAAATGATTTTAAAACTGGGAAGCCTGACATCAGTTGCAGGAAAGTTACTGGATGGTATTCTAGGGAAATAGATATATGAATGTTTGGATGTACAGGGACTGATTAGGGATAGACAGCATAGCTTTGTGTGTAGTAGATCGTGTCTAACCAATCTTATAGAGTCATTGAGGAAGTTACCAGGAAAGTTGATGAATGCAAGGCAGTGGATATTGTCTACATGGGCTTTAGCAAAGCATTTGACTAGCTCCCGCATCGTAAGCTGGTCAAGAAGGTTCAGTCGCTTGGCATTCAAGATGAGGTAGTAAATTGGATTAGACATTGACTTTGCGGGAGAAGCCAGAGAGTGGTAGTAGCTGGTTGCCTCTCTGACTGGAGGCCTGTGACTAGTGGAGTGTCACAGGGATCGGTACAGGATCTGTTGCTATTTATCATCTACTGTACATCAGTGATAATGTGGTTGACTGAATCATCAAATTTACGGATGACACTAAGATTGGGGGTGTAGTGGTCAGCAAGTAAGACTATCATAGCTTGCAGCAAGATCTGGACCAGCTGGAAAAATGGGCTGAAAAATGGCAGATAGAATTTAATGCAGGCAAGTGTGAGGTCCACTTTGGGACGGCCAACTAGGGTGGGTCTTATACAGTAAACAGTAGGGCACTGAGGAGTGCGGTTGAACAAACAAAGGAATCTGGGAATACAGGTCCATTATTCATTGAAGGTGGTGTCATAGGTAGATAGGGTCATAAAGGAAGCTTTTGGCACATTGGCCTTCATAGATCAAAGTACTGAGTACAAGAGTTGAGATGTTATGTTCAAGTTGTAGGAGACATTGGTACCTATATGGAGTATTGTGTGCAGTTTCGGTCACCTACCTATAGGAAAGATGTAAATAAGGTTGAAAGAGTTACAAGGATGTTGCCGGGACTGGGGGACCCGAATTCCAAGGGAAGATTGAATAGGTTAGAACTTTATTCCCTTGATTGTGGGGAGATTAGATGGGACTATACAAAGTTATGAGGGGTATAGATAGGGTAAATGCAAACAGGCTTTTTCCACTGAAGTAGGGTGAGACTACAACTAGAAGTCATGGGATAGGGGTGAAAGGTGAAATGTTTAAGGGAACATGAGGGGAAACCTCTTCACTCAGAGGGTCATGAGCGTGTGGAACAAGCTGCCAGCAGAAGAGGTGGGTGTGATTTTGATTTAAATATTTAAGATAGGTACACAGATGGGAGGGGTATGTAGGGCTATGGTCTCGGTACAGGTCAACTGGACCAGGCCTGCATGAGCCTAGCCTAGCTGGCCCTTTTCTGTGCTCGAGTTTTCTATGAGTCTATGACTTACAAAATGTGCAAATTAAGATAACAGATAACTTCAGTATACACAATGAATACCTTAACACGGTATCAATCAAAAATGTGGTAAAAATTATGCCTTTTCCCAAATAAACTTAGAGCACTGAAAGCAGCCCCACAAGTAGACAGGGTAGTGAAGTAGTTTATCATACTGGCCTTCATTGGTTAGAGCACCGAGTTTAGAGTAGGAACATTATCATGCAGTTACATACTATAAGTCGTTAGTGAGACTTCACTTGGAGTATTGTGTATAGTTTTAGTCAGTCTGTTATAGGAGAGACATTGTCAAGCTGAGGAGGGTGCAGAATAAACTCAAAAGGACGTTGCCTGGCCTAAAGGGCCAGAGTTACAGGGAGAGGTTGGCTCACTGGATCGTTATTTCTTGGAGTGCAGGAGAATGAGAGATGACCTCAGAAAAGTTTATAAAATCATGAAGGTGGACCATCATCATCTTTTCCACAGGACTGGGGAATTCAAAACTAGAAGGCATAGATACAAGATAAGTAAGAGGGGAGAGATTTAAAAGAGACCTGTGTGATAACGTGTTTTTTTTTTACACAGAGCATAGTGAATATATGGAATGAGCTGCCAGGGGAAGGGGTTAAAGCAGATACAATTGCAATCTTTAGGAACCATTTGGACAGGTACATGGAGTGGGAGGATTTGGAGAACTATGGGCTGAAAGTGAGCAGCTAGGACCAGCATGGAGTATACTGCTGTGGAGAGTCAGGCTGAAGGACGTGTTGCTGTGCTGTGTGACTCTGTGACTTGATGAGATACGGCGGACGCTTGACGAGCTGGTTTCATATCCTTCTGCCTAACTGCACCTGCAAATGCATCCTTTTAGTTGTATCGCTGAAAGCATGTCAGAGGCGAAAAAGTAAGAATATACCAAACGATATTTCAGCAAATGGGGCTTGAGTTATTGTACTGTACCATTCCTAAATGTTGTAGTGGAAGGACTTGATAATGATCAATAGTCTAAGGAGAGAATGCCAATTTTTCTAAAGAATAGTGAAGATTCCTTCTCTATTCTTTGGTCAGATACATTTGTTTCATGTATGTAAGTGACATGCAGTACTTTTTCCATTCTTTATACTTGCCCTGGATCTGGCTAATGGAGAATGCTATGTCCCTTATTGTTCAAAAATCAGACTGACCTCTTGGGCCTGTATCCACACTTTATTTAACAGCACTCCAGTGGAGAGTTTTCCTGGAATGCTCAGCTGTCAGAGTTCTCAGCATTCGCAATCAGTGCATTCTTTACTTTTGTAAAATATAATGTCTTGAGTCACTTAGACTGAACTCCTGCATAGAGACAATGGAGAAGTACCACTTTCCCACATTTGATTATTCTGGCTAGAATACCATCTCTAGCTTGTTATCTCCAGGGGAACTCAGACCTTCTTAAAGACTACATGTTGGGCTCAGAGTCCAACTCATTCACTCAACCAATTCTTAATATCATCTAGCTCTCTGAGAGTGAGATAATCTTATGCAAAATCTAGTTCAAGACAATGTTCCTGCCAGCATTACAAATGTTTACTTCAGTCTGTAATGATGTTGCTTGACTTGTTCTTTAAATTCACTATTTTTATATCACAGGTTCTGGTGCTCTTTAATATATGTTATCACAAATCTTCCTGTCATTTCCATTTTTCTTGTAACTGTTAAATATCTTTACAAAGATGAAGTTATATTTCGTTCCCACGTTGACTCAGTTTGATGTACAAAATTTCTAGTATGTTAGGACTTCTGAGCTGATTGTGGACTTCAGAAAGGGCAAGATGAGGGATCTCAAACCAATCCTCACAGAGGGATTCAGAAGTGGAGCGAGTGAGAATTTCACATTCCTGGGTGTCAGTATCTCTGGGGATCTAACCTGGTCCCAACATACTGATGCAGCTATAAACAAGGCAAGACAGCCTTATATGTTTGAGGACATTTGGTTTGTCACCTAAAACACTTGAAAACTTCCATAGATGTACCATGGAGAGCGTTCTGACAGGCTGCATCACTGTCTGGTATGGGGGGGGGGGGCCAGGGGCTACTGCACAGGATCAAAAGAAGCTACAGAAAGTTGTAAAATTAGTCAGCTCCATCATGGGTATGATCCTCCAGAGTATCCAAGACATCTTCAAGGAGTGGTGCCTCAGAAAGGTGTTCATTATTAAGGACCCCATCACCCAGGACATGCCTTCTTCTCATTGTTACCTTCAGGAAGGAGGTACAGAAGCCTGAAGGTACACACACACAGTGATTCAAGAACTGTTTCTGCCCCTCTGCCATCCTATTTCTAAATGGACATTGAACCCATGAACACTACCTCACCTTTTTTTATATTATTTTTGTTTTTGCACTTTTTAATGTAACTCTCGCTTTACAGCAGTTACATTCATTTACCTATTTAATATACATGCACATATATATCTACTGTAATTAATTTTATTTATTCATTTTCCTATATTTTATGATGTAGTGTATTGTATTGCTGCCATTAAGTTAACAAATTTCAGACATATGCCGATGATATTAAACCCGATTCTGATTCCGATTTCCAGATACAATTCATCCAAGGAATGTTCTATCTTTTCAAAATGCTGCTTGTCAATCTTTAATGAAGTCAATTAGTCAGAACATTTCAGACTAGTTATTTTTATTCTATTTCCAGAATTTTCTTTCTATAAGAATTAAGTAAATAATTACTGACAAAAGTTAATATTTGTTTCTAGTGTTCTCAATATTAAATTAGACAGAATGAGGATCTGTAATTCTATGTTGCTTGGAACAGACTACTTTTCTCTCCTTTTGAAATGATAGAATTTTTTGCATGGGCAAGGCTTCTCCTGCAAGTTATAATACAGTTTAGGAGTTAAAGTCACTTATCAGCATAGATGCAGGTGATCAATTTTTGCCGTGGTACCTTCTGTGACAGTGCCATCTGTGGATTACAAGATCAATTTAGGCCAAAAGCATTTTATGAAATGCTTTCAGAAGCATTTTACTTAGATTAAAAAACATTTTGAAAGCATTCTTTAACTTGTTTTTAACTTTTCATTTTTCTTAAATTGTGATCCATCACCAAATGGCCAAAGTCATTTTCTGTGTCATTGGACACATTGGTACCTTCCATGAAAAAAAATTAACACAAAGAAATGTATTAGTCTGAAGTTGTATGCAGTTGGAAAACTGGTATACATTCTATGCCAGCTTACAGAATTATTTAAGATGGCATAAATGTTACTGGGCTATAATTGTCCTGACCTTCTCCATGTCAGAATGTGTTAACTTGTTCTCTTAAAGTGCCAGTTGCTGTCAAGTTCCTTACTTTAGCAACAAATTCAGTGAAGCTCCCTATCATGAGAGTGCTTTTTCAAGAATTGTAAAGATCATATGTAAATCCAAGGCACAAAGAACCAACAGTAAAAGTGGCAAGATTTATTCAGCATCTGATTCACTTGGTATTTAGTTCTGAACTGTTTGTCAAGGTTTCTCCAGGCCTGAGACAGCCATTGATCCAGGTCGACCTTGTGGTCAATATCCTATCAATGGGATCTGCTCAGCTCAAGGCCTCCTCCTTCCTTCGAGTTTTACCTCTGTTTATTTGTGTTCTCCTGCCACTGCATAAAATGGATGTGTTGGGTTCAGGAGTTTGGTTCAAGCTCTGCAATTACACTACCTACTCACTGGAGTGATCCTGGAGTTATTGGCACAAAGTTCATGGTCCACTGGGCAACAATGTTGCTTTCCTTCTTGCAGTAAGTTGGTGACTGTTTCAGAGCTGCAATGGGCCATGAGGACACACTCACTGCAGTCTACTTAATGCACAACTGTGCAATATATTACGTTGCCCGCTTTTTTTAAAATGAAAGTTTTCATCCAGATCAGGAAATCAAAAGAATATGAAAGTTTTCATCCAGACCAGGAAATCAAAAGAATTTGATCTATGAAGCAGTCATATATGAATTTCCCAGTCTTGGGGAAATGAACTGGCCACTTTATCCATACCCTTCTTGATTTTATGAACTTCATGAGATCACCTCTTATTCTCCTGAGCTCCAGAGAATAAAAATTCAGTGTGGCCAATCTCCCCCCATAACTCTGGCCCTCTAGTCCAGGCAGGTTCAGTGTAAATCTCTTCGGAATCCACTCCATTTCGACACTGTATTTCCTGTAACAGGGCGACCAAAACTGTACAAAGTACTCCAAGTGCAGTTTCACCAACAACTTATATAAGTGCAACATAACATCTTTGTTCCTAACTCAGTGCCCTGATTAATGAAGGCCAGCATACTACACGCCTTCTTCGAAATCCTGTCTACTTGTATGGCTTCTTTCAGAAAACTGTGTTCTTGTACTCCCAGATCCCTCTGCTTCAGTGCCCTGCCATTTACGGCCCTGGTTTGAATGTCCAAAATACATCACATCATATTTGTCTAAGTTGAAACCCATTTTGCCATTCCTCACTCCTTCTCCCTAAACTGATCATTTGTTGCTCCTTCTCAAGCATCGGGCAGCAGTTTTGTCGTTTCCATACGATTTGACTGTTTTTAAGAGGCCGAGTTGCTAGCCCGATGCTCAACCCAGCATGCAAGGGGCCAGCTGGATTCGCCTTGAAGTCTGGTGCTGATGCCACTACACCACTGGCACCAGCCAAAACTGATCAAGGTAACTTTGTAATTCACTGCAGATTCATTGTAATTTGCTTCACTACAAACAAAACCCTTTCATTTAGTTTTCTGTTCCTGGAATCGCTATGCTAAAGGTCTTGCATTTTAATTTCTTACCTAATGAATTATACTCATTTTGCAGGACTTACTTCCTTGTTCTGTTTGTGGAGTCTGTACAAATGTTTCAACAACCTCTGGCTGTTTATCTTCTTCCTCAAGAATTTCTTGCAGCTGTTGAGAGATCCTCGACTCAACACATCTTACTGATCTCTTCTATGGCTACAGAATCTCCTGCCTGACTCCGTAACTATTGCGTCTCCTATCACTTTTGATCTGCCTGACTTAATGAGCCTAATGAGCCTGGAGCTGGCTGCTGTGCCCTGATAGGGCGTATCTGCAGCAGTATCCAAAAGGATGGTGAGTGGCTATGGGGGAGCCCCATATTGACTTCTTACTTGCCTTACCTCTCCTGGTGGTCAGCGAGGCCTGTACATTGGGTGTGACCACCAGTAAAACTCTCACCTATGGAGCTGTCAGTTTCCTGATGATTCTAGGTATATCCAACTCCAGTTCCAGTTCCTTGACCTGCTTTGTCAGAAGCTGCAACTGGGTCCACTTCCTACAGATGTAATAAATAGGGAGGCCATGAGGTTCCCTCACTCAATATCTTTTAACTTATGGTCAATAAACAAAAACACAGCAGAATATAACTGATAAAACCAGTGTTGAACTTAACACACAGATGTGTATTGCAACAAACAGGAAACAGTTTTTTTTCCATGGATGAGGAATCTTATGAACTTGGTCAACAACCAATAATATCATTGCTGTAAGTGGGTAAAAGCCCCAAAGCAACACAGATTATAACGGATTGTGTATTTGTCAAAACAAGCAGGATAAGACATTAAATTTGAACCTTTAACATTAATGTCTTTGACACAGGTTACCTGAAGTAACCTAAAACTGAAGCTTGTATTAATTTCTCTAGGAAATAATTATTGGCAAATCATTATAGGTTGTGTTTTCTGGGAAGTTTTTCTAACCTAACTCTTAGCCTCTGGTATCAAGAAAAATTCCTGGTCAGATGTGTTGAATCATATTGATTTTTCAAAGAGATCAGATTACTATATACATTTTATCAAGAATAAAGAGGTAGAAATATTTTTATAGAATCCAACATCAGATTCTAATCATTAGTTACAATTAATCAACTGAAGACACGAGACTGCAAATGCTGACATCTGCAGCAAAAATAAACAGCATGGAGGAACTCAGCAGATCAGGCAGCATCTGTGAAAGCAAAGGGATAGTTGGCATTTCAGGTCAAGATGAGGACCCTTCTAATGCAGGGTCTTAATTGAAACATTGACTAGCCCTTTGCCTCCATAAATGCTGCCTGGCATATCGGTCTCCAGCGGTTTATTTCTTATTCTTAACAGAATCATAGATTTACACAGCGTAGAAACAGGCCCTTCTGCACACTTCATCCGTGCCAACCAAAGTGACCAGCTAATTTTGCCTGTGTTTGGCCTGTGTCAATCAGATTTTTCATATCCTAAAAATTAAACTGGATAAATCACAAAGCTTTAAAGACTCAAATAGACAAAAATTGTCAGAGGCAAGGGAACTTTTTGAGCTTACAATCTCTAAGACACTTGGGTGTTGAGTCTATTGGTAGATTTGAAATGGATACTGAATGATACAATTTACATGCAACACATATATGATGTCACAATATTAAGCTTGCACTAAACATCAGCATGACCAAGGAAATGACTGT
Source organism: Mobula birostris (assembly GCF_030028105.1). Classification (NCBI taxonomy): domain Eukaryota; kingdom Metazoa; phylum Chordata; class Chondrichthyes; order Myliobatiformes; family Myliobatidae; genus Mobula; species Mobula birostris. Next base: position 35,547,482 of record NC_092378.1, on the reverse strand, counting down.
GGAGTTCAGGAAGGGAAGATCAGGAGAATAGACACTAATCCTCATTGATGGGTCAGTGGTGGAAAGGATGAGCAATTTAAAGTTCTTGGTCATTGTCATCTCAGAGGATGTATCCTGGACCCAGCATATTGATGCAATCATGACAAGGGCATGTCAGTCACTATTCTACATTACAAATTTGAGGAGATTTAGTATGTCACCCAAAACTCTAGCAAATTTCTACAGGTGTACTGTGAAGAGCATTCTAACTGGTATGGAGGCACCAATGCACAGGATTAAAAGAGGCTTCAGAGGGTTGCAGTCTCGGCCAGCTCCATCACAGGCACAGTTGAGAACTTCTTCAAGAAGCGATGCCTCAAGAAGGCAGCATCCATCATCAAGTACCCTTACCAACCTGGACCAGTCTTTTTCCTTTCTACCATCAAGCAGGAGGGACAGGAGCATAAAGATCTCTTCCCCTCTTCCATCAATTTTCTGAAGTGTATGGACCCATGGTTTGCTATTTCTCTTTTGCATATTTATTATTTAATTAGTAATATGCTATGTCTAGACTGTACTGCTGCCACAAAACAACAAATTTCACAAATTATGTCAGTGACAATGAACTTGATTCTGATTATAATTCTCATTATCTTGTGGTTTGAAGTAATAAATGGGATCTCATATTGGTGGACTTGGTCAGCGATATATTTAAGCAGTAAGCTTACACTGACTACTACCTGGTGCTTTTCCAGTCACCTCTCTTCCCTTTCACTGTGAAGACCCCAAGGAGAACAAGAAATGCTGTTGAGGTTAGAAAATATTAGCTTTCCTTATTAACAAAGAGCCAAAAATACCCTAACAAGTCAATTATAATACAAACAAATATTCTGTTCTGCATTGTCTCACTTGGAAATCATTCTGATCACATATGCCTGATGTATTAAATTTTTAATTCTTTTTGAGATATTTAAAAAATCCATGGCCCAGTCTGACCACATTTCTGCAGCATTTTTACTAGCATTTTGCAACACCCTATTATTACATAATGCTTGTCTATCTGCCTGTACTTTACTTGTATCCTCCCCTCACTTTTACCCCACTTGAAGTGGCAAAGCCTCTACACCCTCACTTGTACGCTGGTGTTTTCATCCAAAAGCACTGGAAAGTATTTCGTTAGGACAGTTTCATTTTATCATTTTTATCAAAAATCTAGGTGAATGCAATGGAAGAACAGCCTTCAACTTCAGAGATACATAAAATGGAAAAGTCTTGGGTCTTTACAGAAGAAAAATAAATTGGAAGCAAGTCTATATGCAAAGGTGAGGAGTTTTAAATAAAATACCTTTAAAGTAGAAGATGATATAAGAATCACAACAGTACCAAACTTTAGTGGTCAAAATGGAGAAAAGAGCATAAAACAAAAGAGAAAGTTCAAGGCAAATTAAGTTGCAATTTAAGTCTAGATCTGACAGCCTCCATTCTAGGATCTTAAAAGAACTGGCTAAAGAGATTGTGTTCTCGATGTGTTTTGCTTATTTACTTATAATAATTATTTTTTTTCTTTCTTTTTGTATTTGCACAGCGTATTGTCTTGCACACTGGCTGAACATCTGTTTCTGTTGTGTGCAGTTTTTTATTGATTCTATTACATTTCCTTCTACTTTCTTTAAATGCCCACAAGAAATGAACTTCAGAGTAGTATATAGTGACATATACAGGATGTAATGTACTTTGACAATAAATTTACTTTATTGCGCGTGCGCCGGTCGTGCATGCAGCCTGTTACAGCCGTTCCAGACCAGTATTCTTACTTTTTAACTTACGTTATTTTTTTTTGCACGGTTACACGTTGAAGCTGCACCCTCTCTAACATGTTAGTAGAGAGAGTTTTATTTGGGTTTTTAGCGCTGGAAATAGTTACATTCTGACACGTCTCATTAGCGGGACAGAAGCATGGTAGCATTGTGTATTCCAGGGACCAGCTGATTGAGTTTATGCCGGCTGGTTTAGCGAGCAGAGCAGGGGACGCCCCTGCTGTAATCTGGAGGAAAACACATAGGATTCAGAGGGGGATCACAAAGTCGAGAAACGAGGACCGGGTCGAGACAACAGAGACCTATGGAGAAGAGGAGTTCAGTGGGTAATAAAATGGACGAGTTCACGGCGCTAGCCAGGCGTCAGAGAACATTTCGGGAGTGCAGTGTGATGTGTTTCACTGGAACGGGGCTGCACGAGGACATACCCAATCAAAACTTTTCCATGGATGGCTTCCAGACCATTCGGGCTGACCAGAAGTGCACTGAGAGTGGTAAGCCTAAAGGAGTTGGGTGCTTACTGTTCTGGTTAACAACAGATGGTGCAATCCGGGTCATATTACGATCGAGGAACGTGTTTGTAGACTGGATATTGAACTTTTTGCTGTTGGACTTCGGCCACATTCCACCGAGATACAACACTGGGCGGCACAGGAGGTCGTTCCTGCCTGTGGCCATCGAACTTGCAGCTCTTCTCGTGGAGGGTCAGACACCCTAAGCCAATAGGCTGGTCCTGGACTTATTTTCCATCTGGAATCGTTTGCATTTTGTTGTTTGATTGTTTGTGGTTTTTGTATTGCTATATTTATGCTCTATTCTTGGTTGGTGCCGCTGTAACGAAACCCAATTTCCCTTGGGATCAAAAAAGTATATCTATCCATCTATCTGATCTTTGGAACAAAGATGTTGAATTAGAGATGGATCGGTACATGGAACTATGACATTGTGGCCATTACAGAGACTTTGTTGTCACAATGGCTGCTGGATGTTCCGAGGTTTAGATGTTTCAAAAGGTACATGGAGGGAGATAAAATGGGGGGAGGGGCTAATTAGGGATACTATTACTGCTGCAAAATTGGAAGACATTGTGGAGGGATGGTCCACTGAGTCAGTGTGGGTGGAAGTCAGAAACAGGAAGGGAGCAATCATTCTTTTGAGAGAATCCTATGGACCTCTCCCCCCACCCCCAACCCCCAAAGCAACATGTACAATGAGGATCAGATCAGCAGCAGATTTGGGAAAGGTGAAAAAATAATAGGGTCGTTGTCATGAGTGACTTCAACTTCCCTAACATTCATCGGCACCTCCTGACTGCAAGAGGTTTAGATGGGGCAGAATTTGTTAGAGATGTATCCAGGAAGGATTCTTGACACAATATGTGGATTGACAGACTACAGGAGAGGTCATACTGGATCTGGTTAGGTGACAGATCTTTCACGGGTGAACATTTTGGAGACAGTGACCATAATTCTCCGGTCTTTAGCATATCCTTGGACAAGATAGGAAATGACAATATGGGAGAGTATTTAACTGGGATGCTATTTTAAGCAGTACATTTGGAGCGTAAATTGGAATAGATTTTCTCAGGAAAATCTACAATGGAATATGGAGGCTGTTTAGGAAGCACTTGCATGGGGCTCTGAATAGGTTTGTCCCACTGAGGCAGGGAAAGAATGGTAGAGTGAAAGAACCATGGTTGATAATAGAAGTGGAATATTTAAACAATAGGAAGAAGGAAGCATACTTAAGGCTTAGGAAGTAAATCAGACAGGGCTCTTGACAGTGTCAAGGTAGGTAGGAAGGAGCTTAAGACAGGACTTACTGTAGGAGAGCTAAAAAGGGACAGTGAGAAGGCCATAGTCAGAAGGATTAAGGAAAACCACAAGGCATTCTATACATACATGATAAACAGTAGAATGACTAGAATGAAAGTAAGACCGATCAGGAATAAAAGAGAAAATATGTGGCTAAAGTTGCAGGAGGTAGGGGACGTCTTTAATTCTCTGTAATTTACCAACAGTAGGGTGGATTTTCAACAGACAAACCAGAATGAAAACAAAACAACATTCAAGATAAGTTAGGAAATTGATTATAGGGAAGCACATATCTGGGGAAGTGTACAAGACCATCTCAAAGGCACTGAACATACCTCAGAGCTCAGCGCAGTCCATTGCGAAAAGAAGAAAAATATGAAACCACAGCCACACTGTCTAGGTCAGTCTGTGCCCCTCTAAACTTTGTCACCGATGGCACTTGTAAGTCAGGCCACTGTGACGCCAACAGTAACTCTCAGCAAGCTGCAGAAGTCAATGGCTGCAACTGAAGATGAAGTTTGTGGCACCACATTCTTTAAGGCCTTGCACAAAAAGGATATTTATGGAAGAGTGGCAAGAAAGAAGCCCTGGCTAAAAAAACACATATCCTTGCCCGTAAAGATTTTGTAAAGTGTTACTAAGAAGATACTGTAAAGATATGGAAGAAGGTATTGTGGTCAGATGAGAAAAGTAGAACTTTTTGGCTTCAAAACTAAGCAGTACTTGTGGCATAAACCTAATACTGCGCACCATCCCTACTGTAAAGAATGAAGGAGGTAGCTTCATGTTATAGGGATGCTTTTGCAGGGTCTGGAAATCTGGTCAGGATTGATGTGAAGATGAATGCTGGATAAAAAGCTGCTAGCCTCTGCCAGAAAGCTTAAATTGAAGAGGAAGTTTGTCTTTCAGCAGGATAACAACCCAAAGCACACTGCCAGAGCAACCATACAGTGGCTTCAAATGAAGAAAATTGATGTCCTTGAGTGGTCCAGTCAGAGTCCTAAACTTGACCCAATCGAACATCTCTGGCAAGACCTCAAGATTGCTGTCCATCACTGCTCCCAACCGACCTGGCACCTCGAGCAATTTTGCAAGGAGGAAAGGGCAAATCTTGCTCCATCACATTGTATAAAGCTAATAGAGTCTTATTAAAAAAGATTTCTGGCTGTAATAGCTACAAGAGGTGGTTCAACTAAGTACTGAGCAAAAGGGGATGAATACTTTTGAACTGCTGACATTTCAGTTTTTGAATTTTCATTTTTTTATGCTTTACAATTTTCCACTGCAAAAAAAGGAGCAAGTGACTCGCAAATAAAATTTTTCAGTTAAATTGATCAAAATCTCTGTTGTAATACTCATTAATGTGAACAAAGAGTTGGGCATAAATACTTTTATAAGGCACTGTAAGTGGCAAGGATACAAAGAATCTACAATGGGACGACGTCACAAGTTGGCGGCATGCACGGTTACAATGGCCTCTCTGGCTCCAAACAACTGGAACATGAAATCTACTAACTGAGTTGGCAAAAATATTGTAGATGGATGATATTATGCAGCAGGGGGAATGAAATAGTGTTTAAGTACAGAAAGATGACAAAAAAAAAACAGCAGGACAGAAAAGTTTGCATATCTTTGTATTGCTCATGAAATAGTCAACATGCAAGCCAAAGGGAAGGCCAGTTTCTACTCCAAGATGTAATGAGTAGGGAAGTTTTGTTACAACTGATGATGAGATCACATTTGGAGCATCTTCTACACCTTTGGTTTCTTTATTTAATTGAAAATAGTTCAGAGAAAGTTCACTAAGTTGACTGTTGCGATTAAGTTGTCTAATGAGATAAAATAAGCACCAAAACACAAAATACTCTGCAGATACTGGGGTCAAATCAACACTCACAACACGCTGGAGGAACTCAGCAGGTCGGGCAGCATCCGTGGAAATGATCAGTCAACGTTTCGGGCTGGAACCCTTCGTCAGGACTGTAGAGAGAAGGGGCAGAGGCCCTATAAAGAAGGTGGGGGGAGGGTGGGAAGGAGAAGGCTGGTAGGTTCCAGGTGGAAAAACCAGTAAGTGGAAAGATAAAGGGGTGGGGGAGGGGAAGCAGGGAGGGGATAGGCCACAACAGATAGGATTTCCCAGTTGCCACCCACTTCAACTCTGCTTCACATTCGCATTCGGATATGTCCATACATGGCATCCTCTACTGCCATGATGAGGCTAAACTCAGGTTGGAGGAGCAACACCTCATATACCGTCTAGGTAGTCTCCAGCCCCTTGGTATGAACATTGAATTCTCCAACTTCTGGTAATTCCCTCCCCCTCCTTTCCCCCATCCCAGTTTCACTCTGCCTCCTCCCCCAGCTGCCTATCACCTCCCTCATGGTTCCTCCTCCTTCGACTACCCATTGTGCTTGCTCCTGTCCCTTCTTCACCTTTCCTGCCTATCACCTCCCTGCTTCCCCTCCCCCATCCCATTATCTTTCCCCTTACTGGTTTTTCACCTGGCATCTACCAGCCTTCTCCTTCCCACCCTTCCCCCACCTTCTTTATAGGGCCTCTGCCCCTTCCCTCTTCAGTCCTGATGAAGGGTTCCGGCCCAAAAAGTTGACTGATCATTTCCACGGATGCTGCCTGACCTGCTGAGTTCCTCCAGCGTATTATGAGTGTTGCTAAAATAAGTACCTACGCTCAGTGAAGATCAGAAGAATAAAAAAAAAACTGAGGGGATTAACAGACTAGGTGCTGAGTGGATATTTCTCCTCAGAGGGGACTAGAACCGAGGACATAGTTTCAGATTAGGTGGTCACCCCTTTAAGACAGCAATTATGAGGAATTTCTTTTCTTAGGGAGCTGGGAATTTCTGTGATGCTTTAACCCAGAGATTTATGAAATTTGTCACAAATTATGTACATTCAAGGCCCAAATACATTAGATTGATTTTGAATGATAGGGGAAACCAAGGGATCTACAAACACAGAAAGACAAAGCAGGCTCGTTTACTCTCACAAAGATCTAGTAGAGCAATTCCATTAGTTCCTAACTCCACCTTCTTCCCCAGAATTATTTTTCTTTAGTGCTCAATGAACTCCTCTATATAAATGGATTACACCTGAACCCAAGGGAGAACAATATCCTTGTGGGCAGGTTTGCTAGAGCTGTTGGAGAGGGTTTAAACTAAGTTTGCAGGGGGATGGGAACCGGACTGATAGGACTGAATATGGGGCAGTTGGTATACAAGCTGATGCAGTGTTTAGTGAGACTGTGAGGATGAAGAGGCAGATGATAGGCCAAAATTGCAGTCAGTGGGGAGAAGTGAAGTGTAACAACATGGGGGCAAAATTGTAAAGGGTGATGAATACAGAGCTGGCTATATTTGCATCTATATAGCATACTGAATAAGGTAGATGAGCTTGTAGCGCAGTAAGGCATTGGCAGGTATGACTTTGTGGACATCACTGAAGAGTGGCTGAAAGAAGATCATAGTTAGGAGTTTAACATCCAAGGATACACTTTGTATAAAAAGGACAGGCATGTTGGCAGAGGAAGTGGGGTGGTTTTGTTGGTAAAAAAAAATGAAATCAAGCCCTTAGAAAAAGGTGACATAGGATTGGAAGATGTAGAATCCTTGTGGGTAGAGTTAAGACACTGCAAGGGTAAAAACACCCCAATGGGAGTTATATACAGGCCCCCAAACAGTAGGATGCGGGATATAAATTTCAAAAGAAAATGGAAATGGCATGTAATAAGGGCAATGTAACAAAAATCATTGGGGACTTCAATATGCAGGTAGATTGGGAAAATCAGGTTGGTGCTGGATCTCAAGAGAGAATTTTTAGAATGCCTATGAGATTGCTTTTTAAAGCAGCTTGTGGTTGCATCCACTAGGGGAAAGACAATTGGATTGGGTGTTGTGTAATGAACCTGATTTGATCTGGGAGCTTATGGTGAAGAAACCCTGAGGAAGCAGTGACCATAATATGATAGAATTCACCCTGCAGTTTGAGAGGGAGAAGGTAAAGTCAGATGCATCAGTAATACAGTGGAGTAAAAGGAATTACAGATGCAGAAGAGAGGAGCAAGCCAAAATTGATTGGAAGGGGCACTAGCAGGGATGACGGCAGAACACCAATGGCTGGAACTTCTGGTGGCAATTCAGAAGGCACAGGATAGATACATCCCAAAGATGAAGAAGTATTATAAAGGGAGAATGGAGCAACCGTGGGTAACAAGAGAAGTCAAAGACAACATTTAAATAAACGAGAGGGTATATAATATAGCAAACATTAGTGGGAAGTTAGAGAATTGGGAAGCATTTAAAAAACAACAGAAGGAAACTAAAAAAAAAACAATAAGGAGAGAAAAGTTGAAATATAAAGGTAAGGTAGCCATAAGTTTTTTCAGATTTTGGAGCACTAGAAAATGATGCTGGAGAGGTAGTAAGGGGAACAAAAAAAATGGCAGATTAACTTAATAAGCATTTTGCATTAGTCTTCACTGTGGAAGACACTAGCATTATGTCAAAAATTAGATAGTGTCAGGGGGCAGAATTGAGTGTAGGTACTATTACCAAGGAGAAGGTGCTTGGGAAGCATTTATATACAAACAGCCCCATCCGCAGCCCTATCTGGTTCCCATCCCATGCCAATTTAGTTTAAACCCTCCCCAGCAGCTCTAGCAAACTTGCCCACAGGGATATTGGTTCCCTCAGATTCAGGTGTAACCAGTCCTTTTTATACATGTCATACCTTACCTAGAATGGATCCCAATGATCCAGAAATCTGAAACCCTGCCCCCTGCACCACTTCTTCTGCCACTCATTCATCCAAATATCATCTTATGACTAGCGCGTGCTACTCGGAGTAATCCAAAGATTACCATCTTGTAGATCCTGCTCTTCAGCCTCTTCTCTAACTTCCTATACTCACTAAGCTGGAACTCTTCTTCCTTTCTACCCATGCCAATGTGCACCATGACCTCTGGCTGCTCACCCTCCCTCTTCAGAATTATCTGTAGCTACTCTGAGACATTCTGGATCCTAGCACCCAGGAGGCAACACACCATTCCGGCCTCTATCTGTCTGTCTATTCCCCTAAATACTGAGTCTCAACACTGACTTTACCCTTCCCTGCTGAATAAAAGAAAGAATATAACGTTGAGACAAATAAAAGTTTTTAAGCATTGGGAAGGGTTTTGGGCCCCATATCTAGGAAAGGATCTGCTGGCCTTGGAAAGGGCCCAAAGGAAGTTTACAGAAAGGGTAAACATATGAGTGTTTGATGGCTTTGGGCCTGTACTCACTGAACTTTACAGGAATGAGGGGGGATCTCATTGAAACCTATTCAAATATTGAACGGACACGTATACGCATGTGCACGTCATGTATGCATATGTCATGCATGCGCACACAGGTGCCTGCGTAAGGCTTTATCGTCGTGGTAGTCTTTCTCGGGGTAAACACACGTGTCCCGTATTTGACTGCTACTTTTGTCCCTTATTTGGGAGTGAGAAAGTTGGCAACCCTACTCACATAGTGGAAATACCTTTTTAAACACATGATTTGGAAATACAGATCCATATTTCCTTGAAAGCAGTGTCACAGATACATAGGGTCATGAAGACAGCTTTGGCATACTGGCCTTCATAAAACCAAGTACTGACTACAGGAGTCGGATGTCATGTTGAAGTTGTATAAGACACTGGTGAGGCCTAATCTGTGCAGGTCTGGTCTCCTACCTATAGGAAAGATATCAATAAGATTGAAAGAGTACAAAGAAATTTTGCAGGGTGTTGTCAGAGCTTGAGTATCTCAGTTACTTATTTACTATTTATTTAGTGTTTCAGCATGGAGTAGGCCCTTCCAGCCCTTTGAGCAGCATCGCCCCAGCAACTCACAACAACCCCAATTTAACCCTAACCTAATCATGGGACAATTTACAATGACCAGTTACCCTACTTTGGACTGAGGCAACCAGAGCACCTGAAGAAAACCCATGCTCTCCATGGGGAGGACAGACAGAGGACATTGGGATTGAACTCTGAACTCCAGTGCACAATGTTGTAACAGTGTTGTGCTACCATGGCAACCCAATACCAATATCAGGAAATGTTGAATAGGTTACCAGTTTAACCCTGGAGTATAGGAGAATGAGAATAGATTTGATAGAGGTACACAAAATTATGAGCTGCAGAGATAGGGTAAACACAAGGCAACTTTTTCCATTGAAGTTGGATGAGATTAGAACTAAAGGTCATAGGTTAAAGGTGAAATATTTATGGGGGACCTGAGGGGGATCTTTGTCACTCTAATGTGATGAGAGCATGGAATGAGCTGCCAGTGGAAGTGACGGATTTGGGTGTGATTTAATATTAAAGAGAAATTTGGATAAGTACATGGATGGGAGGGGTACAGAGGGCAATGGTCCAGAGGCAGGTGATGGGACTAAGCAGAATAAAAGTTCAGCATGGACTAGATGGGTCAAAGGCCTGTTTTTGCACTGTAGTGCTCTATGACTTAATGACCGAAATCAGAAACATGTACAAATATTTGACCAAATGGTATGATCTATGGGCAACCTAGTTTCATGCACTGCAACTTCTTGACTTTCCTGCAGAGCATGCTATACATGCAGTAAATTATTTAGACCCAAGAAGGAAGCTAGATTTATCTAATTGCCTTACAACCTATGCATCAGAAAGCCATGTACCTAGGTAGATTGTACTTTCATTCTGTTGAACCTACTTATATTTTGAGAATTAGGAAAGAATATAAGAAGCACATGTTGCAGAAAGCTAAACGGTTTCTCTGCCATTCATTCAAATCAGGACGCAAGTGTACTTCTCAACGATTCAACTTCCACAACTCTTGAGTAGAGAGATCTGAAGATTCATTGTGATCTAAGAGAAGTTTCTCCTCATTTCTACCTTAAGCTCTCTCAGGTAGCGAAGTCTGAAGATTGAGAACCCTATCGTACATGGGTAACACCCTAGCTCGTAGTTCTAAGTAACTCCAGGCAGTACATCCTCGCAGCCACCACCCTGTTAATCTCCCTCAGAATCCTACAAACATGTTTCAGTAAGCTCACCCCTGTTCTTCTGCTCTACGATAAATAAAGGCCCAACCTACTCAATTTTTTTCATGCATGAAGCACTGTCTGGCCAAGGATCAAGTGAAATTCCTGTACTCTCCTTCCAAAGTAAATATAACACTCCCTGAGTCTTGGTATAGACTATACTGTGAATAGTACTTCAGGTATGGCTCACTGGTACTTTTACAATTATGCTAACATTACTCAACTTTTATACTCCATGTGCCTTACAGTAAAGCAGCTTTCCATACCTCTGGGATCCCTCCGGAGAATTTTAGTAGATTCAACCAACATGGTCATTACCTCCACAGCCACTTCCTTTAAGACTCAGTGCCACAGGTTCTACCTTGTGCAGTAACCTTTTGTGTGGTACCTTACTGAATGCTTTTTGGAAAAGTCAAAAATCATTCACCCAGCTCATTGCAATCTCAAAAAATTCAAAGAAATTGTCAAATCTGATTTCCCTTTTGTAAAATCATGTTGACTCTGCTTGATTATATTATGTTCTAAATGCCCTGTGAATACCAACAATAATAGATTCTAGCATTTTCTCAATGATAGATGTCAGACTAGCTGCCCATAGTCTCCTGCTTCTTGTTTCTTTCAGTTCTCAATTACTTGGCTGCATTTATAGTTTTCTTCTCTGCTGGAACCCTTCCAGAATCAAGGGATTTCTGAAGATCACAACTAATGCATTCTCATCTCTTTAGCCATTTTCAAAAGCATCACCCACATTGAACAATGACCTTAACATATTGTAGAAATAACTTCCATAAATAAAAGATTAAGCCAAATCACCACAAAACAATAATCTCTGCATTCCATCATCATAACAGAAATGTTAAATGTCAGCTAATAGTGACCTTTTCCAGCAACAGTGTACTACGTAACTTCTATTTCTGAGTGGACATAGATGTGCACAATTATCTTCCAACGTCACTTAAAGTGGCTGTCACCAGGAGACCCAAAACTTGGCCAACAGAAATAAATTAATAGCAATATCACCGTTTTGAGGTCTCTTGCATATTACCTATCTGAAGTACCACAGTTTTTGATGACCAATGTGAGATTCATAATTGGAACCCTGAAAATGATGCTTATACTCTGGCGTCAGTGGTATAAAACATCATTCTCTCTCCAGCAGGTGCATTGTCACAACTCCTAAGATTATCAATGAACTTAAGAGAACAAATACTTCTCCATCCAAAGAATATGAACTTTGCTTGAAGTTACCCAAGCTATTTTAGGCTCAGATGCTGAACTTTCAACAAAGTGATTTCAAACAAATAAAGCTTGCCAAATCAAACGGAATTCATGCCAGATGTTTGGAAGTCACAAACTAACACCCAAGAAAAGATGTGAAACAGAAAATCTTTACACTGGATTTCCTGCAAAGTTTACGTGCAACTCTATAACACAAGGGCTCAAGCCGTGGCAGACATGGATAGTTGCAGAGAATTTTTAATTTATTATATTACATAAAAACATGATCACCCTAAAAAGAAGAAGAATAGTTTAGGACCAGTTCATTAATATGAAAAAGACATCACAGTAATATGCTACATAATCCATATCTAATTATCTGTCTTAATCACCAAAATGAAAAATTACAATTGTTACCTTAAATCTACATCAGCCAAAAGAAAGTAGAATCCTGCAATACTTCATCGCTGGAGAGAAACTCGAACCCCATTCAAAAGGTTCTTTTGAACAGCAGGTTATGCTTTTCCATGTTAGGTGGAAACAAAGATCTGTGACTTGCACAGTGGGGCCAAACCTTTGCACTCGCCTCTTCAAACTACTAAAAATGAAATTAATAATATTTTAAAATTTTTAAGTAATTCACTAAATAACATTAAAGCAGTATTTACAGAATACAACTTGCATTATATTTATCTTCCTTCCACACAGCCATAAAATCTTCATTGCAATGAATGGGCCTTTAGGTCCTATTGTAGGTTTAACCAGGTGCAGGGTTTCTGAGCACATCCGCCCGTGTTGGCATGGAGCATACTGACAGACTTGCCGGCTGGAATTTGTTAGAAAATTTGAAAATTCTGCATTCAGATATACAAATGCCAAAATCCTGAACCTGAACACGAGTGAAAATGCAATTGCTGTCAATAAAGCATATATATATATATATATATATATATATATACACACACACACACATATATATATAGTGAATTATTTAAAGAAGATATTCATGTTAACTGGTGGAAAGCGCAAAAATCCTTAAACTAAAACTATCATAAATGAAGTTGGTCATACATATTATATACTTCCGTTTACGTGATCCTGCTGTTTGAAAACTGCCTGCTATTTATGCTTAAATTACAGGAGTAACTAAATTTCAAAAGCAGTTCAGTGCCCTTAAAACAATGACCTGCTAAGAATCTACGCAATGATATCCTAAAAGTACAAAAAGTTGCTATATAAATGCAGTTCTTTCTTTTCTCTTTTAGTGGTTATATTTGAATAGTATTTCACAAGCAACCACTTAGTAACACCCCAATCCCTGAATCCTCCAGCACAATGAACCTTCCAAAAAAATACACATCAGGCTCTCAAGTTGATGCCAGGTGCTTCTAATCCCATTGATAAAAGCACTGCTGAACATTCTTGGCATTTACCATCCTGGATATGAATAAATCAAAAAAGCTGGAGGTTGTTGCACTGCAAATACACTTTCTTGTTTCACTGAAGAATGCAAATAGAGTACAGTTACTCATTAATATGGAATCAGAGAGTTATACAGCACAGAGACAGGGCTTTCAGCCCTACCCAAGCTTGTTCCATTTGCTCCCGTTTCCCTATATTTCTCTGAACCTTTCCAATCCGGTTACCTTTCTAAATGTCTTTTAAACATTATAATTGTAATTATATCCATATCTGCTACTTTCTCTTGGAGCTCATTCCACATACCCTTTAGCCCCCTTTAAATCTTTCCATTATTTCCTTAAACCTATTCCCTCTAATGTAAGTCTCCCCTATCTTGGTAAAAAGACTGTGACCATATCAACACCCTTCAAGATCTTATATTTCGATAAGGTCAGCCTGCAGCTTTTTACACTCCAGGGAAAACAGTCCCAGTCTACCCAGTCACTCTTTATAACTCAAGCTCTGCAGTCCCAGTAACATCCTTATGAATCTTTTGGGCATCCTTTCCTGAGAGATAAACTAGGATTCGGGATCTCAACAAGGAATGATCTGACAAAAGTTTAAGTCTGAGACCCAGTAACTGAAAGCTAATTGTGGTTAGGAAGCAGGCTGCTTTCCTTTTGGACAGAAATAATAATCAGAATCAAAAATCAGGCTTATTATCACTGACATAAAGTGATATAAAATTTGTTGGTTTTGCTGCAGCAGTAGAGTGCAAAGACAAAAAAAATCTATAAATTACAAAAACAAAGGAATAACAAGGTCGCTGGTAGGCAAGTTCATGGGTTCAGAGACTGTTCAGCAACCTGATGGCCAAGAATCATTCAGATTCAATGAATCATTGAGTGTGGGTCTTCAGACTCCTGTACCACCTCCTTGGTCATAGTAATGAGAAGAGGGCATGCCCTGGATGGTAAGGGTCCTTAATGGTGGATAGCCTTCTTTAAATATGTCCTCAGTGGTGCCCGTGATGCACTTGGCTGAGTCTTTAACCCTCTGCAGCTTGTTTCAATGTTGCACATTGAAACCTCCATACCAGGCGATGATGCATTCAGTCAAAATGCACTCCACTATACATCTGTAAAATTTTGCAAATGTTTGCTGACAAACCAAATCTCCTCAAACTCTTAATGAAGTATAGCTACTGGCATACTTTTATCATGATTGCAGCAATGTGTTGCGCCCAGGACAGACACTACAAGCTGTTGATGCCCAGGAACTTGAAGCTGCTCACCCTTTCCACCACTGACCCCAGAATGTTATTGTTTATTGCAAGAGGAAATGAAAATCAAAGTAGGGAAGTTATGCTTCAGTTATATAAGGCACCAATACGATCACATGTAAAATATTCTGAAGAGCATTAATCTCTTGCTTTAAAGCAATTTACAGGCATTTACTAGATTAATGCCTGGAAGGGCTGGGTTGCCTTATGAGACATAGCTAGACAGACTGTTGTTTAGAAGAGTGAAAGGAGGCTTAATTAAAAAATACACAACCCATAGAGTTTTAATAATAGATATTAAAAAATTGTCATTACTTATTTAAAAATAAATGGTCACCCATGTAAGATTGAATTGAGGCAAAAAAAACTGACCTTTGAGAGTCATGGGACTTTGGAATTCTCTTCCTTAAAAGGTGGCAGAAAGAGAGTCTATGGATATTTTTAAGACAGGGAGAGACCGATACTTGTTAAGCAAAGAGAAAAATGGGTTACTAGTTCAGGCAGAAATGTGGAATTTTGGTTTTAAGATCAAAACAGCCATGATGAAGTGTCTCAGCCTGAAACATGGACTTTTCATTTCCCCACAGAGATGCTGACTGACCTGCTGTTCCTCCAGAAAGCATGACTTTATATCGTGTCAGAGTAGGCGAAAGGGGCTGAGTGTCCTCCTCCTGCCTGATGGGTTCGTAGTTCATAAAAAGTGCACCCTTTGCAATGAGCATTATATCATACCTGTTGCTGTCATGAATAAAGGCACTTCCCAAGAACACAATTCATTATTCTTCCTAACCAAAATGATTTACTGTAGATACCACGAATACAAGATTCACTGTGGCTATGAGATGGTGTGTGTTTTTTTTCTCTAAACAGTATATGGAAGAACTGTTCTAACTGTGTATAGAATCATACCAATTAAAAGATCAAATGGGAAGGTTCACTCAGCTACTTGATCTAAACTGAAGCACCAGCTACTGAACTCAGCATCTCCACATGCAGGGAAAAGGTCATTAAATGCTTGTAAAATTTCAATAGATTGTGTAATGTTGATTGCATGACAAAATGATGCAAGTTGTAAAGTAATGAATGAGATATTTGTGATTCTTTTCACTCCAAACCTCTCATAAACAAAAATAAAACTTCTGTTTTATATAGCAGTTTATTTTCATTGCCCTACTGAATAAAAAGGTACACCTCAGAGAAATTGTGCGGGGGGGGGGGGGGAGGATGTTGTGAAGGTGCTTACCAAAATCTAAAATTTTACTTGAAATGCAAGTCAAATGTGTCTACTCAAAGTTAGAAGTATATTTTAATCACTACTTATATGATGTTTAGCTCTTAATTTCAATTGTATTTTGTATTTAATGATGCCTTTATCGGCAAACATGCAAATGGTCTCATCCGCAGACACTGTCACATAGAAGGTTCTTGCAGCTTCTGAAACAGATTGTTGGAGGGACTGAAGACAGTATCTGACCAATCGAGCGTAAATTCGCAGCTGTTTCATTCCAAACACTGGCGCCAATCCAACACAGAAAGCTCGGTCCAAAGAACAAGGAATCTCTACTTTTATTTAGAATTAAGGAAAAGTGGAAGGCATAATTAAAAACAGATTACTTGCAAACCTGACTGAATCTCAATCAATTTCTAAGAGAGTGTGTGTCCATAACAAGGTGCCGAAAATCAAGGCCAAAATGACATTATTTTCAATGATTCCACAAGTATTTTTGATATAGAAGATTCAAAGTTTATGGAAGGGGAAAGCTGATCTCACAAAGAGCTTGAATATTACTAATATATCTTTCCCTCACAATGGTGGAAGGGTCCTAGCCAGACACGTTTTCACAAGTCCTTACATGTTTGTTAATCATTGTCAAGTTCGCTCAAGAAGATAAAGAAGCTGAGGGAGTACATGTGGGGCATGAGTTGTGCCCACCACACTGTTGTTAAGACTGAGTGACAAAATGTTCCAGTCCTCCTCCACCAATAAATCTTGATTACTCTAAGGCAGAAGAATGAAATTTATGTTATATTTCAAAATAGGATCCATGTAGATATAAACAGTCACATGCAACTTGGGATGGACAATAAATACTGGTGTCACACAGACATCCACATTTTATCAATTAATAAAATAAAGCGAATTTGATTCTGCATCAAAACTATGATTCCATGAAAGCGGATGGCACTAATTCCCTAATACTCAAGGTAGCAAGTGAAAGATTTGTAAGGTGCCAACAAACAAAAGCAAAAAGCCATTGAACATAAGGAAATCCTGCTAAATTTGAAACAAGCCACAAGGTAAGAAAAAAATCTGGAAAGATCTAAAAGAAAAATAAACTTTACATGACAATGTGAGAAAAATAACAGAAATGACTTGCAACAGAGACTCAGAAGTTAGTTTTAGATCCATTTTCATTTTAAATTTACGAATGATCACATTTCTGCTGTACCAATAAAATTATGAAATCTACAGATCCTTCAAAACTTCACAGAGTTGTAAAATCAGAAAATGCTGGAGACACTGAACAGGTCAAGCAGCACCTGTGGAAAATAAAACTGAGCTAATATTTCAGATTGAAGGTCCCTTACCTTTGACCTGAAACATTATTTCTCTTTCTGCAGATGCTACTTAACTTGCTGAGTGTTCTCCATTTAATTTCAAATTTCCAGTATCCACAATATTTTGATTTTCATTCACAATGTATTCATTTGTGACAACGATGCTTACAGACTTTATGATGGTTGAGAAGATGGTGAAAGTAGATGGAACCACAGCAAATGAAGCTGAATATCAGGACGTGTGAGAAAATATATTTCTAGAGGACCAATATGATATTCTATAAATGTCATAATTATAAAAATATAGATGAGAGGTGAGATCATTTTGCCCATCACTACTAAACGCAGCAGGACAAGTTGGGCTCTCTGCAATTTTCTCAACAAAAGACTAAACCAGTTCCCCTCTACCACCATCCTCTTCCAACTGGAGGAACTGGCCCTTACCTTCAACAATTTCTCCTTCGACTCCTCCCACTTTCTCCAGACTCCAGGGGTAGCTTTGAGCCCTCGTCTGGGCCCCAGCTATGCCTGTCTTTTTGTTGGCTACATGGAACCAAAAAAGTTCCATGTTCTAAGTCTATGTTCCAAACCTTCCCTCGTAATGGTCCCCAATTCTTCGTGTGCTTCATTAATGACTGCATTGCTGCTGCTTCATGCATCCATGCTGAGCTTGTCAATTTCACTAATTTTGCCTCCAACTTCCACTACGCCCTTAAATTCACTTGGTCCATTTCTGACATTTCTCTCCTCTTTCTCCATTTCTGGTGATTTTCCTTTTTCTCAGTTCATTCATCTCCACAGCATCTGTTCCAGGATGAAGCTTTCCTTTCCAGGATATCAAAGACGTCCTCCTTCTTCAAAAAAATGGTGTTTCCCTTCCTCCACCATTGATGCTGCCCTCACCCCGTCTCCTCCATTTCCTGGACATCTGTGTTCACCCCACTTTCCTGCTTCCTTAACAGGGATAGTTCCTCTTGTTCTCACCTACTATCCAATGAGCCTCTGCATCCAACACATCATTCTCCACAACTTCCACCATCTGTAATGGGATCCTACCATCAAACACATCTTTACTTCCCTCCCCCACTCTACGCTTTCCATAGAGATTGCTCCCTCTGTGATTCCCTCTCCACTAATCTCCCTCCTGGCACATACCCCTGCAAGCGACAGAAATGATAGACCTGCCCATTCATCTCCTCCCTCACCCCCACTCAGGGCCCCAAACAGTCCTTCAGGTAAGGCAACACTTCACCTGTGAATCTGCTGTGGTTGTATGTTGTATCTGGTGGTCCTGATGCATCCTCCTCTATATTGGTGAGATGTGACATAAATTAGGGAGCACCTCTGCTCCATCTACTAAAGGGGAAATTTCCTGGTAGCCAATCATTTCAATTCCTATCCCATTCCCGTTCTGACATGTCAGTCCATGGCTGCCTCTTTTGTTATGATGAAGCCATCGTCAGGGTGAAGAAGCAACACCCCAAACCATTTAGGTAGCCTCCAACCTGATTCCATGAATATCGATTTCTCCTTCCATTAATTTTTTTTCACTCACCCTTGTTCCCCTCATTCTTCCTCTGGTCCACTGTCCTCTCCTATCAGATTCCTCTTCTCCAGCCCTGTATCTTTCTCACCCACCTGGCTTTACCCATCACCTTCTAGATAGCCGTTCTTCTCCTTCTCCCTTCCTTTCCAGTCCTGATGAAGGATCTTGTCCCAAAATGACACCTGCTTATTCATTTCCACGGATGCTGCCTAATTTGCTAAGTTCCTCCAGCATCTTGTCTGTGTTGTTCAGGACAAATTGAAAAGATGATTTTAAAAAGCATGCCGTTTACTCAGTATTACAAACAGGACCATAGAACCTGAAGCAAAGGAAAGTCAAGCTAAAAGCAATCAATATTTGACTGTAATGTAATACTTAAAGGAAAACCAGAAAACACTTAATAAAATTCTGGATTTAGCTAAGAAAGTTCAATTTTAAGTAAATATGAAAGGAAAATCAGAGAACTGTAGATCAGTTTGCATAACATCCTTTGTTATGCTAAGGAAATTGAAATGCCAGGACATTGAAATTTTTCAACTGGCCAGAGGTAGCTAGGGTGAATTCTTAAAATAGGTCATGCTTGACAAGCCTGATAAAACTTTTTGAAGAGGTGCCTGAACCATGACAGAGTGGACAGACAGCAAATGCTCCTACTATGGGCTTACAGAAAGCATTTGATGAGGTCCTCAGGGGAGATTGATAGCCAGGGATGAAACTCCTGGAATTGAATGTATATAATTGATTGGCACAGGAAACTAGCTGAGGGTCACAGAACAGATACAAGAGAAAAATTGGCAGAATTTGCAAGTGGAGCCCTATGAGTATTCACCATATTTACAAAAGTCTTAGACAATGGGGCCAGAGGTTTCATATCCATGAACGCCCGTACACAAAGATAAGCAACAGAGTCTCAGCAAAGATGAAAACAATAAATTAGAGAGAACTATTAATGGATAATGCATGACTTGGATCACAAGGGAAGTGGCAAATGGTATTTGTAATGCATATGTGGTTTTGGAGATGGGAAACAAGTTAAGAAAACATTACAAAAATGATGGGATAGTGGAAAATAAAGAGAGTTAGTAGGATCTTGATGTACATGTCCATGGACCTCTGAAACCATTCTACATTGATTTTCTATCAGAAGCTGAATGTTCACTTCAGTTACATCACTTTCAAATTTATTTTTCCAATATTTGAGGTGAATTACCAAAAATTAAGCATCTTAATTTGCACCAATAATAATTTAAATCCTCTCAAGCTATTCTGCACATGACTACAGACAACCTTGGTGTGCAGTGTTTGATATTTGCTTAAAAGCACTCTTGACAATGCACAATTCTACAACTTCTTTAAACAATTGAAAATATCAGATTTAGTGACAAATCCATGCAAGAAGGATTTTAATATTTACAACTTCAAAGCATTTTTATACTGACAAGTTTTGCAAAATCATAATTCTACCTATAACTGAGCCCATTTGCACAGTTTTCTGCTTCAACAGGGAATGTAATGAGTGTCGTGCAAACCTGGTTTTCAGCTTAATCCTGTTAGCATCCTGGCACACAGTTTAGTTAAAATGGCTTTGTCAATATTATGCCTATTATGTTCGCACAAAAGTTCACAGATTACTCAGTGATCCTATGAAAAGGAAATATGAATACAGTACCACTTGAAGCATCCATGAAAGGTGATGAAGTTGAGACATCTTTTCTAAGTCAAACTTTTCTGAACTGACATCCAATCTGTAATGAACGTCCATTTTCCAAAATGTTTATGGTTCCATGATCTCCATAACAGAACTCTGCTGGTAAGAACAGAACAGAGATGGATACAAGTTTATCACTTTTTACAATAAATTTAATTGACTTTATTTCTTACATCCTTCACACACGAGTAAAAATCTTTACGTTACTTCTCTGTCTAAATGTGCAATGTGCAACTTATAGTAATTTATAATAAATAGTATGTACAACAGGACAGTTAATGTAGCACAGAAATACAATTGTATCAGCATGAATTAATCAGTCTGATGGCCTGGTGGAAGAAGCTGTCTTGAAGCCTGTTGATCCTGGCTTTTATGCTGTGGTACCGTTTCCTGGACGGTAGCAGCTGGAACAGTTTGTGGTTGGGGTGACTAGGGTCCCTATTTATCCTTCGGGCCCTTTTTACACACCTGTCTCTGTAAATGCCCTGAACAGTGGGAAGTTCATATCTACGGATGCGCTGGAGTGTCCCAACTGAGGGAAGTACAGTTCCCATACCAGGCAGTGATGCAGCCAGTCAGGATGCTTTAGCATTTATAGTTAACACATTACAAAAGCGACATATCTTACATTAAAAATAGTCTGCCACTTTCATGCCATGCTATCCAAGTCACCTTTATACCTGATCACATAGCATAAAAGAATCAGTTCATTTTTTTTCTTTTAGCTGACACTCCAGATTACTGAATCCAGATTGTAGAACATTTTGAAGTTAGCAGAGTTTCAGCGACCTACTAATGATTGTCATGTCATCTTAGGTGACCCTTAGGAGTCACAGAATGAGACAACATGTCCTCCTGTAAACAATCCCCTCAGTGATAGCTCTTATACTCCTAACAGTCTGAGGGCTAGCTAAATGTGATAACTTGAGCCCCAACAGCTGCAGAAAGGTAACATTTTGCTTTCCTGAAGATTCACACCTTTTCTCTCCCAGATGAAAATCTCAGGCATTAATACTTCTTTCTAATATTGCCTGCTAGAAGACAAGGACATACAATAAGTAGAACATGGCCTTTTGAACCACCTAAGGGGAATTTATGAAACATTCAGGTCTGACATTTTCTATCAGATATTTAAGTGTTCAGGTCACTAAATGGAAATGTTAATTTTAATAAAATTTGTTCCTTGAATGTGCTGTATAGAGAATTTTTGCATAAACTAAGCCCTTTGCAAATCACTGAGGCCACTGGGTGTGTACAAGGCCTCTGTGGCACATAAGATGCAGCTAAGAGTTCTATATTGGTACAGGTTGCTTGTAACCATTATTAGCCGATGGAAATTTCCATCATACAAATGAAGTGGTTAATACGAGAAACATTCTTATAAGTCCACCAATGAACTTGAACAATATCTGCAGATCAACATATAAACACACAGAAATTCATACTTCATCATTAACTCAAAATGCATGTAAGAGTGTCTGCCATCTGTTCCTTTTACCTCTATAACTCTCTCACTGGGCTCGTATGCAAACTTAGCTCGATAGCTAACTTGGCTAACAGCCACATGACACAGCGGTGAGAAGGCCACCTTTATAAACAATATACATCTAGGGTCAGTATGATTTGATGTTCAACCAAACAGGAAAATTGGGATATTCTGATTAACGGGAACCTTGATTTGAGTGAATACTGTATAAATACAGCCATACAAAATTATCGGTCAGCAAGAAATAAAAAATCGTACACTGCATAAACTTATAAAGAAAGTATGCTTGCTAATTTCGGCTTCATCAAACAGTTAATAGGAAAAAAGGAAAGAAAAGGGCCTATCACAGTTAACCAGTTCGATGTGCACATAACCGTTGGAGCTCATGGGGGTTTTCGGAGGAGTTTCTCTTACTCAGGCACTGGACCCATGATCTGTGTGAAAACACCTACAACATTTTCAAACTGCCCACAAAGACCACCTTGTGCAGAATGTGTCAATGTCTGTCTGTCTCTGTCTCTGTGTGTGTCTCTCTCTCTCTCTCTCTCTCTCTCTCGTATTGTCCTTCCTCCTTGGAGCCATTCATCTGCACAAAGCACTTCTTGCAAAGGGACTCTCCTTCCAATGATATTCTGCAGTATATTCCACTCCGTCCCGCTGCACGACTCCCACCAAAAGACCCTAAACCAGACTACTGTCCTTCAGAAAACTCTTCGCCACAGCTCTCTAGAACCTTCTCTCACATCCCACAATCCTGATTGGCTGACTCACATTCCTAAGTTGGACAACATGGCTCCTTATCATAGCTGAAGCCAAAACACTCTTTCCAGCATGGCACATTGCTTTTACAGAAAACTGCTAATATAAACTACCTCACAGCATAGCAGAAGGAATATTAACCAGGGCATTACACCTCTATACATATGTATGTCGGCTGAGGCAGCCAAATATAAACCTGCCTCATGATCTCTAAATCAGTCTTCCAGTTCACCAAATAGCAAATCTACACAAGATGTTGCAAGAAAATCTAACAAAATAAATTTTTTACTGAGATAAATGTGCTGATGCTTTGTGAATATAACAAATGCCTGAAGACCTCCAAATGTTGCTTTGGGTGGTGGGTTGGGACAGGATACGTCTGTCATTCCTCATCAAACCCAGATCACACATTTGCTTTCAAACTTCTGCCAAAATCACTACTTGGTGAAAAGCCCTGATGCAAACAGCTCAAGAAAACAATTGTTTAATCAATACCTTCCAATGAAGTTATACTGCTTCCATAATACCACTTACACCTGATTGTACAAGGAGAATTTTCAACTGTTATAGCTATTTGCCTTCCCTCAATTCAGTTTGTTATAAAGCAAGCAAAACATCAGCTTTGAGGCATTTGAGTCCTCATTATGGTTCTTGGCCTGAAACATTGACTCTTTATTCCCCTTTATAGATTGCTGAGATTGTGTGTTACTCAAGATTTCCAGTATCTGCAGAATCTCTTGCACTTAAGCTTTGAGGCCTGGCCTTGCTTTTTTATAGCATTGCCATCTACTGGAAGCTACATTTTACTACAAACATTTTTCAATATAAGATTCATGAATAAATCACTTCCCGTTGAGGGCATACAACTAAACCTAATTTCTCACCTTCAGAAACAAGTTACATGCACTTCTAGGTCAGTGATCTCAACAAACATAGAGTAGACATGTCCTAGGATTGCAAATTTTTCAGTACAGAAATCAATCTTAAACTCAAAACACCATTTTAATATGTTAACAACTGTTACTACAAAATTAAATAAGTGGAAAAAGCTTCACCACTAATAAGCAGGGAATCATAGTAGTGTATCAAGAATTATCAAATGCAGTGAAAAATAAACAAATTCACTGAAGATAAACTGAAGGCATAATTTGAACTTTGAAGCTTGGAAAATGCATTGAAAGTGTGCTAAACTCTAATCATCCAGAACCACTATGTGAATCCTTATTCCCCACTTTCTTGCACCTGTGTCATTTCCCCTCAAAAGTAAACTATATCCTCACAAATTCTTCCTGCCGGTGCTTGTAATCAGTAGTGTGATTTCTCTTCTCCCTAAAACCCACAGAGAGTACATTCAGCTCAACCCATTTTATCAGGTTATGCTTGAAACCTGTGGTAGTGTGTGGGAAATATACCGATTTTGAGTAGCTTTTGCACTTTAGCATGTTTTCTCTTTTCATTTCTCCTTCAAAATTCAAAAGCTTTCTTCTCTAGTTGTCCTCTTCTAAGCCCTACCTATGCTAAATTTGTTCCTACTTTGGGAAGATGCCCATATTGTCAGCATATTATGTTTTCTACCATGCTAACTTAGCTCTGTAATGTCACAGTAACCAGCTTCATGTCCCAGTTTCATGTTTTTTATGCCCCTTATAGTTGTATCACTTGTCTCTGTGTTCTTTGGCTGTTTTCTTTATTTTTCCACATTTCCCATGTCACTGACCCTTTGAACTAATTTCTTCTAGAACCACTGAAAAGCAGCAAGGAAGGGAGAAGGAACAAGAGACACAGTTCCTATCCACTCTCATATTAAGACTCTCACTCAAAATGTTATCAACAGCTTTCTAGATGTCCATATGAATGCCAAAGTTAGACACTCCTTTATTTACTAAGTTAGTTAAAATCAACTAGGTTTGTTGGGCATGCTTTAATCTTTATAAATCCATGCCTACACTTCTGCTGAGTATCTACCTGACCCCAATATTTAGTCACTTCATCTGTAAGAACTTGGAATCTAACTTGTATAATGGTTTCTAAAAAGGTTGCATTTTGTGAATTACCACCATGCTTTAAGTATCTAATCTGGCAATACATACCACCTCCAAAAGGAAAAATTGGCTTTGTATCAGTTGTTAACTTTTTGAACAGACATCTTATACCCAAGTTCATACCATAAATATTGACGCGCTTAAAGCTATAAACCAATATATAATATAAATGCAATGATGTATAATATTATTTGAGGGATAAAAGATACACTTCAGTATCTGATCTACACAAAGGTTGGAAAATTTCAGTGTATTCATCATCATAGTGTGCCAAGTCGTATGATATGGGGTGTTCAAGGTCTCCATAACCATCATTGTTCTTGCCAAATTTTTTTTTTACAGAAGTTTGCCATTGCCTCCTTCTGGGCAGTGTCTTTACAAGATGAGTGACCCCAGCCATTAACAATTCTCTTCAGAAATTGTCTGCCTGGCATCAGCGCATGATGTAATATGCACCAGCTGCTCATTCAGCCATCCACCGCCTGCTCTCATTGCTTCGCATGACCCTGATCGAGGCTAAGTAGCTTGCTAAGGGCGATCTGCAGGCTAGCAGAGGGAAGGAGCACCCTACACCTCTGCTGGTAGGGACATGTCTCCACCACGACACCCATCAGTGTATACAGAATATATTAATGTATCCAGCTTCAATCTGTGTGAAAATTGATTTAGAATTCAGAATTTATTTAAATCTTACACCCATCCCTTTTATTTGCAGTGAAACTCTGACATTGGTCAATCAACACTTGCACATCTTGCACCTCTGAACTACAGAAAACCCACTTGAAAAATTTTAGCTTCTAATCCAATAATGATGTCTAAATAAAGACAACTGAGAACACAAAAACATGCTTTCATCTGTTTTGTTTATTATGCACTAAAAATATTACATGCTCCTCAACTATTCTATCATTGTAGAATAGATACTAAGACTTACGTAGCAAGTCTTTTCTTCACTACAAAAACTTGACTTGAAAAGTAAATGCAAGCAATGATAATCTGATCATGGGTTGTAGCTTCCACTTTACCAACTCAAGTTTGCACAGATAGCTGAAAAAATGGCATTTCATTTTGTTGCATTGATTGTGGACAGTTATAACAAGGCTGGATTTATCGTTTAAAGTTACCATCTTTGTGGTGGTGACACTCCATGTGATATGTAGGAAATTCAAGCATACAGACTCAACAACAATAAAGAATACATTTCAGATAGACGTTTAAGTTAGGATGGTGTATGACCTGGAGAGGAAGTGAAATTTAGAAAGGTGGTGATTATGTTGCAATGAGTAGCAGGTTTTGTGCTTCTTGTTAACAGACCGCAGTGACAGAATAAGGTTTTAACATATTTTGTTAGCAGTTGCAGAGCATTGTTTGAAATCTCAATACCTGAGCTACAGTGTGGCAGCACTGGAGGGGTAGGTTATCCAGTAGGTCACCAATTGAGGGAATTGGTCTGAAATGAATTATATTGTTTATTCAGTTTTGGCTGTAGCCACTCAGTGGAATGACCCTTGTAAATAGAGAAGAAGCTCTGAGGGGTCAGAAGCTAACTACTCTATCACAGAAAGCTCAGACTCTTCTTGAACTCCAAAGGTCATCAAATTTGATCCAATTCAGCCTATAATCACCCTTCTTTCACTACCACTTGTGAAAGAGTAAAAATGGTTAATAGTTAACCTGCCATCAGGAAGGAGGTACAGGAGCATTATGTCCTCCACCACCAGGTTCAAGAACAGTTATTACCCTTCACCATTAGGCTCCTGAACCAGAGTGGATAACTTCACTGAACTGATTCCACAAACTATGAATTCACCTTCAAGGACTCTACAACTCATGTTCGCAAAACAATTTATTTATTTATTATTATCATTTGCTTTTCTTTTTGTATTTACATAGTTTATTGCCTTTTGCACATTGGTTGTTTGTCTACCTTTGTGTACAGTTTTTCATTGATTCCGTTGTGTTTCTTTGTATCTATTGTGAATGCCTGCAAGAAAATGAATATACATGTACATACTTTGATCATAAATTTACTTTGAACTTTGAAATTCAAGAGGAGATTCTATCAAGGCGAGTCAAGTCAAGTTTATTATTAGCCCATCTGTCGTATCAATGTAGTGCGGTATGCTGTCACTCAACATTTCTAGTTTGAATGTTCTCCAGACGAGTTTCCACAACAGCTTGCTGTTTGCAAAATTGGCTGCTCCATTGCCTACAGTATAAGATTTCCTACATTACTACAATTCAAAAATTAGTTCATTGGCTGTAAAATACCAATGGATGCACCCAAGATGCTAAAAATACACACATTCAGCTCTTTCCCTTTTTTCAGTTGGAGTGAACACTTTCATTAATAGCTCATCACTTTAAAAGGGCATGTTTCAATTAGCTCTTTTCTAAGCATGGCAGGACAGCTTGCTGCAAAGCTACTTACTTTGAAAGATACTCGTCCCCTAAGAATAAATGTCTGTATCAATTTAATGCAATGCTACAGCAACATTTTAAACACATTCAAATACCTAGCAAGGTGCCTGGTCTTTCTTGCTGCTTTTTCCCTTTGAATATCACTACACTCACAACCAACACTCTCAGTCTTTCTCCCTCTCCTCCCTTGCCCCATGACTCTTCTCCATGATTTAACTCCAATCACAAAATGACGAATGGTTGAAATATGTAATGGCTAGGCAGTCAGACAGGAAAAGGAGGCAGGTCTGTCATCAGTGATTATCCCTCAACTGACAGGACAGACAAAAATAGCATCTTCTTCCTGCTTTGTTGCTCTTCTGACTGTGCAACATAGACTTCAACATCCTTCTAACAGAGATTAATGTTATTACAGTAAATGTGCACCACTTCATCTTCAACTAAGCATAACTACAGTATAAGGCTACTTAAATCTCTATCATAACACTTTCAAGTGATTATAGATGAAAGAGCATGCTTTTAATTGGATATTACAGTGTATTTGCAAATATTTGGCAGCATATGCATTGGACCTTCATATTTAAAAATATTAAACGGAAGCAAACTAAACAAAAGGGTCTTACAAAGTTGAGGTCCAGATTATTGTCATGTGCACAAGTACATATACATCCATGCACAGGTACACAGAAACACTTGCAGCGGCATCATAGGCACATAGCATCATATACACAGCATTCACAGGTAAAACATAAACATAAATTCTATTCAATTTTTACAAGAAAGGACACAATTGGAACATTGCAAACTGGTCATAGTGTTGCCAAATCATAATGATTAGGGTTTTGCTGGTTGTTTCAAGAACCGAATAGTTGAAATGAAATAGCTGTTCTTGAACCTGGTGGTATGGGACCTCAGGCTTTGATACCTCCTGCCCGATGGTAGCTGCAAAAAGACATCATGGTCTCATTGGCGGGGACTTTGCCTTCTAAAGGCAGTCCTTCCTTTAGATACAACCAATGGCGGGGTGGGATGTGCCATGATGTACTGGGAAGAGTCCACTACTTTCTGCAATTTCTTCCCTTCCTCGGCATTTGTATTGCTTAACCAGTCTGGATACTTTCAATAGTGTATCTGCAGAGGTTTGTTTAAGTGTCCAATTACAAGCCGGACCTCCATAACTTCCTAAGGAAGTGCAGATCCTGACTCACTTTCCTCATAATTGCATTTATGTGCTGGGCCCAGGATGGGTCATCTAATACTTTAACACCCAGTATTGTATTTCAATACTAAATTCATGATAACTAAATTTCTTGAAGAAAAATTAAGTTAGAGGAGCTGTGTTTGGTCACTATAATGTTTATCACAGGGAAACTATGACTTTGTGTTTCAGCACAATATATGCTTGCAAACTGACATAAAGACTTGGGCAACAATTAACAATTTTGCTTTTAATACTGATCAGCTCTTTATCTTATTGTGATGAAACCTTTTTTGAAGTTATGTTGAATTTCTGATAATATGCAGACTTTGAGTGATCAGTCAAGGGTCATCATGAAGTTCAAAGTAGGTGAGGGATGCACTTTATTAAAGGTTGCTCTGAAAAGGTTTCAAATCCCTCCATTAAGAATATTATCAGACTCAGTATTTTTTTTTCCCTTCGACAGAAGCTAACTTCTGGAGCTCTATTGTGAGGATATATGACCAAAGCCATTATTCTAGAACCTGATTATTTATAAAATGTTCCATGAAAGCTTTTTCCATCATAATTTAAAGTTTTCTTATAGTCTCTGAAGTTATCAACCGTTTAATTTTGCACTATAGTTTTTCTTTCATACATAGGAACATAATCCTCCCCGTGTTAAATAAAATAAATAATATAAAAAGGGACATTTTAACAACTATCATTAAAGGTATCAAAAGACGAACATGCACTGGATTAAAATTTCAGAAAAAGGCATCTAGACTGTCACCTAACTAATGAAAAATGGATACCTTTTTGAGTTATTTACTCTTTTAATAGGTTGAGTGAGAAGAATTATTATTTTCCAGTCACATTATAAGAGAAGTAATGATATGCCAACAGGGAGGGAGGGAGCAGGGTGTCCTGCCACAATGACTACTCTGCAGAAGCACTTATACTCACTAGATACTATCTCACTTGCTCCCCACTTTGATCTGTATCATCTAGACAATGGAAACATATGTCAGGCTGTTATTCATTGACTACAGCTCACCGATCAACACCAACATCCCCTCAAAACTTGCTGTCAACTCCAAGACCTACTCTGTACCTCCCTCTGCTATTAGATCCTCGATTTCCTTAATGGCAAACAATGATTATTACAGATTGGAAGTCTCATTTCTCCTTGCTGACCAGCAGTGCAGATGCATGCTAAACCCACTGCTCTACTTTCTCTGTACTGTACCTAAAACTGCATACTAAGTAATGCTCCTATGCCACCTACAAATTCGCCAATGACCCTTCTGCTGTTGTAGAATCACGAATGACAAGGAGGAGGCATAAAGCTGACCTGAGATAGGGGTGCGCTGATTAAGTGTTGTCATAACAATCTTTCACTCAACATCAGCATAACCAAGGAACGGACTGTGGACCTTAGGAAGGGGAAGTCAGACAAACATGCACCAGTAAACAACAGGAATTCTGCAGATGCTGGAAATTCAAGCAACACACATCAAAGTTGCTGGTGAACGCAGCAGGCCAGGCAGCATCTGTAGGAAGAGGTGCAGTCGACGTTTCAGGCCGAGACCCTTCGTCAGGACTAACTGAAGGAAGAGTGAGTAAGGGATTTGAAAGTTGGAGGGGGAGGGGGAGATCCAAAATGATAGGAGAAGACAGGAGGGGGAGGGATAGAGCCAAGAGCTGGACAGGTGATAGGCAAAAGGGGATACAAGAGGATCATGGGA
Source organism: Mobula birostris (assembly GCF_030028105.1). NCBI lineage: Eukaryota > Metazoa > Chordata > Chondrichthyes > Myliobatiformes > Myliobatidae > Mobula > Mobula birostris. The sequence goes on along the minus strand of NC_092378.1, from coordinate 35,517,454 downwards.
TTTTTTAAAGAAAGGGGCTTCCCTTCCTCCACTATCAACTCTGCTCTTAAACACATCTCCCCCATTTCACGTACATCTGCTCTCACTCCATCCTCCCGCCACCCCACTAGGAATAGGGTTCCCCTGGTCCTCACCTACCACCCCACCAGCCTCTGGGTCCAACATATTATTCTCCGTAACTTCCGCCACCTCCAACTGGATCCCACCACTAAGCACCTTTCCCTCCCCCCCTCTCTCTGCATTCCGCAGGGATCGCTCCCTACACAACTCCCTTGTCCATTCGTCCCCCCCATCCCTCCCCACTGATCTCCCTCCTGGCACTTATCTGTGTAAGCGGAACAAGTGCTACACATGCCCTTCCTCCCTTACGACCATTCAGGGCCCCAAACAGTCCTTCCGGTTGAGGCAACACTTCACCTGTGAGTCGACTGGGGTGATATACTGCGTCCGGTGCTCCCGATGTGGCCTTTTATATATTGGCGAGACCCGACGCAGACTGGGAGACCGCTTTGCTGAACATCTACGCTATGTCTGCCAGCGAAAGCAGGATCTCCCAGTGGCCACACATTTTAATTCCACATCCCATTCCCATTCTGACATATCTATCCACGGCCTCCTCCACTGTAAAGATGAAGCCACACTCAGGTTGGAGGAACAACACCTTATATTCCGTCTGGGTAGCCTCCAACCTGATGGCATGAACATCGACTTCTCTAACTTCCGCTAAGGCCCCACCTCCCCCTCGAACCCCATCTGTTATTTATTTTTATGCACACATTCTTTCTCTCACTCTCCTTTTTCTCTCTCTGAATATACCTCTTGCCCATCCTCTGGGTCCCCCCCGCCTTGTCTTTCTTCCCGGACCTCCTGTCCCATGATCCTCTCGTATCCCCTTTTGCCTATCATCTGTCCAGCTCTTGGCTCTATCCCTCCCCCTCCTGTCTTCTCCTATCATTTTGGATCTCCCCCTCCCCCTCCAACTTTCAAATCCCTTACTCACTCTTCCTTCAGTTAGTCCTGACGAAGGGTCTCGGCCTGAAACGTCGACTGCACCTCTTCCTACAGATGCTGCCTGGCCTGCTGCGTTCACCAGCAACTTTGAAACATGCACCAGTCCTCAGTGAAGGGCCTGTGGTGGAAAGGACAAACAGCTTCAAGTTCCTGGAGGATCTATCCTGGGTCCAGCGCATAATGCAGCCATGAAGAAGGCTTCCCAGAATCTCTACTTTCTTAGAGATTTAAGAAGATTTGACATATCATTGAAGACTGTGACAAACTTCTATATAGTACAGTGACTGGTAGGGAATCTCCAATGTACAGGAATGCAAGAGGCTACAGAGAATGGTGGACTCAGCTAGTTCCATCATGGCTGCAGCTCTCCCCATCATCAAAGACATCCACATATGGTGATAGTTCAGGAAGGTGACATCCATCATCATCATCTGGGCCATGTCTTTTTCTCAACGATGCCATCAAGTAAGAAGTACAGGAGCCTGAAAACCCCCATTTCAAGGTTCAGCAACAACCTCTTCCCCACTGCCACAAGGCTCCTGAACTGCTGTGAAACCCACATACTACCATGGACTATATTTCTTTTCCTATCTCTCTCAATGTGAACCTGTGGTAATGAGGCATAGGAAGTTGACTCCTGTGTCAATTCCTGGAAGGGAACCGTAACCAGCCAGTGCTTCAACACATCCAAATGCTAGTTGTTAATTAGCAATTACAACACAGGCTGATTGGAATTGCTGCAGAATATTCTTTCTCTGGGATGGGTTTTACAAACGAGCGCACTGACGGCAAGAGATTTCTGCATCTGGAATTGGATTGTTTTTAACATTCTTTGTGAGTGAACTCAGATTGCAAGCAGCCGAATGCTAGATTCATGGTTAAGACTCAGATTGCTGTATCAGATTGTTCCAACTTATTTAACCATTTTTAAACAGGATTGAATGTTTGAAACATGCGTAGTTATTTATACCTCACCCTGGCACTACTGACCCATCAATTGCCTATTGATGAAAATAACTGCATTTACTTGTAGTGAGTCAACAGGTAAATTATGGTGTGGCATGCTTCAACATTTACTTCATATATCCCAGATTTACTTAAAATTAAAATGAATTTTTCAAAGCCTTATGTTCTGCAGAAGATGGGAATAGTTGTTATACCTTTACCTCCAAGAATTAGAAATGTCAAATGAAGAAGTAATGAACCAAAATAAAAACGCCAAGTACCAATAATATAAAGTCACAGAACACTACATCACTGAAACAGGCACTTTGGCCCATCTACCAGTGCCGAACTATTAATCTGCCCAGCCCCTTCAACATGCACCCTCTATACACCCCCCATCCATGTTCCTATCCATTTTTATATCTCAAATGTTAAAATTTAACCCGCATCTACCACTTCTGCTGCCAGCTCATTCCATACTCTCACTGCACTCTGAGTGAGGAAGTTCTTCCTCATGTTCCCCTTAAATATTTCACCTTTCACCTTTAACACATTATCTGTAGCTCTCGCCTCATCTAAGCTGCTTGGAAAGGCCTGCTTGCATTTACCTTATCTATACCTCTCATAATTTTGTATAATTTTATCAGATCTTCCCTCGTTCGCATATCCAGCAAATCAGAGAGCAATCTGTAGAGAGGAAACAGTTAATATTTCAAGTCAAGAACCCTTCATGAGACCTGGAGAGAACAAGAGACTTTTAAGTTGCAGAGAAAGAGAGGGATAAGAACAGGGAGGAAATAAAGAGAAGGGTTTCCCAAAGGGAATGGGAAGGAAGGTAATTTGAGAAATAAAAGCAAAAAAGAATATGCTGAAACTGCAAAAGGCAGAACACAGATCTAGCAGGTCCATTTGATTTTCTTATTCCCTCTGTCACTGTCCTCGTTCTGAAAGCATTGAGTCAACGGGACTACCATGATCTCCGTCCTATTTTAAATGTTCCCTTTGACCTTTTCATCCGTCCCCTTCTTTACAATTTAAAACATTCTTTATTTTCTCCCTTAATAAATGTTGGAAACATTCAGCAGGTCAGGCAGCACCCATGGAAAGAGAAACAGATGCTGTCTGACCTGCTAAGTGAGACCTACAGTAAATGGTAAGAAGCACTTAAGTGGCATATTGCCAAAGCTCCAGTTCCTGAAAACACTGACAGAAGGAAAAACATGAGCCAGAGCCTTAGCTCCACTGAAAACCTGAAAGGATTTGTAATAGGCTTTAAGTGTCTCTGATATTCAGAGAATTTAATTAAATATTGATTAAATTATTACATAAAATAATTAAAACACAAAACAGTATGTATTGAAATAAGGGCAAATAAGTAAAATATAAATAAATAACTGAATGTGCCTTTTTCCATCTACTCTACAGGACCACAATCCCCTTTCAGGTCAGTGGAGCCACCATTCCTGTGCTTTGTCAGGCTGGACTTGAGTGGAGATCAGCGATGGAACGAAGTGGCAAATTCACCAGCGTCTCTCACTCAGCAGGTTCAGAGCTAGCGGACTTGCTCAACTCAATGACATACTTAACTTGGAACTCTGAAAGACCAGCTAGCCAGTTTATACTGGTACCATGTATACACTGTACATGTCTTGATCAGACTCATTAGCTTTGGGCACTGAGTCTCAGGAAGGTGCCATTGATTGCAGATTCATGAGGCTCATGGACTTGTAGTAAAACTGACAACTGCATTCCCATTAGTATAGAACCAAAAGGTAATAGAAACATGGTGTGCAAGATCATTTTGATAGCTAGATGCAGAGAAGTAACTTACAGCAATAAGAGAGTACAAATCAAAAGGACATAATCTGAAATCAAGGGCTAGGTCATACAGCTGTTATATGGCCATTTATGTTTCACTTAAATGTTCCTGTACAGACAGCGAAGTTATTTGATTTGCTGCCATTCATTTTCTACTTCCTCTGAATTTCCGATTTTACCATGCTTTTGCCTACCTCCATACACTTACACTTGAATTATTCAAAAAAAGACAAAAACACAATTAGTCAGATTAGATTGGTTTGGCTGAAATTCTGCAAAGTTCTAGGGGCCACCAAACATACTATATGGTACCAAAATTACATCCCTTTGGTACAGCCAGACTGATTGAGGTACACTGTGCTTGTTATGTTGACCTTAGTTCACTAGGAACACTCTTTTTTTAGGTAGGCTGACCATCAATGGTGGACATAGTACAACAAACTAACTTGCTTTACAGTGGATTCAAAGGACTACATCACCAACCATACCCATCTTTTCATGATCAGACTGCATAGCACAACTGAATTGGGGCTTTTATTGTAGGCTTTTACAAATGAAACCATGAAGGCTTTTTTATGTTTCAGAAAAGCAACTCATTTATTGAACACTAAAAACTGAACACAAAGCATGCTAAAAGTCCTTCACGTAATTACCTCATCACGTCAGACCTGCCTCTTAAAGTGAACCTCAAACTAATGTCGGTGGATGTGAATTCTGTGCCTTTCCACCAATTACATTACCCTACATTATCAAATTTTTGTACAGGCACTTAGTTACAATAATTGAGGACATTCAGCTATCAGGTCCACAATCAGCTTCATTCCTCCTCTCCTTAGACCCATCAAACCATGCAGATTTACTCCCGTACCCATATCCTTCAACTTCCCTCTGATCTTTTGTCACTTATTTACGGTAAGTATTAACTGCCATATCTACACATCTTTAAAATACACAAGAAAACCATGGAAATCACATGATTATGAAAAGGACATGCAAACTCCACACAAACACAATCAAAGTCAGTTCAAGCCAAAGATACTGGAATGGTAAGTCAGTGGAGTTGTATGTCACTGAATTGCTATATTTAATCCAGGAAATAAACACACAATCTTTTACTTAAAAAAAATCAAAATAATTGATACCAAACATTATGGACCAGATTTTATAGCCAATGATAATAGTGAGTCTAATGTATATATGTAAATAGAAAGCAACTTCCAGTGACTATGCAGCAACAACAACTTCTGAGATTGGACCTGTCTGATAGACTCATTAATCCAGGAATGCACGTGGAATCTTGCAAATACGCTGTAGTTTACTATTACAGTATATGCACATAAAATATAACAGGAAAGTTTAGGGCCTTTTACTTCAGCAGAAGTGCATTTTCAATGAGAAGTTTTAATACTGTGACTGAGTTGAGGAGCATGCTCAACTATTTTAAAACTTATTCTTCATGAACAATGTTTAGACAGTGAGCGTTCAAAAGATAATCAAGTACAAGAGAAATCTCAATTCAAACAAAATTTCTCTTATTGAACCAAATTCTGCAGATGCTGGAAACCCAAGCAACACACTCAAAATGCTGGAGGAACTCAGCAGGCCAGGCAACATCTATGGAAAAGAGTATAGTCGAAGTTTCAGGCTGAGACCCTTCATCTTCACCTGATGTCCTCACACAGATCTTACCTGTTACTCAAGCCAAAAGCCCAATTCAGTGTTGTTGAAGAACTTGAGAATGTTCTAATTTGTATAATCTGATCTGACTATTTATTCATCAATTTATCATAGAGGACTCTAAAAGTAAAGCAAACTCCAGCTTAAGTTTTGCTGCTCAGGGTTACCGATGTCTAATTTTGTTAGACCATAACATAGAAGTTCTGCAACTGAAATTCTTAGTAAATTCTAGCAAAACTTAAATGGGGATGCACTGGAACAGTCAGAAACTCCATTTGTTTATTTTTTTTCCACTACATGATTAGCTAGACCTTTCTGTACTTTTTCACCAATTCCATTGCCTTTTTTTTATGTATCACTAAACTTGACAACTTTGCCTTGAGTTTATAATGTGATTTACATGATGAGACCAAGGGTATCCAACTCAGCACTTTCCTTATCCCCATGGTAACAAAAGCACTAACAATCTCTCTTTCAATTATTCAAGCAATTCAGACATTCCTGAAGCTTGCCTACATAATCCTGCCTGACATTGAGTGAAATGCCTCTTTTGGCTAAAATGAAAAATGACTTCAGATGGTTGTAAAGAATTCTCAACCAGTTCATTGTTCCAATCAATGGATCGTGTTCTCCCAAGAGGGACCCATCACCCACACTCTTCATTTCCTGAGCTTACCAACTCATTAGGTTGATTACTCTGAAGATAAGTGGCAAAGCCCTTAATGGCAAAAGAGCTTTCAGCAATGTAACAGGGGGGCATAGTCTATCTAGCTAGAGCAAGCCCCACCTACAAAATCTCTAATGGAAAACTTTGAAAGATGGAACACCTCCAGTTTTGAAAAACAACCACGGGTTTGATGGATTACAATAACTCAAAAATATTAAAAAACGAGTAACTGAAGCTTCCTCACAGAGGCAAGCAGTTCCCTTCGAAACTACTATTATTCATCCATTCAGGCAAAGTAAAGTCCCATATTCACATGGACTCAGATTCAGGACTCACTTCTGTCATTCTAGACCACTAAAGGACTCCTCACAGAAGCCACTGATGAAACCTAATATTGTAGGGATTCACAAGCATAAAATTGGGCAATCCTTTCTGACAATACCAGATCAGACCTAAAGCAGGATTAGAAACTGCATGTAATTTCAAAGGAGATTCACAGAAAGTGGAATTGGAACTAATTAAATAGTAAATTTAAAAATCTGTTAGGTGTTTTAATAGAAGAATAAAGTTCAGTAAATATTGTTACACTGTTCAAACTGCTTCACACATTTGAGAAAATAACAAAGCTTCAACCCCAGCTTTGTCTTTTGCCAAAGGTCGTTGAGCCCTTATGGGTCTAGGCTACTCTGCCCAAAATCATCCAAGGTCTATGTGCTCCCTGACTCAAGGATGCAAAGGCAGGGCTAACCAGTGCAGTTGTTGAAAAGAGGGTGGTGAATCCCTGCTAGTTTTGTATTGCCTTTAGACTTCATGCAAAGGCCACCTGCAAAATCATCTAGCCAGGAAATCATGACCAGGACTACTAATAAAGCCGAACAAAATCGGACCTAGAATGTATTTCAAGCATTCTTAGACCTAAAGCAAAAAAAAACTTCTAGAAGAACTCAGCAGGTCAAGCAACATCTGTGGAGGCAAAAGAATGATGGATATTTTGGGTTAAGATCTTGTACAGTCCTGATGCAGGGTCTCCCAAAATGCTAAACTCCCAAACTGGGTTTGCCTTCAAGATGTTGGTTGACCCACTGAGATCTTCCAGAAGTTTATTTTTTGCCCTAGATTCCAGCATTTTCAGTCTCCTGTGTCTCCATCATCAGAATTGAGTCTCTGATCATCTAATTCATTCATGTTTACGGAATCTTCTGCACCTTTGCTATATTTGAATAGTTGTTTGAAAGAAGTGCTGCATTGACTTTCACAGTTGTGAAAGACATTTTGCAATAAAATTTATTCTGAACAGTGTAGCTCAGGGGTTGGATGTGGACAGGAAAGCATGACCTAAGGTCATTACTCTCCACATTAGATTGGATTCCAAAAACAAAGGACACAATACAAGTGAATGCTTACTTAAATGGTAAATTTCCCACAGCTTTTATAATGCTAGAGATGAGAGTTTATTTTAAATAGTGATGAAATGAGGTAATTGGGTAAAGTTCCCCTCATCAGAAAGAGCATCTCAGTTTCATTCATCCTAAGTCAGCACTGCTTTCATCCACCCCCACACCACTATTCCACCCATCTCATCCGCATTTAATTTAAAAAGTCAGTCATTAATCATGTCGAAAACTAACATTTTATTTCTACAAATACCCCCCAAAATGTACGCCTTATTACAAGCTCACCACTGCCACAAGGCTCATAGTAAGATTCACTCCATTATCAATACAATTCAAAGCCCAACATTATTTTGAGCACATTTAGAACAGGACCTGGAGTGAGCATTCTCACTGAACAATGCCAGGATCAACTATTCCAAAGTCCACATGATTTGTTCAGCAAAAGGTTGTTCTAGTAACTATGGTAGCAGACAGGTGACGTCTAGGTCACAGAAAATTTAGGAGTGGAGACAAAACTAGAGAGTATGCTATCAATTTAATAGCCCATGAGCCAACATCAACCAACACCTGCATGAACCAACTAAACAAACACAGGCTTGCAACAACAATAATACTGCATCTGGGTCAGCGCATCTGCATTGGGTCTTTTAACCCTTGGTTCTGAATATACAAATGTGTCAACAAAAGTCGTGAATCAGAGAAAAATATCTTATTCTTTCCTACACAGATAGAACTATTACAACTGAATTACAGGTAGTCTCTTTGACATCATCAAGAGAGTAGCTGTTTTATGAATTTAGTATACTTCTGCTCATTGTATTTGAATATTGTGTTTGGAAATAGGGTTCTGTATTTTCATTTTTCACTGATACATAAAAGCAAGTTGGTATTTTCTTTATTCAGTTGTCATAACTTTCTATATAAATTAAGAATTATTTTAATTAAACTTGAACTGCAAACTTTAAATCTTCAACTGTTAAGCTAGAAAAGATTTGTGGTTCTATTAAGTTATAACTTTGATGGGAGCTTCATTCAGATAATTTCTATATCATTAAATACAAAATGTCACTGATTTCTGTGAAGCAGGATCAATTACCTAGGCACATTTTGCTCTACATTCTTGTACAGAAATTCAAAGCAAACCAAGATGAAGCTATTTTTAAAATGTATGCAATGATACAAACAGAACTTTTGATCTTGTGGGTTTCATGCTTAGCCCATCTAAAGAATGGGGAGGACGCCTATCAAGCAGAATTGAAAATTAGAGTGCTGTTGCATCTCATTGGTCCAAAGGGGAGAAAATTGTACCTTACTCTAGATTTAGAGAATGCATTACAAGAACATTGCAACCTGTCTAAAAATGAAACAATTGACTACTCCCAACTTTTATCTTAAAACCAGGAGCAGTGAAAATCATTTAATATTTACTTTCTTGGCTGTTACCATATAGCAGCAATTTCATTGGAAAAATATTATTTGCAGAATCCAAAGGTCGAGCCTGAGGAATGGTTACTGTTTACTACAGAGTTAACTCTGATAAAATGCACTCAGGTATGCAAAGCTGCCAAGCTATCGAGAAACAAGTTAAAAGTGTTGTATGACAAACAGGAAGAAGTATGGGCACTGAAGCATGACACAAAAAAACCCCAGAACAGGACAAGTATAGCTAAGGTCACTTAGACATTGCATGTATTGTAAAACGCAACATAAGTGACTGAAAAAATACCCACAAATGTAATAAGTGTGCATTAAAGAGACTGGAAAATTCAAACAGTGGACATCAAAACTTCAGTGAATTAATGAAGTGAGCTGTACACAGATAGCATCAGTTGAACCAATTGTACTTGGGGGCCATACAAGGCTAACTCAGTGGCAGTAACACCACAGGATGTATTGTGATGGATATTTACTTCCTTGGGCAGAAGGCCTCTTGCTTATGTTTTGCAGGGCTCGCTTTCTAAGCACAGCAACTGCCACTTGTAAGATCACAAAAAAAGTTGTAAGTAAACTTCAAACTAACATTGCTTTGTTTAGCTTCTAGTCATCGACGGGAGCCAATCTTTAGTTCTTAAGATGTAAATGAAAAGCAGTATTCAGCTTTTAGTTAAAATATGGTTTTGCAAACAAGCTCTGTATATAGCAGGTGCCCTGTCTGTGGCAAGTAAGATGTAGTTCACTGCATCTGGTTTATTTCCGCTCAGGAGTATAGTGTAAGACAATGGGTTTTTTTCTTTCAAACAGACAAAGCTGACTAAGTTACTGAGTTCAAGGAAGCTTGCAGACCAGATGGATAATATTATTTAACATATCAAATAACTGATCAATTAATGTTGGAAGTTTTATGTACTCAAGGAGGTTAGCTTCACGGCATTAATACTGGGAGCTGAGAATTCTGTCTCCAAGATGCTTTTAGACATTTGTGTAAAAAGGCTGTCTGAGGAAATACCATGTACATGTGAAGTCACTCAAGGTGCAAAGAAAAAGGGTACAAATGTAGAGATCAGTTCAGGCTTATTAGGTAAAGAAACATCAAGAAACTTGAAAGAAACATGGGGTGAACTAGAATCCATTCCTCTGAATTTGATTTCTGCGATGATTTGTTCACCTACCTCATTGTTATGTCATTTTAATTTATAGAAATTACACTTATGTTTTAGAAATCCTTTGGGCTCTGTGTTTTGGGAAATACTATGTGTTTTAGGAATAGTTTGTAATTTGGAAATGTTTAAAATAAAAATCCTCTATGAGTTTTATACATATTTTAAGTGTGCTACTTGGATTTAAGTATATATTGCTGAAAATAAATGAACTGTGTTTTAAACTGCTTTGTTCGCTGGAAGTATTTTCTCTTTAGTAGAGAGGGGGACTCACTGCTCTAATAGTGGGTATTGGCAGCTAAACTCGCCATGGAGAATAAACAGGGAAGTGAACTAGTCTTTTAAGATTTGGTAGTTACAGTACAATCTCACTTTAGCAAAAGTACTTTGGCAATTTATTTCCAATGGTGCTTAAGGTCTTCATCTGAGTATAGAATTTTGCATTCAGCAAACCCAGTACCATCACAGTATTTACAAAAGTGTGTCTGAAAGGGAAATAGTGACATTTCAACTTGAAACAACCTGCAATGCCCTGTTTAAACAATCCAAGAAAATTGAATGATGCAATTAAATTCAGTGTGTTTATGTATGCACAAGTTGGCAATTGCACCAATTGGGAGATACTCTCCAACAATGCCAAGCTAAATGAACCCTTGGTCCCTGGAAATTCAAAATTACTGTTGCAGAATTTGGACATTTTTTCAAAGCAGTTAAGATTTCTGATATAGCTTCTTGGCATCAAGTTTGAACTATATTTGTTCCGTGGTATCTAGTGATTCCACTGTAGGCACCTTTGAAGATCTCATTACATTGGCTGAACAGTGTTTCCAAGCCTTATTTTAGAGATCTACCTGCCCAGGATATCTCCTTCCAAGTGGTCTTTTGGTCTTTTCAGTCAGTCCTTGCCTACTAACATCAATTGCTTGGTGTAGTCAGGCACAACATCAAGCAATCCTAAAGACAAGCCCTTGCATCTTTTTTTTTTACATATTTTGTTAGTCTTAATAGTATCTGTTCCTAATTAAATTTGGTCTTGAGTCTGATGGTGGAGATTTTCTTGCAGTAGGCATCCTTAACTGTAGTGGTACAATCATGCATAGTGGCATTATTCATTTCTACTGACTAGGAATAATACTTTCAAAACCTGCTGCATTACAACTTTGCTAGCTTCTTTGGCACAAATTGTGCCTTAAAAGATCATAAAATGTGAAAAATTAATACATCAGTAATAGGAATTGCCACCACCTACGCATACAAGGTGCTGACTTTGCTTCTAGAATAGACATTTCTCTGCTACTTTTTGTTTTTAGGCTATCACCACAATCTGCTTCCTTTCTGTTCTTTGCTATCTGGATCAAATCTTTATATCTAAATGCTTAAATTGTATCTATTTAGCGATTAAGGCACAATTAATCCATCTTGCAACATGTGGCCCAAAAACTCTCCGAACCTGCAGTATCCTGACAGATTTTCCAATCCAACAAAATAATCCTTTTCATTTTCTTCCATTTTTTGATTCTACAATACAGAGAAAATAAAGACTACTTTCTAGCTCATCAAGCTAAGGGTTAATTCTATCATTCCCACGAATAATATATTTATTGGATTGTACACCATTGGGCCACTTATGTGGCCTTCATTTTCTCCTACTTCCTGCCTCAAGTCACCTGTAACTTTTTCAATAGTTAGTGTTTCCCTCCATTTTCAGGTAAGTGCTGCTTATTTGTTTTTTTTAAACTAGCGTGTTAGTGTCTACATAAAATACACCAGCTAACTATACAGACAGGACCTTCACGTTTGCATCATTTCTACCATTTTCCATTATGGAGTTTTTGTGGTTTCATCATGCTTGGTTATGACAATTTTTCTCTCTGCTTTAGTGCCAATTCATATTTGTAGTTGAGACCATCTTTGTTGCCTACCGTACTGCATTTCAAAGTGGTCTGTGAATCAAGATTTTTGATGCTATTAAGTTCTATAATGACTGACAAAGTTAGCTGCAGGTTTAGAACACGGCTGTGAACTTTATTACAGTTTAAAGCAACTCATACAAGTACTTAGATCATAAGTATGGTAACATCATTGCAAAATAGACTTAAATAATTTACTTCCATCTCTGCATGCATAGATTATATTTTCTGTAATACTAGTGAGACATAACTTCTAGCAAAAGCTTGCAAGATTTTTTCCCTCTCATTAGGACAGTTTGGAGTAGGTTAGGCTGTTTGCTTACCACCTTAGGCAAATTAAAACAATGCTTCCATCAAGGTTAAAAACACCAAGAATCAGTCAACTGAGTCCAACAGGATGAGTTCCATTTATTCTTCATATGAATGACAGTGAACAATGAATCTGAATAGGGAAGTGAGTTACCTCACCTTCACTGTTAGTGGGCATTAACATTCTAAAGGAAACAAATTCTTTAGTTGAACCAAACACTCTTTACTGAGAAATACAAGTTAGCTGGCTTGAGACTGATGAACAGTTGTATCCCAGCAAGTAGTGGACAATGGGCTACTTAGGGCTACTAATTAGAGATACTTAATTTAATGGTGTTGAATTAACAACAACCCAATGGACAAGGGACTGGTGTTGTCAGATATCACACAAAATACACTAGTTGGTTCAAATAAATACCGGCACACAGATATTCTTTGGAGAGGTATTCACAGACAGTACAGATGCCTGAAGTTACTAAACAAAGTTATCTCACAAAACAGTGGCTCTATTGAAAAAAAATATGATTGTTGTAATAACATAGGTTCACAGTCAATCAAAATTTGGCATTAAGAGTTAATCCAAACTCTGCTTTCTGCAACAATACTAAGACTTTTGGAAAACATTAATCCAGCATAAAGTCTGTGGTCTTTTGGGCACCTTTGACTCACCCTTCTACGTGCTACAGAGATTACTTAAATACTACAGAACTCACTAGAGAAGTACAAACAATTCTGCCTCTTTAAAATCCTCCAAATCCATCCACGGGATATGTGAACCAGCATCCGCACTCTCATTCCCACTCTCTCAAGACTTCTGGCAAGAGATGTTCAGAAAGACAGAGAATATGCGAAAAAGGAAATTTTCTTTTTGTGATTAAAGATTTCTTTAAAAAATTGTAACATCTTCACAGATTCATGGGAATCTCTAACCCCTGACTGCTCAAAATACATGGGCCTCCACAAAAAAAAAATTCTAAGCATGTCTTTAAGGGAATCTCTTCAATGGAAATATGGAGGCCTCATATGGCTGAGGATGCATTTTAATCACCCACTCAAGCAAACCCTATTCAATCAGGTACTTCCTGCCTCATCTTTGGAAGAGTCTGCAGAGTGGAAGCAAGTTCCCTTTAATCCCAAGGGACTCTCTAAAATGACTTGTGCTCACATGCTAGAAACAAGAATGGTTAATAACTGAATGTAATAGTTGAGGATCAAAATATTTTACATTTTATGTCCTGCAACAATTAGTTTTTGTACTTTACTGCCCTTACGATGACATATGTTTAAGGATTCCAATTTGTTAAATGTATCAATAATGAAATTTAAACTGAAAATATTAAAATGAATGAGGTTAAATGTCCCAACTTGTTAAATATAACAGCTAAAATGTACTCTACCAATGACACTCAACCACACAGAAACATAAACACTACAGACATACAGTACAGAAGAAACAACAAATTATGCCCGTGTGACTTTGCAATTAATTAACTATCCACGAGAATTCTCTCTGCTATGTTTGGAAACCACGCATCAATGATAAGTAGTCAGGCTTCATTCTATGTTTTGCTTAATCATTGACAAAGACTTGATTTAGAGTTAAAAGCTGGTTGCAGTTTACTGAACTGTGCAAACAAGAACGCAAACACAACTTGGGTGATCAGGCTTAGTAGATCAACATTAGCAAGATCCCCAATTCACCTATGAATATACAGTACGTGTCGACCTAGAAAACAAGCAACCGCCAACAACTCAATGATGACCCTGATGATATGCTCTACTAGGAAAAAATAACAGTCACAAGAGCTTTGTAATTTCTACAGAAATGCACAGAATTTCTTAATTTTTATTGGAGAAATAAAAACATGTACAAGAAAGACAGGTGCGTAATCTTCATGTCTGTCAGGTCCATGCAATAAAAGGAAGGATTAAATTAGTCCGCATGGAAAGTACTGATGTTGTATGAAGAGGACATCTACCAATTCCAAGACCAGCAGATTATAGCTTCTAGCTGTACATGAAATGTCCACTTTATCAGCAAGTAGGCAGTTAGACATTTATCAACGGTAATCACATAGAGACTCTATCAACCAACCACAAAGCTATACTGACTATCCCTAATCAGTCCTTTCCTTTCCCTTCCAAATGCAGATAGATCTTGTCTCTCAGAATCCCCTCCAGTAACTTTCCTACTGATGTTAGGCTCACCAGCCTATACTGATCGACTTGTCCTTGCCGCCCTTAAGTAAAGGCACAACATTAGCCAACCTCTAGTCTTGCATTAGCTCACCAATATCTAACAAAGATACAAATATCTTTGTTAGAGCCCCTGTATGTATTTCCTTGTTTCCCACAACATCCTGGGATACACCTGGTCGGGCCACAGACATCTATCCACATTTATATGCGATAAAACCAACATCAATTCTTTAGTAATGTTGATATATTTCACACCATCTGTTTCCTTCCCTGAACTCACTAGTGTCCATAACCTTCTCTCCAGTAAATATAGACAAAAGGTTTTCATTTAAGACTTCATAAACTTCCTGTAGTTTCATATGTAAAGGGCCATACTGATCCTTATGGGACCATGTTCTCTCTCTAGTTACTATTTTGCTTTTAATATACTTACAGAATCTTTAGGATTCTCCTTTACCTTATCTATCAAGGATAGCTCATGCTCAATTTCTACCCTCCTGATTTAGACCATAAAGATCATAAGACATAGGAGCAGAAAAACACAGCTTTTTAAACAAGCTCTGTAGATAGAAGACGTACTACATTGGAGAAGTAAGATGTTGGCTCACTACATCTGCTGTATTGCTACTCATAAATGCAGTACAAGTCAATGTGTTGTTTAACTTGGCTAGTTTCAAACAGACAAGTTGACTCTTAAGCTGCTTAGTTTAAGAAAGCTTGCAGAGCAGATTAATAATATCATTTAGCATATCAATAACTGATTTATTAATAAGTTGGTAGTTTTATGTACTCAAGAAAATTAGCTTTACAGAATTATTTGTGATCTGTGAACATTAATTGTGGTCCATCCCTAAAACACTTTTAGACTGTTTGTGTTAAAAGGATATCTGAAGAAATATCATATCCATGTGAAATCATAGTGGGAGTGGGAGAAAAAGGGTATAAATGTAGAGGACAGTTCAGGATTATTAGGAAAGGGGTAAAGAACATCAAGAAGAAACGTGGAAGAAGCACGGGGTGAATTAGAATTCATTCGTCCAACTTCAGGTTCTGCAACGGATGACTTGTTCATCTGCATCGTGGTATGTCTTTTCAGTTTATAGGAATTGTACCTGTGTTTTGAAAATGCTTTCTCCTTTATTCATTAGAAATGGTTTATGTTTATATTAAGGGAATGCTGTATGTTTTTGAAATGATTTGTATCTTAGAAATTTTTTGTAATTTGGAAATGTTTAAGATAGATATACTCTGCAAGTTTTAAATGTGTTTTAAGAGTTTTATTTGAATGTAAATGTGTATCAATGAAAATAAATAAACTGTGTTTTAAAATACTTTGTTAATTGGAAGTTTCTTCTTGTTAGGGAGAGGGGACCCTCACCCAAATATAAGGTATTGGCAGCTAAGCTCGCCACACAGAATAAACAGGAAAGTGAACTAGTCTTTGAAGATTTGGTAGTTACAGTACAATCTTCCCTTAGTGAAAATACTCATGGCTATTTATACCGATAGGGCTTAATGTCTTCATTTAAGTTAAAAATGCCATGGTCAGCAAACCAAATACCATCACATATGTATTTCAATATATTGACCCTTGCTGAGAATAGAATGGTTCTAACTAGCAACAGAATTCAGATATAACATTGTTGATGGAGAGTATCCTGGGACACCGTCACCTTCATGCAGATCAGATGTCAAAGCACTGAATCCCCAGATGACGATAAAAAGTTTAAGAATATTCTTCAGAGGGAAATCAGGAGGGCAAACAGAAGTTATGAGATGGTCCTGGCATGTAAGATTAATGAAAAACCCAAGAGATTCTATAGCTATATTAAGAATAAAATGGTGGCTAGAAAGAGAGTAGATCCCCTTCGGGATCGGTAGTTTGCTTATGTCTTGAGCCACATGAAACGGGTGGAATTTTACTGAGTATTTATTGAGGGGAAAATTATAGTTGCTCAAGAGATAAGGAAAACAAGTGGAGAAATTTTGGAGGATATTCATATTATAAGAGCTATTTGCAGTCTTACAGCACATTAAGGTAGACCTGACAAAAGACATCCTCAGACTTTGTGGGAGGCTAAAGAGGAAATTGGAGAGGCCTTTGCAGAGATATTTGCTTCATAATTAGTCACTGGTAAACTTCCGAAAGACTGGAAGGTGGATAATGTTCCATTGTTTGAAAAGAGTAGCAAGGACAAGCCAGGGAATTATAGGTCAATCAGCCTGATGTCAGTAATGGGGAAGTTACTGGAAGGAATTCTGAGAGACAGGATCTACCAGCATTTGGACAAAGTATGATTAGGAGTCACATGGCTTTGTGGATGGGAAGTACTGTAGTTCTTGATGAACCTTTAGAGATTTTTGAAGAGGTAACCAAAAGGTAGACAAGGGTATGGCAGTGGATATTATCTATTTGGACTTCAGCAAAGCCTTCGACAAGATCCTACATGGTAGGCTGGTCTGGAAGGTTAGGTCCTATAGAGTCTAGGGAGAACTAGTTAGGTAGGTTCAAAATTGTACTGGAGGTAGGAAGCAGAGAAGGTTGTTTTCTGGAATGGAGGCCAGTTACTAGTGGTGTACCACAGGGGTCACTTATTATTTATAAAAATTATTTGGATGCGCATGTACAAGACTTTATCAGTAGGTCTGCGAATGACACAAAATTATGAGGTGTTGTTGATTGTGAAGAATTCTATTGTACATTACATGGGGATCTTGATCACTTAGGGAAACGGAGTGAGGAGTTGCAAATGAATTTCAACATAGATCAGCCTGAGGTGATGCATTTTGCAAAGTCATTCTGGTGTAGGACTCAGATTATGAACAGTAGGGCTCGAGGGAATGTAATAGAATAGAAGGACCTGGGAGTCCAAGTGCAGTGTTCATTGAAACTGACGTCACAGCTAGACAGGGTGATGAAAAAGCATTTATCACATTGGCCTTCATCAGTCAGGGCACTGAGTATAGGAGTTGGGACATTATGTTGCAGTTTTACAAGTTGTTGGTAAAGCCACTCTTGGAGCACTGTATACAGTCTTGGTCACCCTTTTATAGGAAAAATGCAATGGGGAACAGCACAGAAAAGATATGAGGATATTGCAAGGACTAGAGGGTCTATCTTTTAGAGGTTGGCCATGGTAGGCCTCTACTCCTTGGTGCACTGGAGAATGATGGGAGACCTTATAGAGGTTTATAAAATTATGAGCACCATAGACAAGGGAGATGGTTGCAGCCTCTTCCTCCAGGGTATCAGAATTTAAAACTAGGGGCATAGATTTAGGGTTACCAGGGGAATGATTTAAAAAGGACTTGAGGGGCAACTTTTTCATGCAAAGGGTGGTGAGTATAAGAAATGACCTGGCAGAAGAAATATTTGAAGTAGGTAAGATAGTATCATTAAAGAGGGACTCGGATAGGTACATCTAGGAGTGTGGTTTAGAGGGATATGGGCTGAATGCAGGAAATTCGTGCTAGATGGGTGTACAACATGGTTGGCCAAAGGTGCTGTATTGCTCTATGCCTCTTGAAGACTCCGTGTGTTTGGAGAATGGGACACAATTTAGAATGAAATATAATGAAAGGAATATAATACTTGGTTGTATTGCCACGGAGATATACTTAATCTGGACATTATTAGATATTTCCAGGCCAGGCAGCATCTACAGAAAAGAGTAAACAGCCGACATTTCAGACAGCAGTCCTCCTTCAGGACCCTTTCAGGGCCATGTTGAAGGGTCTCGGCCTGAAACGTACACTGTTTACTCTTTTCCATAGATGCTGCCTGGCCTGCTGAGTTCCTCCAGCATTTTGAGTGTGTTGCTTTGGATTTCCAGCATCTGCAGGTTTTCTCCTGTTTGTAATAGATACTTCACTTTCTTTTCATCGAATTTTCATAGGCCAGTGCACGATTCTAAGGAAGGACACTAAAATTTGCACATATTGTTTGGTGGTAATTAAAGGGCTCTATAATAGTGACAGAACTTACTAAAGGAATGATGTATATTATTGAAGTAGATCGACTCGGGCAAATGTACACAGGCTGTCCTGACATCTGTTTTTACAGGATGTCAATTTTGTTGGCAACTTGGAAAAGACGCAAAATATCACTTCGTAAGATAACAACATCCTCACCATATTGTAATCAATGGCATCAAAAGCACATAAGGCTGATAAGAAAGAACAAATGGGAGAGAGACAGACAGACAGAAAGAATATGAGAGAGAGAGAGAGAGGAAGGATAAGAACTACTGCCATTGAACGCATGTACATAGATTGGACTTATAAATTCAATAATATCAGGGGAGCCTGTTTGTATGTATGAGTGTCCATAAATCAGTTACTTGTAACATGGTGACAGCCTGTATGTGAAGTACATTTACACATACCTAGACATACAGACTTTATTATAATTCAGTAATTGAAAATTAATAATTTGCACCCAAGATCTGCGAGGAGCCACTTCTAAAACAGAATTATAAGCTTTGAAGGCAATTCCCTGTCCACTTCATTGTACAGAACTGTCATAATAAATGCATGTTTTAATTTAAATAAATCAACTGGGATGTTGCAGGTTAAATATTACAGAGCACTGAGTCTCATGAGACATACTACACGTAAACAGCAAGCTGAGCTGTAAATCAACTTAAATACATAATCAGGCAAAATTTATGCACCTGACAAGCAGTTCATTAAACACCAAGGATATCCATGATAGCTGCAAAGACACAAGCGTAGATGGTATCATTTAACGTACCAGTACTGATAAAAGTGGTAATTAGCACGTTAGTAATAGAATTTGCACTTCAATCAATTGCAGTCATTTTCAAATTTTATTTTTATTTTTGTGATATAGCGTGCAGTAGGCCCTTCTGGCTTATGACTCTATTGAGTACATCTCCAATGTAATTTAAATAGAGCGAGTTTACAATATTGCTGGAAAAAAGCTATATTCTCTTATGCATGATTACATTCAAAACCTTGAAATAAAAAGTATCAGAAGAGCATTGTGACATACATTATGCTTTTTCATAACTGAGGGTTTAAATAGAATTACACTTAGTTGTCAGAACACAATCGGCACTGAGTATTTCACAGCAAGCCTTTGTTTTTATTTTGATATAATGATTGAAATGGTGTTAAAACAATAAACTGGCTGACGGGGAAACAAAATGAGGACAATAAATCAGGTAGAAGAGTATGTAAATCACAGAGTGAAACAGGCAGCTGGAACACAAACACTCAACCGTCATGTAAACTTTATAATATAATGTATTCCCTTTTTCCATTATACTCACCCTATAAAAAATAGTTAGGATAGTAAGGCCGAACAGAAAGATCATGCACAATCACATTACTAAGCATAGAAAGACTGTTAGAATATACATAACCCCATACTCAGAGAAACTAATTTCTCAAGGCTAATTCCCACAGTATCATGTAGCTTGCTTCATTGAAAGATTGCCTTACTTATGTAAGCTAATATTTTTCCTCAGTAAAGAATTAAAATGCTTACAAATGTAGCCAGTACTAAGATTATTGGAAATGCTGAGCACACCAATGTTGAATACTGACATAACATTACACAAACTTAGAGACTTATGAATGTCTGGAAGTGATCAAGTTGTGCACACACATTCAATTTTTAAATGTCAATATAAATATCAGGGAGCTTTATATATTGGAATATAAAATCAGTCAACACAATCCCAAAATAAAGCTGCTTGCAGTGTGATGGTAACACTCATAAAAGCTGTGGGAATATATTTCATTCATCACCATTTCAATAGATGTTATAGTGGACAACCAATCCTTGCTGTTGTTAATAAATGATAGCTGCATTAAATACTTATCACTATTCCATGGATCAATAGATAATTGTTCCTCCACTCCCATGCAAATTGGCAATAATACATCAAAGAATTAAATGTGATGCTCAGCAAATAGTGTGGACAAAAAGGGATTTCACTAATGGGTCACTGATACTACTATTGGGGAAACCTCTTTCTTTGAAACAGGCTCCATTGAAAATATCCTGGTATCAGAATGATAGCAAATCAAATGAAAGGAAAGTTATAAATTTAAAGAGAACATCCAGGCCATTGAGCAAGGCTATGATTGTGGTAATGAGAAGCAAAGCATGACAGAATAAGTTTAACAGTAATAACGCACTAATGAACAAAATTAATTTTTAATAATTAGTTAAAATCGTTAAAATTAAAGGAAGAATTTCTCAGTGTACAAAACTTGACAACAAAAAATAAAATCTCCTGGCATAAAAAAGGATTTGATTGAATAGATATTATGGAGACACATTTTGGGAATTAAATATCCCAAGTTACTTAACCTTCAAAAATCCAAACAAATGGAAAATGGGGAAGTAGGGTAGTTCTGATAATAAAGAATGATAACAGGAAGGAAAGAAAATTAATATGGGTAGACTTAAGGGATAAAATGTGAAAGAAACTCATTTAAAGCAATAGCATTGTCGTAAAGAAAATTAACCAAGCATGCATAACAAAGGTAATGCAATAATAACTCGGGGCAATTACAATGTCTTAAACATTTTTAAATATTGTGCAAACGAAATAATTTAGAGGATCACAGAATATACTTGGGATAGTTTTCTGGAACAACATATTATGCTTCCCAACCTCTTCAAACAAAACGTCTTATCTGTCAACAGTCAGTAACCTTTGTGCCCACCCTTAAATGTCTGATAGCTTCATGAGTGAATTATTTAATGACAGTACCCAGCGTTCTGGAGCAACCAGCTTTACCAGTATATTTGTAGTCATTTTTATATTATTCTTGATTAACTAAATTATGGCCTCTTTCTAATCTTTGGTAACATATTCCCCAAAGTAATCAAAGGGGGATGTGCGCCATAGGTTGGAACCAATGAATTTTAAAAATTGCCATTTTAGTTTTTATATTTATTAAAAGTTTAATTAATAGTGGCATAGTAAAATATCCTTTGAGAAAATATGATAAAATGTTACATTTGCTTTTTTTTAAAGGAGTCCTTAAAAGAGAAATTAGATTAAAATAAAAGCTGCAGATACCCACCCATGGGTAAGTAAAATGTTTAGAAATAATATTAAATAAAAGAAGAGGGGTAATGATGTTGCCAAAAATCTAATCCTGAGTACTGAGGGTATTTTAGGAACCAACAATACCTGACCAAAACAAAATGTATACAGTATAAGAGCATAAATTATAATGTAATAAAAACTTGCCAGAGTTAACAAAATTATGTAAAAAAGGAAAGGGATTGCAAAATAAACATGCAAAGCCAAGAGAAATAATAATGAAGGAATAAGGAAATGGCAAGAATATAGGACAAATGCTTTTAATCTGCCTTCACGCTTGAAGTGACAAACGTAGCATAAATAATGGCAGTTAATGGTCAAAAGACAGCAAGGGATTTAAAGCAATTAATATCACCAAAGAGAAAATGCTGAAGTGATAATGGGGATTAATACCATATAAAATACCTAGACTGAACAGCTGGCTACCCTGGATTTTAAAAGAGGCAGCTGCAGTGATAGTGAACTAAAGGTGATCTTCCAAAGTTTTCTTGACTCTGGAACAGTTCCAAGTAAGTGTAACACTGTTACTCAAGAATGGAAGGAGCATAAGCTCAGGGAAATGTACACTGGTTAGCCTTAAAATTGTTATCAACTAAACCCTGGAATTCTTTATAAAGAATCTAGTAACATGGCATTTGGAATATTATAATACTAGGCAATGTTCAAACAATTTTGTGAAAGAAAATTGTGATGACAAACCTAAAGTTTTTGATGATGTAAGTTGCAATGTCTTTAGTCAGGGCATCAAAGGTTATGGGGAGAAGGCAGGAGAGTGGGGTTGAGAGGGATGATACATCAGCCATGATGGAATGGCAGAGCAGTCTTGTTGGGCCAAATAGCCTAATTCTGCTTCTATGTCTTATGGTCTTATAACCTTTAAGGGGCATCCAGAAGATGTGTTGCTTTGATTTTCAAAGAATTTGAAAAGGTACCAAACAAACAATGGCATATGAGATTGGTTTGAATACATGATTAGATAAAATAAAGTATCACAAAGTGGGAATAAACAGATATTTCAAAAGGTTGAAAGGCTGCAGAATTCAGAAATCTTCTCTCAGCTCTTCACAATTTAAGTTATTTTGCTGAAAACAGACGAAAACATATGCAAATTTCCTGATGATCCAAAGTGATCTGAGTAGGAAGTAAATTATTTGCCAAAGGTTATTGGAATGTTAAGTGAGTGGGCAAGAACTTGGCAGATGGAACATAATGTTTGAAAAATGAAGTTATTCAGTTTTGTATTCTGGAATCTTCCTAGTAAAAGATGGCTTTCAAGGGATCATGAAAGGGATCATGTTCATGGAAAGGAAGGGGTTAACACACAAGTGAGAAAAACAACTAGGAAAGCAAAATTTAAGTATTCTTTTATACAAGGATTTGAGAAACAAAAGTAAGATTTTACAGCAGATTGGTGAAACCACACTTGGAAAACTGTGACAGTTTGTTTTCGCCTTCTACTGAAGTACATACTGGCTTCAAAATTACAGCACAGGTTCACTAGATTGATTCCTGGATTGAGGGATTTGTTGAAGAAGAAGAGAATGAACATTACCCTATAATATTCATGAATAACACTGACAGATTAAGGGTATCATGAACACAGGAACAGTTAGGAGAGAGGACTTGAAGGAAAAGATCAGCAATTATTCTTTTGAATGGAAGAAAAGGGTGGAACTGCAATATAGAGAATAGAAGCATAGAGCATGTAAACAAGCTCTTTGAACTAATGAAACAACACAAATAATTGAACGCCCATCTTTATCGCTCCTGCGCTGTTCCAATTTTATTCCCTCATTATTCCCATAAATCCTTCTAAACCCTACCACTCACCTATATATTAGGAAAAATTTATAATAACTAACTAATGTGGAAGGAAATTGGAGCATAATCCACATAATCTCAGGGAATACATGCAAACTCCACACAGAGAGCACCAGAGGTCAGGATTGAACCTGAGTTACTGGAGCTATGAGGCAGCAGCTCTATTTTCCGTGTCACTGTGCCACCCCAAATATGTCCTAACCCATTATTTGTTTTGCAAGTTCTGGACCGCACTTCAATATCATTCCTCCAATATACTCAGTGAATGATGACAGCAAGATTGACAGTCAAAAGGATCTCCCTTGCTATGAAATCGAAAAAACATTGTTTCAAGTTCAGCATAGACCAGTCACACAATTCTCAACAGGAGCTATCAGGGACAAAGTCCATCCAGTGAGAGCAGCAAAAATGGAATCTTTCTATTATCATCTAATTTCAAGGTAGCAATCAGACATAATTTTGCGGCATATAGTGAAGAGCATGTGAAACAGAATAGTTTGCATGGAAGTAAGTAGAAGAGTGGGACTGATGGGAATATTCTGAGGGATGGATTTAGTTGGCTAAAAGTTTCAGGATGGTGTGAAATTTACCCCAGCTGCTATGGGAAAGCAAGGGAAGGTAAGGATTCTGGCTGAGATTTTTATGTTTTCCCTGGACACAAGTGAGGGTAACAGATGACTGGAGGACATTAAATGAGGACCCCACCCACTTCCCTTTCAAGAAAAGCAGCAAGGAAGAACCTGATCACTTTGGACCTGTGAGTGTAACGTTAATGGTGGGAAGTCACGAGAAACAATTCTGCCAGATGATGATCACTTGGAAAGATAAAGACTGATCACAGATAGCCAACTTGTGTAGATCCTGCCTGAATTCTTTGACGCGATAATAAAGTGCATTGATAAGGGCAGGACAGAAGATGAGACTCATGTTGACTTTAGTAAAGCAGTTGATAAGATCTCAAATGGGTGACTGTTTCAAAAGGTTAGGACCCATAATATTCAGGGTAAATTGGCAAGCTAGATCTAAAATTATCCTGGCAATAGGAGGCAGAAACTCCACCACAGACAGTCTCAAGTTTGGCTACAGATGGAGGAGTTTAGGGCATGAGGCCAGCAACCTGCATCCTGTAAAAACTCCGAGCTACAGAAATGCCAAAAGAAGATCCAAAGACCTCATCCCTGGGAGAGGAAAGAGAAGATGGGCTATATCTGACAACTTGAAAGTCAGACCCAAGATAGAGAACTCTGGCGAGCTGCTGTCAACAGCCTATGCCCCAGTCGAGGTGATGGGCTGAAGAAGAAGAATAGGAGGCAGAAGATGATGGTAGAGGGTTAGTTTTGCAATTGGATAGTGGTGTCACATGCTGTTCAATGCTGAGACACCTGCATTTGCAATCTATGTGAATACCTCAAATATGAATGTGGGAGGCATGATCAGTAAGTTTATGGACAAGAAGAAGCTTGGTAGAGATGTCAATAGGTAGTCTCAGGTTGCAGAGAGATATCAATGTGTTGGTGAAATTGGCTGAAAAGTGGCAGATGACAATCCAGGCATGATACATTTTAGAAGTACTAATGAGGCTCAGACATATCCCATGAATGGTCAAGTCTTTTGAAGCACTGAGGAGCGAAGGGACCTTGAAAGAGGTTAATAGGGATGAAATACTTAAAATTATGAGGATTATAGAGAGGGTAGACTGCGAGAAACTTTTCCCCATATCACATAAGATAAAACTAGAGGACATAGATTTAGGATAAGGGGAAGATATTCAGAGGAGGTATGTGGGGGACCTTCTTCACAGAGAGAGTGGTATGTATCTGGAAAGCACAGCCTGAGAGATTGATTGAAGGTGGAATTCTGACAGCATTTAAAAAATATCTAGATAAGCATTTGAATTGCTAAGCATAGAAGGCTATGGCTAAGCAAGGCAAGTGCCTAGGTGTCTAAGTGATGGGTGGGGGGATTGATACAGAAGGGTTTCTGCTGGTTGGATGAATGAGTTGTGCTGAATGGCTGTTTGCATAATGTAAGATTCTCAGACTCTGTCTATAATAAAACAGCTAACCAGGTAGCAAACCAGCTGCTTGAAAATGGCACACTTCCCAAATAAACAGCAGAAAGAGATACTGAGGCAAGAAAGATAGATTTCAACAATCACTTTACAGGGGCTGAAACGTAGACCAGCAATAAAAGAATACTGGTTAGTTTGCAGGCCATAACAAATATACATATTGAACTGATACAGATATTTCAGTCATAACAAGTGAGCTTTGTCATAAGCTCTTTTGTTTATTAAGTTCTGAAGTAAGTAAGCACTGTTACAGTTCTTAAGTCAGGTAAGAATCCTTTGGATCCAAACAGATTTTGGAAAATTTCCTTGCTTTGCCACCTCTACAAACATTGACAGCGTCATCCTGAATCAGTTCTATCAATTCCTTAACAGCAATCAAGCTGGCTTCCAGTCAGATCAGTATACTGAAGATGATTTTGTATCACTTCCATCAAATTTTCAGTGACACACAACACAGTCAATTATTGCTTAGCAACTTATTAAAAACTATACATCACAAGGATGGACCATGAACCACTTAGGGATCTTCTGAACGTGGATGTGAAAAGTTCCCATAGTTTTTGGCTTTATAATATTTGTAATGAGAATAATCAATAAATAACTTTAGTGCTCTTCTTATTGGTTCACTGAGTTCTAAATATTCTGGAAAAGATGCAAAGGAGTTACATTTTTGAAGAAGCCAGGAATCCCTTAGGGAACATTTTGATTACTATATTGAGCTGCACATGTACATACACCAGAAGTTATTGTGTAATTTCTTCCATTATAATGTGAACTTTGTTAGTCTCATGTAACTTCAGGCCAATATTATATTTAAAACAGGTTTCTAGAGGGAAGGATAGTTAGATAAAGCCCATTAACTATATTTTGCTCAAGATCTGTTCCTTGAAATAAAAGCTCAAATGATAAACAACAATATTATTACCTTAGAAACTTATTATCTCTAAAACTGCCACACATTTTGGGCATACATCATGAAATCTGATATGTGAATAGCTGTGTATGCATGTTAAATTATATTCACTATCAATTTCAAGTAACTGATGAGCAAGGATGTACAAATTTAGATGATTACTTGTGCTAATACTCTGAATATTCCAATTAAGTCTCCTAGGAACATCATGGACAGCTTTCATCATTCTTAGAATTGGCTTTTTGTGAGCCAAGTTAATTTTATTGCAATTTTAAAAATAATTATTTCAAGACTAAAGAAATAAAATCCAGAAAAATAGTAATGGATAGCTGAAAATCAGGATTAAAGTATTAGTTGAAATCTTAATAAAAGCAATATACAGCACCAAACTGAATTACTGTTTCAACTACTACAGCAAAGGAGTTGGAGCAGATTTTTAAATATTTGAGAGATGTTTGTATCTATTCATAAACAAACCATAATAATCAGGTGCTATGATACATAGACTGAGAGGGAGCTTTGAAAGGGTTACACAGACAAAGACTAATGCAAAAAGATCTGTGGTGAATCAAATAATTAAGAGAGGAAATAGTTAACTTGAAATCCTGCTTCATTTACAGTGACCCTAAAAGAATGAGGATTTTGGCACAATACAAGGAACTCCAAGTGCAGCCAAGAAAGATGAGTAAAATAAGCTCAATCATGCCAAAACACAGGCTCAGTAAAGCTTAAAAGAATATTTTTTCTGTTTTCTTGTCAACTGTCACCACTCCCTTCCTGAAGGTGTTCAGTCCTGCAGGGTTATACTGAAGTGGATATTGGGTGACCTCCAGGCACTTGCTAAAGTAGTCTTATCCGCGTCCACAGTAGTTCTGCCTATGCAAGCCTAAATCTAAACCTAATCAGAAAACACAACAAGATAGCGCCACAACTCCTGTACAACTCTATAACCAATCACTTAAAAATTATAAAGTGAGCAGCACAAGGAATGAGAAGGATGATCAACTAAAGATTAGGAATTAAAAATGAAAGAATGATTGAAAAAAAAAGATAGAAAAGTACTTCATAAATTCACCAATAACTAACAGAGGAATAACACCTCAAATCTGTAGTATTGCATTTAATTTTCAGTGCCAAGGGTCTTACTCCCGAATGTACATACTGCACAAATGCTGCAATCTTGTGCAATGCATTCCATTAAAAAATACAATACACCAAATCTTTCTGGTTGTATCTGATGGTTCAAACATGATTTGTAGCCTCACTGCATAAGTAACATAAACCTCACCAGTGTTTTCAGATCAAAACTTGGGCTAAATTACATGTTCCAAATTAAAAAGTAGTCACAAAGGAAGCTTTCTGAAAACCAAGTAGGAATATTGAATGAATTGTGGAATTTTAATTTTAATTGTATTACTCATAAATTCTGTTGGTACTGAATTACATCATCCCACTTGAAAATAATGACACAGTTTATCTATTTCTGACAGATGACAGTAAAGGGTTAACATAAAATTGGGAAGACGATAGAGAAAGTTGAGCATTGGGTCATTTGTATAACAGCGAAAGCAAACTGACTTCTGCATTTTCATATGCTACAACAAAAACATTAAAATTGTTGACTGAAAAGTACTTCAGGTCAGATGTGAAATGCAAATTCTATTCTTCTTCTCAACAACCAACCATAAACAAGCCATCAGCATTCCTTCATCCATAATTATACTCTACAGCACAATAAATAAAAACTGTACATATTCTGATCTATCAGATGATTGAGTGTGAATTGTTTCAAGATTTAGATTTGCCACAATTGTGTGTCTATTGCACACCTTTCAAGTGTCTGAACTTCTTTGCTAAATTTGGGGCTGATGGTCTTTGCAGATACACAAAACTGAATAAACTGTAAAACCACTGTTATGACAAAGGCTACCTGAAACAAACTTGCAATCTTGTCCCTTAAACTAGCGTGAAAAACAAGTTCCATCACTAACACAAGATATTCTGCAAATGCTGGAAATCCAGAGCAACACACACAGAATGCTGGAAGAACTCAGCAGGTCAGGCAGCATCTGTGGAAGTGAATAAACAATTGATGTTTTGGACCAAGACTTTTCATCAGGACCGGAAAGGAAGGGGAAAGGTAGAAGAATAAAAAGTTGGGGAGAGGGGAAGCAGGACTAGCTACATGATGACAGGTTAAGCCACCTGGATGGGAAAGGTAAAGGGCTGGAGAAGAATGAATCTGCTAGAAGGGAAGAGTGGACAAGGGGAGAAAGGGAAGAAAGAGAGGCATCGGGGGAGGTGTTAGGCAGGTGAGGGGAAGGTAAAAGGCTAAAGTCTGGAATAGAAGAAGAAAGAAGGGGAGGTTTTTTTTTACAGGAAGGAGAAATCAATGTTCATATCATCAGATTGAAGGCTACCTGGATGGAATATTAGATGTTGATTCTCCACCCTGAGGGTGGCCTCATCATGGCACAAGAGGCGGCTATGGACTGACATATTGGAACAGGAATGGGAATCAGAATTAAAATGGTTGGCCACCAAGAAATTCCGCTTTTGGCGAATAGAGTGGAGGTGCTTGACAAAGCGTTTGCTCAATTTATGTCAGGTCTCACCAATATAGAGGAGTACTCATCAGGAGCACCAGCTACAACAGATGACCTTAACAGATTCACAGGTGAAGCCATCACTGTTCCATTACTGCCTTGTTACAAATAAGATTGATAAAGTTGAGGACTGACAATCTGAGTGAATCTTTTGGAACACATTTTTGTTAACAATTTCCCTTTGAATGCAAAATGGGTAATGACTTTCCTCTGAGAGTCAATTATCTGAATTGACCTTATTCCACTGTGAGAAAGAACAGAAAGGTTCTCACAACTTTGAAAACACATTTGTTTTGATTTTCTGTTATAGTGGTATATGATTGGTATAAATTTTAAGGAACTTCTTATATGTATTAAAACTTCCATTAAAGGTACAATGCAAGGGTGGCCCGCGTGGTTTGGTCTATGTCCAGGTTAGGGTTTAGGGACAGGGATGTAGGGGGATTAGAGGTCTGGCCAGAGTCCAAGCCTCGGCTTCGAGTTTGAAGTCCAGCAACACGGATGTAGAACATCTGTGGTTGGTTTGGAAGTCTGGAAGTTGAGGCCCAATGGCCAGAGCCAAGTCTGTGAATCCGCTGGAGAAGTCAAAGGCTCAGTGTCTGTGAGTCCGAGTCCACGGAAGGCTGAAAACAGCCTGCTCTGGGGTTAGAAGACTGTGTATGTGTGGTGGGAGGAACGGGATTTGTTTTGTTATTGTTTCGTCGCTTGTTGTGTTTTGTTCTACCAAGCACTGTGGGCATGCTATGTTAGCGCTGGAATGCGTGGCGACACTTGGGTGTGTAGGTTGTAAATGCCAACAACACATTTCACTGTATGTTTCAATGTACATGTGATGCAAGTGTGAATCTGAATCTTAAATTTTCCACTTGAAATTACCCTATTTTGAGGGGGACCTATGGGTAGGGGAAGGGTGGGGAAAGAGGTAGGGGGAAATGGAAGGGTGAATGGGGAGGGGGCAAGGAGGAAGGGTTGAGGGATGAGGGAGAGGGGAGGAGGGGATGGATGGAAAGGGAGAGGAGTGGGGAGGTGGGGGAAATTCCCAAAATCTCAAATCCATTGTCCTTCCACCTGTGGCTTTAAAAAAAAGAGGATGAGTTTTGCATTCTAAGGAATTATTTAAATAATAAAACCTGAGTTGTTTCCAAAATTCTACACTTCTTCTAATACAGTACAGTATATCCAAATGAAACACTCATTAATCATTTACAGAGTACTTTATTTGACTCAAGACGAGGAAGTCAATTTTGACTAAAAGTAATCATTAACATTGTTAGGTCAAATGACTGATTAGCTCAGCCTAACATTGAGCGTAAGAATACTAAATTCAGAATTACATTTCAACATATCTTCAAGTTACAATCTAAAATTAAGAATTTCACAGGATTTATCCATGGAATAACAAATACTCACAATTTATTGGTTTAAATAGAATTAGAAAAGTGCAGTGCAGGTTCAAGTTAATATTTGAGTTGAATACATATGTAGCAGTGAACTACCTAGATGAGGAAGTTTCCAGCTTCAAGCTGAGCTAATTAATTTCAGCAAGTTTGGCATTAATGGTGCTACAGGTTTAACATATAGTATAAACTAAGCTTACCATTATCCAATGAACTCCAGTATAAAAGTCACGTGCCTGAATAAAATCAGAATTGCTTCTAATATTCAAGATTGAGTGGCCAACTGACATGTAATATATTATTGCATATGACCGCTTCTGAAACGTGATAGAGAGACTTGTGAATCCAGAGTCACACTATAGATCAAATCAAGGTCCTCATAAGGAATTTGATGATTACTTGGAAATTCTGCAGCATGCTCTTATAATCAATATAAAAGGTAGACTAGTTTTCATATGGAAACTTTAACATTAAAATGTTTCCAAGTGTTTTAAGTTCATGATCACTTATTTGTTGACAGGATTTTGATGCTGATTACCTGGTCATATTTTTCGTCATTCTTAAATGCTCCTGAACTGAACAAATATTAAATGTCAACCATATTGGGAGATCTGCTGTTACATATTGACCACTGTGGCTAAGGGTAGGAGATTTCCTTCCCTTAAGGTGTCAGTATACTTAATGAAGTTTACAAATAGTAGTTTTATGGCCACCATGATCTGATGACTACCTGATACTCCCCAGTGATTTTGTTACTGCATTTATGTTCTCCAACTGCTGTGGTGAGATTTTAACTTGTGTATCTAGATTAAGGTGTGGGCCATAGTTTTTATTAGTCTGATATTATTTTGATCAATAGCATTTGGAGAATGCTTAGGGTGCCAACAGCTCTAAATAAGAGCAGTGATCAGTGAAGAGGTGTGGGCTCAGGTAGTTGCTGTTGCCTTTGCAACAAGGAAGGCTTTAAGATACTACCTCTTCAGATTTATCAGAATGTTGAATATTCATCAGTTTGGTGACTTCAGGATCAGAATCAGGTTTATTATCACCGGCATGTGACGTGAAATTTGTTAACTTAGCAGCAGCAGTTCATGCATTTATGCTATCTGCCATCACCATTAAACACTTCCAGATCAGGAGAAATATAACCAGATGCACAAATAAGATGCTTGTCTTCAATGACATGCCACTCTGCCAAACTCAGGAATACCATCATCAGTTACACCGCAATTATATGTTTTTGAAGTAACAAAGGCTATTCCAAATTATGAACATTAGTTCAAGTGTGTCAACAGTGACTAGGAATGGTATTGAGACCACCTAAGTTAATTTTGCATGGTATTCATTTAAAGGAAAATCAATCTGAATAGGTGTCAAGGATTTGACTCAGATCCAGATGTGAAATATCGTACCTATCATCTCCACTTACAACCACACCCACTAACCTTTCAGACGTTTCATCCAGGGAGTCTTTGTGCGACATTAAGAAACTATTTGCGTAAGTAGTAATCAAGAAAATACACCCAGTGTTCCAAAATGTTTCAATGGATAACAAAACATGAGAGTAAAGCTTTTAATTTAACAATAACATCTGACCTTAACCAAGACTAAGAAAAAGATGAATGTGACAAATACAATATTCATTTGCAACATACACCTCATCAACTCTGGAGAACTCCCTTCCACTGCCACCAAACTCATAGTTCTATTACCCTGTCTGCACGCTTCTATCACCTGGACTGTCCGGGTAGGCCCATTGTCTCTGCCTGCTCCTGCCCCATTGAACTTGTCCTCTTAGCTTGATTCGATTCTATCCCCCTTGGTTCAGTCCCTTCCACCTACATCCGTGACACTTCTCATGCCCGTGCTCTCCTCAGTAACTTTCAATTCCCTGGCCCTGACCACTGCGTTTTCACCATGGATATTCAGCCTCTAAACACTACTATCCCCCATCAAGAAGGCCTCAAAGCTCTCCGATCCAACCAATTCCATTCTACCACTACCCTCCTCCATTTGGCAGACCTGGTCCTCACCCTCAACAATTTTTCCTTCGGCTCCCCACTTTCTCCAAACTCAAGGGTAGCCATGGACAGTCGCATGGGCCCCAGCTATGCCTGCCTCTTTACTGGCTATACAGAGCAGTCCATGTTTGAAGCCTTCCTTGCTAATACTCTCCAACTCTTCCTCCACTACATTGACAACTGCATTGGTGTTGCTTTATGCACCCATGCTGAGCTTGTCAATTTCAACAACTTTGTCTCCAACTTCCACCCTGTCCTTAAATTCACTTGGTCCATCTCTGACACCCCTTTCTCAATCTCTCGGTCTCCATCTCTGGAGACAAACTGTCAACCGACATTTTTTATAAACCTACTGTTTCCCATGGTTATCTTGATTATACCTCCTCCCTCCCTCACTCCTGTAAAATTGTTATTTCCTTTTAGTTCCTTCACCTCCACTGCATCTGTTCCCAGGACATACCTTTCTGTTTCAGAACATCAGAGATGCCCTCCTTCTTCAAAGGATGAGGTTACCCTCCTTCCACTATTGATGCTGCCTTCACCAGCATTCCTCCAGTTCCCGAAGATCCACACCACACTCACCCTATCTTCCCACCACCATAACAGTGCTGGAGCTCCTCGTGTCCTTACCTACTACCTC
The DNA here is from genome assembly GCF_030028105.1 of Mobula birostris. Lineage (NCBI taxonomy): Eukaryota > Metazoa > Chordata > Chondrichthyes > Myliobatiformes > Myliobatidae > Mobula > Mobula birostris. Next base: position 35,484,370 of record NC_092378.1, on the reverse strand, counting down.
GTCAGCCTTCACATCCAACACATCATCCTCCACAACTTCCACCATTTCCAAAAGGATCCTACCACTAAACATATCATTATCTCCTCCATCTCCAACCCCTACTTCCACAAGGATCACTCCCTCCACAATTCCCTTGTCCATTTGTCTCTCCCTACTAATTGGCCTCCTGATATTTCTCCCTGCAAGCAGCCTAAATGCTACACCTGCCCATACACCTCCTCCCTCACCTCCATTCAGGGCCTCAAACATCCTTTCAGGTGAGGCAACACTTCACCTGCGAATCTGCTGGGGTTGTCTATTGTGTCTGGTGCTCCAAATGCAGCCTCCTCTACATTGATGAGACCTGTTGTAATTCAGGGACAGCTTTGTTGAGCATCTCCGCTCCATTAGCCACAAGCAGAATTTCCTGGTGGCCAAACATTTTATTTCCGATTCCATTCCAGTTCCCACTTGTTGGTCCATGGCCTCATCTTGTACCAAGGTGAGGCCACTTTCAGGGTGTAACCTTATATTCCATCTGTGTAATGTCCAACTTGATGGCATGAATATTGATTTCTCCTTCTGGTTAAAAAAAATCCCCCCCTTTCCCCTCTTCCCTGCTCTGACCTTTTGCCTCTTCTCGCCTGCCTATCACTTCTCCCTGGGTCCCCTCCTCCTTCCCTTTCTCCTATGGTCCACTCTCCTCTCCTATCAGATTCCTTCTTCTCCAGCTCTTGACCTTCCTAGCCCACCTGGCTTCAACTATTACCTTCTAGTTAGCCTCCTTCCCTCCTCCCCCCCCCCCAACCTCTTTATTCTTTTTTATTCTGGCATTTTCTTCCTTTCTTCTCAGTCCTGAAGAAGGGTCTCGGCCCAAAACATCGACTGTTTATTCATTTCCAAAGAGGTTGCCTGGCCCGCTAAGCTCCCCCGGCATTCTGTGTGTGTTGCTTTATATTCCTGGATTGTTTTTATTAAGCTTTTGGGAAAATTTTTTTTATTTTACAGTCAACAACAGTCATTTTGAAATAGATTCATTGTTTAACTCCAAGTGGAAATCAATGACACTAAATTGGAATTCATTAAATCATGATTAGGATTTTGGCCTGAAACATCAACAATCCCTTTCCTCCCACTGATGCTGTTCAATCTGCTGAGTTCTTCCAGCAGATTGACTGTTACTCCTCTTACATGGTTTCAATTGGTATAAGTAACCATTTAAATCAATGACTGTAGCCCACCAAACAAAACTACAATCAATTGAAGGATAAAAATAAAACTTCAGGTGCTAGAAATCTAAAAACAGAACGTAGTGGGAATGGAGGTTTAACTGCATAAATCAGATGTACTAGGCAGATAAGAATCACAAAATGTAAAGCTACTAATAGCTGCTTACTCTATTTTGAACTGTATTTCACAGACATTTAACAAGCATCGTCTTCTTTGATCAAATAAACTGTGATAGACAACAATTCAAACACCACATAGTAAATTATGGTGAGTTGGACGTTTCAGGCTTCTTCATAAATAACATAAATGTAGTTGGTTTTATGTAAATTATAGACATTAGACCGCTTTGTCCATAAGTTTAAAAAGTACACAAAGATTACTGAATATCGTAATCATACACAGTGTGGTAATGAATAGCATTAAAAGCATACAAGATTGATAAGATTGAATGACTAGGAGTGGAGAGAGGACACTATTTCTGTCATTCATATGAAAAAAGTACATCGGTCTTCTAAATTTAAAAAAAATTATAGGAGCATGATTGTATGCACAAGTGAACTTTATTTAGGCACTTATAACCTGGAGATAGCTTGTATTAAGGATAGCAAAATTATATCATCTATACCAGCAAAATTTTTAAGATAGTAGGACCAAGTAAAACATAGCAAACCAGACTCTGTATATTTTCCCTTTATCGTTCTTAGCCTTTGTTTTACAGCAGAAGGGCTTTAAAAAGAATAAAGATTTGCCTTTTTCTTCACTGGATTCCGAGTTTCACATCACATTTTAGTTGTATATAACAATTTTTTAGTGCAGGACAACCTTCACAAGGCTGAATGGAGATAGAACTTTATAAATAAACATTTCTAACACGAATTACATTTCCTCTTACAGGCTTATTTCAGCCAGTTACTATTATGCAAAATCGTAGCAGCTAGGAATTGCACTTTATGTCACAGAACTATCACCATTCTGCCTTGCAGTCATAGGATTAGTGATCCGTTGTCTAATTAAGCAATTAGAGAACAGCATGAAACTCAGAAGCTATGCTTACAGGATTTCAGGTGGTGATTGGATGCACTAGCCAGAGTGACAGAGGGAAGGGAGCAGAAGCAGCATGCAATGGAGACCACAGGGTCCATACTCTCAGCCATGGTCACTTCCACACACGAGTGTCTGACTTGTTTTGATCTCAAAATGGCAGGCTGATCTCTTGATGCAACCTCTGCTGGCAGAAAATTCTCATCATGTAATGAGAATACTTGGTTCCACTCGATCTGTTTAAAAACTCATTACTAATAGGACTGATATAAAACATTAACAGAATTAAATAATACTTAATAAAGCACAAAGTTTAGAGCCTGGTCAGCCCATAATGCTAAGGTCCCGTGCATCTTCAGGGTTTTGGGTGCTTAAATTTGTATCAACAGGGGCAAATCAAACTTCATCCACCATAGCTACCCCTTGGCGTTTTCTCCTTCAATTTTCTGATTGCATACAATGTCCATGTTGATTTACTGCAACCAGACTGCATGCACTTACTCTCTCCTGCCACAGTCATAATGATGCAAAAACATTCTCACTGTACTTCACAAAATTCATGAAAAGCCTTTCAAACTAAATTATACCAGAAAAAAATAACAAACTTCCCCTTGAACCTGTTTCAACCTGTTTCCCTCACAACCACCAACAAGTCACCATATACATCTACAAAATTATGAAACTGTTGGAAAAGAAATCTCACACAAAACAACTCTGTTATAAAGGTTGGTTTTAAGGAGTATTTGTTTAAAAAAAGGAATTTAGAGATTTAGGTGGAGCTGAAGGCATTATTACCAATGATGAAACCATCAAAATTTGGGATACTCTTGAGTCAAGAACTAGAGGACTGGAGATACCTCATAGGATAATTGGGTGGGAGGAAATAAGAGAGACAAGAGATCAGACAATTTGAAAGCACGAGGCAAAATTGATAATTAAAGTGCTATTTTTTCATTGGAAGCCGGTGTAAATTTGCAAAGACAGAAGTGATGGATAAACAGGACAAGACCAGCATGGATTAGGACAAGACCAGCAGACATTTGATTGGTATCTCGATTACTGAGGATTGAAGATCAGCAATTTCCTGAAGTAGTCATGTTTCAAGAAGCAACCAAAGCATTGCTGAGGGTTTCTGTAGCAAATGGTTTGAAGCAAGGACAACGTCAGGGCATTCCACTGAGATTGAATATGTAGATCAAAGCTCATTCAAGGATCAAATAAGACAACAAGGTTGCAAAGTCTGCCTGACAGAATAAAGGGATGAAATTGATGCCTGGGGAAAGGTGTTTATTTAAAATATATAGTTAGGTCTACCTAATATTTACTTGGAGGAAATTTTATTTATTCAGTATTAAATGTCTGACAAACCATTTTATAGAAAGCAGTTGGAGAAAGTGGGATAAAAAGTGAAGAGTCAAGATATGTCACTGAATGGCTGCAAAACATCCTGAAATAAAAGAGTTAATAGTTAGGCACCATAGTCCATATTTATACAAATATGAAGTGATGCAGGCAGAGTTAAGGGAATGAGGAATGAGATTTTAAAAAGCAGAACCTCAAAAAGCAATCTCAAAGAGTTACTCCCAGTGTCATGTGCTAACAAGTGCAGAAGTAGGAAGAATCAATTAATAATGCAGTGAAGGAAAGTATTGTGAATCAGAGGCAGGGAACTTACTGGGGGGGGGGGGGGGAAGGATTTCTGTGGAACAGGATTAACCTGCACTTGGAAAGGCAGGGATGAATCTGCAATAGTGAGCATGGCTTAGTAGGGGGAGATCCTATGTCACCAATGTGATTACATTTTACAAGGAGGTTACAAAATGTATCGATGGGGACTGTGCTTCCAAGGACGTCAGTAAGGCCATTGCCGAAATCCCACATAGAGGATTAGTCTCAAATGTTTGAACTCAAAGGATCCAGGACAAATAGGAAATCAGATCCAAATCTGGCTTGGTAATAGGAAGGTGTGGTGATGGTTGAGAGTTGATTTTGTGATTGGAAGCCTATGATCATATGGTTTTCCATTGGTATTGGTGCAAGGACTGTTCATTATAAATATTAATTATTTGGATAGGAATGTAGGAAGTATGATTATTATGTTTTGCAGTTGGCAAAATGGGCTGAGCAGTGGTAAATGGAATTTGGTCCAGGTAAGTGTAAGGTGATGCACTTTGGAAGGACAAATAAGGATATGCTCCCTAAGGACAGCTTCAGAGTACGGGGCAAGCCATTTTCAACTAAGATGCAGAGGGCTTTCATCATTCAGAGGCTGATGAATATTTGAAATTCTCTACTTTGGAGAGCTGTGGAAACTCAGTTGATGGGTTGATTCAAAATCGATTGCTGAGCATTAAGGAGACAAATATATGGTTAGTGCTGAAACTGGTGCTGAGGTGGCAAATCAGCCACAATCTTAAGAAATTGGAATTGTAGGGTCAAAGAGCTGGATGAGCAATGTCTATTACTATTATTATATTAACTTGTGTGTCATCAGCATACATTTGGAAATTGACATGTATATTTGTAAGATGGTGTCCAGGGGTAGTAAATAGAGGAGAAAGAAGAGGAAGCCAGGCATAACTTACAGAGAAAAAAGGTGAAAATCCATTGCAATTGACTCTGTGGTTAAATGTGAATAAACAAGGATGGAATCAGGTGAATGCAGTCATAATGCAGACGGTAAGGCCTTATGGATGGCTGAGTTGGTCAAATGTATCAAAATTAAATATCATTCAATAAATAGATCATATCACACCCATGTAGGAGACAGAAAGGGAAAATCAATGGGAAAATTTCCAACAAATGGCTTTGGGGAAAGATGGAAAGGGATTTTGGAGATAACTACATTTCCAAAAGTTTTAAAAGGATAAATTTTGGAATGTAGGAATGAAGGAACAAGTATGTGTTTTTGTTTTGAAGAAAGGAATGATAAGAGAAGATTTCGAGGAGAGGAACAATGCTTGTAAAAAGAGAACTGAACAGAAGTCCCAATATCATACAAGGAAGTGTGTGAAGGGGTTGCTCAGATATTCAATGGGAGTTGATTTGGGAAGCTGCAAGTAGGTCTGGTGGGCAAAATGAGTTTAGGGGGTGCACAAATGTAAATGAGGAAGATAGTAGTTCAGGACAGGGATACTCTTTCTTCTCCCCCCACCCCCACCCCCGGTAGGATGAGAACAAGGAGGAAGTAGCAGAGATTACAGACTAAATGGCGACAATATCAAGCCTCTCATGCTTATCAGATTTGAAGAGAAGAAATCACTTTCAAAACACAAGAAAATCATGAAATTGGTAATGTTTCATTTTTGATGAGTTAACAGTCATTGAAAAGAAGCTCACAAACAATTTGGAATAATCATTTGAAACTGCCTTATGCAGAAGCCATTTTGTACTAAGTATCTCCAAAATAACTAAACACATGCTCAGTTTGTGAAAGCATTACTTATGAAATAATATACTTTATAACTGAAATAGTCTCTTCTACAAAGCAGCTAATATGCTTAAAAGGTACCATTAATTATTTTAGTCATCATTGTATCCTCAGGACTGTGCACCCTGTTGGTGGCAGCTTCCTGTAATACATCCTCTTGAAACGAACAGGTGAAGAGATCATACCCTCTATTAGAACAGTTTGTTTATCAACAAAGAATGCATTCCAATTATATGAATGAGATTTGCCTTGAAAGCTTCCAACTCAATACTGAAATATAGGTAAAACAAGACCAAACAGAGATACGGAAATAAATCTTACCTGGATTTACAGATGCATTTTGGATCAGTAGTTTCAATGGAAATATCAAATAAGAATAACATGCTCGTTTGAGTTCCAACCTGTAGGCAAAAAATATATTACAAAATTGGTTAAATGAATATGTGTATATTTTGATTACAGGAAATGACAAATTGAATTACTTAATAATTTTAATTGATTTTAAAATGAATTTTTAGTTCTTTCAGTTTCAGCACCTGTACTTCTATCCAAAACATTTATTCAGCTCTGTCTCTCTTTTGAAATTTCCTTTTATCTATAGTAAGTTGTATGCTTAAGCCTGCCTGAGGCTATTTTGTTAGTTATTTCAATACAGTACTCACTGTACTTCTGAAAAAGCATTGATAACAAAATGATATATTAAAAAATAAGCAAGTTTTCTTTTTTCGCCATAATCTGTGAAGAGGGGAAAATGTTGTAAAGGTAGAATAACACCAGTCATCTCTCCAAGGATGTTATTTCCCTTTAAGTACAGTGCCTTGTTAAAAGTATTCAGCTCTCAACCCTTAGTTCACGTAAATGTGTATTACACAGGGATTTTGATCTGCTGAACTGAAAACTTCTATTTATAGATCACATGCTCCTTTTTCCCCCAACAGTAGCACCCCTCCCCATAAAAGGGAAAATAGTATAGCATGAAAAACTAAAAATTCAAAAGCTGAAAAATGTCAGCAGTTAAAAAAATATTCATCCCCCTTTGCTCAGTACTAGTTTAAACACCTCTCGCAGCTATTACAATCAGTAGTCTTTTTAGAAAGTACTTATTAGCTTTGCACAATGTCATAGAGCAAGATTTGCCATTCCTCCTTGCAAAATTGCTCAAGCTGTATCAGGTTAGTTAGAGAATGACGGTGAACAGACTTGAGGTCTTGCCAGGGATGTTCATTCAGGTTAAGGTCAGGATTCTGACTGGGCCATTCAAGGACATCAATTTTCTTCATTTGAAGCCACTCCATGGTTGCTCTGGCAGTGTGCTTTTGGTCGCTATCCTGCTGAAAGACAGAATTTGCCCCATCTTGAACTTTCTGGCAGAGGCTGGTAGATTTTTATCCAGGATCTCTTTGTATTTAGCAGCATTCATCTTCACACCAATCCTGACCAGATTTCCATTCCCTGCTGTTGAAAAGCATCCCCGTCCCATAGCATGATGCTACCTTCTCCATACTTTACAGTAAGGATGGTGTTAGCTGGCAGGTATGCAATATTAGATTTACATCACATGTACCTGTTAGTGTTGAGATGACGAAGTTCCACTTTAGTCTCATCCGACCTGCTTCCATTATCTTCTAAGTGATTATTTTCAAAGTCTTTAAGGGCAAGGGTATGCTTTTTTTTTTAGCTAGGGCTTCTTTCTTGCCACTCTTCCATAAATACCCTTTTTGTACAAGGCCTTAGAGATTGTGAAGCAATGAACTTCATCTTCAGTTGCAGCCACTGACTTCTGAAGCTCATTCAGAGTGACTGTTGGTGTCACAATAGCATCTCTTACAAGTACCATTCTTCTTAAGCAACGAAGTTTAGGAGGGTGGCCCGACCAGTGCAGTGTGGCTGTGGTTTCATACTTCTCTTTTGTTTTCCTCAAAGGACTGCACTAAGCTCCGAGGTATGTTCAGTGCCTTTGAGATGGTCTTGTACCCTTCCCCAGATTTGTGCTTCTCCATCATCATTTCCCTGACTTGTCCTGAAAACTCTTTTGTTTTCATTTTGGCTTGGTCTATTGAAAATCTACCATACAGTTGGATCTTTTAGAGAGGGGATAATTTATGCTTATGAATTCATTGAAAACAGGTGATTCTCCACGTCGGTTCCGCAGTTTACAGGACAGACGCCGCAGCTTAATGTCGATGCACAGCCACATCACTCTTACCATCTTTTCGATCGAACCAAAGAAGTTTACAGTTTTAGCATTAACTGTTTCGGAAGTTTCCACATATCTAAGATTGTAATGATTACTTACAAACTGTAAAGAAAAATTCATTTCACGTGCTAATGCATTACACACATTTAGCGCCTTAATTAAATCAAAATCTAAAGCAACGGAATAATTTACAGGATCTGATTAAACTTACCCTGATTTCAGTAACCTCAAACGTTCCCAGCACGTCAACCAGTTCCTTCAAACAATAAATTAACAAACGCACTTTTGGAGAAATTGGGGGTGGGGACGATAAAAAAAAAGCTCAAGGCAATAATTCGGCAATGAAATTAGCTCCGGCCAGCTCTCTGGAAATACTCAGCTCAGTTCCACTCACTTATGTCTCTCAACTGAGATATTTTCATTCACCCCATCGCTAGTAACGATAATCAGGTTTTTCTTGAAATTAAACACGAAGCTCAAACGCAGGATTAAATTAAGCCTCAAGGACAGGACAACAAAATGCATTAACTGGAACGAGACAAAATATGAAAAGTCGCTATTTAGCCAAGGAATTTACCAAGAATAGCCAAATATGCTCTATGTGCAATGGGAGCTCACACTTAATTCAAAATAATTTTTTTGGCAAAAAGTATATCAGGACATGCTCGGGAATCAAAGTATCCACACGTGTCCATCAGCATGGAACACTTGTTTTCGTTATCTCCATATAAAGTTGATTCCAGAGTCCTTCTCATCTTTTGTGACTAATTTACCGGCGCACCTTTGCCTCCTCTCCATATATTAGAGTTTTAAAGGACACCATTGCCATTCTGGGAACTTCACTCCTCTTGCTGATGGCTCTTTTAGTTGCAAAAGGTATTTTTTTCTTTTCCAATCGCCATCCGTTTTATACAGTGGTTTGCACCTGGCCTCTTCATATCTTCACGTAAACCAAGCGAAGAATGGGGACAGTGCGGTACCAGTCCCCATAATTATATCATTCATTGCAAACAAATTATTCCCTAAATAGTGAGAAGTTTTCATTTCCCATCTACAACTTTCGTCGTTGTGGCTCTTTTTCCCGCCTGTTCCGCATGCTAGATCGTATTGCCACAATACTGTTTCCAGGACCTACAAAATTTACAGCACCACCACAAGTTTTCAATTTCAACTTGTCCATCGTTACCGATCCTATTCTGTCAGCACCTTGGCTTAACTCATGATGGATTATATACAGTATCTGGTGTGGTGAAAGATTGCCAATCATTCCACAAAACTCTCAACAAGTAAATGTAAAGTCAAACCGCTGATCGCGGGGTCAAAAATAGATTTTAAAGATAATTTAAAAAAAGAGATGCAGTGGGGTAAGGAAGGGAATTTAACAACTGGGCAGAGGAAAAGCTTAAGCATTGTTCAAAGTATACCAGCCTAAGAAACAGAATTAAATTTCATCCGATTGTAATCAAATTAAGTGTGATAAACGAAGTTTTCTTTATTTGCCCTTCAATAATAATGAATTGTTTGAAACGTGTTCCAGAACATTCCAACGAACCAGTAAAGTGTTACACAGGTGCAAGGGCTATTTTTTAAAACCTGACAACAGAAAATATGGGCCTGTATGATTAAGGGACAAAGAGTAAGTAGATAATGGCCAAACCAGAGGAGAAAAGCTGGGGGGGGGGGGGGAGTTGCTGTGGATAAAGGTATGATGGAAGAAATGATTAATTCAAAACAGAAAATGCTGGAATCAATTAGCAGGTCAGCTAGCATCTGTGGAGGAGAAACAGAATTAATATTACAGATCAAACCCCCACTTAATGGCTGTTTCCAGCACTTTCTGGTTTTATTTCAGATTTCTAACGCTGCCAGTTTTTTTTTTAAATCCGCGGCCTTCTGATAATCTATAGAATAATCAGGAACCTGTTCAATTTACATTGCCTTCAATCCAGAACTAAGGTCAAGCTAACAGTAGTCATCATGTATGGTTACTGTTTACGTACACAATTGGAGAGCACTGCACATTGACCGAGGCAGACGGGAGACTGGACCTTACACTACGTGCGGCAACAAACGTCCTTTATCAGTCCCCGTCCATCGCTCTATACTGCCCTCCAATGAAAAAAGCGAATGACAAAGTCTAGTCAAGGTGGACAGCTTGCCATATTGGTGGTGCTACCTCTTATCGAGAACTCTCGAGAAAAGAGAAAAAATGAAGAAAACTATCTCAAATCCTTCACAAGGCTCGCGATATTGGGAACAGCAGGAATCCCTGCTCTCCTGTATATGTCTATATCAGGGAATAACTAGAACAGGTGCTTGAAAGTAATGGAGAGGTATCACCAATACTGCCGGCACATAGTGAATAAGGCCTCCGTTGGTCAGGATGGACCATGTCTGTGTCGATGGAGTAATGGGCAGCACGATATGGAGAGCGGGCTGTTCATGCAGCAGGCTGCCCCTCTCCACGCGGCTAATGAATCCAAAAGGAATGGCGGAGGCCGATACAGTTTGGCACCAGCAGCGTTGCAAGAGTTGCCAGTCAGCGTTGAATTCGGCGTAGGCACTGCTGATTTTTGCTCGGGGTTACTCCCGAAGTCTTCCCAACAAGTGGGTATAGCCACAACGCTGCGGAGGTCTGAGATAAGTTTTCTTTCTCCAACTACGTCTGTCCAGCCGCATGTTTGAAGCGACTCGCTTAAGGCGCCGCCTTTGCCCCTTCTCCAGTCAGTAGAAATAAATCCTGTTAAAATAAATAAGTTACTAAGCACGCCGGGCTTGTTACTAAGTCACACATTAAGGCCAGGAACTGCATTGGTTGTCAGAGGCTATTTGAGACGCACCCCTTTGGGAATATTAATAGCTAGTGGGAGCTTATCCTTACCCCCCCCCCCCCACACACACACACATGCACATGCTATGGCAGCTTTAGAATCAAAATCCACTAGCAGGATAAGTGAACCTACACCAGCATCGCCCCCAAGCCAACATCCCCTGTATAGTTAGCTCTAATTGGCAGATGACATTGTTTGCACACCTGACACCGGACCGGGAAATCCACGCTCTATTCTCTGCACATGATTACTAGATGAAATTAAATGTCATATTCTCGATGTCTCTTAAGATCTCTGGCTTACGGTTGTTCAAAATAGAGACAGAAAAATCAGAGTGGCATTGAAAACCTTAACAGAAGCGTGCAGGAATCAGGCGTAAATGGACGGAAGAAGAGCGTCACCTCTCGAACTATTCACCCAGCCACACCACCTTGGTTGGTCGTACAAAGTTGATCGTAGAAATCACTGGAACAAAAAATGGGTGTGTAAGGATCACGGAAATCGAATGTTTGAATAATAAGGTAGGAGTACTTGTGGGGTGGTTAAATAAAATTGCAGTGTGACCAGAAATATTTAATTTCACCGTGTAGAATGTGGTGGTTACCTGGTATGATTGGAAACATTAGGTGGAATATCTGATGCTACTGACAGTGGGTCCCTTGAAAAGACGTTGTTATCGATATGAAATCTAAAGTTTCTAGTTCCCAAACAGTATGCCACTATCATTATACCACATAATACTTCCCGCTAGATTGACACCTAAAATCAGAAGAGATGTTCGCTGTGCACTTGACAAATTCACGCAAGTCCATCGGACATTTTTTTAAATTGTTAGTGCATGCGTGGATTTTCTCCCTTACCCTCACAAGCAAACTCTAACCAAGATTCACAATCTCTTGGCCAATCCGATGAACCTGGTCGGAAGTTACACGTATCTGATTAAAACAACCTACCGCAGTGGTCTCAAATTCTTCAATTCTTGTACATTTGGATCCCAGATGGAAACAAATCACTCATATTTATCAACACGTTATGCAAAAACACATCGTATTTATACGAAAATAGCTGGAAATATCTTTTAGCAACTATTAATATAGTGGCGAATCGCTTTTATGTACACTCAGTTGTCACATTAGGTCCACGGATGTACCTAATAAAGTGGCCACAGGAGTGGAACCCGTTGCTATAGCCCGTCCACTTCAAGGTTCGACGTGATGTGCGTTCACAGATGTTCTTCCGTACACCACTGATGTAATGCGTAGTTACTGTCGCCCTCCCGTCAACTTGAACCATTCTGGCCATTCTTCTCTGATCGCTCTCATTAACAAGGCGTTTTCGCCTTCAGAAGTGCCTCTCACAGGATTTTTGTTTTTGTTTTTGTTTTTTTTCCGCAGCATTCTCTGTAAACTCTAGAGAATATTGTCTGTGAAAATCCCGGGAGGTCAGCAGTTTCTGAGATACTCAAACCTCTCCGTCTGGCACAAACAATCATTCCACGGTCAAAGTCACTTAGATCACATTTCATCCCCATTCTAATGCTTGATCTGAACAACTAACTGTACCTCTTGACCACGTCTGCATGCTTTTACGCATTGAATTGAGATTCATTTCTACATTGTGAACTCCAAATTCCCCGCAGGTTGTTGCCCTGTCGATATTGCATAAAGTTACTGCACATTGATTTTGGATGTGACACTGCAAACTTGGTTCTTTCCGCCCTTTGACAACTTTCGCTACACTGTGCTGTCAGCTCCGCGTTTCTTACTGAAGTTTTGTCGTTGAGTTTAGTTTCGCTGAAGATACTCCGTTCAGGGATTAACTACAGTTCCTGCTGTCCTAATTTGATTATAAACATATTGCTGACCCTGGCGTTTTTGTAAACACTAGTAATATCATCAGTTTATTAGAGATGCGATGATGATTGTCGATAATTTTTAAGAAGCGACGCAAAGCGTCTCTGGATACTGTACAGTTACGTTGATAGTTATTTGTTCATTACAGACGCTGGTTTGGTTCGTAATTCATTTAGACTGCTTTACCGTAAAAGTTTTGAAACGATTCTTTCGCAAAATCGCGATTCAATATGCGGTATGTCCCTGCACTTAGCGGATCATAAATAAATAGTAACTGCAAAGAAATTTAAACTTCTCGAGGTGAACCGATTCACGACAACCCATTAACCATTTCTACTTATATACGATTGCATGCAAAGGATATATGGCACAGAAACAGGTCGTTGGGTCCAACCAGCCCATATTGGCTTTTAATTTTAATAGTAGCCCCCTCTGTATTTGCAAACATTAAATCTGTCATCATAATCCGATAATGTCTTTGCCCTCACATGCTCCATACAAATTTCCTGGCCCTGTGAGAGAGATTTCCACATTTTCACCTTTTTCTGGTAGAGGAGTCTCTCCTCATTTTCTTATTTTATTCATTTGTGACTATTTCCCATAACTGGAAAATATTTTCCTTGTATACATTTTAAAATTATTGAAGGCATTCATAAAGACCTTTATTAGTTCACCCTGGACCTTGTGTTCTCAGGAGAAGAGACCCAGTCAGTTGAAGTTCCCCTGGATAGTATATCCATGCAATCCTCATTTTGATTTTTTAATTTTTTTTATCCTTTCTACTGTCTATAGAAGTACCAGAATTGTTCAAGAGTGTCTAAGTATGGTCTAACCAAGGTTTATTATAGATTTAGGATGAATTTACTACTTTTCATTCCATCTCTCAGAAAAATATCTAATGTACAGTTTGCTTTTTATCGATAACTTTGCTAATTTGTGTAACAAAATTTAGTGATTGATGTATTGTGTTCTAAGATCCTTTTGTTCCTCTACCCCATCCAGCCTTGCACGTTCCAAGTAATGTGGCCTCCTTATTTTTCTACCAAACTGTACTATCTCAGATTTACCTATGCTTAATTTTGTTTAGCTATTTTTGCCAGTTCTGTAGACATACTAAAGTAACCATATAATTTGCTGTTGCCCTGCTCAGTGTTGGCTATACAACCCTATTCTATAAATTCTGTGTTATCTGCAATTTTAGTACCTGTTTTGATTCCAGGTTCAGAAGTGGAACAGATTACCCACCTCATTCACAGGGAATAACTTCCCTTTATTCACATTCTCTGCATTCTATTTTATTATGGGCATTAGAAGTTGCTGTATAGTTTAATTCAGTTTGATAGGAATTACTTTCACTTAATGATTAATCATCTTTTTAGACTGTTCTATAATTCAATTTAATCTATTGCCATCAATTGTCCCCCTTACTTTATTCTTTCCAACACCCTCTTGTCCAATTTCTCTATATTTAGGTTGTTTATATTTACTTTAACTCTTTCCGCCTTTCTTAATAGTTTATAGGCTTTGCCACCTCCCTATTTATCTTTTCTGAAGGAAACATTAATTTGACCCTTACTGTTGAAAATCAGCCCTGAGATAAATGGTTTAAAAATCAGAATAAAAATAGAAAAATCGAACAATGACTACAAAAATCTCAGAACCAATCAATTTAAATTAAAAATGTATAAAATTGACTTTGACCGTCTATCACTGTGGGCTGTGGTAAAGATCCTTTAATTTTGTACAAATGGAGTTAAGTAATAATATTTTCAATTTTGCTTGATATTAAACCACTTTAAAATTCAAACCATTAAATTTGCACAAGCATTTATAGTTATTATTATCCACAAGATAATAAACCATCTAAAGAAGCAAGTAACATCATAAAAACAAGGTTGATATCAATACCTGAAAATATAACAATGCCACACTATCATTTCTGTAGATTTGACAAAGACGCATTTGCTTACATTCCCTCCCTGAGGAGATGTTTTCTGAAAAATACGTAATTAACAAAATTCTAAAATCACTCCCTAGTCCTAAAGGTCCAATTATACTGGATTTCCTTGATCACAGCAGCATTTGAGCCAATGCATTTTAGTGAATACTTTATTTTTCTTCGTGTTTACTATTTTAAAAACAATCTGAAAATTCACAAGGATTCTATGAAACTTTTAAAAATATGTAACACACCATAATTCTAAAAAAAACTTTGATGAGCAAGACTCAACTGCCAAAATACATCTCACCAGCATTTCCAAATATTTGTCTCTGCTGTGCTTTTCCAGTAGGATAAAATTGGTTCCAAGACCAAGAACAATCCCAATAATATGTAGTGATAGAATTTTTCACTTTTATTTTTGGTTCAATTTGGCTATGCTTTCCATTTTGCAAAATTGTCTGTTTTCTGGCATTAAAAATAACTAAACTTGATGTTTTCATGTTAATGAAGCAAATCAGGATGCCCTCTCTTAGTTAGCTCTTCAATAAAAATCTTTATTTTATTTCATGCCAATACCTTTTAATTTTTTCTATGTCCCTACCAATGCCTTCACTCTTTTGGCTTTTTAATACAATATTAATATTGTTGAAAACATGATCAAAGTGAGTATCTCAGAAAGCCAGATATTGGAATCTAGAGGCAAGATGATTAAAAATAAATGAAGGACATTTACTGCTGACATGGAGCTTTATTAATGAAAGAATAATCCAGATAGTGTTTTTGGATATCTTTGTTGTTTTTAAGATTAAGACCAAAAGTTTTAAGCACTTATAATATCTTAAGGATACAAAATTAAACCAACATTGCTTCATTAAGGAAAACAAATGCAAAATCAATCTGAGATGGTCATTCTATGTTTCAACAAAAGTTAAGTAAAAGGTTCATGTTCATTTTTGGCAGCAGAGTACTCCATTTGAAAATCTTATTCTGTGAGCTCAATGTAATCCTTATATTATGTGGATTAGTTAACAGTCTCCAGACAGTGACGTACTCAAAGAAAAATGAAGGGACCCCTGAATTTCTGATGACTTTCTGAAGCAATTATTCACCTAAATTCAGTACATTTTGTGCTTTCAGTACACTGAATTTAAGTAAGTAAACCACCTATAGTTATTGAAAACTCTGTATCTTTTGATTTGAATTTTTCATCATTTTTGGTTGCACTTATTTTACTTGGATTCCTAATTATTTTGCTACACCGTGGCATTCTTCATCATAAAGAAAATGAAGTCAAATTTTAAAATTAAGGCAATTTTTATGAATACACAGAGCATAAAAACCAAAATTAATTGTATTCGTGCCAAAAATACAGATAAATGAGTTTGATCTAATGCCTGAACAAAATAATTGTTATGATGACTAAGGCTGACAACTAATATACAATGTAATTAACAAGTCAAAAGTCACATAAAACAGAAAAAGGGAACGGCAGTCTCTGTAAGGAAGAATATCATTAAGGTAGATATATTTTGGTTCTAAAGAACAAAATGTGGCGTCATTATTGACTGAAGCAAGAGATAACAAAAATTAGAAAACAATGGTGGGGTTGCCGAAATGCCCTAGAAGAATAAACTCTTCTCAGACTTCCAGCCAGGTACAGGTATCAATTATAATGGGTGTTTCAATGTCAAACTCTGCCATCTTTTTCATAAGATGGCAGTTTGTCATTGAATGATAGGTTATAATCGAAACCTGTACCCAGCTGGAAGCCCGAGAAGAGTTTATTTGTCATATATGCCAGGAAAGCAGTAGATTTTTTTTTGCCCCTAGAAGGACCTTATTTTTGGAGGTCTATTAATCAAGAATATGAAGAACTTCTAAAAAAATATGTAATAATCAATTTGTCTTTTAAAGCAAATTTTCAAATTGATTTGGAGGATCAATTTATAGCATCCATTTTGCACAATTTTCTACAGCAGGGTACCATGGATCTTGCCAGGTAACACTGTCTTGTACATCTTCCTTTGTCCAATAAGATAGAGTTAATTAGTACATAGTCTAAATATATACTGAGTTTGAGAGTGATGCAAAGCTAATTACAAAGTTAAAATAAAGGCAATAGGGGAAGAGACTGCTAAAATTGATTAGAATATAATTTTAAAAGATAACTTGAAATAGAAAAGCAATGGTATAGCTTTAAATAAATGCATTGCAATTCAGTATAAAGGTACAGTAGATTCCATAGGTAAGTATAAAAGTATCATAGGGGAAGTACCTATTCACTAATGAAAATAAGAGTCAGCATCATCTTCTCAAATGGTGGAAACGGGGTAAGGAACCATTAACAGAACTATGACTTGCTGCTAATCCTACTGTCCTATTGTTATTATGTTTTTTAAATCTCTCAGATGCCTTCTTTTCATTATTTTTAAGAGGTTTTTCATGTTCTTTCCCTTTTCTCCTTCCACAGATAATTAGGGAATACTGTTTATGGATAATAATTATATAAATCCTGCTATTTTCCATAAGGTGACCTCAATGTTCAGTTAATTAAGGTGTAACTTTCAATCACTTCAAATGACTTTCCCATGATTACAAAAAGTGACCAGATTGAATGGTATATTAAATTATAACCAATAATCCACATAAGTTACTCCCATCTGTAGGCATAATAACATGCCTCCTTATTGTACATTTAAGATTATCATTTGTAATACATACTGTTTTTACATTCTACATTGCAACCAGACATCAAAGATCTCATTTTTCTTAAAACAGTGATATAGCTTTCCACTATGTTATCAGTTGGTGTTGGCACGTGGCCAAGTGGTTAAGGCATTCGTCTAGTGATCTGACACTAGTTCTAGTTTGAGCCTTGGCTGAGGCAGCGTGTTGTGTCCTTGAGCAAGGCACTTAACCACACGTTGCTCTACAATGACACCAGTGCCAAGCTGTATGGGTCCTAATGCCCTTCCCTTGGACAACATCAGTGGCGTGGAAAGGGAAGACTTGCAGCATCGGCAACTGCTGGTCTTCCATACAACTTTGCCCAGGCCTGTGCCCTCTAAACCTTCCAAAGTGCAAATCCATGGTCCACAAGACTAACAGATGCCTATGCCTATGATATAATCAGTTATAGATCTTTGATGGATTTTAACATCAGTAAGGTAAAAGTAACATTGAAACTATAAATCATTTCTGTTATTTTTTCCTTGTCCTACCTTCTACCTCATTCATAGATTAGGTAAACATATCTCCCAGTATTATTTTAAATATCATAATTGAACAACCTTTGTTTATATGATTTACAACATACCATAAAATAGAATTATGCTACCACTGTAATAGGTGTCGTGCCAAAGTGCAGAGATATTTTCTTTTAATTTGGCTGAAATACTCATTATCAGTGCTACCACAGTTATTTGTAAATCCAACTAATAGTGATATGGAAGCCAAGTGTTTCTCCTTCCAGGTTGACACTTAAAACATGCATATTTTCCCCTCTTTCCAATTTATCAAAGATTCAGCTCAGTATTTGTTACAAAATTCAACAACAAATCTGCTCTTGGCGTTCAATGTAATTGGCAACTTTGAAAATCATTGACAGATGGAGGAAGTTTTCAGAGACACACTAATAAACGAAAGCTGTTAGAACTTCAAAAAATCCCTGCAGCTAACATTATATCTCAAGTTGAACGATTTAGCTAAGGAAAACTATTAGGTCAATTATGCAATTCCTAGTCAGTTACATCAATGTACCTTAATAATTGTAGGTTTATACACTCCATTAAAAATGCATACAGTATTTGGTTTAATCACACAATAAAACCACGTAAGTAAAACCAGAGAAATATTGCAACAAATTAGTTGGTATTGCAGATTAGAGTACAAAACAAAGTTACAGTCATATTACTGTAACCATAATTAATCATTATGTGAATAAAGATCTGGCCACATTAAACATCTGGACATCTACCCTTTAAAGTGGAGGATAAATACTATCATCATAGATTACGCTGTGGTGGTGAGGAGGACAAGGCCCAGCTGCCCAATTCGCTAGACATTAAAAGCATCAAAAAGCCTCTGGAAGAGGGGAAGATATGCAAATGGACGAGGAGAATCGAATGAAAATTTATTAGGAATTCATTTTGAGATTCGTATGCTCAATATTGTCGATATATAAAATGCATATAAACGCATGACAACATAAATCAAAGGCCATTTACTGTTTTAAATCGCGGTTTTATCTTATGCTAAAACAAGATTGACAGTGTAGCTACATTGCCGAATACAAAAGAGAAAGCCGGCAATCAGGAATAACCACAGAAAATGCGGCAACATTCAGGATGTCAAGAATATTATGTGGTCAGAGTTGATCGATGATCTTTCATCGTTCTGAAAATGAAATATTTCAAGATGAGGGTTGTTCTATAATTGGCCGAATTAAGCTGGTGGAAGGACACTATACCGGAATGGACTTCCCATTGGAATCTGGGTAGAGGATGAAATCATCGGAGGTACTTTACCGAAAGGATTTGCCGAGAAATCTGCATTGGACTGTATTGCAAGGGTGGGGCAAGGAATGGATCCGTTTGACAGAGTAAATTTACTTCGTAGCATCGACTCTTCCTTCACTTCATAATGGAAATGCTCTCGTCAACAGAAGCTTCCTACACCCCTAAACAAAAATACAGCGTTGACTTTGAGGTTTGCGTTTTAACAATTTGCTCCGACATGTTCTGGAACCCGAACATCTCGCTATCGTGTCTGCTTCCTCAGGACTATATCGAAAAATGATGCAACTTCATTGCCTTTTTTTTAAAGAAACAAGCTTTTCATGGCATGTCTAACGTGATGAAGAATGATAGCCTGATACAGCAAGAACCTCAATGAAAACCCCTTTGTCAGTCAAACTGCCCGAGCCTTGCATCACATTTTTTTCCTGTGGACGCTCTTTTTTTTGTTTCTTTAGAGAGTCGATAATTAAACAACGAGCTTCTCAGTTTTCGACGGCGCTGCAGGAGAACTCCTCCCTGTAATATACTCCAATTACTGGCAGTGACCGCAGTCGATGAGGGATTATCCTTTCGCTGAGCCACGGCAAACTCCACGCCATAATCCTCAATTAGTTCAATTCATGGCAGCACACTCGCAGGGCAGCCGCTACCTTTCCCACGATTCACACAGACAGCCTTTATGTCGCACCCATCACTGCACAGATGGTCTTGGTCTTGCTGTCAGAAAGTTCATTGCATTCGTACCCGTCACTTTCACCCAGCCCCTTAAATAATGATCCACCTAAAAGCTGACAGAAAATGTCGAGAAGACTTCATTAGTGTTTTACAGTATCTGCTTGTTCTTGTGGTAAAAGAAGCAACAAGACAGTGCGTTCACTGTGATCACAAACAGGTGGAATGAACGGGGACCCTGCGAAGGAGCATTATGCAAATACCATTATTTGCATCTCAATAATGTCAGTGCAGTACAGTTAACTGGGTTTTCTATCTGGAGTAAATCTGTTGGAAATGTGTAGTTTGCCAAGCTTCTGCCAAGATTTTAAGTACACAGAAATTTCAGGTGAAAATGGAGGAAAGGGCAACTAAAATTAAATAAACTACTTGAAAACATGTTTGTCAGAGGACAGCAAAGTGTAGGTGGCAATACTGGCTATTTTGGTTTACACTGTGTGTTAAACATCTATTTTCTTTAATAAAAATAGTATTAATTTGTATTGATGCCTATTAACAAAGTAGTAGAGATTGGGAAATAGAAAACCCCAGCATTTTAGGGTTTATGATACAATTTGAAATTCTCACTTTTTTCATCTTTTCCCACACATGGAACTGCATCTCTCTTTCAATTGGTTTCATTTTCTCTTCTGTAACCAATAACCAACTTTTAAAAGTAGCTGTTACCTTGACAACTGTGCTCTACACCCTATCACAACCATTTGCTTGTTCACAGTATCCACCCCCTATGAAACTTAAAACCAGCCTATTTTCCACATGTCCAGTTCTAATGAACAGTCCTTGATTTAAAACACCAATTCTGTTTCTCTCCCCACCATTGAGCACTTGTTTTTTTTTCCCCAATATTTAGCTGGAAGAGGTTACTATTCATCCAATACTGGATCTCAAAACAGTAAAACAGTGGATAGATTTCAGTGGGTGGTAGTGTTGAGATGATATTTAATGTCTTCAGGATATCATGTGAAAATCTTTTCAAATAACATTTTTAGGGGCAGAATACTGATGAGAAATATGAAGGAGCAAATATCAATCACATGAATGAGAACCATCATGTAGGAACAGAAAGAAAAAGCCTTTTTAGATGATTTTCTGGCAGACAGAAGAATGGAATAAGGCAATTATGGCCAATCCAGCTGGTGAAAAGGCATATCCAGGAACAGCAGCCAATCATGTGAAAAGAGAGGAGGATGTGATACCTTTGTCAAGGTCAAATATGATGTAATTTTTGATATAAGTAAGAGCTATTTCAGTACAATGGGAAAGTCAGAAACATAAATGGAGAGAACCAAACAAGCAATTCTAGAAGAGATGGATAAAGTTTGGGAGGATATAGTACTTACAAAGATTGGGAGAGTGAAAGAGGGATGGAGCCAAGTTCACAAGGTTAGAGTGGGACAATACCCAAGGCCAGAGAATTGCTGACACAAGTACTCAACAAGCTTTTCAAACTAGTTATTGGAGGCAAGGTTGAAAGGGATAAGGGAAAGATATATGACAATTAAAACAGATGCTGGACTTTATTTTGGTATTCCAGAGTCATCCAGGAATAGCAAATAATTTTGTCAGCTAAAAACGTAATCCTAGAGTGGTTCAATGGGATCAAGCAGTGAATAGCTAACTTAGATGTCCCCATATTCACAAACAAGAGAAAATCTGCAGATGCTGGAAATCTGAGCAACACACACAAAATGCTGCTGGAACTCAGCAGACCAGGCAGCATCTATGGAAAAGAACAGTCCTGCTGAAGAATGTCAGCCCAAAATGTCAACTGTACTCTTTTCCGTGGATGCTGCCTAGCCTGCTGAGTTCCTCCAGCATATTGTGTGCATTACCCATATTCACTCAAGCTAATTTTGCTTAGATCCAAGGAAGCCAGATGAGGGTTGCACCAGTGCTTGGGACTTGCTTGTTTATTCTTCTTTTGGGACAGAACTCTCAAAATACTTTAACACTCTTCTCAAACAAGAGAAAATCTGCAGATGCTGGAAATCCAAGCAACACACACAAAATGCTGGAGGAACTCAGCAGGCCAGGCAGCATCTGTGGAAAAGAGCAGTCCTGCTGAAGGATCTCGGCCCAAATCGCGGACTGTACTCTTTTCTGCTTGTTTTGATGACTTCGATTTGATTTTCATATGTTGCCCTTTTTTGCTTCCAACTGACATCTTTTCATTTTTAACACTTACTTAGTATGTTAGGATCTTCATATTTTATACAAGTTTTGCCATGTGGTCTTGCAGTTGAAATTAAAACATTCAACATTAAGTAGTTTCTTGTAATTTTTTTTTAATTACCCTTGATCGAGGATGTATCCAATAAAGAAGAGGTGTTGATAAAATGTGACAGAACTTTTGTCAGAAAAGGTTAAGTTTCTGACATTTGTGAGTCATTTTATCATTTACTTCATGATAGTTCAACAGTATGCTTTTAATAACCGTGGTGTTTTCTATCGTGTTTAAAAGGTTCTACCATCATCAGTAGGACAAGATCCTGAAATTCCCTATGTAACTGCACTGTGGAAATACCTTCAAAATAAACTGCAGTGGTTCAAGAATGTGGTTCCCAGAAGTAACTAATGATATGAAGTATTTGTAGGCTCTATCAGTAATACCCCATTCTGTGAAAGAATGACAAGACAAGACTGCAATTTACCATACCAGCCAAATTATCGACTGGATTCTTTTTCGTATCTCAACTTTACTTCTCAGTGAAGGAAGTCATCAAAATTCACTAATGTGTCATTAGAACCTTTGGGCATCCGAAGGAAAGAACATTGAAAGATCAACATCTCAAACAAAATACAAATGCATGGAATACCAGCCACAGTAATTCCTGTTCTCCTGTATGCTTTAAAAATATGGACTACCTAGAGAAATTTTTCTTTATTATTTTTATTTTTTTTATTTAGAGGTACAGCGTGGAACAGGCTCTTCCGAACTAATGAGCTGCACTGCCCAGTAGCTCACTTATTTATTCCTAACTTGATCGTAGGCCATTGTACAAAGAACGATTAACGTACTAACCAGTACACCTTTGGAACGTGGGAGGAAACCAGAGCACCCAGAGGAAATCCACATGGTCACGAAAAGTACATACAAACTTCCTATGGATGGCATCAGAATTGAGTTCTGAACTCTGACACTCCAGGCATTGCACTAACCACTACGATACTGTGGTGCCCCCAAATAAAGGACCTCAAAGCATCAGAGTCCTACTATCATCTCTGCAAAATCTATTAGCAGGATGAGCAGGTTGACATCAGCATCCTCTGCTTCACCAATGCAGGAACATCAGGAGCATAAGCAGGCTACTTGGCTCTTGAGTCTGCTCTGCCATTCATTAAGATCATGGCTAAAGTGATTTATTAAGAATCGATTTACATCTGCCTTAAAACATTCAAAGACACAGCTTCCACCATCTTTTGAGGATCTCTTGTACTATAACTTTTTAAGATATTATAGTTCAATCATGACTCCTATCCCTCTTATACTGTCCAACCTCATAGACAATATGTCTTTTCCAGATGATAGTCAAGTAAATCTGAATCAAGCTTAGAAATATCAAAAGCAGGAAACATTAAGTAGGGATTATTTGTATGTCTTCAAATAGTTGTTTTAGTATTGTGCTTAGCATAAATCAGAAAACTAGAGGTGTTTGGATCAAGGTAGTATGGTAGCAATGAGACTTAAACCAAAATATTTACAGGAAAAATCACAACTGTAGTAATGAGGAAGGTAAATTCAAACAATGGGTACAAGATACTTTTCTGGATCATGATGTTGAGGAATCAATGAGAGAAAAAGCTATCATAGGTCTTTGTGCAATGAAAAGGGTGTTAGTCAATTTTTTTTGTAAAATGGGCATTTTAGGGAAGAAAAGTGATAGAATTTTACACTGAGTTTGAAAGTGATGTGCTTGAATGTGAAATGAGGGCCTTAAACTTAAACAAAGGAAATCGAAAGTGTAAAGGAAGAGTTGACTGCTATCGATCAATGTATCAGACTGAAAGATATGGTGTTGAACAGGGAAGCCTTAAAATAAATAAAGCACACGTTGCAAAAATCATCAAGTGATTTGTCTGTGGTTGAAAAGAGAAATTATAAATAGCATTAAAACAAAAGGAGGCCCATAAAGTTGCCAGAAATTATTGTAGGCCTGAAGATTCACAGCAGTTTAGAACCAAGCAAAGAACTACTACAAATCTGTTAAAGAAATTAAGACAGAGTGTAAAAGTTCAGTGGTGAAAACTATGCAAAACATAGGTATGCAAAAAAAAAAGGAAAAATCTTAAGGTGGGCAAATGTGGTGCCTTTATAGAAAGAAACAGGAGTAAAATGGGAATAATGGAAATGGAAGAAGAATTAAATAACTAATTTGTTTTCACAGAAAACTCAAAACCAAACGCTAAACCATGGTAGATACTCTTCTTGTCATTTTGCAAATTTCTACAAATTCGGAGACTGTTCCTGTGGATTAGAGGGTAGAAAATATGACACCATTCTCTAAGATAGAAGGAAATGAGAAAACACTGAACCACTGGCCTGTTAGCCTAACAACAGCAATTGGGAATGTGCTGGAATCTATAATAATAGATGTACTAACACCTTGAAAAGAGTAGTGTGGTTGAGCTGAATCAATACAGGTTTATAAAAAGTAAAAAATGTTTGATCAATTTATTGAAGATCTTTGATAATATTAGTAGAGCATTTAAGAAGGAATATAGTTTATTTGGATTTTCAGAAGGTGTCCATAAAGTTGCATTTAAGGACTACATGGAATTGGGGACATTGCATTGATAGTGATACGGAATTGGTTATAAGTTAGAAGACAAATTGTTGAGAAAATATAAATTTATCTCAGATAGCAGACTGATTAAGTGTGGTAGTACAAGGATGTCTGCTTTTTTCCTTTCTTTTCAAAATCTATACTACTGATTTGGCTATGGGAGGGGGAATAATTATGTTTATTTACTGGTTTTCTTACAATACTAAATAGGTGAAATTCAGAGTATGGAGGAAGATGGAAAGAGACTGTGGGCGATAAGGACAAGCTGACTAAGGTGCTGAGAACATGCCAGGTGAAATATAATATCAAAAAATGTGAGTGAATAATGAGTACTTGTTAAATGGTGAGATTCTACTAGGTTTATGTTCAATGAAGGAGGGTGCCCACCTGATGACCCCGATGACGTACCTACCCTCCCTCCTTGTCACTACTCCAAGCCCACTGCCAACATCGAGAGTGCTGACTTACCATAGGGATTGAAACATTGAGTCCTAGTAGCACTACTACACATGGCCAAAATTTACAATTTCACTTTTTCCCAAATTATACTACATTTATTAGATCTTTGTCCACTCACATTCTATCTATATCCTTTTGTAGTCTCTTTATGTCCTCCTCTGAATTTAATTTCCTATTGATTTTTGTGTCATTTGGTGAATATACCTTTTAACACATTTATATACATTATAATAAGTTGAGGCCCAAGCATCAATACCTGTGGGATAATAGTTGTTCCTTCTTGCCACCTAGATGATTGTTCATTTATACAGTATATACTCACTGTCTTCTGTTAGCTAACCAGTCATTTATCCCTGCTAATATACATTCTTCTACATCTCAAGTTTTGCCTTGCTGCAATAATTTTTGATGCATTATCTTATCAAATATCTTGTAAAAAGCTAAGTATAGCACATCCACTGGTTCTTCTTTGACAACTGTGCAATTTGATTTCTAAAATAACTTGCTACAGGGTGCCTCTCATTACAAAACACTGAGGGTCTAGTTAGATAATGGGTGGGACCCAACATTCATGTGCTTTACTTCTAAAAGAAGCACTCTACTCCAAGTTCTGTCAGGACTGGAGATTACACAGAGAATATAGGAAATATTTAAAGGATATCCTCAAAACCTCCTTGAAAATTCAGCAATTTCATTTTCAATAATTTGTGGAAATCCTTGGCATGTGATTGATCAAGAAGGACAACAAGAAAGAAAACCCGCTGAAGGGTTTGGGCCCAAAATGTTGACTGTACTGTTTTCCATAAATGCTGCCTGGCCTGCTGAGGTCCTCCAGGATTTTGTGTGTGTTGCTAAGAAAGAAAAGCTCAAGCCTCTTTTTGGGAACATGAAGAAATACAGCAAAAACAACAAGGAGTTTACCACCTTCCAAATGACCCACCAACCTGATTAAACACCTTCTGCCCCAACTATGGCAAAGACTGTTGCACCCATAGTGCTACTACAGATCCCAATGAAATAAAATAAAAACAAATACTGTAATCCCCAATCCCAAGTGAATGCCTTACCTTCTAAATATATATTGTCAGGGTCAGGAACTCATTCATCTGCCTTTCAGAAAGTATGCATTACCTATCATAGCCAGAAATCCACTAAACAGAAAATTCTCTCTCTTTGAAAATAAACATCTCCTGATTGTTAACCTACTTCTCTATTTAAGCAACTTGTATCCCCATTACGTGGCCCAACCTAACCAATCTATACGAAATCAAATGCCCTATCAAAACAGAGTAGATACGTATAAATATGCCATCATTTTAAAAATCAAAATCAAACTTCCTTAAAGCTATTATTTCTGTAGCAAAAGTTCCTTGCTATCTTTACGGTAGCTGAAGGACTTTTGGTTATCTATCAAATTAATGACTGTTCACAGAAATCACATAAGAAGCCACCTGGATACAGTGCCCTCAATATTACCTCCCACCTCATCATGTCAGATTCATGTTGTCTTTCTCATCCCTCTCAAGCTCCAGTCTATTATCCTGTTCATCCTATTATCTATTTTCTCCTTTTCAATCAGGCCCCAATTTCATTGTCCTTCTTCTTAGATTTCTTCCCCACTCCAATGAGGATTGATGGCTCACTCTCTTGCTCCACATTTGCAATTTCCTCTCTGCATCAAGGCCCCATCTCTCACTGTTCCCTCCCCAGGCTTCCTTCTACATTCCATTAGCACTCACTTCCAATTGTCACCAATTCTCATCAAGCTCCAAGGCTATATCTTCTTATTCTCAAAGACCAGTCCCAGGTTGAGGCTTTCTGCTGCTTCTTGTAAGGTGGGAGCTAGCATCTGTTTAATTGGATGCTGGTGGAAAACAAAGTAATGAAACACTGCCATTAAACTAACAGCTACCTACATGCTGATGACATTGCAAAGGATTTTCCTGCACACTTTCCTTATAAATACTGGGTTCATTATTCTAAATGAGGGGATACCCAGGTGTATTTTAGGAAGGAAAATTCTTTAAATTTAATTGTCTTGCCACTCTGTTTCTTCTGTAATGTTTGTGAGTCACACATTGTAACACAATTCTTTCTCCCACCCAACAAACAGATTTAGACTTGCTTTCCTAACATAAGATACATTATGTTTGGTATAAGCCCTGCCTACCCACTTTGTATTACTTACTTTTATCAGATTACATTTTTCACATGTACGTTTGCTCTTCATCACATTAGCTCAAATAGGTGCTCGTTTTCTTTATGAGCTTCAGCACTCAGACTCTACAGAACTTGTGAATATATGGGCAGTTTCCCTGGTGTTGGCTGACTGGTGGTGAGTTCGAATCCAGCCAGCTCCCTTGCATGCTTTCCATCCGTGCCGGGTTGAGCATCGAGCTAGCAACTCGGCCTCGCAAAAATAAGAAAGCCTGCTAAAAAAAAAACGCCATCATGACGGAGTCCTGATGACTCCACTCGGAGTTAAGGGCTATAAGTAATTAAGTTCCCTGGTGTCTTTAAGTGGACCAAATGAGCATTATTAGACCTATGTTTATAAAAAAAGCCAACTTTCTTTTTTCTAATTAAATAATGTGCACACTACCTGCCCCACTATTCTTCACCATAAGTGAGTACCCTTCCAATATTCACTTTTTATAATGACTCAATGATTAATACCAGATGACTATCAGTATCTCTACAATTATAGCTTTGCATGTGTCTGCAGGTGTTCAGGGACAAAATGTAAAGGAAGGTTTACAGCAGAAGACGAAATGAATCCAAGTAAATTTACACAGCCAACCGTTTTTGAACTTGTAGTATTTGCTAACACAATGCAGTATTATGGTTGTAATTGGTTCAACACATTTGTGTCTGCTAAATTGAAATGCTTTGTTTAGCCTTGTGTATGCAAATTATTTGGTGTAAAATAATTATCATGAATACTGAGCATGAAGGAAAATAAACACTATTATGCAAAGTACAAAACTGTCTTTGTTCCAATAAATAAAAAATTGATAACCGCAGTGACCTTCATTTTTAGAGGTCACTGTAGGAAATATTCATGCCATAGTCAATAAAAGATAAGATTATTATGCATGAAAGACATTTATGCAAAAATATAATTCAGCTGGCAGTGAACAAATGTACCTTGAACAATATCAAAAAAAGTCAGTTAAGGTTTCTAACCAAAAGAATGCTGAAACATTTCATTGTTAAGTATGAAAATGATTCAAGATGTACAACTGGTAAAGCTGTTTTGTATCAAACACTCGATGGGTTGCTAGAATATTTTCATACAGTGCTGAGGTTCAAAGAAAGTGCAGTTTGTGCACAAGCATCAACTTCACACTAGCGAAAGTGAAATGAATGAAATTATTCTAGACCAGTAATCTGAACAAGACATTGTACAATACATGCTTATTTATGGATGCTATGATTAGATCCTACCTTTGCATTATTTTTCCACCATGCTTAGTCTCTTGCTTAGGTATTGAAAAGCTGTTCAATCATGAAATGGGATTTGAAGAAGATGGCACAATCATTCTACTTTGGCCCTTACATAAAATTCTTATAAAGAGAGAAATTGGCATTTGAGTTAGTGTTTATTGTCGAAATCCTGGGCTGCTAAGGACAGTTTAAATAACTCTTTGTCAGACATGAGCAGATCCAGTGATGGAACCTAAGAGCTACTAAGCAGTCATTTTTATATTGGCCTTGACAGCTGAAACCACAACCAGATGACCATTTGCAGAGCTATGCCGCCACTATTATTCTTACCGCCAGAGTGCAAATCTTCTCCATTCTAATACTGTGTGAACAATTAATACAATTCTTTAAACTGATTTGGGCTCCTTCCAGCTATCATACAGAAATATCATTCATTTTACAATGAATATTTCAATAGCAGCTTCTTGCAGATTGACACCTGTATATGTATTTATTTCGAAATGTTTAAAGCTTTACATGCTGTGTTTAAAACAAGATGATGTTTGAACTTCAATGATAATCTGGAACTGTACAGTTCTCATTGTATAGTGTGAGATCAGTAAGGTTCTATTAAAAATTACTTTGGCATGTAGGAAAGAAGCTAAATGGACAATTTCCTTTACAGTTTGAATTAACTCATTCAAAATACTGAAAATTCATTGGTGGGCAAAAAGAAAACTTTTCCCATAAACAAATAAGACATTTCTTAGAAAATGTTATTACAAAGGTGGCACTGTATTTTGCAGACAGTATGTCAACAATCTAACTTTTTTTAAGGATTTTATGAAAAAGATCTCCACTGTGTTGAGGTATAATTGCCTTTAGGCATGTTGGTCTGCTATCTTAAACTCACAGACACAATCAGTGAAATCCCATCACCCCACCCCCACTACACCTCATCCCTTCCCCAACCACCACTGAGGTGAATAACCTTGCAATAGTCAGGCTGTTGCACTGCATATTGACAGTATTGAGAAGTTGGGGCTGAACTAATCAGCAATTTATTTTTAAAAATGTTCAAGGAGGCCTTTTGCATGAATTGAAATTATGTGATTCTCACACAGGTAGAATGTATTCCCATTTTGATGACTGGCCAGTATATTCTTCATTATGGCCAAAAGTGTAACTCATTTGGGCAACTGTTATTTCATTAGGTTATATTCTCATTAATGACAAATGTTTTAACTCAAGGAATGCTTGCTCCTCAAGGTAGCTGGTTGATAGCATTATTTCTCAGGTAAATATTTGGGGTTTTTATTCTGTGAAACATTGGTCATGCCAGGATTTTTGCAATTCTTTGCAGACTATATCGTTTTGTCATCTTTTATTTAAATAGACCATTTCCTTGGTTCATCCACAAATTGGCAATTTCGTCAAATGTCACAAAGAAAAAGAACACAAGTAATTAGTCAGTAAAATATATATATCAGCAAAATTATGCCGGTCAGTATAATCAAACCAATTATTTTTATTTTATTTGCTACAATCTAAATAACATGCTGTTAATTCTATAAGTAATAGAAGTTAGAAGGATTTTTTTAAACTGCAAATGCTAGAAATCTGAAATAAAAACTGTAATGCTGGAAATATTCAGCAGGTTAGGTAATGGGAAGAGAAACAGAGCTAATATTTCAGCTCAGAGAACCTTTGTCAAAACTCCTCCTGAATATTTGTAGCATTTCAATCTTTATTTTAGCAGGCAAGAGATTTGCTATGGTGTCTGCTCTAGAAACTGATTGAAAGTAGGTTCATATGAACATATGGATGAAGAGAGAAAACAATTTAAATCAGGATTTTTTTTAAATCAGTGAAAATAGTTGCCGAAGTATTTTGAATAGTAGTCTGCAAGACCCTAACCTTATTGCCTGCACAAAGGTAGCCAAGGTTATTTTGCCAATTATCTAGATTTAGTACATTTACACTCTTGCCTAATTTCCAGCTTTTCTCTCAAAGCCCCTGCACAAATGCAATGCACTGGAATATACTCTCCATCAGTCAGGGGCTCAATGGCAAAACAGCAATAATGTCTTCCTGATAAGCCAACCTGTTTCTCACTTTCTTTTACTGAAATATTTTGTTTATTGTTTATTTTTATGTATCCTTATGATTTGATTAATTTTTAATATCCCCCTATTTCATGCAAACTTAGTGTGCATTTTTAAAATCGAGTTGAAAAGTTTTTTAATGCTTCTGATTATAAGTGACCTATCAGGGAGGATTGGGTACATCTTCTGTCTAAGACCTTGTCATTCTTCTCAGCCCATTGAGCATTGGAGGCAGCCACAGCAACCAGATCTTCAGTTTGATTAGAACCATAGAGCCACGAAGGCACACATACCTGCTGAAAAGTATAAGTGTAAAACAGGATTGTCAGAGTTTTGGAAACTTAAATATTTGTAATGTTATCCAACATTCAAGGCTGCTGTGTATACTTGAATGGTTTAAAGTAAAGATATGCCAAAACAATTTAAATACTTCATTCAAATAATCAACACAGTTCTTTGGAAGTAACACATATTGTATGATTAGGAATAAATACAATGAAATGGGAGACTTCAATGTGAGATATCACCACTACTGAATAGAAGCTTAATCAGACCAGCTATATAAATATTGTGACTTTGAGATCAGAAGCTCAGACTTATGCAATGAGTGATGACATCTGACTTGCCAAAATTTTTCTACCATCTATAATGCACAGCAGGGGTGAAAGAATTACTTCCACTTGTCTGGATAAATATAACTCCAACAGCACTCAAGAAGCTGGATAAAACAAGCCATAATTTGCACTCCATTCAATGTCCTTAATTTCTTTTCCCTCCACCAGTGTCACATCATAGCTGCAGTATATACTGTTTTCAAGACACATTATTACAACTTGCCAAGGTTTCTTCAACAGCATCTTCCAAATCTATGACTTCTATCAACTTTGTAAACAAACACGGTAGACACAAGGCAATGCCAACACTGCATCCAACCTTTTTGAACTTTTGACAATGTTCACATCTGTGGGGCTTTACTCCTGCCATTTATTAATTCATCCCATGGTTGCTAACTATTTGACTGTAGGACAGCCTGTATTCATCTCACCTCTCCACAAAGGTCTCATCACTTAGGGCCTTTAGATTTGGGTCAGAAAGTTAAGAGGGCATGTTCTTGCCTGCATTCGATCTGTTCCATCAAGTTGTCAATTATCTACACTTTTTTTTGCCACTGGGTTGTAGATACATATACCTTTTCTTCATGAGATGGCTTCAGTCAGTAGCCACTTACAGAATTGTGTCCTTTGTTTGCTGAAAAGTCAGTTTATAGTACAAAATATATGAGTATCCCATACCAGTTCTCAAAGGCATAGGTTAATTGACAATTACAAGCCCAAAGCCTTCTGTCTATTGCTATACAAATATAGTACCATTGAATAAAGCTAGATGTGGTTTTGAGAAGAGACCAGGGAAAAGTAGAATCAATAGGTGTAAGCATAATTTGGCCCCATCACCTTGCCCTAATTTGAAATTTAAATTGTGATTCAAACCATTAATCCGAAAAGAAAACCTAGGACTACAACTTGAAAAATAGTTCGGAAGATAAACAACAGAAGCCCTGACTGTCTTAGACCCAGGAAAAACTATAACAACAAAATGATATTTATAAATTTAGGCATGTTGGCTCCCTTTCTGTAGGCATGACTGCAGCGAAACAGATGTGGGTGTAATTTCTGACTAATTCATTCCATCCACACATCATGGTAATATCTTTAAAACTCCAGTTTGCCAATTTCATCAGTATTTTTTCATTTTCTTTAATGTCTTATCATAAGACCATAAGATACAGAAGCAAAATTATGTAATTCAACCTATAGAGTCTGCTCTGCCATTTGATCAGAGCTGACTTAATTTCTCTCTTGACCCCGTTGACTAGCCTTCAGTCTTCCCATTGCCTTTGACGCTTTTACTACTCAAGAACCTATCAACCTCCACTTTAAATATATCCAGTGACTTGTCCTCCACAGCCAACCATGACAATGAATTCCTTAGATTCACCTGGATAAAGCAATTCCTTCTCATCTCCGTCCTAAAAGGGCATTCTTTTATTCTGAGGCTGTCATTCCTGGTCCTAGACTCTCCTACTACTGGAAACATCCTTTCCACATCTATTCTATCCAGACCTTTGAATATTTCAATGAGATCCATTCTAATTTCTAGCAAGTACAGACCCAGAGCCATCAAATGTTCCCCATACATTAACCCTTTCATCCTTAGTATATTTCTCATAAACTTCCTCTGGGCCCTCTCCAATGCCACCACATCATTCCTAAGATATAGGACCCAAAACTATTCATAGTACTTCAAATGTGGTTTGATCAAAGCCTTAAAAGCCTCAGCACCACATCCTTGCTTTTATATTCTAGTCCTCCTGAAATGATGTTTACATTGCACTTGCATTTCCTACTACTGACTCAAGCTGAAAGTTAACCTTAAGGAAACCCTTTATTAGGGCTCCCCAGTCCCTTTGCATCTGATTTCTAAAATCTCTCATTTAGAAAATAGTCTACGCCTAATTCCTTCAGGAGCAGCTTCTTCCCGAACACCATCATAATTCTGAATGGACAATGAACACTACCTCACTATTTTTTCATCTCTTTTTGCATTACTTATTTAATTTATTTTTATATGTACTTATTGCAAATTATAATTTTTATTATGTATTGCAATGTACTGCTGCTACAAAACAACACACTTCACAACATATACCAGTGATATTAAATCTGATTCTGATTCAAAATGCTTGATTACACTGTAATCCATCTGCCACATCTTTGCCCCGTCTCCCAACTTTCTGCAGGTCCCCTGCTTCCTCAACACTACCTGCCACCCTCCCCCACTACCACCTATCATTGTACCATCTGTAAGCATGGCCACAAAGCTATCAAATCTGACATCCAGATTATTACCATAAAACATGAAAAGTAGCACACACAACCCTAATCCCTGCAGAATACCTCTCATCACCAGCAACCAACCAGAAAGCAGCATCTATCATCAGATATCCTCACCACTCAGGCCGTGCTCTTTTCTCACTGCTGCCATCAGTTAGAAAGTACAGGAGCCTCAGGACTTGCACCACCAGGTTAAAGAACAGTTACTACCCCTCAAATATCAGGCTCTTGAACAAAAGGGGATAACTACAGTCATTTAAGGACTCTTGTATCTTGTTCTTTCATGCTTGTTGTTTATTGCTATTTATTTATACCTGCATTTGCACTGATTGTTGTCTATTGATCCTGTTTACAATTACGGTTCTACTGATTTCCTAAGTATGCCTTCAGAAGAAGATTCTCAGGGCTGTATGTAGTGACATGTATATACTCCGATAATAAATCTTAATTTGAACTTTGAAGGTGGATGAGAGATCCCTCCTCATTCTTTTAAGATCCAGCAAGTACAGCCCCAGAGCCATCAAATGCTCCTCATACGATAATCCAGGAATTATTTTCATGAACTCCTCTGAACTTCCTGCAATGGCAGCACGTTTTCTTAGAAAACTGCTCACAATACACCAAGTGTGGTCTGACCAGTGCCTTACAAAGCCTCAGCATTACATCCTTGCTTTTATATTCTAGTCCTCTCAAAATGATGCTAACATTGCATTTGCCTTCCTTACCACCAACTCTATTCTATCATAATTGTAATCACTACCTCCCAACGGTTCCTTTACCTTAACCTCCTAATCAAATCTGGTTCATTACACAACACCAAATCCAAAATTCCCTTATCCCTAGTGGGCTCAAGCTGCTCTAAAAAAAATCATCTCATAAGCAATCTACAAATTGCTTCTCTGGCGATCAAGAGCCAATGTGATTTTTCCATACCTGCATATTGAAGTCCCCAAGACCACCGTAACATTGCTTTCTTACTTTGCCTTTTTTTTTAAAATCATTCTGGCTACTATTTGGAGAATTATATACAACTCCCATCAGGATTTTTTCTCTTACAGTTTCTTAACTCTAACCACAAGGATTTACATCTTTTCACCCTATGTCATTTATTGCTAAAAATTTGATTTCATATTTTACTAAGGGAGCCACCCCACCCCTTTGTCTGCTTGTCTGCCTTTTTGATAGGATCTGTAAGCTATGACAGTAATTCCCACAAGTTAACACCTACCAATTTCTAACTGTGCTATAATCACATCTATCTTGTTTTGTATACTGTGTGCAGTCAAATATAACACCTTCAGTCCTGTAGGCAACACCCCTCTTCTGAAATTTGTCTCCATGTTGCTTGAAGTTAAATTCTTAACCTTTTCTAAACTTTCCATTTTTTTAAAATCTAGAGACTTTAGTAGTCTCTCCCTGTGCTCGCCCTCTCCTTTACTTTATATATACTTTACCATATCTGTTGAACCCACCACTACCTCCCCCCAACCCCCACTATTTATGTTAAAGCCGAATTCACAGCCCCAACGATGCAATTTGCCAGGAAATATGGGATCAACAACAAATTTAATTGCATTTATCAGTGATAACAGGCCTGATTCTTATCCTTACCCTGGTCCCAGCAGGATTTAGCTGGGCCCATCACACTGCAACAGTTTCCTCCTTCCCCAATACTACAGCCAATGTCCAACAAATTCAAACCCGCTCCTCCCACATCAATCTTTGAGCCATGCATTTAACTCTATTATTACTGACCTGTGCCAACTTGCATGTTGCTTGGTTAGCAATCCAAATGTTATTACCTTTCTGGTTCTGCTTTTTAATTCAGTCCCTAGCTGCCATATGTCAGGTTGGCAAGTGCTGTAAGCAAAGGAAAGTGTGGACAAGGTCTGGCGACCCCTCCACCAGGGTCAGCGGAGTCATCTCAGGTCAACAGATCTCAGGATCGGGAATCCATGCAGGCAAGTGCCATGAGGACGGATGACCTACTAGGTTGGGAGTTCAGGGCCCAATCATCAGCAAGCCCTGGGGTCAAAATCGAAGATCAAAGCCCAAATGCCAAAGACTGAAGCTGGTGAGTCTGTGTGTGAGTGGGTGGGTGTGTGTGAGTGGGTGACAGGGAGGGAGGAAAGGGTCTAGTTTTGCTGTAGCACACATCAAAGTTGCTGGTGAACGCAGCAGGCCAGGCAGCATCTCTAGGAAGAGGTACAGTCGACGTTTCAGGTCGAGACCCTTCGTCAGGACTAACTGAAGGAAGAGTTAGTGAGAGCTTTGAAAGTGGGAGGGGGAGGGGGAGATCCAAAATGATAGGGGAAGACAGGAGGGGGAGGGTTGGAGCCAGGAGCCGGGAAGGTGATTGGCAAAGGGGATATGAGAGGATCATGGGACAGGAGGCCCGGGGAGAAAGACAAGGTGGGGGGAACCCAGAGGATGGGCAAGGGGTATAGTCAGAGGGACAGAGGGAGAAAAAGGAGAGTGAGGGAAAGAATGTGTGTATAAAAATAAATAATGGATGGGGTACGAGGGGGTGGTGGGGCATTAGCGGAAGTTAGGGAAGTCAATGTTCATGCCATCAGGTTGGAGGCTACCCAGACGGAATATAAGGTGTTGCCACCATCAACTCTGCTCTCAAACGCATCTCCCCCATTTCACACACATATGCTCTCACTCCATCCTCCCGCCACCCCACTAGTAATAGGGTTCCCCTGGTCCTCACCTACCACCCCACCAGCCTCCGGGTTCAACATATTATCCTCCGTAACTTCCGCCACCTCCAACGGGATCCCACCACTAAGCACATCTTTCCCTCCCCCCCCCTCTGCTTTCCGCAGGGATCGCTCCCTACGCGACTCCCTTGTCCACTCGTCCCCCCCAATCCCTCCCCACTGATCTCCTTCCTGGCACTTATCCTTGTAAGCAGAATAAGTGCTACACATGCCCTTACACTTCCTCCCTTACCACCATTCAGGGCCCCAGACAGTCCTTCCAGGTGAGGTGACACTTCACCTGTGAGTCGGCTGGGGTGATATACTGCATCCAGTGCTCCCGATGTGGCTTTCTATATATTGGCGAGACCTGACACAGACTGGAAGACCGCTTTGCTGAACACCAACGCTCTGTCCACCAGAGAAAGCAGGATCTCCCAGTGGCCACACATTTTAATTCCACATCCCATTCCCATTCTGACATGTCTATCCACATCCTCCTCTACTGTAAAGATGAAGCCACACTCAGGTTGGAGGAACAGCACATTATATTCCGTCTGGGTAGCCTCCAACCTGATGGCATGAACATTGACTTCTCTAACTTCCGCTAATGCCCCACCTCCCCCTCGTACCCCATCCGTTATTTATTTATATACACACATTCTTTCTCTCTCTCTCCTTTTTCTCCCTCTGTCCCTCTGACTATACCCCTTGCCCATCCTCTGGGTTCCCACCCCCCTGTCTTTCTCCCCAGACCTCCTGTCCCATGATCCTCTCGTATCCCCTTTGCCAATCACCTGTCCAGCTCTTGGCTCCATCCCTCCCCCTCCTGTCTTCCCCTATCATTTTGGATCTCTCCCTCCCCCTCCCACTTTCAAATCTCTTACTAACTCTTCCTTCAGTTAGTCCTGACGAAGGGTCTCAGCCTGAAACGTCGACTGTACCTCTTCCTAGAGATGCTGCCTGGCCTGCTGCGTTCACCAGCAACTTTGATGTGTGTTGCTTGAATTTCCAGCATCTGCAGAATTCCTGTTGTTCTAGTTTTGCTGTTGTTGGTTTGCTGCAGTGGTTCTGTTGTTGCTTGTGTTATGCTAAATATTGTGGGCATGCTTTGTTGGCACTGGAATGTGTGGCAGTATGTGAGTCTAGCCCCAGCACATCATTAGATTGTGTTGGTTATTAGTGCAACTGACACACTTCACTGAATGGTATTACGTACATGTGATAAATAAATTAATCTGAATCTGAGGTCTAATGAAATGTCCTGAACCCAGGCACCAGGCAAGCAACACAACCTTTGGAACGCTCAATCCTTGCACCAGAGAACTGTATCTATACGCCAGACTATCCAATTACAACTACATTTCTCTTCTCACCCTGCTCTTGAATGGCTCCCTGAACCATAGTACCACAATAAAGCTGCTCATTCTTCCTAGAGCTCCCTCATCATCTACATAGATAGCAATTATCTCAGACCTGTTGTCCAAGCTCAAGGTCTGAGGCTCCTGCAGCACTACCTCTTGAAACCCCCTACCTGTCTCACTCATGGTCACACCCTTGACAACAGACTGAATATGAATTACTTAATCTCAGTGTGTGACTGCCTCCTGAACCACAATGTCCAGCTACACTCATCCTCCCTGATAGTGGCACAGAGATTTACAGCCATTTAAGGTTTCCTTTGTAATCAACAGAAAATAGTAAGATGTTTAGAATCTACTTAACTACACCTCAGAAACTATTTTAATCTTTTTTTTTCAGGTCAGTACTGGATTTCAAGCTTCAATGAAAGACCACTGAAATCTCCTGTGATAACATGAAGCCCAGCATAACACAGTTTATTAAGAATATTCTAGGCAGCAGCAACAAATTCTCCCATTTCCACCACATTCCTATCATTAGGCTTCTGAATCTAGCCATTCTTTACCAGGCCCTCCAGACTGTGGAATTTCTACCTTTCTCGTAAGGTTTCAAATCTTTAGTTTGATGCTACTGCTACCAGATAAATCAGAATTTATTTTCATTCCCTTTGAATGAAAAGGGTATTGGAAATCAGGACCTTTGTTTTATTGCTTTAAAAAAAATTTAATGCTGTCCTATACCAGCCCGAAGGCATTTTGTAGAGTCTAAAGGTAGCTTTTCATACAGGGACAGGCAGCAAGACATACCAGTAACTGTTCAATAACCACAGTACTACCCCATTTTGTAATCTATAGCAAAAAATGGTGACCTGCAGGGGTCTTCTGAGATTATGTGGCTAAGAAAAATTAGTCTGTTATTATAAAGGAGAAATAACAAAAATACCAGTCTTAAACTAATACATAAGTTAAAAAAAGAAAGAGACCCACAAAAAGTGTATGACTTCTCAAGTGCAATTATTTCTCTCATCTGCTTTGAGCAACAATGGTATTTTTGTTAATCATCAATTTTATATATCATAAAGCAATTTCTATATTTGATAACTGTTATAGTAGAAACTATCAAAAATGACAAAAATGTCACATCTTATAAGTATTATTAAAATATATAGAGCATTTCGACAGACGTCAGTGAACAGCAATATACTAAAACTAGCTTTGATTGAATTACAGGCAAAGTGATTACAGGACATGTGCTGGATGCTGGAGGTGAATGTGCTGTGAATTGAAGGTTGGATGGTGTGAATAAGTATCTAAGTAATTCTGTGAATGTATTATCAACTACCATTGAGTCTGTTAGTCACTGGTTGTGAATTTCAGATTACGGCCATACTACCTAGCAGTAAATAATGATGTCAGATGACAATTCCAAATGTTGGTAGTGTTCATGTTCCAAGAATTATCTAAACATTGACTGAATTGAGTGAGCAACTGTTGGCTTCCAATATCCCATATGCATCTAAAAAGGGGCTGGAATACTGCACTTTACAACATGCAACCCTGAAATTTGTAATTTTCCAGAACAACACCTAATTCCTAGTACCTAATATTTATGAACTAATGTATTTCTTCATGGAGAGGATGCTGACAATAAGGAAATTTTTACATTTGCATTTATATGATATCATAAGATGTAATGTACAACATGTAGTTTCAGTGCCCTTGTATTTCAAAATAAGATTCACCCTTGTATTCATTACAGTGATGGGTAAAAGCTTGCATTCATCTGTATATGCTAACTATTATGTTGTTGACTCATTAGCGTGCAATGACATTCATAGTAATGGCTTAAAGACAGAACATATTAGTTAGAAATTCCTGTTTAGGAAGAATTCTGACTCGTATGGCCAGATTTGGAAACAGCTTCTTTCCAACTGTGATAAGACTGCTGAACGGATCCTGACCCGGATCTGGGCCGTACCCTCCAAATATCCGGACCTGCCTCTCGGTTTTTTTTGCACTACCTTACTTTCCATTTTTCTACTTTCTATTTATGATTCATAATTTAAATTTTTAGTATTTACTAATTTTTACT
The DNA here is from genome assembly GCF_030028105.1 of Mobula birostris. Taxonomy (NCBI): domain Eukaryota; kingdom Metazoa; phylum Chordata; class Chondrichthyes; order Myliobatiformes; family Myliobatidae; genus Mobula; species Mobula birostris. The sequence continues at coordinate 35,444,795 of NC_092378.1, read as the reverse complement.
ATTTTTAATATTTAATATTTGTAATCCAGGGAGTGGGAAGCGCAGAATCAAATATCGCTGTGATGATTGTACGTTCTAGTATCAATTGTTAGGCAACAATAAAGTATTTTCAAATATATTAAAATATCTGATTATTTTAAAGAAAAGTGTCACCACCACTGATAGTAATGTTTCTGTTCAAGGTGTTTAAAACCCACTGTAAATTTCCAGTGCTTTAACAAACATTAAGGAGGCAGAAGTGAGAACCTATACTAGAAGAAAGCAGCAATTGGATTTGGATTAAAAGAAAAGACAACAACTGGGCTGCAAGATGAAGACAGGAGGGTATGGAACAGTGGGGGTGTATCTGGGACGCCAGGTAGCACCATTGAGCTCTCTGGAGACGTCGTGGGCTTATCAACGAAATGTCAAAGAAGGAGGGTGCCCACCTACCCTTCCTCCTTGTCACCACTCCAAGCCCACCGCAAACATCGAGAGTGCCAACTTACTATAGGGATTGAAACATCAAGTCCTAGTAGCTTGACTCTACAGACAAAATCATTTTCTATTTTTGATAACAGCATCTTTGATCTTAGTTGAAGAAAATAAGATAATGAAACAAGTGATGCTGGAGAGGTAGTAATGGGGACAAAGAAATGGCAGATGAACTGAATAAGTATTTTGCATCACTGTTCACTGTGAAAAACACCATCAGTATGCCAGAAATTCAAGAGTGTCAGCGGCAGAAGTGAGTGTCATTGGTATTACTGAGGAGAAGGTGCTTAGGAAGCTGAAAGGTTAAAGATAGGTAAGTTAGCTGGACCTGAATAGTTACACCCTAAGGTTCTGAAAGAGGTAGCTGAAGAGTTTGGGGAGGCATTAGTAGTGATCTTTCAAGAATCACTAGATTCTGTAATGGTTCTGGAATACTGGAAAATTGCAAATGTCATTGCACTCTTTAATTAGGGAGAGAGGTGAAAGAGAAGAAATTATAGGCCAGTTAGCCTGACATCAGTGGTTGGTAATGTTTTGGAGTCCATTATTAAGAATGAGGTTTCAGAATGCTTGGACGCACATGATCAAATAAGCCAAAGTCAGCATGATTTTAAGGAGAAAACTTCTTTAACAAATCTGTTGGAATTCAATGAGGAAATAACATACAGGACAGACAAAGGAGTATCAGTGGATGTTGTTTATTTGGATTTTCAAAAGGACGTTGAAGTATACTAGCGTGGATAGAAGACTGGCTGACTGGCAGGAGGCAAAGGGTAGGAATAAAGGAGACCTTTTCTGGTTGGCTGCTGATGACTTGCAGTTAATCACCCCACATTTTTCTGCAACAAGAAGAAAAGAGTAAAACTGTACTATGAACTTTGCCACTGGCCATTCTTACCCCACATTTGAAGATTGAAACTGGTTGTGCAAAATCTGAAAACTTCTCTTAGCTCAAACATATTCTTCAGGTTATACCTCAGGGAAATCCTAAAAGGGGAAGCAAAATATTAAAAGTTGTGTAGGGTCTCTAAAATCTTCCTTTTTTCTGTTTCTGTAATTTCTCAATTATATCATGAACCTATGTATGCTTTAGCCTACTTAAGCTATTTTAAGTTCAAGTTAAGCAGGGTCCACTACAATGCAATGACATCACAATTCAGTCTCAACCTATTTTGGGGTTCAAATTTTAATTGATTGTAGACTTCAGGAAGGTGAAATTGGGAGAACGTGGAGTAGTCCTTATTGAGGCATCAATGGTGGGAAGGGTGAGTAGCTTCAATGTCCTGAGATCAATATCTCAGAGGATCTACAGTATCCTGGATCCAACACAAGAACAAGGCATACCAGTGGATCTAGTTCATTAAGCCTTCGAAGAAATTTAGTATGCCACCAAGGATCCTTACATATTTCTGTAGACATATGGTAGAGAGTGTTCTGACTATTGCATCACAGTATGGTTCGGAGCTTCCAATGCACAATATTGCAAGAGGCTGCACTACCTTGTTATTCATCTTTTGCACTATTTATAGTAATTTTATGCCTTACACTCGCTGCTGCCACAAAATAATAAATTTCATGACATATGTCAGTGATAATAAATCTAATTCTCACTCTAATTCTGAGGTACTTATTTGACAGTCCTGAATTTAACAGGATTACTTTCTTTTGGGGTGTCACCCTATGATTCACCCTCATATTATTTATTGTCATTGCTTTAAAAGCCATTACTTCTGTGTTGTCCAATTACATAAATATAATTTCTTTCTTCATTTCTTTGTTCACAGAAACCAAGCATTATGCATAATAAAGAACAAATACTGTAACTAGAGAGTAAAGTAGCACAGAAGATGATTGAAATAAAAGAAGCCTTGTTTTGGTTGCTATGTTGTGGTCAAAAGATTGATTTTTGCTTCTTCCTGCACTATAGTTCATTTGATATTTAAAAGTTAGTATACAAAAAGCATTTGTGCATCATTGCTGAACATTTGGAGAAGGACAAATGATGGCACAAATGTATGCTACTTTAGTCTCATCTGTCATGAATTATTTGTATTCTATTGTATTTTTTTATAATTAATTTTTTTAATAATTTTCATTTTATTCTGAGTGTAGGACCTTAGCAAGGATGCCAACCAAAGGTCAATCACTGCTGATTCCAGGATCAGGATGCTGGCAATGATTATGCAATATGTTATTACAGGCAAAAGAGAGATAGCATGGGGAAAATCTGAGTGACAGACTTCATCCAAAATAAAATTAATATACTATTATCTATACAAATACATTTAATCAACATTATTGGGCACCATTTTCCTATAAAATTGTTAAATGAGTCTTGCAATATATCAGACTAATCAGTCTGAAAACCAGACAATGATTTTGTAGTTTTGACATTTTTCATCCCTAAATCCGAGTTAATGTCAAGTATGAAATACCTATTGTCATCCAAGCTGACTGAACTCAAATCTGATCTGTGCTTCCTATTTTTTTTAAAGTCTGAGTTCAGTATAGCCAAAAACAGTTGTTCAAAAAGATTATTTTAATTTAATGCCTATGATTTTATTGAGCAGTTGTTGACTTTGTTCAGTTGCAATGGGATAGAATGAAGTTTGTTAGAACATAGAACATTATTGCACAGTATAGGCCCTATGGCCCACGATGTTGTGCTGACCTTTAGTTCAGAGGATCCCTTCCCATTCACCCCAACCCTAACCCTAACCCACACTAATGCACTGAGTACTGAGAATGGCATCAATCAGATACCGTACACACAATTATCTGAAGACTGGATAAAAGAAATCACCCAATGGTTGTGCTGACTTACATAGACTCAGAGGCCACTTTAGTAGGAACACCTGTTCATTATTACAAATATCTTATCAACCAATATCTAATATGGCAGCAACTCAATGCATAAAAACAAGCAGACTTGGTCAAAAGGTTCAGACTAAATATCAGAATGGGGAAGAAATATTATCTAAGTGACTTTGACGGTAGAATAATTGTTGGTGCCAGACAGTGTGGTTTGAGTATCTCAGAATCTGCTAATCTCTTGGGATTTTCATGCACAAAATTTTCCGGAGTTTACAGAGAATGGTGAAAAAAACAAAAAGCATCCAGTGAGCGGCAGTTCTGTGGGTGAAAACACCTTGTTAATGGGAGCAGTCAGGGGAGAATGGTCAGACTGGTTCAAGCTGACAGTAAGGTGACAGTAACTCAAATAACCACACTTTACAACAGTAGTTTGCAGAAGAGTATCTCTGAATGCAAAACACTTTGAACCTTGAAGTGGATGGGCTGCAGCAGCAGAAGACCATGAACGTACCCAATACAATGGCCACTGAGTATACCATTGACAGAAACAAATAAGAGTGTAAATAACTTTACTTCTGTAATTCTGTGTATCTCTAAATTCTCCTCCTTCCAACTTTCATATGGTAACCTTTTCTAAGATATAAATCAGTATGAGCTTTAAGATTCAAAGTTTCTAAAATTGCTTGCAAAATAGAAGTTAAAAAAATCAAATACATTCAAATATTTAGTAGAACTGGCCAACAACTAAATCAATTTAAATGATACAGTGATCACTGCCTAGTGACAAAATTAATGTTGTGTATTAATGTCACACATTAACGTTGTTACTAAGCTCTCTCTTCCCCAGTACACAATTTACTTTCTTTTGATACATTATGATTAGCATTTTATAAGATGTACTAATACATGTGTGAACTTCAGTTTTGTGCACTCACTATACCTCTCATCAAGATCAAGTTTCTCGATTCTACTGTATACCACCAAACGAAACGATGTTCCTCTGGAACCAGATACACGTACTTTATTGTGTATCTCACGCACAACACAAAGTAATATGACCACAAATAAATTAACAAATAATAAAATATATTCCAAAAAATTGACAATATAAGGTGCACTTACGACACAAGTCAAAAAGTAAACAGTATAATGCTACTGGTGCTTCGTAACTGATGAGATCCTGGGTGGAGGCAGGGAATTCAGTAGCCTTGGGGCATGAGAAAAAAATTGTTTCCCATCTTAACAGCCATTCCTAATGCTACGGTACCTCCTGCCTGATGGTAGCGTGTCAAAAGAGATTGTCAGATGGATGGGAGGGATCACTGACAATGCTAAGTGCCCTGCGTATGCAGAACTCCTGATAAATGTCTCAGATGGGTGGAAGAGAGACCCTGATGATTTTCTCAGCAGTACTTGCAATACTTGATAGGGTCTTCCCGTCAGACGCCATACAATTCCCGTACCAGATGGTGATGCAGCTGATCAGGGCACTCTCAATGGTACTCTTGTAAAAAACTGGTTAGAATGGGAGCGGGGGTGGGGGGCGACAGACCTCGCTCACCTCAATCTCCTCAGGAAGTATTGACACTGCTGTGCTTCCCTGACTATAGAGCTGATGCTGAGGGACCAGGAGAGACTCCTAGATTCTCCTCGGCAACTTAGTAGTTCATTTATGCCAATGGTAGAGAAGTATTTCTTCATTGATATTTACATACAAAAATGGCTGTCACAAAATAAGCTTTTGAATAAAGGCAGATAGCAGTGGAAGTTCTGTCATATTGCACACAGGTGAACAGTTTGCAGCTTGAAATTACTGAAATGACCTGAAGCAATTATTCAAGCTGTCTGAAAACAGACTCAATGAGACTGAATTTTGTGTTGTTGGTTCATTAATGATGAATGACACACAGATGTTCTGTATTATTGTATATAAAACTCTTCCTTTGTCCCTTTTCCTCAAAACCTAGATTACATCCATATCATATCTATGTTTGCATGCATTTGAAAGTACCAAAAATATATGTTCTGGCGGTGGCTAATTTTGACTGTTCAAACTCTTATCAGCAGTTAGCCAGAATCTTTCTCTAGTAAATACAGGGTTTCCAATACACAGAAGTGTTTAAGGATTTACCTGTAGTCATTTAACATACTGAAATTGACACTAACGCTAGAGTATTTCTAGCTGAGCACTTCTTTTGTTTTAGGAAATGGTGGCCTTCTGGTTATAATGGCTTTTAAATATATAATTAAAGAACCTAATAATTTATAGCCACAGTGCAAGCAATTACAAACAGGTTCATTGTTCTGCAATGGCTTTATTCCAGACAGAGTCGGCTGGATATTTGGACAATTCTACCTCCCAACCTGAACTCACAAAGTAGAAAACTGAAGGAAAGCTTGTATAATTATTTCAAACTTTGTCTGGCCTGGGCTTTAACTTAACATCCTTTGCACAAAACATTCCCCACTGTCCTCAAGCCTTAACTGATGCTTAGGCCTGCAGAAGTTAAACTGTATATAGCCATTTTGGTCTGCAGAAGATCAATAAAAACCCAGTCTGACTTGTTAAATGTTTCTAAAACACAACAGAATACAAAGGATTCCTTGTTTTATGTAAATATCCGCCATTTGTGGCTGAAAACAAAAAAAAACTTCAATTTAAAAATGCACAAACAGCAGTCTCAACCATATGCAAATGAGCCTTATTGTAAGGATTCCAAATGAGTTGAATTTTATTGAATCTTTTCCATTCAGTAAAATCTTAATATATGCCAAATTGTTTCAGGATTGACTGTCAGTTACTTTAAATATTTTTAAAGAATAACATGAAGCATTAACAATGAGTTTATGGGTAAGAACAATTGTACACAAATTAGTTTATTTAAAACATTTCCCATCCACTGCAACTAACCCCCCTCCAAGGTTAATTATATCAAGTCATTCTATTTGGAACAATCATTAAAACGTCCATTTTAAGCATTTATTAGAATAGCAAATGCAATGTAAAAGGTTGCTAGGATGAACAGCTTAATGTGTATATACAACCAATTAACTGTCTGCTGTCTGCTGGCAGAACAACATTTACGATCAAAATATGAAAACAAGAGCACAAAGGAATTTCTACTGTATATCCTCTGTGAAACAATGTTTTGCAAAATTAATTTGCAAGGATTTCCACAGCAATAACTGTTGTCAAAGATGGTAACATCTTTTTACCATCTTTGAGCACTATGTGCAAATGTAAGTGTTAGTTCATCAAAAATAATTTTATTTAAAGTAAACAAGATTCTCTCTGAAAGAAGATGGCACCAGCAAACAACGCTACCACAGACGACATTCCCAGATGGTCCACAGGACCGTTTCTTTTAAATGTGGTTCTGGTACTGTTGGAGCCTGTGACCTACAGTTTGATGGTGTGTTTTCAGGCCAGTTGAGCGATCTGGCACTTTTCTGTCTCCGAGAAGGTTCAGGGAGGCAAGTGATTCGAGGTCAAGAAGCTTAGAGAAAGGGTGTGAGCCCATGGTTGACTCCATTTCTCACTGATCTCGCTGATTAAAGTGTCAAGGAAGATTGAAAACATCTAGACGAGTGCGGAAGACAAGTCTTAGTTCAACGCTGTCTACCAGTCTCCTGCTTATGGCTGTCAGAGGAAGGTGTCTGAGTGTGATGGTGTCTCTCTCCCTCGATGCTGTCACAGGATGGTACTGAAGTTCTGGGTCAGCTGTTTGTAGATTGGACTGTAGTTCCTGGTCGCTTCTTTTTCTGTTGCTATTTCGGGCAACTTTGATTCAGATCAGCCTGCAGATAATGAACACTGAGCGAAACTGAGTATGGACTCTTTCAATTCTGTGTTTTCGCTTGTTCTTTCTTGTTGCTGTTTGCGCGGTTTGTTTTTTCATTGTGGGGGTGATGTTCATGTTGCCATTTGTTTGATTTGTTTTCTGTGGGGGGGGTTGATGTTTTCGGTGCCGTTTGCACAATTTTTTATGTGGGGGTTTGATGTTCTTGTTGCTGTTTACACGATTTGTTTTTTGCACAGGAGGGTTGATATTCTAGTTGCTGTTTGTACAATTTGTTGTGGGGGGGTGATATTTTTTCTTTGAATGGGTTCCGTGGTTTTCTTTGTTACATGGTTGTCTGTGGAGGAGACAAATCTCAAGATTGTATACAACATGCATATTTTGATAATAAATGTACTTTGAATCCTTTGAAGATTTTAAGCGTTTATTTAAGTAGAAAGTAGATATAAAATGTTGCTGTAGTGAACAGTTGACTGTGCAGGTACAACCATATAACTGTCAGCTAACAGGACAACACCAGGATTGAAATATGAAAGCAAGAGTGTAAAAAGTTCATTACTCCCTCTGAAACAATGAAATATTTGAGAAATTAGGTTACAAGTTCTTTCACAGGAATAGCAGTTATCAAAGATGACAACAGGTTTCTGCACTATGTATAAAGGTACTCATTACCACAAGAAACAGTAATTTTAACAAAATGAACAAGACTAAATTATTTCCATGGCAAGGTAATGATGAATGATTAGCTTTGTCACATGTACATTGAAACATTGAAGCATACAGTGAAATGCGTTGTTAGTAAAATGACCAAAACAGTCCTAGGATGTGCTGGGGACAGCTCGCAAGTGTCGCCATGCTTCTGGCGCTGTGTAAAACTCATTTCAGGGAGTTAGCACCATCAATTTGCGGGAGACTCCCGGAACTTCCGGGAGAGGTGGGATGTCTGCAATAGAGTAGCTCCTTAGCAGCTAGCCAGCTAGCTTAAATAACGTTAGCTATACTAATGAACGAATGACACCTATTAAACTCACCTCAACAGGGCTTTTACAGCCTTAACCCACCATGGGCAATAGAAAAGTCACTGTTGCAAACAGTGCAGCAAGCAACTCTGTCATTAATTTTGACCCCTATTAGGCAGGGGTACACTTTAGGGTAGTCTGGGGTGACGTACTTTTTATATTTTCTTTTTTTGGAACACTCTGCCATGGCGCACTCTCTCTCTCGTGGTCACTCGCGCGCTCTCGCTTGCTTTCGCTCGTGGTCGCTCTCATGCTCTCTCTTGCTTTCTCTCTCTCTCACTCTCAAAAAAATTGATTTCCGTGATATTGTATATAATTTGCGGGCATAGGGAGCCACTATTAATATGCGGGAGACTCCCAGAACTTCTGGGAGAGGTGGGATGTCTGGTAATCTAATGTAAATTCAGTTCCTGTCTGTAGTAACTATATTCTGCTGTTATTGTTTTAGTGTCACATTATCAAGCAGAGAAAGCAGGATCTCCCAGTGGCCACACATTTTAATTCCACGTCCCATTCCCATTCTGATATGTCTATCCACGGCTTCCTCTACTGACAAGATGAAGCCACACTCAGGTTGGAGGAACAACACCTTATATTCTGTCTGGGTAGCCTCCAACCAGATGGCATGAACATCGACTTCTCTAACTTCTGTTAATGCCCCACCTCCCCTTCGTACCCCATCCGTTATTTATCTTTTATTATTATATATATTTTTCTCTCTCTCCTTTTTCTCCCTCTGTCCCTCTCACTATACTCCTTGCCCATCCTCTGGGCTTCTCCCCTCCCCCTTTCTTTCTCCCCAGGCCTCCTGTCTGTCCCATGATCCTCTCATACCTGTTTTGCCAATCAACTTTCCAGCTCTTAGCTCCATCCCTCCCCCTCCTGTCTTCTCCTATCATTTCAGATCTCCCCCTCCCCCTCCCACTTTCAAATCTCTTACTATCTCTTCTTTCAGTTAGTCCTGACGAAGGGTCTCGGCCCAAAATGTCGACTGTACTTCTTCCTATAGATGCTGCCTGGCCTGCTGCATTCACCAGAAATTTTTATGTGTGTTGCTTTATAATAATCAATACTTGATATTAAAAGCATTCATCCACATGCTCTCTATCAATGGTCTCAATCATAAATTTCTGGATTCTGATTTACAATAGAAATTACGTTTGTAAACATCTCATACCTTAGTTACACCCAGCCCATCTCCCCATGGATGCAGTACAGTGTAACCAAAACTGGGAAGGAGTTATCACAGCATTACAGTTTTACAATAACGTTTGTAATTTTTCTCATCAATGCAAACAGAAAACTTCATGATGGAAATAAATGTCAAAATATCTGAATTTAAAGCAAAGATTGAACCATATCTGAGAACATGCAGGTTTACTTGTTCCTTCACCTCTAATCTAGTTTGACCTGAAGACTGAAACATTATCTATTTCCCACTATAGGAAAGTAATCATCAGTTAGATAAAATAAATGAGAACAACTGAGGACAAAACAGTTCCATTCCAGAGCAGCATAAAATTTCAAACAACAATCATTGTTCACAAAGTCACCTAAGTTTCACAGTGACACTATATACTACAATAGCATTGCATTTGACCAATGACAAACCGGGGAATGGGGGTATATGTGTTCACTATTGGCCAGAAATTTAACCGGACCAGCCACCTAATCACAACTGCAAGAGGTCAAACACTCACCTCTTTCAGAGCTAAAAGTTGAGTTTCAATGCATGCTTTGAAAGGGAGAATAAAACTATACCTGTGTGAATCAATGCACCATCTAGTGACCATGTGATATATGTCTCAGTGGCCAATGTCTGAATATCTTTCAAGAGGGTGAACCCTCGTAAGACTTCAGGCTGCGAAGGTGTACCTGGCAGAGTACTGAAAACCTGTGCCAAACAACTGGCTGAATGTTCAAGAACATATTTAGTCTCACTGCTGCAGTCAAAGGTTCCCATTGGCTTCTAAAGGACATCATGTTGGTCTCTATGAAGAGCAGAGTGAGTTGCCTCAATAACTATAGTCCAGTAACACTCATATCTACTGTGATGAATTGCTTTGAGAGGTTGGTCAAGGCTACAATTAACTCCTACCCAAGCAAAGATCTGGACTAGCTGCAATTTGCCTTCCGCTAGAACAGGTCTACACTGTGGATGCAATCTCACTAGCTCTTCACTCAGCCTTGGATCATCTGGTTAACAGCAGTACCTAAGACAGGCTACTTCTTTATTGATTATAGCTCAGTGATCAATGCCATCATTCTTTCAGTTCTGATAAATAAGCTTCAAAACCTGGTCCTCTGTACCTCCCTCTGGATTCTTGATTTCTTCATCAGAAGACCACAATCAGTGCAGATTGAAATAACATCTCCTCCTTGCTTAAAGATGCAAAAGACACAGATGCACCTCAAGAATGTGTGCTTAGCCTGAAGCTCTTCTCTCTTTCTAAACTCAGGACTGCGTGGCTAGGCAATCTCTTATGCCATCTATAAATTCACCATTGACACAATTGTTGCTAGCAGATTCTCAGATGGTGATGAGGAGGCATACAGGAGTGAGATAGATCAGGTGGTTGATTGGTGTCGCAATGGCAATCTTGCACTCAGCATCAGTAAGACCAGGAATTGATTATAAACTTCAGGAAGGGAAAGTAGGGAAAACTCACCAGTTCTCAGTGAGGAGTCCACAGAGGAATAGGTGATCAGCTTCAAGTTCCTGGGTGTCAACATTTCTAACGATTTAGCCTGGGTCCAACATATTAATGCAATTATGACGTGGCTCTATTTCATTTGTATTTTGAGGAGATTCATCAAAGATTTTAACAAATTTTTCCAGAGATACAGAGGAGACCACTCTGATTGGTTGCATCACCATCTGGTATGGAGTCTTCCAAGAGAGGAAAACAACTTCACAGCATTTAACCAATCAAGCCTTAAAGAATCTTAGTTGTCTCCATGAGATTCATTCCTCATAGTTCAAAATTTCACTGAGTATAAGTCAGTTCTTCTCAATCTTTTCTCATATGACAACTCCTCACCTCAGAAGCCATCTTGTGAAACAATCTTGGAGACAGCAAAAGCCCTCCTTAAGTAGGGAGACTAAAAGTAAGGATGTGGTCTAATTGAAGCCCTGTATAGGTACTACAAAATTTCCTCAACCTTGTAGTCCTCCACAATTGTCCCCACCCCGCCTTTGCAATAGGGACCAATGTTTTCATTTACTTGTTAAAGATGTGTATTTCTTGTGCAAAGACACTGATTCCCCTTTTTACTATTTAAATAATATTTGCCTTTTTACTCTGTTGCATAGACCTACATTTGCCCTCATGATTCTATATGTAATATTTTTTGCTGACTCTCCAACTGGTCGATATAGCCTTTGCAAAGTTTCTGTGATCTCAGCAAAGATGGATGCTTGATTCTCCTTGTCTTCTTCTGAACTACTGAGTAGCCCAATCATTCGCTTGTTGACAAATTTCTTCATTCTGTAGGTACATATAGTTGGGAAACCTCTCACTTTGCTCATTGAACTTCCCAAAGTGGTTTGGTGGTTATCTTGCCTGATGAATCCTGCTTATCACACCATTATCAGTGTGCACTGAACCATGTGGCTAATCCTCAAGATGTAGTTTTCACTTATTCATTAGACAGTGACAGCTAAGGTGAAAGATTCAATGAAGAATTTATATATACATAAACTTGAGGTGAATTAAGCTAAAGTTGATATCCTTTGAAAGGGAAGGCACTGCTATCTTATTTAAAAGAATTTGGTAAATGGAAGTACGAAGCTGAGGAACGTATATCTGAAATAAACAGATCACGTAAGATTTTCAAAATGAATGACTGCATTTTAAAGACTAACAAAAATAAACAGCATTAACATTTCACAATCTACACTAATAAACTTGCAAAGCAAATTTGATTAAGATACATTTAAAGGCCAGAAAGCTCACAACTGAAATCTTGTAATAAAAAATATTTGCAGAATGTTCTTGCACTATAAATAGATACTGCAACAAAATGAATACAAAAATTAGGGGCCCCACTCTTTCTTTCTCTTCTTTTACTGATCAACCATTGGTTCGATAGTGATAGCAGGTATTTAGCCATGTAAGTTGTACAACAGACTCTTAAACAGCACAGTTCAGAGAGTAGCTCTGGCATATACAATGAAATTTTAAGGCAATTCTTGTTGTTACTCAAACCACAACACAGTGATCTGTTTTAATTTAAGAAGCAATAATCTTTCCTGCAGGAAAGGCTACAGATACCCCCACAGCCTTATCACGATACTCTCAATCCTCTGACTATACACCCACCTACTTTGATTCACAGATTGAGCCAGAGACCCATTCTTTCCTAAAGTCCTACTCATTAAGAGTCTTCCTACCATTGAAGAACCCAGGCATGCTGAAGAAATCCCTTTGCTGCCTGGATGACCAGTGGCAGAGGCAATCCACTGCTGCAAAGGCCAGGAGATTCTAAACTTCCCTGGAGCTCAGCACTGTGGCAAGCGATTGGCATCTGTTGAAATCAATGCTTCAGTGCTAAATGGTTACCCTGTTGAGTCAAAAACACGAGAGATTCTGCAGATGCTGGAAATCCAGAGTAACACAAACAAACTGCTGGAGGAACTCAGCAGGTCAGGAAGCATCTATGGAAAGGAATAAACAGTTGAAGTTTTGGGCCAAGACCCTTCATCAGATAGATGCATCTGATTGCACAACAGATATCTGGATTTTGTATACTGAGCGAATTGAGCAGTATTCTGAAGCAAATGAAATAGTCAATGAAAAAATGATTCATAGATGCAAGAAATTCTGCAGATGCTGAAAATCCAAAGCAAAATACACAAATTGCTGGGGGGATCTTGGGTCAGGCAGCATCCATGGAAATAGCAATAATAAGTTTATTTATATAGCACCTTTCATGCATTAAGATGCAAGCTCAAAGTGCTTTACACAGATTGCAAAAATAAATTAATATTGTCATAAAGATACAAGAGAAAATTAAAAATCATGAGTAAAGACAAACATTAAAGAATAAAATGTAATTGAATATACCAAATTATAAAATATAATGAACTACAAGCATTAAGTAATCCTATAAATAAGCCAAATTAAAAATGTAGCGTTTTTTTAAAGAAGTGTTTTGAAACATTCCACAGTACTAGCCGGCTATCTCAGTTGGTAGAGTATTCTAAATTTTTGCTGCATAAGAGGAAAAGGCCACATCGCCATTTCTTATATACTAAGCTCTGGGAATACTAAGCAAACCAGTATTTGTGGATCTAAGATTACAATTTGGGATGTAAGGGAATTGACACTCCAAGACATATTGAGGAGCTGGATTATTCAGAGCCTTATATGCAATTAAGAGTATTTTAAAATTGATCCTAACTGATACAGGCGGTCAGTATAATGAACAGTCAACAATCCGAGCTGAGATTTTGCAGAGTGTAATAGGTGGAAAAGCATACAGTTTTCTTATAAGTTTAACTGCTCCAACCAAACCAGCTGAAATGAACATTGCTGATATGGTGAAAGTAAGGCAGGAACATTTGGAACCAAAATCATTGTTGATTGCAGAACACTTTAGGTTTCATAAGTGGAACCAAAAGGAAGGGGAGTCCATTTCAGCATACGTGACTGAATTGAAGAGATTGTCTGACCACTGCCAGTTCAGTGATGGGCTTTATAATGCACCAAAAGATCATTTAGTTGTGGAATCTTACAAAAAAAGGTTCAAAACTGGCTCTTAACTGAAGTGCAACTTACATTTAAAACAACAGCTGAAAATAATGTTTCAATGGAAACAGCAGACAGAGGCACAACTGAGCTACAGTCAGGAATGAAAGTGAGTTTGAACAAAATTGCAACATCTGAACAGGAATCTGCCTATCTGAACAAATAGTGTTACCATTGTGGCAGGGACTTGCAAACACCAGATCAATTCAGGATTAAAAGTGAAACTTGCAGAAAATGCAACAAACTAGGACACATATGAAAAGCAGGTTGGGCAGACAAAAATAAATGGACTATTTAGGGAGAAAAAGATAAAAAGTCAAGCTGAAATTTCAAAAAGAGCATTCTGTTGATGAAAATTCTGATGATGAGAGTGACACAGGACTGAATAGCCTTGAGATTTACAAAGTGAAAACTAACAATAGACAACCAATATGGCGTACACCAGAAGTGAATGACAAATAAATTAAAATGGAATTGGACACAGGCTCCAATGACTCAAACAAAATGAGTTTGAGTGGCATTTCAAAGATACTGAACTGAAGCCTGCAGATATCCAACTAAGAACTTATACTGGAGAAAAGCTAGCTCCTGTGGGAATGACATTCGTAACAGTGAAATACAACAACCAACAAGCCACATTGGGCTTGTATGTGGCAGAAACAGGAGGGGCAGCATCGTGGGGCTGTGATTGACTGAGACAACTACCACTTGACTGGCGATCTATCTGTGATAAAGTAGCCTGTGAGCTGGATTGTATGGAGGCTGAAGAAATTCTCTCCAAGGTTGCGTGGAGCACATGGACAATGCCAGTGGTCCTAGTAGCCTAGAAGAATGGGTCTGTCAGGATGTGGTGGATTTAAGGTCACTATCAACCCAGAACTGACAATAGATCAATACCCTCTGCCCAGAATAGAGTTTATCTTTGCAAACCTTTCTGAAGGAAAACACTTCAAGAAAGTGGATGTTGATGAGGCTAACCTACAGAAGGAGATGGAAGAAAAATCCAAAATGTTTCTCACTAGAAACACTCACAAAGGGCTTTATTGCTATAATAGGCTTATTTTTGGAGTAACGTCTGCAACTTCACTCTAGCAGAAAGCTATGGACCGAGTGCTGCAAAGTTGCCCAGGCACTCAGTGTTACCTGGATGACATCATTGTTACTGGTAAGAATGACAAGGAACATCTGAAGATTATGGGCTCAGAGCACGGCACAACGTGTGCATTCTTTAAACTAAGCATCACTTACCTTGGTCATACCATCAACGCACAAGATTGACGCAAGTGTGCTGAGAAAATTCAAGCAGTGATAGGTGCCCCAAGGCCAAAGGGCATGTCACAGTTTTGGTCCTTTTTTGGGATTTATCAGTTACTTTAACAGGTTCCTGCTAAGCCTGGCTACTGAGCTCACTCTTTAAACTCACTAATGCAGATTGGGAAGAAATGGCAATGGACAAAGCAGTGTCAGGTGGCTTTCAAAATGGTAAATGAAATGGTGACATCAGACACTCACACATTATGATCCACACCATCCAGAAAAGCTTGCCTCATGGTATAGGTGCAGTCATGTCACATGTTATGAATGACGGAAGTGAATACTCCATAACCTTTGCATCACGTTCCCTTACTGCTGCAGAGAAAAATTACACACAGACTGACAGAGAGGCAGTGAGTCCGGTTTGTAGTGTAAAACGTTTCAACCAGTACTTGTATGGGAGAGTTTACCCTTGTTACTGATCATCAACCACGAGCGTCCATTTTCAATCCACAGAAGGGTGTTCCACGAACAACAGCAGCACGAATGCAGAGATGGGCTCCATTTCTTGGACAGTATAATTACAAGATCGAATTCAAGAGGACAACTAATCATGGAAATGTCGATGGAGCATCTTGGCAAAAGGAGAAAAAAGGTGTCCAGTGATGTCAGAATTACTTCCTGCAGTCTCAAAGTCAACTCCTTCAACCACCACAGAGGAGGTCCCAGAATCTGAGACTTTCCACAGCCAGAAGTCTCACCTGCCAAGCAGAGTGGCCTGCCTTATCAAGAAAGACATTATCCCACAAGAGTAGGAAAACCTCTTACAGCAATTAGATCTTTGAGCCTGAATGGGACTATTTAATTTATTGTGGGTTACACTGTATGTAAAAGTGCATAAATAGCATAAATCATCACACAACTGCATCATACATACACACCTCACTTAAAGTAAAAACAAAGTTAGACTTGCATTCCTGGCTCCCTTGTTTTCCGTTCAATTAGTTTTAGGGTTTTGGAGTTGCAAAACACAACAAGTGGCATACATCATAGTGCCCCATGTCATAAATGCACACCCCACTTAAAGTAAAACAAAACTAAAGCATGCATTATCTTCTGGCTATGTGGTTTTCTCTCAATTAGTTTTCTGTTTTGGAGTTACAAACCATAACCCTTTTTTCTTCCTCTCTCTCTCTCTCCCTCTTCACAGTTAGGCAATGGAATGCTCATCTTGCAGGAGACCTCCAACGTCCCTGATGACTACACCAGCAAGAAGAGCATCCGGTTGCAGCTTCTCACAGACCATATGAAGGAATTGGAGCTGGAGCTAAATAAACTCTGGATCGTTCGGGAGGCTGATGGGTTGATCAACAGGACATACAGGGGGTAGTTACACCAAAGGTGCAGGAAACAGGCCAATGGGTGATGGTCAGGAAGGGGAAAGTTGATTGACAGCCAGTGCAGAGTACACTGTGGCCTATCCCTGCAAAAAGAGGTATACTCTTTCAGATACTGTTGGGGTGGGGATGACCAAGCAGAGCAAAGCCACAGCAGTCAAGTCTATGGCACTGAGTCTGGCTCGTGGCTCAGAAGGGAAGGGAGAAGAAGTGCAGTAATAGGGAATCCAATGGTTAGGGGAACAGACAGGAAGTTCTGTGGTTGAGAATGAGATTCCCAGATGGCATGTTGCCTTCCGAGTGCCAGGGTCAGGGACATCTCAGATTGCATCCACGGCATTCGTAAGTGGGAGGGTGAGCAGCCAGAGGTCATGATCCATGTCAATGTCAATCACATGGGGAGGAGGGGTGACGAGGTCCTACAAAGTGAATTCAGGGAATTAGTTACAAAGTTAAAGGACAGGATATCCAGGTTGTGATCTCACGTTTGCTACCCATGCCATGTGCTAGTGAGGTCAGAAATAGGAAGATAGTATGGTCTAACTCATGGCTGTACAGGTAGGACAGTTTGCATCCGAACTTGAGGGGGGAGCTAATATCCGTGTGGAAGGTTTGCTAGAGCTGCACGGGGGAGTTTAAACTGAAGTTGTATGGGTTGAGAACCCAAGCAGATAGTCGAGTAGCTGCGGGGAAAGATGTTTAAGCTTGCACACAAAGTCAGGAATCAAAAGGTTGAGCGTGGTGGGACTAATGTTCTCAGTTGCGTATATTTCAATGCAAGGTGTATTGTAGGCATGGAACTATGACATTGTAGACATTAGTGACAATTGGCTGCAGAGGGGCTCAATGAGGGTGGCATTGCTAGTTCGGGAAAATGTCACAGCGAAGTTCAAACAGGACAGGCTGGACAGCTTGTCTATTGAGACTACATGGGTGGAACTGAGGAATAAGAAAGGAACAACCACATTAATGGGATTTAAATAAAGAGCATCCAATAGTCAGCAGGATTTAGAGAAGCAAATTTGTAGAGAAATCTAAAACTGCTTCAAGAAACACAAGGTTGTGATAGTAGGTGATTTTTGACTTTTCTTTCTTTCTTTTTCAATCTTTTTATTAATTTCATAGAATGAAAACATAACAAAACAAAAATACAAGCAGTAGGAGATACATTGTTACATTTAAAATGAGTAACTGTAAATCCAAATAGTAAAAATTGATGAAGCTCCCAATCGTGTAGAATAATAATGAATAGTATAAAGCAAAAAAAAAACTGAAGAAAAATCATGAAAAAGAAAAAAAAGAAAAAAAAACAAACCCCATCCCAAAAAAAAAACTAAACTAAACTAAAAGACTTCGGCAATACTAACAACTTGAAAATGGGAAAGAAGAAAACCTTAGTGTCGACGACTCCATTCCTCTCAACCAACAGTACAGAGAAATAAAACAAGTTTGGAAATGGTCAAATTACATCAAATGAAAATGCTGAATGAATGGCCTCCAAGTTTTTTCAAATCTAATGGAAGGGTCATAAACCGCACTTCTAATTTTTTCCAAATTCAAACATACCATAGTTTGTGAAAACCAATGAAATACCGTAGGGGGGTTAATCTCTTTCCAATTCAGCAAAATGGATCTTCTAGCCATTAGAGTAAGAAATGCAATCATCCTACGTGCTGAAAAGGTTAGATAATTTGAATCTATCATTGGTAATCCAAGGATAGCAGTAATTGGATGAGGTTGTAAGTCTATATTCAAAACCATTGAAATAATGTCAAAAATGTCTTTCCAATATTTTTCCAACAAAGGACATGACCAAAACATGTGAGTTAAAGAAGCTATCTCGCAATGACATCTATCACATATTGGATTAATATAAGAATAATAATAAGATAGTTTATCTTTGGACATATGAGCCCTGTGCACTACTTTAAACTGTATCAACACATGTTTAGCACATATAGAGGATGAATTAACCAATTGAAGAATTTTTTCCCATTTTTCAATCGGTATAATAATGTTAAGTTCACTTTCCCAGTCAGCTTTAATTTTATTGGAAACATCAGGACATAAATTCATAATTATATATAATTGCTACAACGCTTTTCTGAGAGAGATTTAAATCTAAAATTTTTTCCAAAGTGTCCATTGAATATGGGTGTAGAAAATTAGGAGAAACAGTAATTAAAAAATTTCTTATCTGTAGATATCTAAAAAAGTGAGATCTAGGTAAGTTATTTTTATTAGAAAGTTGATCAAAAGACATGAAACAATTATCCAGAAATAAATCACGAAAACGTATTATACCTTTGGTTTTCCAATCAAAGTAAGCTTGATCCATAGTGGAAGGTTGAAAAAGGAAAGTAGATATAATAGGACTTGCTAAAATAAATTGATTTAACCCAAAAAATCTTCAAAATTGAAACCATATGCATAAAGTATGCTTAACTATTGGATTATTCATTTGTTTACACAATTTGGAAGAAGTAAAAGGAAGCGAAGTTCCTAAAACTGAACCCAAGGAAAACCCTTGTAATGAATTACATTCAAGATTTACCCACTGTAGATTTAAAGATACATCCAAATCTCGTAACCAAAATTTTAAATATCGAATATTAATTGCCCAATAATAAAATCTGAAATTCGGGAGGGCAGATTTTGACTTTTCCACATATTGATTGAGACTCCCATACTGTAAATGGGCTGAATAGGATAGAGTTTGTCAAATGTGTTCAGGAAAGTTTTCTTTATCAATAAATAGAGGTCCCAAACAGAGAGAGTGTGATACCAGATCTCCAATTAGGGACTGAGACAGGGCAAGTGACATAAGTTTGTGTAGGGGAATACTTTGCATTTAGTGATCATAATGCCATTAGTTTAAATATAATTATGGAAGGGGATAAGTCTGGTCCTCAGGCTGATTGAAGAAAGGGAAACTTTGATGGTATCAGAAAGGATCTGACAAGTCTGATCTGAAAGGATTTGTACAGGTTGTTTTTAGGATAAGGTGTACCTGAAGTAGGAGGCCTTCAAAAGTGAAATTTTGAGAGTAGAGAGTTTTGTATGTTCCTGTCAGAATAAAATTTTATTTTTATTTTAGCGATATGGCACAGCAACCCCACAACCCCGGTTAACCCTAGCCTGATCATGGGGCAATTTACAATGACCAATTAAACTGTGGGGAGGAACTGGAGCAGCTAGGGAGCAGACCCAAGTAGAGTTGAATATCCGTACAATTAGAAAACTCATTCAGCTCTCTCTCCACATTATTCTCCATAACTTCAACATCCTCCCGCCACCCCACTAGGAATAGGCTTCCCCTTGTCCTCACCTAATACCCCACCAGCCTCCGGGTCCAACATATTATTCTCCGTAACTTCATCTTCTCTTCTCCACATTCGATCATCTTTCCAAAAGTCACCTCTGCCCCCAACCCTTTCCTATCATTTTAAGCTATTGCTACCTTGTGACTGGAATTTCTAAAGCACTTTACCTTCTCACCACTCAAATGAGACCCTTCCAATGCCAGTCCTTTTTCCCTATTCAAAGTTGGGAGTTCCATCACATTTGTCCTCTTCTAGTGTCAGAGAATCAACCTTAATTTGCTTAATCCATCTAATGCTTCCTTCTATCCTCAGGTTTCTTCCTTTATTACTTTTTCAGGCTTCTAGCATCAACCAGCTACTGGATTCTTGCTCCCCATTCACTCTATCACAGTAGTTGATTTCTTTCTCAGCAGAAATAACAAAGGGCAAGAAACTGTGGCACAATGGTACATCTGATAGAGCCACTGCCTCACAGCGCCAGAGACTCAAAGCAACAGTGTGATCTTCTATATTTGGTTCACTTTCATCTAGAGAAACTTCTTTGCTCGATTTTCTTTTGATGAAGTTTTCCCTCAAGACTAACTACATCTGTTAATCTAGCCGAGCTTTCTGATGCGTTAAATCCATTTAAATTTGCATTTTCCGGATTGCGCAGGTTTTCCATCTCGTTTTAGGCAAGGATAACTAGTTTAGAGAACCTTGGCTTTTGAGAGATATTGAGACTCTGGTTAAGAAGAAAGTGGTGATGCAGGGCAGGTATAGGCAGGAAGGAACAAGAAGGTACTTGAGGAGTATGAAAAATGCAAGAAAGCATTTAAAATGGAAATCAGGCTAAAAGAAAGCACGAGGGTGCTCTAACAAATAAGGTGGAAAGGGCTTCTACAGATATACTAAGAATAAAAGAAATGCAAGGGACAAAATTGGTCCTCTTGAAGATCAGAAGAAAACAATGGCAAGCTCTTAAATTGGTTTTTTTTCATCTGTATTTACTCGGGTGACAGACACAGATTCTATAGAAGCTGAAAGAGATGGGGAGATCTTAAATTGATTTTTTTGCGGGAGCCAGGCACAGAGTCTACAGAAGTGTTGCAAAGCAGCAGTGAGATCATGGACCATATATAGATTACAGAGGAGGAGGTGTTTGCTATCTTGAGGCAAACTTGGATGCATAAATCCCTAGGATCAGTCCTTGTGGGAGGCTAGTGCAGAAACTGCAAGGGTCCTAACAAAGGTATTTAAAATGTCTTTAGCAACGGATGGGGTGCCGGACGATTGGAGGATAGCTAATGTTGTTCTGTTATTTAGGAAAAGCTCTAAAAACAAGCTGCAAAATTATAGCTGGTGAGCCTGATATCAGTAGTGGGCAAGTTATTGGAAAGTATTCTAAGGTACTGGATATATAAGTATTTGAATAGATAGGACTGATCAAGGAAATTACCAGGAAAGTTGATGAAGGCAAGGCTGTGGTTGCCGTCTATATTTACTTTAGCAAGGCTTTTTACATGGTGCTGCATGGAGATTAATCAAGAAGGTCCAGTAGCTTAGCATTCAGGATGAGATAGTAAACTGGATTAGACATCGCTTTGCAGGAGAAGCCAGAGATGGTTGCCTCTCTGACTGGAGGCCTGTGACTAGTGGTGTGTCACAGGGATCAGTGCTGGATCTGTTGTTGTTTGTCATCTATAGCAATGATCTGAATGATACTGTCATAAACTGGATCAGCAAATTTGTAGATGACACCAAGACTGGGATGTAGTAGGCAGCGAGGAAGGCTATCAAAACTTGCAACAGTTCTAGACCAGCTGGAAAAATGGCAGATGGAATTTAATGCAGCCAAGTGTAAGTTGTTACTCTTTAGGAGAACAAACTGGGGTTGGGTTTGCAAAGTGAGGGATGGGACACTTAGGAGTGCTGTAGAACAAAGGGATCTGGGATAACAGCTTCATAATTCCCTGAAACTGGTGTCACAAGTAGTAGAGAGAACTTCTGGCATATTGTCCTTCATAGATCAAAGTACTGAATACAGGAGGTGGGATGTTATGTTGAAGTTGTTGGTGAGGCTTAATTTGGAGTATTGTTTGCAGTTTTGGTAACCTACCTACAGGAAATGTATCGATAAGAAAATTTGCAAGGACGTTGCCAAGTCCTAAGGACCTGAAAAAAGGTTGAATAGGTTAGGATTTCACTCCCTAGAGCATAGGAGAATGAGGGGAGATTTGACAAAGGTATACAAAATTAAGAGGATTAAAGAGAGGATAGATGCATGCAGGCTTTTTCCACTGAGGTTGGGTGAAACTGGAACTGGAGGTCATGGGTTAAGGATGAAAGATGAACCATTTAAGGAGAACATGAGGAAGAACTTCTTCACTTAGCGGGCGGTGTCAGTGTGGAACGAGCTGCCAGTGGAACTGGTGGATCTGGGTTTGATTTCAGCATTTAAGAGCAACTGTGTCCACTTTGATGACAGGGAAAGAGAATGAATATGGTTTCCTTTGAAAGTCAGTTCTGTTCCTAAAACAGTTAATTTTTCAGTCATTAGCTGGAAAAATATACTTTCATGTCATTTTATTTGCATACTTAAGTCAAAAAATGTTTTATTTACTATTGCAGCAATTGTTTAAAGCAATTTATAATTTCACTCAGTAGCAGTTACTAATAAACTAAATGAAACAGAAAATATATCAAAGAATTATCAAGTCTATAGAAAGCTGAATCTACATACAATTGAATACAAATCAAAGGATGCATTAATCAACCTGTTTAGTACTCTGGTCATAGAGCACCTTATGTACTATGCCTATTTCTGGTTCAACACACATAAAAAGCAAGAGGAATTCAGCAAGTCAGACAGCATCTATGGAGACCCCTCATTTGGACTGAAAGTAAGGGGTAAGAAGCCAGAATAAGATGAAGGGAGAGGAAGGAGTACACGCTGGCAGTTGATAGGTGAAAGCAGGTGAGGTGGAAGGTGGGTGGCTGGGGGAGGAGGGGAAGAGGCAAGGTTGGAGGTGATAGGTGGAAGAGGTAAAGGCCTGAAGGAGGAGGAATTTGATAGGGGAGGATAGTAGACCATGGGAGAAAGGGAAGAGGAGCATCAGAGGGATGTGATGGGCAGGTGAGAAGAGAAGAGGTGACAGGGAGCCAGAATGATAAAGGAGAAAAGGGGTGGGGAGAAATTACTGGAAGTTAGAGAAATCAATACCATCAGGTTGGAGGCTACCCAGATGGAATTCGAGGTGTTGCTCCTGCAACCTGAAAGTAGCCTTTAGTATGACATCAGAAGAGGCCATGACCAACCTTTCAGAATGGTAATGGGAAGTCAAATTGAAATGGGTGGCCACCAGGAAATCCTGCCTTTTGTAGCAGACGGAGCTCAATGATGCAGTTCCCCAGCCTGCGTCCCCAAGTTCAAGAGGCTTCAGTTTTTCTAAAATGGCATTAAATAGCATTTTTTGATAGCTATGGCCAACAAACACAATATCACCCAAGTTGCAAAGTTAGTTTTGTGCTTTTGGGGATTGGGTGTGAGAAGAAGCCATTCAGGAATGTTATAAATATGTATTTGCACTGGTAACACAAAGATTGCTACATATGTTGAAAGTCCCTTTACCTTATTACAATAAGATCACAAACTTATAAAGTGTGGCTGGAGAACTTAGCATTAGCAGATTTGGATGGTTGCAGGGGCAGCAAATTCCTAAGGATCGCAAGAAAGGCAAATCTGCATGAAAAGTTGGCTAATTGCTTACAATAGCACAGAAAAGATACCTGAAAATTGGCAATCCTTTGATGCTGATGGTCTCATGCATCAGTTGTATCAAAGGAGAAAGTTGAAGTCCTTCCTCAAATTAAAGCACTTTTGCCAACGAATGGAGAAAGGTTGTGTACCAAGTTAATGCAGCTGCTTAGCCCTCATATGCAAGGGGTCAGTGATTTGTGTAATTTTATGAAGAAAAGGGGAAGGTGACTGGGTTTACATACACTTTTTGTTTGGCCTGTTAATAATGTGAAGTCTAGAATGTGAATTTGGACACTAACTGAAAGATTTCATTTCAAGCATTACAACAACCACTGCTGTTTTTACAAGGGGTTGTTTTGCTTGTCCTTATCTTAAACACCAAAGTCAAAGGAAACGGCAAAATTATTGCCACGTAAAAACTTCCTCTGCTATCATAGTTTTTTGTATAACTACAGACATGGATACAAATGACAATACTGGAATCCCAACAACCATCAATGAGCACTTCTGAATATGCATTTCAAGCTTTTTTGTTATCAGATGCAAACTGAACACAATATATTTATTCATATTTTATCATTGTGTGATTTTTCTCACAGGGAACCAAATTATCTGATGATAATACAGAGAGCCTTCAAATTGATTCTGCCCTTTATCAATGAGTTTCTCAAATCTGTTTCAATGATGTGTGAACCTGTCTTCATTGACACTAACACATCTATAAATGTGTGGATATATACTGTATATAGACTGTTCTTGAGTGATAAATATCCAACTTATGCACATCCGTATATAAGAACAAGTTTCTACAATATTATTACATTCAGAATTCTCATGTACAGCAGAACTTGCTTCCTCTCACTCTCCACTTTTAGTATATATTCTTTTGAATCAGTCATTCTATGCTTTGATGTCATCCCTTATAACACTATGGAGATATCGTTACCACATTGAGTGTTGTTATGTATTTTCTGACTTGCAAACAATATCAGTTTAAAAACAGAACCTGTTTGTTATCCATGGACAGTGGAAAATGTCTCAAGACATGATTCAGAATCATCATGTTTGCATTTATTTACTGACGTAGACCCCACACATACACACACACGCACCAGGAAGACTCAAATAGCCATCTTCACATCTTTGCATGATAAAAAAGAAGCCAGCAATAAGCACATGTAAAAATGGCAAAGTATTAACTGGCAAAAAAATTATCAAGAAAAACTAAAGCAAGAAGTTATATAGAAATGGAAAGGCACAAAGTTATTCAATACATGAAATTCCATACCACTATATTTATGAATATAAATCCTCTGATTGTCAGAATCAGAATTAATATTACTGGCATACATTGTGAAATATGTTGTTTTGCAGCAGCAGTACATCGCAATACATAATAAACTACAAATTACAATAGTATATGCTATGTAAAATAAAATAGATAGTGCAAAAAGAGAAAAAAAATGAGGTAGTGAACATAGATTCACTGTCCATTCAAAATTCAGAAGGCAGTGGGGAAGAAGCTGTTCCTAAAATGTTGAATGTGTGTCTTCAGGCTCCTGTACCTCCTCCTTAATGGTAGAAATGAGAAGAAGTCATGTCCTGGGTGATTGGGGGCCCTTAATGACAGATGTCAACTTTTGACTCATTACCTTTTGAAGATTTCCTCAGTGCTGGGGAGGGTAGTATCCATGATAGAGATGGCTGAGCTTGCAACTTTCTGCATTTTTTTCCCAATCCTGTGCAGCGGCTCCTCCATACCAGGTTAAAATGCTCACCATGGTACACCTGTAGAAATTTTTGGGAGTCTTTGGTGACATTCTAAGTCTCCTCAAACTCCTAATGACACCTGCTGTCATGCCTTCTTTGTATTTGTACCAATATGTCGGGGCCAGGATAGACCTTCAGAGATGTTGACACTCAGAAACTCATCCTTTCCTCTGATGAACCCTCGATGAGGACCGTCATGTGTTCTCCCAACTTCCCCTTCCTGAAGTCCATAATCAATTCCTTGGTCTTACTTATGTTGAATGCAAGATTGTTGTGACTCCACTCAACCATCTAATCTATCTCACTCCTATATGCCTCCTCGCCATCATCTCATATTCTGCCAACAGCAAATTTATAGATGGCATTTGAGCTGTGCCTAGCCATACAATTGTGAGTGTAGAGCAAGGGCTCCCAGGAACCATTGCTTAATGGAATTGGTCCATGGCATAAGAAAGGTTGGTAACCCCTGGTGTAGAGAGGGTAGGACAGAGTGGGCCAAGCAAGCAGCCTTGAGGTGTGCCAATGTTGATTGTCAGCGAGGAGCAGATGTTATTTATGCCCTGCACTTACTGTGGTCTCCTGATGAGGAGGTCAAATGCAGAGGGAGGTACAGAGGACCAAGTTTGGAACCTGTTGATTAGTACTGAAGGTATGGTAGTGTTAAATGCTGAGCCATAATCAATAAACAGCAGCTTGATGTAGGTATTGTTATTGTCCAGGTAATCCAAGGCCAGAGGGATTACGTCCACTGTAGACCTATGTAGTAATAGGCAAATTGCAGCGGGTCCAGGTCTTTGCTTAGGCAAGAATTGATTCTGACCATGACCAACCTCCCAGAGGACTTCATTACATTAGAGGAGAGTACAACTGGACGATGGTTATTGAGGCAGCTCACTCTGCTCTTCTTGGACACAGGTATGATTGTTGCCCTTTTCAAGCAGGTGGGAACCTCTGAAGACAGCAGTGAGAGATTAGGGATGTTCTTGAACCCTCCCGCCTGTTGGTTGGCACAGGTTTCCAGTGCTCTACCAGGTACACAATCAGCGCAGAGATCACAGGATCACAAAATGCGGCAGGGATTCACACGGATGTAGTTTTATTCTCCCTTTCAAAACGTACATAAAATACGTTTAGTTCATCTGGGAGTTAGGTTTTACTTTGTGGGAAGTAATGGTCTGTAAACCCTGCCAGACCTGACATGCATCCAGTTCCATCTCTAACTTGAATTGGAATTGTTTTTTGGTATAGTTTTGAATCACCGGTCTTGAATGCCACAGATCTAGCCCTCAGTAGACTATGAATCTCCTGGTTCATCCAGGGCATTTGGCTTGGGTATTCCAGTATGTTCTCAAAGGCACACACTCATCCACACAGGTCTTAGTGAAGTCAGTGATAACTGTGGCATATTTATTCAGATTTGAAGATGAATCCCTGAATATTGTCCAATTAACTGATTCAAAGCAGTGCTGTAAGCACCCTCCACCTTCCTTGACCATACCTTCTTGGTGCTATGATCTCTGCTTATTATGTGGGAGCAAAAGTATAGCCACGTGATCAGACTTTCCAAAGTGTGAGCATGGATGGCACAGTAAGCGTTCTTGATGGTAGAATAACAGTGATCAAATGTGTTGGCTCCTCTGGTTAGTGGTAGTTGTTCAGAGATTTCTTCAGGCTGGCCTGATTGAAATCCCTTGCAGTGATTGGGAAGACATCAGGGTGCGCTGTTTCGTGACTGCCGATCACGGTGCTCAGTGCCTGCTTGATATTGGCCTTAGGCGAATGTATACCACTACCAGGATGATGGTGGAAAACTCCCTTGGCAGATAAAATGGATGACATTATAGTCAATGCTTCACTTGTTTATATCAATAGCATATGGCATCTTTGCACTTCCACATCTGGGTCATAATTTTAATGCTAAAAAGTAACTGTTAAAAACCTGCATTACCTTAAAGTCAATTTACAATAAATATATTGTTCTTGAGATGTTTCCTCTCATAGAAATACCAATTTTACAGGCTTTCTTCATAATTCCAATTTATCAGAATTACATACAAAATATAATATTTTACTGGCTACAGACTACTCAAGTCACCAAACAGCTCTTTAGATACTCAGCTCAGTCCTGATTGATTGAACAAAAAATTCTTCAGAAAACTGTAACTTGATATCACAAAGGAGTTGAAGTTCTGTCAACCAATTTTCAATGAACATGGCACACAGAATGAAACAACTCAAAACCTCAGAGAAGTAAAATTAAGCACAGACAGGGCCCTGATTAATATTTGAAATAGAAATAATTTTGAAGTCATTATTAATGTAGTGAGCAGAGTAGAAATATCTGCTTGTGCTAATAGGGAGAAAAACTTCCAATAATTCAGAGATCCAAAAATGGGAGCATATTCCTCAGTATGAACCTTCCTCTTTCCATTCTTTCCTAAAAATTATTTCTATACATGCACCATTAGCACTAATGAGTTTTTTCACATTCTCATGAGAAGTCACTGATTCGACACAATAAACCAGATTACTTTCAAAGCTTTTTTAATTTTATTAGATGCCTTGATGATTGGAGAATTTGGAAACAGTTGAAATAGATTAAAATGCTTTAATTTGCCTATCGAAGCAACAACAGGTACACAGCAGATGCCTTCTCATTGGCTCTTCACACAACCCTGGAACATCTAGACAGCAAAGATGCATACATCAGGATGCTCTTTATCAATTACAGCTCAGCATTTAATACCAACATCCCCTCAAAATTAATCAGTAAACTCCAAGGCATGGGCCTCAATATCCCCTATATAATTGGATTCTGGATTTCCTGACTTACAGACTCCAGTCAGTTCAGATTGACAATAACATCTTCTCCACAATCTATGTCAGTACAGGTGCACAACAGGGATGTGTGCTTAGCCTCCTGTTCTACTCGCTTTTCACCTATAACTGTGTGGCTAGGTACAGCTCCAACACCACATACAAGTTTGCTGATGACAGCATTGTTGCAGGCCGTATCAAAGGTGGTGATGAAACAGCATACAGGAGCGAGATTGAAAATTTAGCTGAGTAGTGTAACAACAACATTTCACCCAATGTCAGCAAGACCAACAGACTGATTGTAGGCTTCAGGAGAGGGAAACCAGAGGTCCACGAGCCAGTACTCATCAGAGGATCAGAGGTGAGAGGGTCAGTAACTTTAAATTCCTGGGTGTCACTATCTCAGAGGACCTGTCCTGGACACATCATATAAATGTAATTGCAAAGAAATTCTACTTCCTTAGGAGTCTGCAGAAATTCGGCATGTCATCAAAAACCTTGGCAAACCTACACATGTGTAGTGGAAAGTGTGCTGACTGGCTGTGTTGTGGTCTGGTATGGGAACTCCAATGCCCTTGAGTGGAAAATCCTACAAAAGGCAGTAGACTCAGCCTGTATATCATGGGTAAAGCTCTCTCAACCATTGAGCACATCTACATGAAACGTTGTCATAGAAAAGCAGCATCCACCATCAAAGATCCTCACCACTCAGGTCATGCTCTTTTCTCACTGCTGCCAACAGGTAGAAAGTACAGGTGCCTCAGGAGTCACACCATCAGGTTCAGGAACAGTTACTACCCCTCAACCATTAGGGTCTTGAACAAAATATAACTACACTCATTCTATTTCTGGTCTTCCCACAACCAATGATCTCACTTTAAGGACTTGTATCTTGTTATTTCATGCTCTCGTTATTTACTGCTATTTACTTATATTTGTATTTGCACAGTTTACAGTTACTGTTCTATAGATTTGCTGAGTATGCCTGCAGGAAATAGAACCTCAGGGTTGTATGTGGTGACATGTATGTACTCTAATAATAAATTTTATTTTGAACCTTTAAAGATTTAGGAAAAAAACATTAACACATTTAAGAACACTGTAAAATGACAGTGTAGAAAATAATTGCAAACATTAGGATTAAGTGATGAAACAAAACATAAAGATATCTGTACTTTCAATCAATTCAAATGAATGCCCGTACAGCAAAACTGAGCCTAATGGTAGAACTGGGCATCCATTTTCTAATCTTCTATGGAACCTTGGCTAAAAAATCATAACGTTCATGCCTGTTAC
The DNA here is from genome assembly GCF_030028105.1 of Mobula birostris. Lineage (NCBI taxonomy): Eukaryota > Metazoa > Chordata > Chondrichthyes > Myliobatiformes > Myliobatidae > Mobula > Mobula birostris. The sequence continues at coordinate 35,415,342 of NC_092378.1, read as the reverse complement.
CAATGTTTCTACCTCTGAAGATACTGCCCAAGTAGTCACAGTATTAACTCCAATCTGTGACTGGTTAATAACTCTACTCATCACAGGAATCAATTTCTACTGAACACATTTTTCATTTTGTTCCAGTTCCTGTACACTTCTCTCTTGTGAAGCAAGCCAAACTTTTCTTTCCTGCCTTTCATGTAACTGCCCCATTATTGGCAACATTCTAAGATAAAAATACACTACCTATTCTAAAAAATAAGCTTTACCATCCTTTCTAAAACACTATGATTGGAATTCAACAAAATTATGTAGCTGAGGCCCAATTAACACTTTACGAAAGGTATAAAACACGCTTATTGATGCTAACCTGATAACTTTATTCAAAAGAAAATGAACTTATTCAAGGAAAGTGCTTAAATATGCTGGAAAGTTTCAAAGCAACTACAGAGCAGAAACAATACTTGGATTGGCTTTCTATAGAATCAACCCAAAAGACAAATTTAGGTGTGTAACTGCAAAAAAAAATCTGCCAAATCACCTGCTACTTGATTTACATATCCCTATTAAAAATCCTGGGTTTCCATGAGATGAACAGTTTCACAGAAATAAAGTACTGGAATGTCTATTCCCAAACGTTTAGGCCTAGCATGCTACAAATGAACACAACGGTAGAATTACAGACTTCTGTAGACTTTTCAAGTCAAGATGCTTGAATATTCAGGAAGGAGATTAGGAAGAAATTGAGGAAAGAAGGGGGTGTGTAGGGAGGGGGTTAAGGAGGAGGAAGGGAGGGGAGAGAGGTGGGGGAGATGAAGGACGGTACAAAGAGGGTGGAATGTATAACGTATGCAAGGCCTGTGCATCCAGTTGATTGCCCAAAACAATCCTTCAAGAATCTTAACAGATTTTTAAAACTGTTTTAAAAATGGTGTTTTAAAAAAAGATAATATATTGAACATCAGGCTCTTCCTGTTTTCTGGACTCACTGTCAGCAGTGGTATGCTTGGAAAAGATATTGCACATTTAGTATAATACTTGTTGTATTCTGCTCTGATCTTTGTTTCCTTTGCTAGCCATCCTGTTCTTACCCTGTCTGGATCTGAAATATACTAGTGCTGAAATAGAACATTTTTCTAATGTATACTTTAAATGCTCAAAACTAATTTCATAGTTCTACCAATAAACAGACTGTGATCATCTTCACTGTATTCATACAAGCTAAATTTAAATCAGACCTAATAGAATGCTTTACTCGATGCAGTGATGCAAATGATGATTGATAGTGAATCACAATGCAGAAAGTCAAACAGATCCAGGCTAATAACCATAAGTGAAGATTAGTTAAATTAGCTTAATTCAGTACTGTTCAGTCCTGGCAAACTTATTCTGGATAACTCAAAAAGTTCAGCTGACTAAATGCACGGGGAAAAACCTTCTGCTTAATATATGAAAGATTACTTCCAGTTTAAATTACTGTGCCAAATATGAGTGTGTTAAAGTTAGTCATTGTTTGACTGAAAGAGTAAACTATGATGGCTGCAACAAGTCTTTATTTCACATCTTTGAAGTGAATTGCCATGTAATGACTTTTCAAACAATAATCATTAAAATTTAGACAGTCCTCAAACCTTCGAGGTAAATTCCAATATTCTTTGACAGACATGGTTAAAAAGAGTTATACAGAGGGGTAGAAGTGTTATACAAAGGGTTATAAAAAGAGGAAATTCTCTGGAGGTCCAAATAGATGCATCATTACACATACAGTTACTGAGCAATTCAGATCCATTACTTTTAGTTTGAACAGAAGACAAGCAAAGAGAAAACTATATTGCAATGTAAGAAATGCCACTACTTAAAACATTTTTATATATGGGTATTCCTTAGAATTGCTCATAAAATGCAGTGGAACACTAGCCTGTGAGAAAACTACTCTGTGAGAAAACCCCTCAGCTATGTGGAGTACTTCGCCATGTATTCAACATGAGCCTGAGGCGCTGGAGGGTTCCTGTACTGTGGAAGACGTCCTACCTCATCCCTGTGCCGAAGACGCCGCGTCCAAGCGGCCTCAATGACTACAGACCGGTGGTATTGACCTCCCACATCATGAAGACCCTGGAGAGACTTGTTCTGGAGCTGCTCCGGCCTATGGTCAGGCCACACTTAGATCCCCTCCAGTTCGCCTACCAGCCCCGACTAGGAGTTGAGGATGCCATCGTCTACCTGCTGAACCGTGTCCACGCCCACCTGGACAAGCCAGCAAGCACTGTGAGGGTCATGTTTTTTGACTTCTCCAGTGCATTCAACACCATCCGCCCTGCTCTGCTGGGGGAGAAGCTGACAGCAATGCAGGTGGATGCTTCCCTGGTATCATGGATTCTTGATTACCTGACTGGCAGACCACAGTATGTGTGCTTGCAACACTGTGTGTCCGACACAGTGATCAGCAGCACTGGGGCTCCACAGGGGACTACCTTGTCTCCCTTTCTCTTCACCATTTACACCTCGGACTTCAACTACTGCACAGAGTCTTGTCATCTTCAGAAGTTTTCGGATGACTCTGCCATAGTTGGATGCATCAGCAAGGGAGATGAGATTGAGTACAGGGCTACGGTAGGAAACTTTGTCACATGGTGTGAGCAGAATTATCTGCAGTTTAATGTGAAAAAGACTAAGGAGCTGGTGGTAGACCTGAGGAGAGCTAAGGTACTGGTGACCCCTGTTTCCATCCAGGGGGTCAGTGTGGACATGGTGAAGGATTACAAATACCTGGGGATATGAATTGACAATAAACTGGACTGGTCTAAGAACACTGAGGCTGTCTACAAGAAGGGTCAGATCCGTCTCTATTTCCTGAGGAGACTGAGGTCCTTTAACATCTGCCAGATGATGCTGAGGATATGCTATGAGTCTGTGGTGGCCAGTGCTATCATGTTTGCTGTTGTGTGCTGGGGCAGCAGGCTGAGGGTAGCAAACACCAACAGAATCAACAAACTCATTCGTAAGGCCAGTGATGTTGTGGGGATGGAACTGGACTCTCTGACGGTGGTGTCTGAAAAGAGGATGCTGTCTAAGTTGCCTGCCATCTTGGTCAATGTCTCCCATCCACTACATAATGTACTGGGTGGGCACAGGAGTACATTCAGCCAGAGACTCATTCCTCCGAGATGCAGCACAGAGCGTCATAGGAAGTCATTCCTGCCTGTGGCCATCAAACTTTACAACTCCTCCCTTAGAGGGTCAGACACCCTGAGCCGATAGGCTAGTCCTGGACTTATTTCATAATTTACTGGCATAATTTACATATTACGATTTAACTATTTATGGTTCTATTACTATTTATTATTTATGGTGCAACTGTAACGAAAACCAATTCCCCCCGGGATCAATAAAGTATGACTATGACTATTAGGGAATATTCCTAGTGAATGAGATAATGTTATTTTGGAGCGATGAGTTGAAAATATCCAAGTCTAAGATAGATAGTGAGTTATGCTGATAGGAATGAATAGTTAAAGGAGAAACCAGTGCCATATAAATTTCATGGGTACTGACAAACAGTTGGCTGGATCAGATTTGTAGGTGTTGTGTTAAGAGTGCAATGGAACAGGGAAAACTTAGGATGCAGGAGAGTGAGCACTGTGGGGTAATGGACTGCACAATGCTTAATAGAGGTACACAGCATAAAGTTAGTGAATAACTTGTGAGGTGCTGGTGGACAGATGAGAAAATAAGTGGGCACTATGATGTGGACTGGGGAAGTAGCCTTCTAGTATTAACAAAACTGAAAACAAGAGAGAAAATGCACTGATGAACTGGCTACAGATATTTTGTTCAAAAATATTTGGTTTATACTGGAGAAATTTAAATAGCTACTATCATCCTGATGACTTGAAAATCTATCAAACTAATACAGAATACAGCTGATGGTAATAAAAGCTTTCTGAGAGTTTACAGTATTCAATGTACAGTATGTGGTTTTTCTACTGTTACAACTTTCAGGTACCAATTTTATGTAGCACAATTTAGGCAATAAACTACAGGCAGCAGTCTAACTAGAGCATGTAAATTGGGGTGCTATGACATCATTGGAACCACAAAGTCATTTAAAAAGTGTTAGACATGGTTTCAGCTGAATACTGCACCCGTCCACTGTTCAGTTTAGATGCAGCTCAAAGCATACAAATAATGCTTTTGATCAGTCTTCACTACTCTTCCTCAAATGACCAAACCTTCATTTTTAATCTGTGTTTTGTGAATTGCTCACTAGGTTTCTCACCTTCCCATGACAATGATCTGTTTTTCAGTATCGGAAGTATGCAAACATCTTCCCTGTAGTGTCCCAACAAGGCCAAATTTCATACAAAGTCAATTATGATGTTAAACATTCTAATCACTATAGATGAATTATGATGAAAAATGTTCTCTCAATCTAGTCAAATTTGTATTCCTCTAAATCAAAAACTTAAGTTGAAACAACATAAATGGACTATTTATGATAGAAGAGAGAAATTGAAAGCTAAACAAGTTATGGTTCTAGATCTAAATATTGACATAATCTTAAGCTTTTGAGGGAAATTGTACAGTTCATGAAAATTTATGTGAATATTATGAGAATGGATTTTTAGTGCCTTTTTAAAAAAAAGCCACAAAACATTGATTGGGCAAAAACAGAGCACAGAAAGTAAATGTTAGGCCAAGGTTCTGCTTTAAAAAAGGTTTTCAGCAGGACATCAAAGAAGCGGAGTAAGTTGATGAAAGAGAGAAAATACAATATGTAAATAAGAAGAGTGCAGGATTCTCTGGGTGAAAGCATAAGCACCAATGACTTATGCACAAGCCAGAATTTTTTAAATGGTGAGTTTTCTGGGGTTGTTGGCTAGAGGAGATTAAAGACACAAAAAGTGCCAGAGCCATGAAGAGCATAAAAACAAGGGAATGGGAGCTAATGCAGAAATTATAAGAGTGGTGGTTCAGTCAGACTTGCTGACATGCAGGAGGTCTGCAAAGTTTTGGAGGAGTTGAGGATTTTTATTGCGGGTGAAAGTTGGGAGACTTGCATAGAGAGCACAAGAATAGTCAAGAATCAAGTTGACAATGACACAAATGATAGATTCCGTATAAAATGGATGTGGCAAAAGCATGACATTGCTGATTCTTTTGGTAGAAAGAACATGAGATTGGGATCAATGACAATGGCTTTTATCAATCTCTTTTAACTAAAGGAAAATGGAGCTCAACTACATCTAGCCATCAGACAAGCAGACATTAGCACTGATACCAAGTCTGGGGACAACACCAGTAGCTATGCAGCAGTGTCAAGGAAAGATCAAACTATTTGGGGGAAAAAGGAAAGGCATCAATAAGAATTTCAGCCAATTTGGAGCACAGATGTAAAGTTGAATATTTGCAGGTTAATGGTAAATTGGGTCAGCAGCTTCGATGAGAATAACACAAAGAAACCATGAGGGTGAGAAACTGGGACTATTAATCGCGAGACATGAATAACGTTCATTCTCAGTGTGGCATTCTGAGAATGTAAATTGTGATTCAGTAAGTGTCTAGTAGTAAATATACCAACAAATTACATTATGAGGAAGCTGTCAATTATCATAAAATTCAACAACTCTTTTTTGTAGAGGTGCAGTCAGGCTATCGAAATATATTTATTTTATTGAATATGCTGTAAAAGTTTGTTATAGTTCTGAAAATGGTAAAGTATTTCAAAAGATAGGAAAATTAACCCTTGCATACTGTTTGGGTCAAATTTGACCCGAACAGTATGTGAGGGTTAATTTGATCAGCCTTTAAAATTTTTGATATGGCAGAATAACTGAAAGTTCAGAAAATAAATAACAATTATGAGCTTCTGAAAAATATAGTGATGTATTTTGTTTCATTCACAAAAGCACACAGAAACATAATGATAACCCAAATTCAATAATGGGATTTGAAAGAAGGAATAGTTCTCTATAACAAAATCTCTGACAATATACTATATATTTATGTTTTGTGGTTGCTTTCAATCCATTCAACCAAATTTAATTTGAACTACAACCTAAGGCATTTTTGAACAGGATTCTGATAAGTAAATCCCTGTAATTACCACTTCCAAGTCAATATACAACAAGTGACAATGGTGAGACTGCAAATACGCAGAATAGCATTGCTTGGATTTTAACAAACATTAGGCCTCCAATTAAATTATGCTTACTCTCAGCTGAGTTCAATAGACATTCAGATTTGAATTGGTAGAACAGTTTTAATGGTTTAGCAAATTTTAGTTCTGCTAGAACTCCCAGTGAATGAACAGTTGATCTAAAGGATGAAGACTTAAAAAGTTAAACATGAATCTCTCCAACCTTTAAAAATAGAAGCATTAAAAGTGCCTGCAGTAAAAATTAGAATTCAAATTATTACACTCATTCAAGCGCAATAGTGGAGGAAAAGGAAGAGGGTGAACAAACCTTCAAAAGATGGAGAAAAGGTTCAAAAAGGAGAGTTTTTTTTATATAAAGAACAAAGTTCAATTAACAGGGGGAATTGGTTGTCAATTTATATCATCTGACCACTATTTTCAAAGTTATAATAGTTTTAAAAATAAACTTGAAACATTACCAAATTTTAAAAGTTCTTTACAGTTTCTCACTTTACAAAACAGGTTGTACATTGTAACTACATGATCACCACAATCTTTAGATCTCGATGGAAATCGCAGATGGCACTAAATTTCAATAATTTTCAAAATAATTGTCAAAATATTCCTCCAGTTGTGTTTGCAGCGTAGTTTACAATTCTGCTTTAAGGTCACTGTAGTTATATTAGGTTCGTATACGAATCAAAATTTAAATAATTATAACCATGCTCATCTCAATATTGCTTAAAGGAAACGAATGACTTCAATTTATACAATTACATGTGGTATTAACAGGTTAATATTACGGATAACTTTTTAAAAAGTAATTTAAAAAAGATAAAGCTATGTACTTATTTTGATGACAAAAAAATGTGGCGATTGATTTTGTGGGAAAAAATAACCCTTGTAAGATACTACGTTCCGTTCTCAAACCACACTTGGATTTCATCACCTTACCGTTTGTAGAAATGAACAATGCAAAATCGAGATTTGATTCTAAAGCAAGTCCTCGCACTCCCTCGGTGCTGTACCATTAGATGACTGTTTATGTTTTGCTTGGGTCACAAATAAAAGGAAAATGCAGACGCACAGCTGACAGCTTCTTGCCACTTCATACTGCGGTTCATCTCCGCTTCCGTCACCGATAGTGTGAATTTAAGATTAATTGTTAAGTATCAACTTTAAAACAAGATTTACGCCTTCTCTTTCCAATAACTTTTCTTTCTTTCGAGTTCAGATATTTTTCACGCATATACCTATGCTTGTGATGAAATGAAAGAGAGATAAACACTCCGGAGTTATTTTGATCGATTCATTTTCGTTGTGATTGCTATAATTATTAACGACATCGGTCCAAAATTCATTTATTAAAATATTGTAGGCGATTGCGGAAGATAAAAGTCGCTGAAAGGTTCTTCAGTATAAGGAATCATTCTTTTCTGTAAGCGTGTTGCAGTATCTGGTATTGAGAACGAAAACCTGCGAGTTTCACTTGGGTTGGTGTGGCAGAATCTACCGGCGATGCACTTGAACTTTAAAAAAAACTTAACTGTTGAAAATGGCGGCGGGAAGGGGAGTGAGGAACAATGGAAAAAGTTTTGAAAAGTCTTGTACGTTCGGTCACAAAAAGACTATTTAATTCTAAATGGAAAATCAAAAAAAAAAGTCTGAAAATCGCCACATTCAGGACAGTTTTCTTCAGAGGTACATGTTACGCAAAAGTAAGTTACTCTCAATTCGTTTGGTAAATTTAATTCATTGTTAAGGGTTTTCTTTCTTATCGGCAGAATCTGACGTCCTTCAATTTCACTTTTATTATAATCCGCGATCAAAATGGCGCGCGAGGAATATGTGCATAAAATATAAAACTTCCGAAAAAAAATTGAATGGCTTGTTTCTCTTTAATTCTCGCTGCAGTAATAAATTTCTCAACCCCCTTCAAGAATGATCTCGTCATTATCGCTTTAAGTTTATTTCTCGCCCTTCATGGGAGAAATATAAAAGGCAGCTATAGGTTATGCTAATTTATTTAAATCTAACGCCGAACTTGAACTTGACTTTCTTGTAACTCTGCGGACTTGGTTTGCGCTAGGAAGGGGAAAGGTGGAAGACGAAAATTAAGGAACAACTCGGGCCGAAACCCTAAAAAAAAGCTTCCTGCTTGTTTAAAACTGCAGCTGGAGCTAGGATTCCCAAAGACGTTGGGGGTGGGGGGGGGGAGCCGGCTGTTATTCTCCGAGAAAGGGTGGGTGGACATGACGCCATTTTGTGCTGCTTCTTTCCACCCTGCTCGCTCACCTGGAAGGAGGAAGCGGAAGGGGGCGGAACACTTCACGCACACCGCCCTCGGCAGCCAATAGAAACGGCAACGTGAGGGAGCGCGCAGGGGTATGCCAGCGAACCAGAACGCGCGTGTCGACTGCGTTGGGCACGAGGTCGGTGTTTGCAGGAATGTGCGTGCACTTTGGAGAGCGTTGTGATTTTTTTCCTCTCTGATTTAAACTGACGCACTTGCAGCCGGATTTCTGAAGCAGAGATGCACATTGGGGAATGTCATTTTTTAAGTAAATAACATTCCTTTAAAAAAATAACTAGCTAGAATCAGAGAAGCAAGCTATGAAATTAGCAGACTGTCATAAAAAGTACCATCTTGTATATTATTGTCTTCAATTAATGAAATCTGCCATCTTAGCCTTTATGTGAATCCAGATCCACCACTGTAGTTGACTCTTAACTACCACTTCATTTCTGGGGATGGGGATAGTCATAGTCATACTTTATTGATCCCGAGGGAAATTGGTTTTTGTTACAGTTGCACCATAATTAAATAGTAATAAAACCAAAAATAATTAAATAGTAATATGTACATTATGCCAGGAAATAAATCCAGTACCAGCCTATTGGCTCAGGATAGACAATAATTGCCAAGACTGCCAGCAATGTCCACATCTCAGGAACAAGCAAAAATAAATCATCAGCATATTACTCTGGTGCACAACAGTTGGTTTGCTAAGCATTCAAAACAAACTTTACCTAAATAGATGCTTTAAAAGATCTGCAAATTTTGTTAACACAAATTGCTATTAGGGAAAGAAAATATGCTGGCAATTTCCCCCGCTAAACAATGCTGATGACTCTTGTGGCATTATGTGCAGCTCTGAACACATCGAAGATAATTTAACTTGTGTTTTCAAGTGCGCTACCGCAAAATATATATTTGAAAGCAATTTGGAAATTAAAATTACAATAAAAATGAATAGGGAAATGTTTCTCTGAAGTCATTTTTATGAAGATGGGATTACAACACCACAGATAAAAATAATGGGGATCTATGACATAGGAGTAATATTGAAACTTCTGCTACAATGGCACTTACAAGCTATATAGCAAGTATAATGAGCATAGGTATACATTTCAACAGGCAAATCTCCAGAAGGAAATAGTCAAGGACTATTTTCTGGTAGAACTATATTCTGTATAAACTTTACAACCTTGAGATTTGTCTGCTGACAAGCAGCCACAAAACAAGAAACACTATAGAACCCAATTTAAAAAAATACCAAAACCCATTGTGTGGAGAGAGAGAAAAAAACACAAATCATACAAGTATTAAAATCAAGCAACAGCACCCAGAACAAAATTGAATCCATAGACCCGAAGCTCAGAGCAGGCCCATGGTCTCAGTCTCAATTCATCACACAGCAGGGCAGATCATCGTGAATGTTGGAGCAGTCAGAGCAGGGCACAGCCTCAGGGCTGAGGAGATCATGGTAAAAGTCGCGGAGCAGAACCAGCCCCGACCCTGGCCCCCTGGCCTAGGTCCCGACACCCTGCCTTTTCAGTCCATCTGGCCCAGCATTTAAAGTGTCCAACCACCGGGTTGTCCCCCATATAACCTGGATTCTGAATTCTACATCTCAGTAAAAATGTTATAGCCTTGCATGCATACGCGAAATGTCCCCCACACTAAATTTTTATATGGCAGACACCGCCTACTTAAACTCGTTATAGACTGCAATTACATTTAGTAGTGCAGTTGGGCCTCAGCCTGCACTTCAAAGGGAGACGGATGTTCTAATTACAATTTCTGTCTGCGGTAGTGATACTGTGATTTCCCTCAGTAGGGAAGTCCAAATGTAGTGTGACAAAATCACAAAGATAATATATTATAATAAATGGAAATTCCTTTTACAGATCAATGTGGCAAGAGGTGTGAGTAGACATAGAAACCTAACAGAGAATGCTGAAATAATCAGTTACAAAGGCCAGCAATGGGGATTAGAGAGTAAAACTTTCCAGTTTACCATTCCTTAATCATTGACTTGAAATATGAGCCGCTTCTCTCGCTATAGATGCTGCCTGATTTGCTGAGGGCCCTCTATACCTTTTGCTTTTATTTCACACTTACAGCATTTGCAGTTTTTTTCATTTTGAATTATGAAAATTAAATGTATTATACTTTGTTGTATTCAGTATGTTTTCATCATTCTCCCAACCGCTTTACCACAGCTGGAACGATTCATAATGAAGAAAGTCACGCCCTTCTGATCTGGAACCATAAGATCTGCAGATCTATTCTGCACGAGATCCAGTTAGCCAAAATCAGCACTTTTTATATAGGAAAATCCATACAACAGTGTAAAACTGTTAAATTCACTTTAATAAGAACAATTTATAGGGAGACCATACTGTCAGCATAAGGGATAAATAACATATTTTACGCTTAAGCAAGTTTATTTGTGCAGCACTTTTCAAACACAAGGCAGTTCAAAGTGCTTTACATAGAACAAGATATAAAAATCAAATGTCAGATTTCAGACTATATAAAGAGAATAAAATCACAAAAAATTAGATATGATAAATAGAAGTACAGTGCAGGAGATTCCAATCAAAAGCTACAACAAAAATAAAAGGTTTAAACCTTGATTTAAAAGCACTTAAAGTTGGGGCAGACTTCAGATCCTCTGGAAGGTTATTCCAGATATGTGGCGCATAGGAACTTCACCATATTTAGTTTTGACCCTGGTTGGTTAAGTTGGTTTTATATCATTTATGTTCATTACAGTGCATGAAACTCCTAGACAATTTACAGTATAGTTCCCCAAGATCTTGGAAGGTTACAAGAAAAGATTGCAGATAGTTTGGTGTCAAAAAGATTATAGACAGCATGGGTTTCTTCTGGATGCTCCAGTTTGTAGGTTAATTGGTCATTGTAAATTGTCCTGTGATTAGGCTCAGATTAAACGGGAGGATTGCTGGGTGGCGTGGGCTCTGGAAAGGCCTATTCCATGCTGTATCTCAATGAGTAAATTAGAAAATAGTATCATGAGGGATATAGGTTTAAGGTGAGAGTGGAAAGATACAAGGGGATATGAGGGACAATATTTTCACGCAGAGGGTTTGCATCATTGAAGAAAAGGGAAAACTACACCTTCAAAAAAAGATAAAACTCGGTTACCAAGACCAGTCAATTTAAACCAGCAGGAGGAGAAGCTTTTAGAAACAATAATCTTAGACAAATATAAGTCACTTAGCATGGATTTGTAAAAAGCAAATAGTGTTTCAATTAATCTGGTAAATTTATTTTTTGTGGTAACAGAGAAGTTTGATGAAGAAACTATAACTGATGTCATTTACAGTATATGGACTTTAATGTTTCCAAGTAATCGGTTTGTCTGAAAGAATGAAGCCCATGGAATAAAAGGGCCAGTGGCATTGTAAAGAAGAAATTGACTTAAGGACAAGAAACATTGATGAGTGAATTATGGTACATAGTAGAAGAATGTATTGATTGTGCTTTCCATAGGTTACTGATGAGATCATTGGTTTATTGGTTTTCCTAATATCGACGACTTGGATTTGGGTGAGCAGTGTAGGTGTAGGAATAGAGACACATATGCATACATTTTTGCAGAAAATGATTAACAAAGAACCCTGGGCTTTATAAATACAGACAGAAAACTCAAATGTTTTCAGACATAGTTGGGTCACACTTAGAGTATTTCATCCTGTTCTGATGACAAAAAAAAAACCTAAAGGTTATAGTGAAAGACAAAATGTTATGCTACAGCAGAGGAAGTTAAGAGGAGATGAAATATAGACATCCATGTTGAATGGTGAGGCAATTAAAGGCCTTCCTAGAGCCACAGGCCTTTGGTAACTCAAAATTATCCTGATCCAGAATGGTAGAACCCTACACAGCTGCACAATAAAATGCCAAAACAAACAACAGCCATGGAATGAATAAGGAAGTTTTTGGCAGCTAGTAAAGCCATAGACCTTTTAAAATTGTATGACAAGCTAAACACTTAAGTTATTTATATTTTTACTTTTTAAACAAATATTTAAAATCAGCTAACATTTAATCAAGTTCATTTCAACAAAAATGTTGAAAACAATCTGTTGACAAACCAATACTTGCCTTTCTCCTCTTGACTAATGCTAATTGGAATGAATGGGTTTGATGTTGCTGCCTAACATTCAGTAGAGTACAATTGCACATCTGCTGGGAAATTGCAATAGGTTCAAAAACTGCAGCTGGATTCTGTGATGAATCCTATTTTAGAGAGTAGTATGAGGGAAAAAAAAACTCCATCAAGTTTATTAGTTCCATTTTGTTTAAGGATCCTGAACTTCCTGGCCTTTGCAGGCGAAATGCGGCCAATTTAGTGTGGCATTGATTGCTTTTCACAGCAAATTTCAGTTCAAAGAGGGATTTGGACACTAATTCCCAGTGATGGAAGCTTGAGAATCAGAGGACACAGATTGAAGGTGATTGGCTAAAAACAGGTAACATCAGGAAAATTATCTTAAGTAACAAGTAGTTGCCATCCAGAATGCATTGCCACATGTAATGGAGGCAGATTCAACAGTTACTTTCAAAAGTAAATTGGATGAATGCTTGGGGGAGAAATTAAAGGCAAAAGCAAAGGGGTAGGGATTGGATCTTACTCTACCATCCCTGCAGAGAGCCAGCACAGTCTGGAAAGCAGCATCCCTCCACCTCTGTTGCTGAGATCCAGTGTTTTCAATTGAATATATCCATACAATGCACATATTTTTATTCAGTTACAGGATAGGGGCATTATTGGCAAGGCCTATATTTATTTCGCAACCCTAAATGATGTTGCAGATGTTGATGAGCTACCTACTTGAACCACCACAGCCCTTTTGGTGAAGGTACTCCAACAGTGCTATGGGTAGGAAGTTCTAGGATTTAGACCTAGCAATAATGAAGGATCTGGTAATATACAGTATTTCAGATGCAAGGTGACATGGAAGGGGACCTGCAGCTGTTAATATTCCCATGTACATGTTGTCCTCATCCTTCCTGATGTGGAGGTCAAAGGGTGAGAGATGCTGCCAGATAAGCCTATGGAAGTACTGTTTGTACATGGCGCAGGCTAGAGCAACTCTGGTGGTGGAGGAGCTAATGAATATTTAAGATAAGCGTTTGGGATGCTTTTAAAAGAAGGGTGTTGAGCTTCTTGATGGTTGGTGGCTCTGGGCTGATCATGTAAATTGTAGATAGACTTTGGGGTATCTGGAGGTGAGTTGCTCACTACAGAATACCTGATCTAATGGTTATAGTGTTTATGTGATTGGTACAGTTGAGTGCCTAGTCAATGGTGTCTCCCTGGATAATGATGATGGTGAATTTCGTATAAGTAATACCATTGAATGTCAGGATTAGGTATTTAGAAACTCTCTTACCTGACACATCTGTGGCATCAATATCAAGTGCCATTTTTCAGCTCGTGCTTATTGTATGTTATTTGAGGAAATTGAGAACCAACACATCTTGATCACAGTGTGATCATGTTCTGGAAATCACACCGTTCCATCAAATATGGCGATGGACCAAGATGAGTAAATCTACATGATGATAGAAGGGGTGTCCAATTTATCTCTGTCATTGCCTTCTCATGTTGCAAAACATTATCATCTCACCCTCTATCTGGACACCTTGCAGGCTTCCGGGTTCAGTATCAAATGCTACAACTTCAGTTAGCTAGACTTCAATGACTGTATCAGAACCAGCAGTTTCTGTTGTGAGTCATTCATCTATAATATTGGCTCAATCTTTCTGTCCCCATTAGCACAGCCTGACCCTACATATGGAAAACTTCTATGTTTCTGTTTGGTGTTCTCACTCTCCGACGGTCCTCAATTTCTACCTTTTGTTTATTTTCTCTCTCTGTCTACCACCCCCCCCCCATTAGCCAATTGACAGAATTTACTCTACAACTTACCAACTCTACACTCACCGGATCAGAAATATTGCCTTTGTCTTATTGATCACTCCCCTGCCCTCTCTATAAATTAAACTAATTAGTTTTCTTTCTTCCCCAGTTTTACAACCAGAAACGCTAAGCACAGGAAGGTTATCAATAAGATTGAAAGTGTGCAGATAAACGTTACAAGGATATTGTTAGGACTTGCGGACCTGATTTATAGGGAAAGTTTGAATAGGTTAGGATTCTGTGGAGCGTGGGAGAATAAGGGGAGATTTGATAGGGGTATACAAAGTATGAGGGGTATAGATAGGGTAACTGCAAGTAGGCTTTTTCCACTGAGGTTGGGTGAAACTAGAACTAGAGGTCGTGGGTTAAGGGTGAAAGGTGAGATGTTCAAGGGGAACATGAGGGTAACTTCTTCATTCAGAGGGTGCTGAGAATTTGGAACGAGCTGCCAGTGGATGTGGGTTCAATTTCAATGTTCCAGAGAAATTTGGATAAGTACATGGGTGGGAAGGGTATGAAGGGCTAAGGTCTAGATGCAGGTCATGGGACTAGTCAGAATAATATTTCATTATGGACTAGATGGACTGAAGGGCCTGTTTCTGTGCTGTAGTGTTCTATGAGTCCATGTTTCTTTTTCCAGCTGAGTGTTTCCAGCATTTTCTAGTTTTCCAGCATCTGCAGTCTTTTTTTTATTTCTATTATTTCCATTCTCCCATTTATTTCCCTGCAGCTTACTTTTTCTCACATCGCTGCCATCCAACTTCATGAGGGATCATTTATGGTCGCCAATTAACATAGCAACCAGCATTTCTTTGGGATGTAGTAAGAAACTGGAGCACCTTGGCAGGAGTAATCAACATGCTCAGAGGAAATACATGCAAACTTAATGCAGACAGAATTTAGGTCAGGACTGAATCCCACCCACTGGAGCCATGAGGCAATGAATTAAAATGAATCTAATTTATGCACACACAATTAAAATGGGGTGCAACAGAATACTTCCTAAATACAGGATTCTCACTTGATTTGTTACTGTTTTAAATCGGAGGATCTGTAGGTTTTAATTAAACAATCTGTTCTGAACTGATCAAAGGCTGATATCATTTGTTGTGTTACTCTCGATTTTCTTATGGTGAGTGATTTACAGACAGGCTGGGAGTGATTATTACTCACTGCGAATAAACTGACCTGTGCCTGTTGACAGCACTGTTTACAGCAGACATTGCTAACAGCTGTCCACTAGCTTTTGACCTGTACATACAGTTGTGATACAGCAACTACAAAGGTGCTGTTTGTCACTAATAAAAATGCCACGGCTGTCAAATCCAATTCGAATTGAAAACAGATTGGTTATTAAAGAAAATGTTTTTTTTGATAAACCCCTACCTTGCAGCTTTATTTTTCAAAATTTTGTTTTCAAGTAAATCTTTGATCAGATCATGAATATTGGCATTTAAAGTTAAAGGTCCCCAGTTGGCCCTAGAAATTGTCCTGTTTTTACTTACTGGTGCTTTTCAAGATGAAGTACACTTACATCACCAACAGAACGGAGTGCAAAAACACTTTAATGTTAAAATCAAATAAAACCTATCACATTTGTGGTGAGGTTACAAATTATATAAAATATATTTGTTATTGATGCCACGATGTTGTGCACTGTCTAATTTGAAGCAACAAAGGTATGGTGTATATTCCTGCATCCATCACCAAGCTCTGGTCAGCTGTTTCCACTAGCTGGTAAATGGAACTTGTTAATATAGAAACATAGAAAACCTACAGCACAATGCAGACCCTTCAGCCCACAAAGTTGTGCCGAACACGTCCCTACCTTAGAAATTACTAGGCTTACCTATAGCCCTCTATTTTTCTAAGCTCCATGTACCTACCCAGAAGTCTCTTAAAAGATCCTATCGTATCCAGCTCCACCACCATTGCCGGCAGCCCATTCCACGCACTCACCACTCTTTGAGTAAAAAACTTGCCCTTGACATCTCCTCTGTACCTACTCCCCAGCACCTTAAACCTGTGTCCTCTTGTGGCAGCCATTTCAGCCGTGGGAAAAAGCCTCTGACTATCCACACGATCAATGCCTCTCATCATCTTATACACCTCTATCAGGTCACCTCTCATCCTCCGTCGCTCCAAGGAGAAAAGGTCGAGTTCACTCAACCTATTCTCATAAGGCATGCCCCCCCAATCCAGGCAACATCCTCGTAAATCTCCTCTGCACCCTTTCTATGGCTTCCACATCCTTCCTGTAGTGAGGCGACCAGAACTGAGCACAGTTCTCCAACCGCAGTCTGACCAGGGTCCTATATAGCTGCAACATTACCTCTCGGCTCCTAAATGCAATTCCACGATTGATGAAGGCCAATACACTGTATGCCTTCTTAACCACAGAGTCAATCTGCGCAGCTGCTTTGAGCGTCCTATGGACTCGGACCCAAAGATCCCTCTGACCCTCCACCACTACCGAAATAAACCATTTCACGCTTATCTGGGTTGAACTCCATCTGCCACTTCTCAGCCCAGTTTTGTATCCTATCAATGTCCCGCTGTAACCTCTGACAGCCCTCCACACTATCCACAACACCTCCAACCTTTGTGTCATCAGCAAACTTACTAACCCATCCCTTCGCTTCCTCATCCAAGTCATTTATAAAAATCACGAAGAGTAAGGGTCCCAGAACGGATCCCTGAGGCACACCACTGGTGACTGACCTCCAAGCAGAATATGACCCGTCTACAACCACTCTTTGCCTTCTATGGGCAAGCCAGTTCTGGATCCACAAAGCAATGTCCCCTTGGATCCCATGCCTTTTTACTTTACATAGAAACATAGAAAATAGGTGCAGGAGTAGGCCATTCGGCCCTTCGAGCCTGCACCACCATTCAGTATGATCATGGCTGATCATCCAACTCAGAACCCTGTACCTGCCTTCTCTCCATTCCCTGTGATCCCTTTAGCCACAAGGGCCATACCTAACTCCCTCTTAAATATAGCCAATGAACTGGCCTCAACTGTTTCCTGTGGCAGAGAATTCCACAGATTCACCACTCTCTGTGTGACGAAGTTTTTCCTCATCTCGGTCCTAAAAGGCTTCCTCTTTATCCTCAAACTGTAACCACTTGTTCTGGACTTCCCCAACGTCGGGAACAATCTTCCTACATCTAGCCTGTCCATTACAGCCTTTCTCAATAAGCCTTGCATGGGGTATCAAATGCCTTGCCGAAATCCATATACACTACATCTACTGCTCTTCCTTCATCAATGCGTTTAGTCACATCCTCAAAAAATTCAATCAGGCTCGTAAGGCACGACCTGCCCTTGACAAAGCCATATTGACTATTCCTAATCATATTATACCTCTCCAAATGTTCATAAATCCTGCCTCTCAAGATCTTCTCCATCAACTTACCAACCACTGAGGTAAGACTCACCGGTCTATAATTTCCTGGGCTATCTCTACTCCCTTTCTTGAATAAAGGAACAACTTCCGCAACCCTCCAATCCTCCAAAACCCCTCCCGTCCCCACTGATGATGCAAAGATCATCGCCAGAGGCTCAGCAATCTCCTCCCTTGCCTCCCACAATAGTCTGGGGTACATCTCATCTGGTCCTGGCGACCAATCCAACTTGATACTTTCCAAAAGCTCCAACACATCCTCTTTCTTAATATCTACATGCTCAAGCTTTTCAGTCTGCTTCAAGTCATCAGTACAATCACCAAAATCTTTTTCCATAGTGAATACTGAAGTAAAGTATTCATTAAGTACCTCTTCTATTTCCTCCGGTTCCATACATACTTTCCCACTGTCACACTTGATAGGTCCTATTCTTTCACGTCTTATCCTCTTGCTCTTCGCATATTTGTAGAATGCCTTGGGGGTTTTCCTTAATCCTGCCCGCCAAGGCTTTCTCACGGCCCCTTCTGGCTCCCCTAATTTCCTTCTTAAACTCCTTCCTATTAGCCTTATAATCTTCTAGATCTCTAACATTACCTAGCTCTCTGAACCTTTTGTAAGCTTTTCTTTTCTTCTTGACTAGATTTATTACAGCCTTTGTACACCACGGTTCCTGTACCCTACCAGAACTTCCCTGTCTCATTGGAATGTACCTATGCAGAACTCCACACAAGTATCCCCTGAACATTTGCCACATTTCTTCCGTACTTTTCTCTGAGAACATCTGTTTCCAATTTAAGCTTCCAATCTCCTGCCTGATAGCCTCATAATTCCCTTTACTCCAATTAAACACTTTTCTAACTTGTCTGTTCCTCTGTCTCTCCAATGCTATTGTAAAGGAGATAGAATTATGATCACTATCTCCAAAATGCTGTCCCACTGAGAGATCTGACACCTGACCAGATTCATTTCCCAATACCAAATCAAGTACAGCCTCTCCTTTTGTAGGCTTATCTTCATACTTTGTCAAGAAACCTTCCTGACCACACCTAACAAACTCCACCCCATCTAAACCCCTTGCCCCAGGGAGATGCCAATTGATATTTGGGAAATTAAAATCTCCCATCATGGCAACTCTGTTATTATTACCTTTCCAGGATCTGTTTCCCTATCTGCCCCTCAATATCCCTGTTACTATTGGGTGGCCTATAAAAACACCCAGTAAAGTTATTGACCCCTTCCTGTTCCTAACCTCCACCCACAGAGACTCCATAGACAATCTCTCCATGGTGTCCAACTTTTCTGCAGCTGTGACACTATCTCTGATCAACAGTGCCACGCCCCACCTCGTTTGCCTTCCTCCCTATCCTTTCTGAAACATCTAAAACCCGGCACGTGAAGTAACCATTCCTGTCCCTGAGCCACCAAGTCTCTGAAATGGCTACCACATCATATCTCCAAGTACTGATCCACGCTCTAAGCTCATCTGCTTTGTTCACAACACTCCTTGCGTTAAAATAGACGCATCTCAAACCTTCGGTCCGAGCGTGTCCCTTCTCTATCACCTGCCTATCCTCCCTCTCACACTGTCTACAAGCTTTCTCCATTTTTGAACCAACCTCCTCTTCCCCAGTCTCTTCAGTTCGGTTCCCACCCCCCAACAATTCTAGTTTAAACTCTCCCCAGTAGCCTTAGCAAACCTCCCTCCCAGGATATTGGTCCTCCTGGGATTCAAGTACAGGTCACACCTGCCCTAAAAAAAGGTCCCAATGATCCAGAAATCTGAATCCCTGCCTCCTGCTCCAATCCCTCAGTCACGCATTTATTCTCCACCTCATTCTATTCCTTTCCTCACTGTCGCGTGGCACAGGCAGTAATCCCGAGGTTACTACCTTTGCGGTCCTGCTTCTCAACTTCCTTCCTAACTCCCTGTAGTCTATTTTCAGGACCTCTTCCCTTTTCCTACCTATGTCATTGGTACTTATATGTACCACGACCTCTGGCTGTTCTCCCTCCCACTGCAGGATATAGAAACATAGAATCATAGAAAATAGGTGCAGGAGTAGGCCATTTGGCCCTTCGAGCCTGCACCGCCATTCAGTATGATCATGGCTGATCATCCAACTCAGAACCCTGTACCAGCCTTCCCTCCATACCCCCTGATCCCTTTAGCCACAAGGGCCATATCTAACTCCCTCTTAAATATAGCCAATGAACTGGCCTCAACTGTTTCCTGTGGCAGAGAATTCCACAGATTCACCACTCTCTGTGTGAAGAAGTTTTTCCTCATCTGGGCCCTAAAAGGCTTCCCCTTTATCCTCAAACTGTAACCACTTGTTCTGGACTTCCCCAACATCGGGAACAATCGTCCTGCATCTGGCCTGTCCAATCCCTTTAGGATTTTATATGTTTCAATCAGATCCTCCCTCAATCTTCTAAATTCCAACGAGTATAAGCCTAGTTCATCCAGTCTTTCATCATATGAAAGTCCTGCCATCCCAGGAATCAATCTGGTGAACCTTCTTTGTACTCCCTCTATGGCAAGGATGTGTTTCCTTAGATTAGGGGACCAAAACTGCACACAATACTCCAGGTGTGGTCTCACCAAGGCCTTGTACAACTGCAGTAGTACCTCCCTGCTCCTGTACTCGAATCCTCTCGCTATAAATGCCAGCATACCATTCGCCTTTTTCACCGCCTGCTGTACCTGCATGCCCACTTTCAATGACTGGTGTATAATGACACCCAGATCTCGTTGCACCTCCCCTTTTCCTAATCGGCCACCATTCAGATAATAATCTGTTTTCCTGTTTTTGCCACCAAAGTGGATAACTTCACATTTATCCACATTAAATTGCATCTGCCATGAATTTGCCCACTCACCTAACCTATCCAAGTCACCCTGCATCCTCTTAGCATCCTCCTCACAGCTAACACTGCCGCCTAGCTTCGTGTCATCCGCAAACTTGGAGATGCTGCATTTAATTCCCTCATCCAAGTCATTAATATATATTGTAAATAACTGGAGTCCCAGCACTGTGCCTTGCGGTACCCCACTAGTCACTGCCTGCCATTCTGAAAAGGTCCCGTTTATTCCCACTCTTTGCTTCCTGTCTGCCAACCAATTCTCTATCCACATCAATACCTTACCCCCAATACCGTGTGCTTTAAGTTTGCACACTGATCTCCTGTGTGGGACCTTGTCAAAAGCCTTTTGAAAATCCAAATATACCACATCCACTGGTTCTCCCCTATACACTCTACTAGTTTCATCCTCAAAAAATTCTATGAGATTCGTCAGACATGATTTTCCTTTCACAAATCCATGCTGACTTTGTCTGATGATTTCACTGCTTTCCAAATGTGCTGTTATCACATCTTTGATAACTGACTCTAGCAGTTTCCCCACCACCGATGTTCGGCTAACCGGTCTATAATTCCCTGGTTTCTCTCTCCCTCCTTTCTTAAAAAGTGGGGTTATATTAGCCACCCTCCAATCCTCGGGAACTAGTCCAGAATCTAAAGAGTTCTGAAAAATTATCACTAATGCATCCACTATTTCTTGGGCTACTTCCTTAAGCACTCTGGGATGCAGACCATTTGGCCCTGGGGATTTATCTGCCTTTAATCCCTTCAATTTACCTAACACCACTTCCCTACTAACATGTATTTCCCCCAGTTCCTCCATCTCACTGAACCCTCTGTCCCCTACTATTTCTGGAAGATTATCTACGTCCTCCTTAGTGAAGACAGAACCAAAGTAATTATTCAATTGGTCTGCCATGTCCTTGCTCCCCATAATCAATTCACCTGTTTCTGTCTGTAGGGGACCTACATTTGTTTTAACCAATCTTTTTCTTTTCACATATCTATAAAAGCTTATACAGTCAGTTTTTATGTTCCCTGCCAGTTTTCTCTCATAATCTTTTTTCCCCTTCCTAATTAAGCCCTTTGTCCTCCTCTGCTGAACTCTGAATTTCTCCCAGTCCTCAGGTGAGCCACTTTTTCTGGCTAATTTGTATGCTTCTTCTTTGGAATTGATACTATCCCTAATTTCCCTTGTCAGCCACGGGTGCACTACCTTCCTTGATTTATTCTTTTGCCAAACTGGGATGAATAATTGTTGTAGTTCATCCATGCGATCTTTAAATGCTTGCCATTGCATATCCACCGTCAACCCTTTAAGTGTCATTTGCCAGTCTATCTTAGCTAATTCACGTCTCATACCTTCAAAGTTACCCTTCTTTAAGTTCAGAACCTTTGGTTCTGAATTAACTATGTCACTCTCCATCTTAATGAAGAATTCCACCATATTATGGTCACTCTTACCCAAGGGACCTCTCACGACAAGATTGCTAATTAACCCTTCCTCATTGCTCAATACCCAGTCTAGAATAGCCTGCTCTCTAGTTGGTTCCTCGACATGTTGGTTCAAAAAACCATCCCTCATACATTCTAAGAAATCCTCTTCCTCAGCACCCTTACCAATTTGGTTCACCCAATCTACATGTAGATTGAAGTCACCCATTATAACTGCTGTTCCTTTATTGCACACATTTCTAATTTCCTGTTTAATACCATCCCCAACCTCACTACTAATGTTAGGTGGCCTGTACACAACTCCCAACAGTGTTTTCTGCCCCTTAGTGTTATGCAGCTCTACCCATATCGATTCCACATCCTCCCAGCTTATGTCCTTCCTTTCTATCGCGTTAATCTCCTATCTAACCAGCAACGCCACCCCACCTCCTTTTCTTTCATTTCTATCCCTCCTGAATATTGAATATCTCTGAATGTTGAGCTCCCATCCTTGGTCACCCTGGAGCCATGTCTCTGTGATCCCAACTATATCATATTCATTAATAACAATCTGCACTTTTAATTCATCCACCTTGTTACGAATGCTCCTTGCATTGACACACAAAGACTTCAGGTGCGCTTTTACAACTCTCTTAGGCCTTATACAGTTATGTTGGAAAGTGGCCCTTTTTGATGCTTGCCCTGGATTTGTCGGCCTGCCACTTTTACTTTTCTCCTTACTACTTTTTGTTTCTACCCTCATTTTACACCCTTCTGTCTCTCTGCACTGGTTCCCATCCCCCTGTTGTGAACTAACCTCCTCTCGCCTAGCCTCTTTAATTTGATTCCCACCCCCCCAACCATTCTAGTTTAAAGTACCCTCAGTAGCCCTCGCTAATCTCCCTGCCAGGATATTGGTCCCCCTAGGATTCAAGTGTAACCCGTCCTTTTTGTACAGGTCACGCCTGCGCCAAAAGAGGTCCCAATGATCCAAAAACTTGAATCCCTGCCCCCTGCTCCAATCCCTCAGCCACGCATTTATCCTCCACCTCATTGCATTCCTACTCTCACTGTCACGTGGCATAGGCAGTAATCCCGAGATTACTACCTTTGCAGTCCTTTTTCTCAACTCCCTTCCCAGCTCCCTATATTCTCCTTTCAGGACCTCTTCCCTTTTCCTACCTATGTCATTGGTACCTATATGTACC
This sequence comes from Mobula birostris, assembly GCF_030028105.1. Lineage (NCBI taxonomy): Eukaryota > Metazoa > Chordata > Chondrichthyes > Myliobatiformes > Myliobatidae > Mobula > Mobula birostris. The sequence goes on along the minus strand of NC_092378.1, from coordinate 35,392,069 downwards.
ACGACCTCTGGCTCCTCACCCTCCCACTTCAGGATATCTTGGACACGATCAGAAATATCCCAGACCCTGGCACCAGGGAGGCAAACTACCATCCGAGTTTCTTTCCTGCGCCCACAGAATCGCCTATCTGATCTCCTCTGCAGAGTATGAAGATCAGATGAAGAATGCTTTAAGGAAGTGCACGATCAGACCCGAGGACCTGGAGGATGTTGCTGCTGACTGTACCACTTGGCAACAGCTGTGTAGGGACGGGGGAGATGGAAAGAACAACCAGAAGACAGCAGAAGAGAGCCAAGAGAAATGCAGCCATGGTTGCCACCACTACCACATATACATGTCCCACCTGCAATAGAGCTTGTGGGTCCAGGATAGGACTGTATAGTCATCAAAGATCTCACCATTAAAAGAGTGGACGTCGTCATCGGAGAGAGAGAGTCCCCTATCACTACTGCCTTCCTCTTCCTTTCCCTACGCTTCTGAGCCAGAGGGCCAGACTTTGTGCCAGAGGCACAGCCACTGTTGCTTCCTCCAGGTAGGCTGTCCGCCCCCCCCCCCCAACAGTACTCAAGCAGGAGCACTTATTGTCAAGGGGTACAGCCACAGGGGTACTCTCTAGTACATGACTCTTCCCTTTCCCCCTCCTGACTGTGACCCACTTGTCTGTCTCCCGTGGCCCCGGTGTGACTACCTGCCTATAACTCCTTTCTATCACCTCCTCGCTCTCCCTGACCAGACAAGATAGATATATGTCCTTTTTTCATTTTGGGTTCTGAAGTAATTTGTGAGATGCTTATTGAATTTCCTGTTATAGGTAGATTACTAACACTTGAACAAGAACAAGTGAAGAGCAACACTTCAAATTAGTGATTAGTGCACTACTGTAAGGGCCCTAATTTTGGGTAGTGTACAAAGTAACTCTAGCATTAAGACTTTAAAACTCACTTTTGCCAAACTGCAACAGATACAAAGCTGTGTACATACATCTACTGATGCCTCTGGACACATCTTCAGTGATGTTCCTGGAATCACTGGGTGTTTCGGGTCTTTCAACATCATACACCCTCCTCCAGGTGACCCAGCCGGGGCTGATCAGACCCCAGCTTGTGTCCAGATGGCTAGCTACTTATGACTCCATGGCTCCCCTCTTTTGAGCCACAGCCATCTTGAGGCCCTCTCTGCTGCATCGGTGGTACTGTGGATGGCTCCCCTCTTTCTCTCTCCCTTAATGCCCAAATTGCTGAAGGCTCTAGCTAAGGAATGGGCTGTGAATCCCCTACAACCAACCTCCACTAGGAGACACCTCACTCTCCATCCAGTCTGCTGACAGTTGCTGACCAGTCCTGTGTACTTGGAGAGCTTCCTTTCAAAGGCCTCTTCCAAGCTATCTTCCCATGGGACTGTCAGCTCCAGCAGCACCACTTGCTTAATAGACTCAGACACTAGACAATGTCTGGTCGCAGGGTGGTGACTGTAATATGGTTGGAGAACTTCAGCTGCCGTTTGAGGTCCACCAACAGCTGCCAGTCCCTTGCAGAGGTCAGAATGCCTGCAGATGTTCTTTTGGTGGGTATTGGCTGCTCCCCAGCTCTGACAAAGGCAATGGCCTGCTTGGAGGGTCAGGACCGCTTCGCCCACTCATCTCCTGTGCTGATGGTTTCAGCGATGGTCTTCAGGACCAGATCATGCCTCCATCGGTACCGTCCCTCACCAAGTGCCCTGGTGCAGCTGCTGAGGATGTGCTCCAGGGTTCCTCGCTTGGAGCACAGTGGGCACACAGATGACTCTGCTTTGCCCCATGTGTGCAGGTTTGATGGGTTTGGAAGACATCGTACACTGCCTGGATGAGAAATTGGATGCGGTGTGGTTCAGCTTTCCAAAACTCAGCCCAGGTCACTTTCCTCTTAACTGCATTCTCCCATCTTGTCCAAGCTCCCTGTTGCTTCATTCCCACCGCCTTGCAGGCTCTCATCTCCTCCACTACTGCTCTCACCTCCTCCTGAACTAGGCGGCACCTTTCCTTCCCTCTGGAGTCCATTTGGGGAGTTGGAAAGGATCCTAGCCCAGCTCGGCCTCATGTGGCTACTCCCAACAACCTCCTGTGACGCAACCTCGCCTCTGCCTCCTGAACAGCTTCCTCTGCCCTCCATTTCCTGCCAGTCCTCACTTGGATCCCTGCTCTAGCCACCTTCGGGTCACTTGAGTCCCTATACTGTACTACTTCTATGGTTCTTGTTACCTTGAATTCCTCCTCCAAGGATTTGAAGGGTGGTTACAGTTTGTTGTGGTGTCTATAGAGTGCGATGCTGCTCAGGCTCTTTGGCAGCCCCAGCCATCTCTTGAGGTGGTTGCTAACCCTCCTCTCTAAGGTTTCGACTGGCGAGATCGGAACTGCATAGACGAGGAGGGGCCACAGGATTCTGGGAAGAATGCCATGCTGATACACCCAGGCTTTAAACTTCCCAGGTAGAACAGAATATTTAACCCACAGTGCTGTTGCTAGCTCCTCAAACGGGCCCGTACTTCCAGAATATCCCTGATTGACACAATTATGATAGTGTTAAACAGTAATTACATTGCTCATCTAATGATAATGCATTGTGAACATCTGATTAACATTGGTGCGTGGCATGTAGTATTACTTCCCATAAGATTAACATATCACAGAATCTGTTTGGGTTTATGATCTGGAGTACTTGGTGAAAAGTGTCACGTTTTAAAGAACTGATAGGGTTGGTTGTTTGTCAAATCAGATTAAAAGTCTGTAAAGTTCATTTAAGATGCAATTATTCTAAAAGTTCATAAATGACTAAGACTGCCACTGAAAAATAAACAAAGAGGTCAGTGGTCATTACCAAGAGAAACTACCTTGACACTTAACATCCTGTAAACCTAGGCTAAGCAAATTCAGCACCATTTAAAGGATTTTTTTCACCATGATCCCAATTTTCAATAGCAACAACTGAAACATTGGTTGCCTGTTTCATTTCTCCATTTTGTCTTTGGAATTAATTTTCTCTAAATAATTCAAATTACATATATTAAGAAACAGTTTATTTCTTCTACACATATTTATCTTACGAAAAATACTTGCAAAATTGATATATCACAAAGAAATAGAATGTTTAAGCTCTGGAATCATCATTGAATTTGATTCTGTGTCATGAGACAAAATTAAAGCTTAGCACAAATATGGGTATGATTTTTAAAAGTAAAATGACCTCGGGACTCAAAAACAACTTCTTCTCTACAGAGAAACAAGGTCTAGATCGGAATTAAATTGTTTGTACAAGTTACAGAACACAGTGAATAAGTAATTAGTATTCCAAGTGATCTGATCACATGTTATTAATGGAACTTGTAGAATACAATGCCCAATAACAGTATCAAATTGCTTCAAACGCCTAGGTTCCTGATGGAAAAATAACTCGATGCACACATGACACCCACTGATACCTAGATAGAAACATGGAAACATAGGAACATGCGAAGGCCATTGTGGCTGTCATGACAATTCTGTCCCTGATTTAGATGAAGAATGTTACTCTTTGCTAGCCTGTTTAGCTGTCATTTTTCCATATCGTTTGACATCCTAAATGAACAAACAAACTTTAGTTCTGAAAAACTGGATTGATCTAGCATTCATAAGCCTGAAAGATGGCTGAATTTGAATTTTGGCAGTGAAATAATAGAACTGGTCTCTGGTGTTATTCAAGATAAAGTTTTTAAATATTTGTTTAAACTTGAACATTTTTTTAAACATTCCTTACTCCCAGCTCAGAAACATACGATATATAGGCCAAGAAAGTTCCAGATGTGGTTTACACTGAGTTAACTGATTCTAGCTTGTGTGGAAGCCTTAATGACCTTGGACTGAAGGAAAATTTTGACTGTGGCATTCACTCTTTATGGAAATTGCAGCTGTGTATTACAGAGGTTGGATGAGGACAGGAGTTAGTTCAGCTACAAACCCCTCATGGTGAATCATCTGTTAAAAGCCATTCTAGGTTAGTTGAGGTAGTAAAAGGCATCAGGCAGCTATGAAAGTGGATCAAACAAATAATGGAAGGTGACAGTATGAAAACTTAATGAAGAAAATTAAAGTAAAAAAAAGTTTTTTGAATTATTTCCAAATGCAGCTCCTCCCCGGGTTATGTATCCAACTTCTGGATGCCCCAGACATAAGAGCAAGCATTTGGGAAACCACTGGCATGGGTGGGGTGGACTTCCCAGTTTCTGTGTGGCTGCAGGTATCTTTTGCAAAGTGGGAACAGGGCCTCCCCACCCCACTTTGAGCTGCAGAAGTCAGGGTGGGGGTAAAGCTGAGTAAGAGCTGGGAGTGTTGAGCGAACTCATTCACTCAGTCCGTGAGCCTGGCCGGGGACTGCTCTTCCCGCACCTGCTTACTCTCCCTGTCACAACTGTTTCTGTTTGCTTCCAACTTACAAACAGTTGCCAGGAATGGAATCCTGTCAGTGAACAACAATCATTATAAGTCCCATTTAATATCACAGTGGAACTGTATTAGGTACACTCATCAGAAAATATTGTGAAATACACAATATTTATAATAGTTCTGTACATGGGAAAACACTGCTACTCTTCTGGACCCATACATGTAATTGACCAACAAAATTTTCATATGCTCACATAATTGTCTAAAATGAGTGGAGAAAATTAAATTACAGCAAAAATCGCTGAAATTGCAACTGAACTCAGATATGTTTAAGTTATAATGGAGGTTTGCAAACAGCAAAGGTTTTGACAATAGTGAAATGACAAATTTAACAAAAACAATTATACGGTGAAATAAAAGCAGCCAAGCTCAACATCCTGAATCGTTTGGAAAGCATAAACAAGGTCGTGGATACTATAAATCTGAAATAAAAATAGAAAATACCGACAGTGTTTGCGGTGGGAGAAACAATGTCAACGTTTCAAGTTGATGATCTTTATAATGAAAGATATTGGTTTGGAATAGGTGTTGGAAAGAGAAGTTGCAGAGATAAGAGAGTGAAGGGTCAGAGGAGATACAGTATTCAGTATTGAGAATGATCAGGGGGAAGTCTGACTATTAGAAGTAGCAGCAACAAGCATGGTCCCTGAACTCATCTCTGTGTCTGAGTGAGGACACGCATGTGGTCAGGTGCCTCTGAAGTGTGTACTGATATGTGCAAATGCCCATGCTGCAGTCTTGCCTGCAGTCACCCAAGAACCCTTGCCACTGGGTCAAGCCCTCACTCTGTCATCCCATATTGTAGGCAATGCTCACTTGCTTCTACATGGTAAACAAAATCATGTACAAGCAACTTTCTTTCCTCGATTTAACGAAGACCTGAAGCTTCAGGGTCTTTCTGCTCAACTTCAACAGCAGCATGCTCTGATATAATATTTGGGGAAACTAAAGATGTTCTGACAGTGACATTGCTGCCCTGAGTGAAGTACAATTGGAAGCAGCTCAAAGTGGTTCTTCTAGAAGGGCAGGCTGGAAGAGGAATGCTGTCTTCATGGGGTGGACTTCACTGTTAAGAATACGCTGGGCTGACATCTCAGTAATTTTCCTTGTAGAATAAATGAAGGTCTCCGGTTCATTCAGTACAAAAACCTAACCCTGGAACTTTAGCCTTAAGGAGACAATGATCAATCTGTACACCTTCAATGCCAAGGTCAGAAAAGATGCAATCCTCTGGAAAGGCCTCATTGGCAAGGTGGGAGTATTCTGTTCCATCAGAGAGACAAGTACAAGATCTAATAGCAAGGCTCCTTATCCAAATTAGTGACCACAACAAAGTCCACAATATCCTCATCATCACAGGTACTAATTGACTTGAACTATCCACTGCATTATGTTATCAAATCAGTCTGGCTCCATTATAACAGGGCCAAAAGAGGTGCTACCTTGAGGAAACACTGAAGGGCCTCTATGCTGTGTTTGGTGTTAGGAGAGTAGGAACTTGGCCCCTTGAGTCCACTTTGTCCTTCAATAGATCAAGACTGATCTCATTGTAACCCAGATAGTGTGTTCCTCCCTTCTGCTGATAACCCTTCAAAACCATTTTCTCTGCATTAAAATTATTCAAAGACTCAACTGCCATCACTCATTGAGGAAGAGCACCAAACAATCAGAACCTTCTAGAAGATAAAAACAAATCAACTCAATTCTCTCTTAAATTGGCTGTCCCTTATTTTTAAACAGTGACTCACTAGTTCTAGATGTTTCCATGAAAGGACATCCTTTGCATATCCACTATTATGATCTGCTAGATCTTGAGCAACCAATGTTGGCGACCTCGTCCATGGCAACAAACCAAGCATTAAGACTCTAATTATACCTAGCCAATTTAGGTGAACAGGCTACAATTCTCATATGCCATTCAACAGAGTCTAAAATTAGCCACTTTATCGCAGCAAGAGAAGCAATCATACAGAGGAACTCATTCAGAAAGTTCTCAAAATTCTTTTTTGAGGAGAAAGCTCGGAAAAGCGTATTTGGAATAATATGGAAAACTGTGAGCCCTTCATCAGGACCATTCATAATCCCAGCAATAACCCGGAAGGAGACACCACCTCCATCACCACCCACCAACCCATGATGACAAGCACTTTCTGTCCCATGTGGGACAGGGTTACTATATTCCACATTCGCTTCATCATCCACCTCAGAATCAACAGGTCTAAAGTGAAAGTTAGTCACAGTTGACCGTTGATTGACTGCCTAGAAAGAGGAAGGTGGCCATGTTTCTATAACCACTTAAATATGAGGAATAATTATAATGTAAAGCTTTGGACAACCATTAGCATTTTGCTTCTTTTAGAAATGCATATATCAGGCAGCATATTCATGCACAGGATACAACCAATTGTTGCTAGCCATATTGGTTAAAAATTCCAAGGCAAGTACCCCCTACCCACTCCTGTATCAAGTACCAGTCTGCTTTTCATGGGTGTAAACTTGGTTAGCCCCCCCCACCCCCCAGGTGATTTGTCTGCCCTGAATGGAGCTTGTGCTGTTCCCTTTAAACATGTTTTCATGTATCCTAACCAGGAGATGTCAAACAGACTCTGGAGGCTGCCACCAAAGAGGTTCTTTGTTAAAAAAAGTATTACCTTCCTGAGCAGTTACGTGAACAGATTTAAACCTCCAGTGCCCTAAGAGAGGGGTACCAGAGCTTATTTGGCACCTACAACTTGTCTCTTTTCGGTTGTTTCTGCCAATCTGTATATTTAACTCACCTAATCATAAAACTGAAGAACAGTGTCTTGATGCCAGATGATTTTTGTGGTATCAGTGGGGCACATTAAGGATGATTCTGAAATTTCTGTGTTCTGATATGCAGTCCCAGTATGCCTGGCATTTCTGGTCTCAATTCTGACTGAGACAAAGATCCATACTAAATATTCTAAATCCATCAGATATTACAGTGATTGGCATGAACATTTCATAACAAGGCATTTTCTGGGGAAAAGTACACAAACGTTTACTATATTAGAAAGTCATTGGGGGTTAATAAATTTTCCTGGTTGGACTCAAAAAGTAAATACTATATTATTTGGGCAGCAACTCTATAGGATTAATATGACTGAAAGTAATGAAGTTATCTAAATCTCTAGCCAAAATGTCTTTTGAAATTATGAGTTAATGTAAAATATGGTATGATATGCATTGTGACCTTATATGGGGATTACTTGATCAAAATAAGTCTTATATTTTGTTTAATATTTCTCACCAAGAGAGATGTAAGTGTGAGATTGTGATTTTTTCAAATGTTCTGTTATCAACATCTATGTTACTTAAAAATCCGTTTTATTTGGTACTTATCCACTTTTTAAAGACTGAAATGAAAATCTTGACAACCTGCAATTTCTAAGAATCAGTTGGATTGGAAATCACATTGGGATTTTGCCTCATCAGTACAGAGGAAAAAATATTTACTCTTTTTTTGGTCCACTGTGTCGTAGAAACAAGAACTCAAGTAAGTAAATTACTTATGAGACTGCAAAACAGTTTACACTTTTAAAATGAAGTTCCTGGCTTCTCTTTCTTTTCTTTCATGGCTTCCAGTTTTTACTGTTATTTTGTACACCAGAATTTTCCTTACAGTATTTGACTACATTGTAGCTAATGCAAAGATAAATCAGAACTTACTTAGAATTTTTACTGATGAGAAACTGTTTAGAAAAGAAAGATTTAAATAAACTTTTTCAATAATATCAAATATTTAATTTAATATTTAATTTATCAATAAAGAAACTGCTAATAAGTCAGATTAATTTTAAATTTATGTAACATTAATTATTTTTCACTTTAACTAGAAAATGTAACATTTGTTTTACTGAATTCCATATTTTCATTCAGAAAATATAACATTAATTTCCTGTAGATTCTCCTGATTTGTTGCAAATGCTTACCATGAAAATATAATACTGATTCTTCCATAAGCACCAATAAATATAACTAAGTTTTCATATTCTTAATGAAAGTATAGCATTAATTCACTTATTTTGAACCAAGCACATAACAATAATATTTTAAAATTTTGTTAAAATAATCCATTTCATTCTCATTTTGAAAATATAATACAACATTTGAGTTTCCATTTCATGCCCAAAAATAGTGAAGTATCTCTATATCCCAAGCTAGAATATATAAAGTTAATCTCACACAAAAAGATATTAATTACTCCCATCCATCTTTCAAAAAGAATCGTTAATTCCACCAACCTCATTCAACATTTTCATTAATTTTCTTTATTCAGCTAAATGTACAACAAATTCCTTTCAATTTTAAAGAAAATATGACAAGAATTTCTTCTCATTTTGTTGCAAAATAACATGATTTTTTCTATTCTCAATTTAAAAATATATCACTTATTCTCATATGAAATATAATTAATATCCAATCTTCATCCAAAATACAGCATATATTTCACTGTTCCCAATTTAACTATTAATTTCACCAATCTTGCAATTACTGTACCCCCAAGTTGGGTGTAAAAAATAATTATTTTGTTCCCAGCTATGGAGGTAACTATCTCTGGTTCTTATCCAACGATTTAACAAAGATTATTTCAATTTTTCTGGAAATTATTATTTTTTTTATCTAGAAGGGTAATATAGATTGAAAAAAGTTTGAGCAAAGTATGCCAATTCTCCTTTTATCAGAAAATATTCATATACATTACCTATTTACTCCCAAATATATCCTCCACCTTCTGTTCTCTTAATTCCCATAAGTCCACCTGGAGAAACTAATCTACCTAAATGTTTCTATTTGAAAATGTTACATTCTGTTATTCTCATTCGTAACAGAAAGCAAGTACTGTAACGTCGTTTTAATCTTATCCAGAAAGTATAGCGTTAATTTCTTTTCACACCAAAACATTAATTTCCTATAATTTTACCAAGATTAACTTTTTTAAACAAACTGCAAAATTTCCTGCGGTAGAAAAAAACTTGTGCCAGCGATTTTGCGAGATAACTTTCACCAGTGCATTAGTGCTTACATATACGAGCAAAGTTTCAAATTTTAAGGTCCGAATCTTAGAAATTAAACAATACTTTATATTAAACAAGTATAATATTTGCACTGTAAAATTTCTTCCTTTTGTTTGACGCACCAGCTTAATGATTAAACTCGTTAAACTCTACTTGCATAAGAGGTGTTATTTTATGAAAAACATTAGATCAACAAAAAATAACAAAATCGGCAGTAAACAACGTTTACATTTACTGCTGCAACGACTTACATGATATTTTATGGTCACCTGAATCTAGTTTAATATACCACTCAATACAAAAATATAGGTAATGCGATTTGGTTGCAGTGCAGTAATCTAAAAACTGTGATTGCACATTTAACTGTAAGATAGAAGAAATATATTGGTTGACAAGTTTTTGAATGAGTACTTTGTGTCAGGCTAGTATAGAACATTTGTTTGCATTCTCCCAACAGCCCAGTGTCGGGCTTTTACTTTAACCCCCTTGAGCTTCTAATTTAAAACATCTGCCAACTTACTTTCGTTTTTAAAATTGTTCTCAGTCATACTACAAAAACATTTTATATATTATTTACTTTTTCCTTTTGAGTGTCGAAGTAGGCAAACGAAATATTGGTAAACAGGAAACGGTCTCCGATTAGATCAAAAAGATGCAATGATTTCTATCCAGGGAAAGATTAAAATAAAGTTATAAAATAAATAGAAAATGTATCTTCTTCAAAATCAAGCCATGAACTTGATATAGTCAAGGTCATTTGGGGATAATTGAGAAATAAAATAGATTAAGTTAGCCTTTGTTTACTGACGGAGATAGTGTCTTTCTGACCATGCTAGGTGGAAAATATAAACAGTAAAAATGAAGCAGCAACCAAATCAGATTTTCCTCACTTCCCGTCCTCCATTCCAGATTATATTTTAATAATGTATCACAACTCTGCACTGCTAGAAATAGATCTCTCGTTTTCCCGTACAAATTAGGAAATGTTACACCATCGTAAAAAGTATCAGTAGCTTTTATAAAAGCATAAAAAGCTTTTATTGGAATGCATTATATCAGCCTGTTTATTTTAACCACAAATTATATGGGGGGGGGGGAGAAAACGGTGAAACATTTATAAGTATTGTATTTTTTAAACCTCTTTAGGAGACGAATATACAGATTGATGTCCTGCTGTGTTTCTGGCTTTGATGTGGTGTTTATTTGTAAACTGTTAATTTCATGAAGTTAAATATTTAAATAGTTACAACAGTTTAAATATTGGAGCTAGTTAAATTTAATACAGATTTTATTTTATATTACAAGATTATCTTGAACAATTAATTTGTATACACATTTAATAAAGTGATAGTTTCCCTTAACAATTTAAGATATGACTGTGGATATTTAATTTGGTGTTTCGGCTGATTAATCTTTATCACTTTCTATTACAGTAGCTTCGCTGTGTTACAGTCCAGCCCGGTTATGGTTCTCGCTTACTAGTTATTATTCGTATTTACTGGAGAGATCTGTGCGGATTCAATAAAAGGTTTTTAAAGTGTCACAATTTCTAATGCCGAACAGTTTAAATATAAACGAAACAACGGGCTTCTCTCGTTTTCCTTATTCTAACGTTGCTATCAACCTAAATATGCCGTGACAAGTACAAAAAAAATCAACAGATACCAGTGATTATCTACTTTATTATAAGTTTTCCTGGTATAACTTATGAAAACGTCTGTTTAATGCTGAGTCTGAGTGTTTGACGTTAAAATCTCCAATGAAAAATAAATCGGAGTCTCCCAGGAATTACTTTAGGTCTGCGAGAGATATAATCATGTGGAGGAGAATAACATGATTTTTTTTTAAATAAATGCCTTCTCTACGTCCTTATTTGGTCACGTAGTTTGCAAAGTACAAATTTTTAAAACGGGACTTCTTCGGGCTCAAAAACTCTGCTGAAGGGGCTGTAACGTGTGTAATATTGCAAGGTTGACCTTAATAGTCTCTCGGCATCTTTGTATCCTTGTATTGGACTTTCGCAGTACGAAATAGTGGATCTGTTTTATTTGGGGTTAATCTGGAAAGTCACTCAATGTAAGACAGCTTCGTATTTTAAAAAGTATTTTCTGGATGCAAGGAGAACTGGGTGTTGAGCCCTACCCTGCCGACAGCGACAGTAAGAAGGACTTGGCTTGAAGGTTTATCACGTTAGTAGTTCGGGTTGTTCTTTCAGTTAATGCTTTTATTGCTTTTCATCCCGCACAATTTTGCTGAAAAACTCATATCCCAGAGTAATATGAAGTTGGTTACCTGCCAACAGCAGATTTGGATTTGTTTTAAAATATCACTGCTGTATGTGTTATAAACACAAACATTAGGTATTATTAGGTATTCCTGCTGTATGTAACGCTGCAGACTTAGCGAACGAGCTGGCTGCTCAGAATCTCAGTTCCTGTTGGCAGTAACAGGCTGTCGCTTTACCCGTGCCAGTCTCTTAGTGGGATTCATTTCTGAATCTTCAGCTCGCACATGCCATGAATTCAGGGCTGTTGCTCACCCCCCCCCCCCACCCCCGAACTTTAAGATACCCTGTTCATTAACTACTAAATTAATTTCAGTCTCGATGAGTTGGGGCAAGAATGGGGCAGGAGGGGTGGGGTTTCCTTTGGCTTAATTTTGCCTTGTACTTTATCAGATTTTTATGTTCAAGTAGTCCAGGAGAAATATTTGAATTGAAAAGTCACCCATGTAATGATATGTATATGAATCATCTCTTTTGCTTCAAAGCCACTTTAAAGATAACGTGTGTTGTATTTTGTTACCGTTAGCTCCGAATTGTATTATCCATTTCCCCTGCGGTTGCTCATTTGGAAATGTGTCAAGTACAGAGACGCCTTACAAGAACGAATGCAAATCTTAAAGTCGTTTAAACCAGTTTAAATCTTGAAACGGTTAGATTAATCTTAATTTGCAATAATGAATAAGCAGAATGTCAGGAAATTACTCCTTAAAGATATATGACGGCGTGTGTTGGGGGGGATTGCGGTATATTTGAACAGTCAATTTACTTAAGGATTTTTCTGTGAACAAACAACCCTTGCATAAATGGATAAATGGACGTGGAGCTGAACCTGTGTGATGTGGCAATAAACAGAGGGAGAGAGATGGGCTGGAACTGACTTGCCTACAATGACCTGAAATGACACAGGAAATATACACTTATGTCATAATTCTTTCAGAAATCAAATCGTTTCCAGTGCGTATTTTGTTTGTCTGAAACGGCTGTTTTATTTCACAGAAAATGAGGGCAAAATGAGTGCTAGGCAAATATTTTTTGCGAATTAATAAAGAACTGCCAACTCCATTTACAAATTAATTTTTTGTCGGTTAGAGAAGTGCACACAATACATCATGTGTTACACAATATCAGTTTATCACATCAGTCAATTAACTACTACTTTGCTGAATAAATTGCCTCCCTGCTATAGATATTTAATGTGATATGTGCAAACTAGCTGAAAAAAATTAAAGTCACTAGTATTCGTGCAATTGGTCATTTAAACATGAAGCATCACAATTTTACATGCTATTATGTTGCTGTTTCCCTTTTTATGGCACTTGCCTAAATGTGTGTGTGGAAATTATTCATTTCCAAATGTCGACTCTCTATCAATTCTGTGTGCAAATATACTCCGCGAAATGTTATAGTGTAAAATGTTTAAAGCTTTTCCTTATTCAGATACGTTTGCACCCTTGATCAATCATGTAGTGTGTGACAAGCAAAGCACAGATACTATTAATAATACAACTGTAGAACGCTTTACCCATACATATTTTAAAATGGTCTGTATTAATTAAAGAACTCTTTTATATTGCACGAATTACCAATTCACTGAAGTAATGCGACCACTTCATTTCTAAAATGTATTGTTAATATTTTAAATTATTTTTCAGCCGACTATTATATTTTTAAAATAAAGCATCGTGTAATTTTATCTTGAATTTGGTTTTCACACAGGTTTAATTACCTGTTACAGAAGTGAAATGAATGGAAGTTAGTTTTGCTTTAATAATTTGTTTTCAGTCTAAACAGAACATTTAAAATATTTCATTTATAACATAAAGCATTTTAAAGACGGGGCCTGAACATGACAGTTCTTAGCTCCAATGCAAATAGTATATGCATAATCATTGGTTGAGATCAGTTTCCAACACCATTTAATTTGTAAATACGTTTGTGCTTTTGTGTGCAGTAAGATTAAAAATGTTCAAATAGTTTATACTTTTTATTTCATTTCTAAAATTGTCGGTAGCTTGGTTTGGGTCAAAACAATTATAATACATTGCATATTTTTGTATTGTGGATAAGAGAAAGCGAAAAGGGAATTTTTTAAAATGCATCAATATCTCACAAATAAAGGTCGATGAAATAAAACTATAGCTGTAAAAAATTATTGCAACTATTATTGTCAAGCTGCTTATCTGTATTTTAAATATAATAAATAAAATCTACCATGCTAGTATTTCGACAGCAACGCTATCGCCATTTGTATTATTCTGAAGCAAAATTTAATTCTGCTATTGAAAACAATTTGGGAATAATATTATGTTTAATGTTACGTTTATTGAAATTCAGCTTTCCCTCGCAAGAAATATCCTTTGCACGGATTGAAAGAACGGTGCAATAACTAAACATGCAAACGGAAGACCGCCACACAGTGAATTTATTTATCGGCTCTCAGCAAAATTAACAACCCTTTCGCTTACCACGGCCCGAGAGAACGCAAAACTCCGATCCTGCCCCTCAGCAAATTAGACGCCAGGAAAGGCGGTCCCGTGATCTCAGAGCACTGGGCGGGCTGCGGCCGGATCACGTGGAGCTGCTCACGTGATCGTTCGTCCGTCTCTCGGCTGCCTCGAGCACGTACGAATTCTTTAAAAAAATGTTTCCCCCCCCCTCCCCGTTTTATTCCAAGGTACTACTTTGCCAAATTTCAAAGGGTCTTGTTTTCCCCGTCTTTTTTTAAGACACAAAGCGATCGAATGTCCTCTGCTGGTAGTTCCTGGTAAATATTTTCGACATTAAGAATGATTTGTAGGAAGAGCTCTTTGTTTATTTTACGCTCAAATACTGACGGTTCCGTGTGAAAGAAAACGTTGGTGTCATTTTTTTTGTAAAAAAAACTCAGATTTTAGATTTTTAGGGAAGGACCTGTGCTAGCTTATCATTGGACTGACTATAGTTTGAGGTATATTCCCATAGACTTCTGATCCGGAGTAAGAGCAGCATTAATCACGACAAGCCGATGCTACGAACAAGTTCGGATACTACTTCTGTTATTCATAAGATTTCAGCAAAAGACCATCCGGCTCTGGAATATAAAACATTCAAACGCGCCACAAATTTATTAATAGCTATGATGCGACCTGGATGCTATTATTAACATTTTCCAAGGATTATAAATACAAGAAATAACATGTAGACCTAGGGGCGTGTACAAAATCCAACCTAAGTAGACACTAGAATACTACAGCACAATACAGGCCCTTCGGCCCTCGATGTTGTGCCGACCCGAATAAAAGAAGTATTAAATACACACTACCCTGTAACTCTCTATTTTTCTTTCATCCATGTGCCTGTCCAAGAGGTTCTTAAATACCCCTTGAAGACACTGGTTTATCATTGTGCATTGCCAATGACCACTCTTATTACTCATTTATTATTAAAAGATAAAGCAATAATCTCTAAAAATTAAATACATTTTCTTAACCAAAATATATTATAAATTACCATGATCCATCTCGATTCAGTGTCGTCTTGCACTCGTTCAGCTAGATTTTCAAATCAGACTGCTGTTGTCCCATTTTTTAAAACAAAAGTTGAGAGGCAAGTTAAAATAATTCTCACTAGGTTTTGATAGCATTCGTGCAAAAGCTATTCCCATTAGCAAATAAATCAAAGAATGGGATACTGATTCATAAGTGATTCCAAAGGGCATGGGATTTGAAGAGATGACCATGAGATGAAAATCTGTTTCATTTGAAGAGTGTTGATCTGGGATGGTGCTGGAAACAGAATCAGTGAGTAATTTTATAGAGGTTTTGATTAAGCACTTAAGGGAATATAGCTTACAGGGCCTCAAGTAAGGACCATGATAATGGATTGATCTATAAGGAGTTCGAATTAACTACAATTATGTGGTCTTGAAAAATTAGATGTCCCCAGACTCAAAGATTTATCTGTAACAGTTTAAAAAATCAACATCAAAATATCGTCTTTGACATCTTAAGGTTAGAAGTTAAAGACTTCAAAGTAGAGATAATGAAAGCAGTATCAATTCCTTTATTGTGCGATGTGTAATTATCTGACTTCCTTCTTTTGAGGTTATTCAAACCATTTCAAAAATATCTTTTGAATAATTTCATTGCATCTGCCAAATTTGTTTTTACACTGTAGAAACTACTCATACAAGATTGGGTATTTTCACTTCCACATAGTTGTACTTCACTGATTTGTTTTTCTTCACCTTTAATTCACGTGTTTACTCTTACTTTTTCAATCCATTATTGTTTTACTCTTGCACCTATATAACTACATAAATATTAGTAACAACAAAGAGTCTACTTATAATGGCTGTGAAGACAGAAAGGTGGACATCCATTTCTGATTTTTTTTTAGCCAGGTGTAGTTGTGATATGCGTGATTCGGTTAGTGTGGTTGGGAGGATGATTCAGCAAATGAAACAGTTGCTTGTTGGGTAGGAAAGGAACTCCAGACAAAGTCAGCGCAAGTAATTTGTATGATCTCTCAGTACAGTAAGCTGCAGAGATAGGAATGAGGATCTGAGGTAGAAATATCCTGTATTTTGTTAAGAAATGCAGCATCACATTTGGGGCACAGGTGGTAGCTAGCAAGTATGGAGAAGCAACCTGCTGGAATCAACTGGCAAGTTTCAAAGGAGGGTTGTTGATAAGTGAGATGAACAAAATTGCTTGGGTGCAATTTGTTAAAATATAGTCTACGCCTTTATTCCTTCTTGCAAAATGTATAGTCATGCATTTTGATAGAAGGAATAAAAGTGTAGACTATTTTCTAAACAGGGAAAAATACAAAAATCAGAGATGTAAAGGATCTTGGGAGTCCTTGTGCAGGATTCCCTAAACTTGAATGATGAGTTGGTGGTAAGGAAGATAAATACACTGTTAGCATTCATTTTGAGAGGACTAGAATACGAAAGCAAGGAAATAATGCTAAGGCTTTATAAGACATTGGTGTGGGAGAATTTTGAGTAGTTTTGGGCTCATAGTTGAAGAAAGAATGTGCTTGCATTGGAGAGGGTAGAGGAGGTTCACCAGAAGTATTCCAGGAATGAAAGAGTTAACATATGAGGAGTGTTTGATGGCTCTGGGCCTGTACTCACTGAAATTTAGAAGAAAAAGGGGGGGATCTCATTGAAACCTATCTAGTATTGCAAGGTGTAAATAGAATGGATGTGGAGAAGATGTTTCCTATAATGACTAAAGGGCACCGCCTCAGAATAGTGAGATATCAATTTAGAATAGATATGAGGAGGGCTTTTTTAGCCAGAGGGCGGTGAATCTGGAATTCATTGCTATGGACAGCTGTGGAGACCAAGGCATTGACCGTATTTAAAGCGCAGATTGATTAGTCAGGGTGTCAAAGGTTTCGGGGAGAAGGCAGGAGAATGGGGTTCAGAGGGATAATAAATCAGCCATAATGGAATGGTGGAGCAGATTTGATGGGCTAAATGGACTAATTCTTCTCCTATGTTTGATGTCTAATGTGGAGTGCTGGAGATTTAATCCTTTTGATCCATATTGAAAATCCAGGTTTATTCTGCACCATCTTCCTAACCTTTCCAATTCATGCAACAACCCCATTCCTCCATTCTCATGGCCAATTTTGCTTCCTTTAATCTATCCCCGATTAAATTGTGCACCTTAATACCCATGTCACAACCATATCTCCACAAATCAGATTCTCATTAATTCTCTACTCACTCCTCTTTCCTTCCCTCAAATTTCCTTTATCACCTCTCCAGTGTCATTTCTCTCTCAGGTCTCTTGTGACTGAACAGTGGACTGACCTCCAGCAGCATATGAATGAAAGTAAATGTAAAGGCAGGGGCCAATAGTGTGGGTACATTGTGAGCAAGGAGGCAAACATAACAGAAGCCTGGATGTACAAAAAGTTAATTACCATTAAATAACACATCCCTTCACTAAATCTAGAAAGGACCTTGCAACATGAATATACTTTAAAACTTGCCTGGACTGCCATCTAGAGGCAAAATATAAAAGGGAGCTGAGATCCAGCATACTTGCTGAAAAGCAAGTACACCTCCTGTATGGAAAGATGGAGACATTACCATCGGATATGACAGCTGGATATACAGAGTGTGACAGGTAACATATAATTCAGTGGCCACATTACTTGATATACCTGTATATTTGCTTGTTAATGTAAATCAGCCTATTATTGTGGCAGCAACTCGATGCATAAGAGCATGCAGACCTGGTCAAGAGGTTCATTTGCTGTGCAGACTAAACATCAGGATGGGGAAGAAATGTAATCAAAATGACCTTGACTGAGGGATTGAGTGTTAGTGCTAGACAGGGTGGTTTGAATACTTTAGAAACTGCTGATCTCTTGGGATTTTCACACATGACAGTCTCTAGAATTTACAGAGAATAGTGCAAAAGAAAACATCCGGTGAGTTATAGTTCTGTGGGCGAATATGCCTTGTTAATGAGAGAGGTCACAGAAGAATGGCCAGACTGGTTCAAGCTGACAGGAAGGGGACAGTAGCTCAAATAACCACATGCTACAACAGTGGTGTGCAGAAAAACATCTCTGAATGCATGAAACATTGAACCTTGAAGCAGCAGAGGACCACAAACGTTCGCTCAATGACTATTAGGTACAGGAGGTACCTACAAATGTAGTGACTTGAATTTGTAAAGCAGCTTTAATGTACTTTAAACATCTCAATATATCATTAGAATCATACCTGACGCAAACACAGGCCAGGGACATTACCATGAAGTACTCTTATATTCCTAATTATTTTTCCAAGAAAAAAGAAAATCATGAATGGAAAAATGGCACAAATGTGGCTAACTAGAGAGGTTAAGGCTAAAATAAAAGCAAAAGAGACAACGTACAAGGAAGCAAAAATTAGTGGGAAAACTGAGGACTGGACGACTTTTAAAAACTTACAGAAGGAAACTAAGAAAGTCATTCGGAAAGAAAAGATGAATTATGAAAGGAAGTTGGCAATTAACATAAAAAAGGATACTAAGAGTTTTTTTAAATATATGAAGAGTAAAAGAGTGACACGGGTAGATATAGGACTGATTGAAAATGATGCTGGAGAAATTATAATGGGTAACAAAGAGATGGCAGAGGACCTAAATGAGTATTTTGCATCAGTCTTCACAGTGGAAAACATTAGCAACATACCTGACAGCCAGAGGTCTCAGGGAATAGAATTAAGTACAGTCAAGATTACTAGAAAGAAAGTGCTTGGGAAGCTAAATGGACTAAGAATAGATAAGTCTCCTGGGCTGGATGAGGTGCACCCACGGGTTCTGAAGGCGGTGACTTTGGAGATTGTGGAGGCATTGGAAATGATCTTCCAGGAATCAATAGACTCTGGCATAGTTCCGGAGGACTGGAAGGTCGCAAATGTAGTTCCGCTGTTTAAGAAAGGAGCAAGGCAGCAAAAAGAAAATTACAGACCTATTAGTCTGACATCGGTAGTTGGAAAGTTATTGGAGTCGATCCTCAAGGATGAGGTTATGAAATACCTCGAGGTGCATGACAAGATAGGCCCAAGCCAGCATGGTTTCATGAAGGGAAGATCCTGCCTCACCAACCTATTGGAATTTTTTGAGGTAATCTGAAATAAGATTGATAAGGGAGGGGCTGTGGATGTTGTGTATTTGGATTTTCAAAAGGCCTTCAATAAGGTGCCATATAAGAGGCTGCTTAATAAGATAAGAACCCATGGAATTACAGGAAAGATATTGGAATGGGTGGAGCATTGGCTGATAGGCAGAAAACAAAGGGTGGGAATAAAGGGTTGCCGGTTACTAGTGGTGTTCCGCAGGGGTCAGTGTTGGGGCTGCTTCTTTTTACAATGTATATCGATGATTTAGATTATGGATTAAAAGGTTTTGTGGCTAAGTTTTGGAAGAAGAAATAATCGGGCAGATTATTATTCAGATGGGGAGAAAATTCAAAATTCGGAAGTGCAAAGGGACTTGGGGGTCCTCATGCAGGATACCCTGAAGGTTAACCACCAAGTTGGATCGGCAGTAAGGAAAGCAAATGCTATATTGGCATTCATTTCAAGAGGAATAGTGTATAAGAGTAAGAAGGTGTTGATGACGCTCTGTGGGGCACTGGTGAGACCTCATTTGGAATACTATGTGCAGTTTTGGGCCCCCTATCGTAGAAGGGATGTTCTGATGTTGGAAAGCGTTCAGAGAAGATTTACGAGGATGATTCCTGGAATGCAGGGGCTAACATATGAGGAGTGTTTGTTGGCTCTTGGACTGTATTCATTAGAGTATGGAAGAATGAGAGGGGATCTCATAGAAAAATTTCGAATGTTGAAAGGGTTGGACAGAGTAGATGTGGAAAGGCTGTTTCCCTTGGTGGGTGAGTCCAGGACAAGAGGCCACAGTCTTAGAATTAGAGGGTACCCATTTAAAACAGAGATGAGGAGAAATTTTTTTAGTCAGAGGGTCGTGGATTTAGGGAATTCGTTGCCACATACAGCTGTGGAGGCCTGATCATTGAGGGTGTTTAAGGAAGAAATTGATAGGTATCTAATTAGTCAGTGTATCAAGGGATTTGGGGAAAAAGCCGGAAATTGGAACTAGATGGGAGAATAGTTTAGCTTATGGTGGAGTGGTGGAGCAGACTCGATGGGCTGAATGGCCTACTTCTGCTTCTTTGTCTTGTGATCTTGTATTTATTTCTCCATATGTGCCTCTCAAGCAGCAATTTGTAAAATTGTTGGAATCATGGCTATTTGTGGGGTGGCCAATGTTAATAATTTCTTAAAACACGTATGGGAGGAAATCCAGTCAGTGTTTTAGAAATCTTCTCAATCAATTTTAAGCTGAAGAGTAAACAAGGTATCACGTTCCTGAGAATGCATATGTGACCAACTATTCATCCTTTTATAGTTGTCTTATCAGATTTTCAATGTTCTAGTGATGTAGATATTCCCAGTATTTGAATCAGATTGGTTTTATTTGAAGTTCAGTTCGAAAATCCAGCAAGAAGGCAAAAATTGGTTTTAATTTCCAAGACACAGTAAACATTTCTCAAATGGGTAAGATGTCTAGAAAAAGTATAGATAGTTAAAATTATTGATAAAGATTACATCCTTTCTAAGAATTGAAGTCTTAATTTGTCCATCTGAAGAGTTAGGTTCAAAGTTCAAAGTACTTATATGTCACCATATACAACCCTGACATTCATTTTCTCGCGGGCATTCACAGTAAATTCAAAGAATACAAGAGAATCAATGGAAAAACTGCACACAAAACAGGATAAACAACCAGTGTTCAAAAGATAACAAATTGTGCAAATACAAAAAAGAAAAGGAAAGTAATAATTAATTAATAGAGAAAATGAGTTGTAGAGTCCTGGAAAGTGAGTCCATAAACTGTGGAACCAGTTCAGTGTTGAGGTGAGGAAAATTATCCACTCTGGTTCAGAAGCCTGATGGTTAAGGGATAATAACTGTTCTGAACCTGGTGGTGTGGGTCCTGAGGCTCCTGTACCTCCTTCCTGATGGCAGCAGTGAGAAGAGAGAGTGGCCTGGATGGTGGAGGTCCTTGATGATGGATGCTGTTTTCCTGCAACTGCATTCCATGTAGATGTGTTCAATGGTGGGGATGGACTGGGCTGTAACCACTACTTTTTGTGACTTTTCTGTTCAAGGGCATTGGTGTTGCTAACTGGCTCATTGTTCCCTTTTTTCTGTTTCCCTCCTTTCTTGTGCAGTTTTCCAGTCTTCTAGGGTCTGAATCCTTAAATGCTAGAAATGTGCCGCTCTGTTAATTAACTTAGATATTATCTTGTTTATAGTTTCTGAATTAAATTCTCATCCTCAGATATGTAATTATATGGTCAGAGGGAAAATTAGCCCTCTCATATTTCTTGGTCTCATTACTGAAGTTTGAGTGTCACTTCAACCCTGCTACTTTGATCTGGCCCACACCTTCATTAACCTGGTCCAACACTACTTACCTTTACTGGGATCTTTCTCCTTCTTAAAGTTTAGGATTATGAATATTCTAAGAGCTTGTGGGGGTGGTGGGGTTATTGCTTATGGTTGATGTTGGGGGGTGGATTGAAGGGAATGAATGTTCAGGTTTGGGGATTGTGGGCCAGTGTTTGTCAGGGTGTGGAGGTTAGGGTTAGTGATTACCATGAATGTGAGAGGCCAGAGGAGAGAAGGTTGTGGACATTCGGGTTAGGTATAGGATTGGATGATGAAGGTGAGGGCCTGGGGATGGGGGAAAAGGTTTGTTGGGATGTGGGCCTTAGATAGGTGTGGAGGTTGGGGCTCAGTTTTGGGTAGGGTAGGGATGGAGGTGAGGGGCTGGAGGATGGAGGGTTGTAGAGGTTAGGGTTAGAAGTAAGGTTGGGGGATGGAGGTGAAGGCCTGGAGGGAAGAAGGGGCCTGGCAGAGTGAGAGATGTGGGCCTGGCTAGGCCAGAGTTTGTGGGGGTGTGAGGTAGGGTGGGGAATGAAGAAGAGAGCAACATAACCATAAGATAGAGGAACAGATTTAGGCTATTTGGTCCATCGAGTCTGTTCCACAATTTCATCATGGCTGATCTATTTTTCCTCTCAGTCCCAGTCTTCTTCCCATATCCCTTCATGCCCTGACCAATCAAGAATCTATCAACCTCTGCCTTAAATATACATAAAGACTTGGCCTCTGCAGCTGCCTGTAGCAATGAATTCCACAGATTCACCACTCTCTGGCTGAAAGAATTCTTCTGCATCTCTATTCTAAAAGGATGTCCCTTTATTCTGAGGCTATGTCCTCTGGCCTTAGACTCTCCCACCATAGGAAACACCCTCTCCACATCCAGTCTGTCAACACCTTTTCCATTCGATAGGTTTAAATTAGGTCACCCCTCATTCTTCTGAATTCCAGTGAATACAGACCCAGAGCCATCAAACGCTCTTCATATAACAAGCCATTGAAACCTGGAATCATTTTTGTGTATCTCCTTTGAACCCTATCCAGTGTCAGCACATCCTTTCTAAGATATGGGGCCCAAAAATGCTCTCAATATTCCAAGTGCCACCTCACCAGTACTTTATAAAGCCTCAACATTACATTCTTGCTTTTATACTCTAGTCCTCTTGAAATGCATTTGCCTTCCTCACCACAAAATCAACCTACAAATTAACCTTTAGGGAAACCTGCATAAGAACTCCCAAGTCCCTTTGCACTTCAAACTTTTGAATTTTTTCTCCATTTAGAAAATAGTCTACTCTTTTATTTCTTCTACAAAAGTGCATGACCAAAACTTCCCAACTCTATCTTCCACCTGCCACGTCTTTGCCCATTCTCCTTTTCTGTCTAAGTCTTTCTGTAGCCTTTCTACTTCCTCAAAACTACCTCCCCCTCTGCCTATCTTCATATCATCTGCAAACTTTGCAACAAAGCCATCAATTCTATCATCCAAGTCATTGACATATAACGTAAAAAGAAGCGGTCCCAACACGGACCTCTGTGGAACACCACTAGTCACTGACAGCCAAACAGAAAAGGCTTCCTTTATTCCCACTCTTTGCCTCCTGCCAATCAACCATTGCTTTATCCATGCTAGTATCTTTTCTGTAGTTCCTTGGGCTCCTGTTAAGCAGTGTCATGTGTCGTGCCTTGTCAAAGGCCTTCTGAAAATCCAAGTGCAAGTGAAGTCTGGAAGTTTAGAAGCATTTTCAGCCACAGGGCTTTCCTCGCAATTCCTCGGCATCATAAAAGTAGTGTCTATTCATGTTACAATATTACATTAAGGTATCCTATCTGTGAAGCGTCCATTGGGCTGAGGACTTTGTGGACAAAATCATTAGGGATGTAGTCACACTGCTTCTTAGTATCGTACAGACATAGAGGGATGAGCACTGGGCAGATTAGAAAATAAAAGTAGGGAGTCAAGGAGTTTTCTGAGCCCATTTTCATCAATAACAAGGTTTCCTATTTGTATCTTTTAATTTTCAGTGATGGAGAGGGTTGGTGAGATCATAAAGGAATTCTATGATGGACCAAAGCTGTGAAGATACCAATTGCTTTAAAAAAAGCTAATAGATTGATATCAGTAGCTAAGAAAATGCTGGAATTTATGGTGAAATCATAAAGGTTTTCTTATGCACACTTAGAAAATTCTAACATAATTGAACAAAGTCAACATAGATTTATGAAGGGTGGAAATGGTTGGCTAATCTATTGGTGTTCTTTAAAATGACTTGTAAAATAGACCAAGGTACCTATTAAATATAGGACATTTAGATTTTCAGAGGCTTTTGATAAGGTCCCTCACAGGAATCTAGTGAAAAAGGTTAGGACACACAGAATTGGAAGCAATTGACTATTGTGGATTAAGAGAGACAGAAAGAAAGAGTGGAATAAATGGGTCTTTCTCACATTGGTATATAGATGTATATCGACATCAGGCTGCTTAATAAGATATGAGTCCATGGTATTACAGGAAAGATACCAGCATGGGTAGAAGATTAACTGACTAGCAGGAGGCAAAGATTGAATAAAAGGGGCCTTTTCTGATTGGCTGCTGGCGACTAGTGGTGTTCTGTAGAGGGGTCAGTGTTGGGACGGCTTCTTTTCACGTTGCATGTTAATTATTTGAATGATGGAATCGGTGGCTTTGTTGACAAGTTCGTAGACGATAGGGAGATAGATGCAGCGGTAGATAGTATTGAGGAAATAGGAGTCTGCAGAAGGTCTTAGATTGTGAGAATGGACAAAGATTTGGCAGATGGAATATCATGTAGGGCAGTGCATGGTCATCCACTTTGGTAGAAGGAATAAAGGCACCGACTATTTTCTAAATGGGGAGAGAATTCAAAAATCAGAGGTATGAAGGGACTTGGAAATCCTTGTGCAGGATTCCCTAAAATGTTACCTTGCAGGTTGAGTCTGAGAGAAGGATTGCAAATGCAATCAACAGGAATTCTACAGATGCTGGAAATTTAAGCAACACACATTAAAGTTGCTGGTGAACGCAGCAGGCCAGGCAGCATCTCTAGGAAGAGGTACAGGCGTTTCAGGCCGAGACCCTTCGTCGGGACTAAAATATAAGAGCAAGGATGTAATGCTGAGCCTTTATAGGGCATGCGTCAGACTGTACTTGGAGTATTGTAAGCAGTTTTGGGTCTCAAAATCTAAGAAAAAATATGCTGACATTCATGAGAATGATTCCGGGAATGAAAGGGTTAACAAATGAGGCACTCTAGGATATGAGATGGCTCTGGGCTTGTACTCACTGAAGTTTAGAATAATGAGGAGGTATCTCATTGAAACTTATCGAATATAGAAAGGTCTAGATAGAGTGGATGTGGAGAAGAACTGTACTGTAGTGAGTGAGTCTAGGACCAGAGGGCACAACCTCAGAATAGAGGGATGTCCATTTAGAATGAAGATCAGGATGAATTTCTTTAGTCAGAGAGTAGTAAATCTGTGGATTTCAATGCTACATTTAAGGAAGCCTTGTCATTGGATATATTTAAAGCAGAGGTTTATAGGTTCTTGATTAGTCATGGTTATGGAGAGAAGGCAGGAGAATGGGGCTGGGAAGGATAATAAATCAGCCATGATGGAATGGCAGAGCAGACTCGATGGGCTGATTGCCCTATTTCTGCTTCTATGTCTTATGGTCTTATGGTATACTGTGACTAGAGGCATACCATATGGATCAGTGCTTAGGCCCCACCTATTCACAATATACAGCTTATCAAAGATTTGATTGAAAGGACGCGTTACAGTCCAAAGTTTGCTGATAATGGATAGCCAAGTGGGAATAGTCTTACTACTGAGGGTAGGGATAAGGATTTGAGAAGATTAAAGGGGAGCGGTGAGCAGAAAACTAAAATCTGGCAGAGATCAGCAGCAGTAACCTGGGAAGCAGAGAATGACCATGTCCTGACCTCTACTAGCCAATCTACCCAGGAACAAGTATGAGACTGAGACCCCTTATGACCTTAAAAAGACTTTTAAGTGACCACAAACAATGTAGTTTGAGTGTTGGTCTTTTACAGAGCTTGTTTTTGAGGAAATGAGATTTAAAATGTGGTTGGTCTCAATAAATGACTGTTTTTCTAACAAGTAAGGCTGAATATCATACAGAAGACAGTTTTTGGGCATTGCACTGTTGTTGCCATCACTTGGATGTAGGGTGCTTGCACAATGAAAATCTCACTGCAAAGTGAGGAATTGAATTTCCCTCAGATGAGTACAGTATTGCTCTGCCCCAAAAGTGAATTAATTTCTAACCGCACAGTGTTTTTGTTAGTTATTGAAAGGAATTTATAGGTCTATATGTTTTCTCACATAAAATCTTCTCAGGCTTCAGCTGGGTCCAGGTTTTAACCGATGTTTTGATGACAAACACTACCATCTTCATTAGGGATGATGCCAAGGCATGTCTAGTCTGTTGGTGTATAAGCTCAACTCCCATCAGCCGTCGATCCTGATCAGTTAGTCCTTAACCACTCAGGTTTCTGCTGTCCCTCCTTATTTAAAATCATATTCCAGTTCTTACTTACAGCAAGACCTTCGCCTTTGTTGAAATTCTTACTGAAATCAGGATTGACTTTGACAGCACAAAACTACTGTGCAACACCAATTGCTTTTGGAACCACCTGGTGAAGGAAACCATTGAAATAAGACTAGAGAATAAGAATTTCAACAAAGATGACGACAAATGGGAAGAGAGTATGTCCTGGGTGATGGGGGTGCTTAATGATAGATGCCACATTTTTGAAGCATTGTCTTTTGACGATGTCCCCTGATGCTGGAGAAACTAGTGCCCATGATGGAGCTGGCTGAGTTTACAACTTTCTGCAGATTTTTTTGATCTTGTGCCCCCTCTGCACCAGATGGTGATGCAGCCAGTTGGAATGCTATCCACAGTCCATCTGTAGAAATTTGCGAGAATCTTCAGTGAAGTATAGCCATGGGTATGCCTTCTTTCTAATTGCATTAATATGTTAGGTCCAGGATAGATCTTCAGAGATGCTGACACCCAGAAATTTGAAACTGCTCACCCTTTCCACTGTTGATGCCTTGGTGAGTGTTCCCTTGACTTCACTTTCCTGAAGTCCATAATCAGTTCGTTGGTCTTACTGATGCTGAGTGCAAAATTGTTGTTGTTACACCACTCAGCCAGCAGATCTATCGTGCTCCTGTACATCTCCTCATCAGCATCTAAAATTTTGCTAACAACAGATGTGTCATTGGCAAATGTATAGATGGTATTCAAGCTGTGCCTAGCCCCTCAGTTAGGGCAGAAGACTAAGCATGTTGCCTTGAAGTGTGTTAGTATTGTTTTCAGCATGAAGGAGATGTTATTTCTGATCTGCACTGACTGTGGTCTCCTGATGAGGAAGTCAAGGATAAAATTGCAGAGGGAAATACAAAGGCCCAGGTTTTGAAGCTTGTTGATTAGAACAGAGGGTATGTTTGTGTTGGCTACAGGGGATTCACACAGTTGTAGTTTTTCAAAGCATGCATAAAAGGCACTGAGCTCATCTGGGAGTGAAGCATCACAACCATTCATGATGTTAGGATTCACCTTGTCGGAAGTAATAGCCTGAAAATCCTGCCAGAGCTGACGTGCATCCAATTACATCTCTAACTTCAATCAGAATTGTTTTCTTGCTCTTGAAATAGCCTTCCGTAGTTTGTACTTGGACTTCTTGTATAGTTCTGGGTCACTAGTCTTGAGTGCCACAGATCAGCTCTCAGCAGACTACGAATCTCCTGGTTCATCTGTGGCTTTTGCTTTGGGTATGGCCAAGGTTCAAAGTAAATTTTTATCAAAGTACATATAGTACACGTCACCATATACAACCCTGAGATTTATTTTCTTGTGAACGCCAATAGCCATAATCAAATCAATGAGAGACCACACTAACAGGGTGGACAACCGGTGTGCAAAAAACAAAAAAAATCTATAAATACAAAAAGAATGAAAAAAAAGAAATAATAATAATAATAAAGAAGCAAGAACTTGAGATGAGTCCTTGAAAGTGAGTCCATAAGTTGTGAGAACAGTTCAGTGATGGGTCAAGTGAAGTTGAGTGAAGCTATCCCCTCTGTTTGAGGTGCCTGATGGTTGAAGGGTAATAACTATTCCTGAACCCTATGGTGTGAGTCCTGATGCTCCTGTACTTACTTCCTGATAGCAGCAACGAGAACGAAGCATGACCTGAGTGGTGGGTGTCCCTGATGATGAATGCTGCTTTCCTCTAACAACACTCTGTTGGGCCGTATCCACTACTTTTTGTAGGCTTTTTGGTTCAAGGGCATTTGTGTATCCATACCAGGCTGTGATGCAGCAAGTCAATCTACTCTCCACCACACATCTATAGAAGTTAGTTCTCATTCCGGATCTTCGCAAGCTCCTAAGGAAGTAGAGGTATTGCTGTGCTTTCTTTGTAACTGCACTTACATGCTGGGCCAGGGCAGATCCTCTGAAATGATAATGCCGAGGAATTTAAAGTTGCTGACTTCCTCCACCCATAATACCCTGATGAGGACTGGCTCATGGACCTCCAATTTCCTCCTTCTGAAGTCAATATCCTCAACGATGATTTAAAATGTTTTTGGGGTGGACTGTTCCTTGTTTGGTGACAGCATCATCCAGTATCTTGTTGTTGAGCCCACTAGGGGATCGGCTGTACTGGATTGGGTATCGTGTAATGAACCGGAGGTGATTAGAGAGATTGAGGTGAAGGAGCCCTTGGGAGGCAGTGATCATAACATGATTGAGTTCACTGTGAAATTAGAAAAAGAGAAGCCGAAATCTGATGTGTCGGTATTTCAGTGGAGTAAAGGAAATTACAGTGGCATGAGAGAGGAACTGGCCAAAGTCGACTGGAAAAGGACACTGGCGGGAAAGACAGCAGAGCAGCAGTGGCTGGAGTTTATGTGAGAAATAAGGAATGTGCAAGACAGGTATATTCCAAAAAAGAAGAAATTTTCTAGTGGAAAAAGGATGCAACCATGGTTGACAAGAGAAGTCAAAGCCAAAGTTAAAGCAAAGGAGAGGGCATACAAGGAGGCAAAAATTAGTGGGAAGACAGAGGATTGGGAAGTTTTTAAAACCTTACAAAAGGAAACCAAGAAGGTCATTAAGAGAGAAAAGATTAACTATGAAAGGAAGCTAGCAAATAATGTCAAAGAGGATATTAAAAGCTTTTTCAAGTATATAAAGAGTAAAAGACAGGTGAGAGTAGATATAGGACCGATAGAAAATGATGCTGGAGAAATTGTAATGGGAGATAAGGAGATGGCGGAGGAACTGAATGAGTATTTTGCATCAGTCTTCACTGAGGAAGACATCAGCAGGATACTGGACGCTCAAGGGTGGCAGGGAAGAGAAGTGTGCACAGTCACAATTACGACAGAGAAAATACTCAGGAAGCTGAACAGGCTAAAGGTAGATAAATCTCCTGGACTAGATGGAATGCACCCTTGTGTTCTGAAGGAAGTAGCTGTGGAGATTGCGGAGGCATTAGCGATGATCTTTCAAAAGTTGATAGATTCTGGCATGGTTCCGGAAGACTGGAAGATTGCAAATGTCACTCCGCTATTTAAGAAGGGGGCAAGGAAGCAAAAAGGAAATTATAGACCTGTTAGCTTGACATCGGTGGTTGGGAAGTTGTTGGAGTCGATTTTCAAGGATGAGGTTACAGAGTACCTGGGGGCATATGACAAGATAGGCAGAACTCAGCATGGATTCCTTAAAGGGAAATCCTGCCTGACAAACCTATTACAATTTTTTGAGGAAATTACTGGTAGGCTAGACAAGAGAGATGCAGTGGATGTTGTATATTTGGATTTTCAGAAGGCCTTTGACAAGGTGCCACACATGAGGCTACTTAACAAGATAAGAGCCCATGGAATTATGGGAAAGTTACATACGTGGATACAGCATTGGCTGATTGGCAGGAAACAGAGAGTGGGAATAAAGGGATCCTATTCTGGTTGGCTGCCGGTTACCAGTGGTGTTCCACAGGGATCAGTGTTGGGGCTGCTTCTTTTTACATTGTACATCAACGATTTGGATTATGGAATAGGTGGCTTTGTGGCTAAATTTGCTGACGATACGAAAATAGGTGGAGGGGCTGGTAGTGCTGAGGAAACGGAGAGTCTGCAGAGAGACTTGGATAGATTGGAAGAATGGGCAGAGAAGTGGCAAATGAAGTACAATGTTGGAAAGTGTATGGTTATGCACTTTGGCAGAAAAAATAAACGGGCAGACTATTATTTAAATGGGGAAAGAATTCAAAGTTCTGAGATGCAACGGGACTTGGGAGTCATCGTACAGGATACCCTTAAAGTTAACCTCCAGGTTGAGTCAGTAGTGAAGAAGGCGAATGCAATGTTGGCATTCATTTCTAGAGGAATGGAGTATAGGAGCAGGCATGTGATGTTGAGGCTCTATAAGGCACTGGTGAGACCTCACTTGGAGTACTGTGGGCAGTTTTGGTCTCCTTATTTAAGAAAGAATGTGCTGACGTTGGAGAGGGTACAGAGAAGATTCACTAGATTGATTCCGGGAATGAGAGGGTTAACATATGAGGAACGTTTGTCCGCTCTTGGACTGTATTCCTTGGAGTTTAGAAGAATGAGGGGAGACCTCATAGAAACATTACGAATATTAAAAAGCATGGACAGAGTGGATGTGGCAAAGTTGTTTCCCATGATGGGGGAGTCTAGTACGAGAGGGCATGACTTAAGGATTGAAGGGCGCCCTTTCAGAACAGAAATGTGAAGAAATTTTTTTAGTCAGAGGGTGATGAATCTATGGAATTTGTTGCCACGGGCAGCAGTGGAGGCCAAGTCATTGAGTGTATTTAAGGCAAAGATTGATAGGTATCTGAGTAGCCAGGGCATCAAAGGTTATGGTGAGAAGGCGGGGGAGTGGGACTAAATAGGAGAATGGATCAGCTCATGATAAAATGGCGGAGCAGACTCGATGGGCCGAATGGCCTACTTCTGCTTTTTGTCTTATGGTCTTATCTCAAGTGCCTGATTACAGTCGATGATGGTGGTATGTATCATGTAGGGGAACTTCCTTGGTTAATAAAGTGGTTCTATTCAGCTTCTTGGTCTTGCTGACAATTGAGTAAGAGGTTGTTGTTATGGATCACTCAGCCAAATTTTCAATATCTCTCTTTCATCACCTTTCACTCGACCTACAACAATGGTACCATCAGCAAATTTGAATATGGCATTGGAACTGTGCTTAGCCACACAGTCATAAGTGTAAAGCGAGTACAGCAAAGTGCAAATCACATAGCCTTGTGGTGCATTTGTGCTGATGAAAATTGTGGAGGAGATGTTGTTGCCAATCTGAACTGACTGGGGTCTGCGAGTGAGGAAATCAAGGATCCAATTGCACAAGGAAGTACTGAGGCCCAGGCCTTGAAGCATATTGATTAGTTTTGAGGGTATGATGGTTTTCAATGCTAAACTGTAGTCGATAAAGAGTATCTTGTATGTATGCGTCTTTGCTGTCCGGATGTTCCAATGTTGAGTGAAAAAACAATGAAATGGCATCTGCTGTTGACCTGTTGTTCCGGTGGTCAGATTGAATGGATCCAAGTTGAATTGAATTGATTTTATTTCTAATATCCTTCACATACATGAGGAGTAAAAATCTTTTATGTTACTCCATCTAAATGTGCAATGTGCAATCATAGTAATTTATAATAATTTATAATAAATAGAACAGTCAATGTAACATAGAATACACTCAAATCAGCGTGAGGTAATCAGTCTGATGACCTGGTGGAAGAAGCTGTCCCAGAGCCTGTTGGTCTTGGTTTTTATACTGCTGTACCATTTCCCGGATGGTTGCAGCTGGAATAGATTGTGGTTGGGGTGACTCGGGTCCCCAATGATCCTACGGGCTCTTTTTACACACCTGCCTTTGTAAATGTACTGAATCATGGGAAGTTCACAACTACAGATGGGCTGGACTTTCCACACCACTCTCTGCAGAGTCCTGTGATTAAGGGAGGTACAGTTTCCATACCAGGCAGTGATGCAGCCAGTCAGGAAGCTCTCAATTGTGCCCCTGTAGAAAGTTCATCGGATTTGGGGGCCCATACCAAACTTCCTCAATCGTCTGAGATGAAAGAGGCGCAGTTGTGCCTTTTTCATCACACAGCTGGTGTGCACAGACCACATGAGGTCCTCAGTGATGTGGATGCCGAGAAACTTAAAGCTGTTTACCCTCTCAACCGCAAACCTTTGATGTCAACAGGGGTTAGCCCAGGGGTGGCCAACCTTTTACATTCCATGTGTCAATTTTTTCATGCACAAGTTCAGATGCGATTTTTTCACGCACAAGTTCTATATTAACAGATTTTTACAAGGATTGAATTGGGGTACAAGAGTTGTATGGTGCATCTGAACTCATGAGTGAAAAAATTGATGCATGGAATATAAAAGGTTGGCCACCCCTGGGTTAGCCCGTCTCTGTTCCTCCTGTAATCCACAACCAGCTCCTTTGTTTTTGCAACATTGAGGGAGAGGTTGTTTTCTTGACCACTGTGTCACAGAGATGACTTCTTCCCTGTAGGCCGCCTCGTTATTGTTTGAGATAAGGCTAATTGTAGTGTCGTCGGCAATCAATATAGTGTTGTTGCTTCTCAGGCAGGAGTTGATATGTCTCATTACCAACCTCTCAAAACACTTCATCACTGTGGATGTAAGTGCTTCTGGACAATAGTCATTGAGGCAGGTTACCATGTTCTTCTTAGCCACTGGTATAGTTGAAGCCTACTTAAAGCAGGTGAGTATCTCAGACTGCTGAAGCAAAAATGTTAAGGATCTCAACGAACACTCCAGCTGGTTAATCAGGTCCTTAGTTCTTGGTCAGGTACCTCATCTGGGTTAGACGCTTTCTGTGGGTTCACCCTCCTGAAGGATGCTCTCACATTGGCCTAAAACATTGAAGAAGTCATAGGATCATCAAGGGCTGTGGGAGTTCAAGGTAGTTCCTTCATGTTTTGATGGTTGAAGTGAGCATAGAAGGCATTGAGCTCATCTGGATGTGAAACCCTGTTGTCACTTATGTCACTTGATTTCATTTTGTAAGAGGCGATGACATTCATGCCTTGTCACAGTTGTTGAGCATCCTTCATTGACTTAAGTTTAGTCTGGAACTGGCACTTCGCCCGTGAGATGACTTTTTGGAGATCGTACCTGGGCCTCAGTAGTTTGTGAATTCCATGGTTCATCCAGGGCATTCCGTAGCCACTCCTCTGCCTCCCGTGACCACCCCTTTGTTGTCCGCATCTCTGAGACTTGCTCTTTAGCCTCTGCCTGTATGTAGGTAGGAGAAGGACAGCCAAGTGATCAGATTTCCCAAAGGTGTAGAACAGTAGTCATTCTTCATCTTAGTATAGCAGTGGTCTAGTCTGTCAGGATGTCTGGTGCTAAAGGTTATATGCTGTTGGTAATTGGGCAGGGATTTCTTCAAACAAGCCTCATTGAAATCCCTGACTATAATTTGAAATGTGTCGGAGTGGACTGTTTCTTGTTTGGTGATGGCATCATGCAATATCTTAAGTGCCTGATTGCAGTTGGTGATGCTGGTATGAAGGAGAACTTTCTTGGTAAATAGAATAATCAGCATTTAATCATTAGGTGTTCACGTTCAGGGGAACAAGAGTACAACAAAACTGCTACATCGGAGCACCACAGAGAGTTTATCATGAAACACACACCTTCAGCTTTTGCCTTTTCCAAATCAGCAGTCTGGTCCATCCTGTGCATCAAGAAGCCTTCAGGTCTGATCATCGTATCTGGTGTACTCTGAGTAAGCCACATTTCGGTAAAATGTAGAACACAAGAATTTCTCATTTCCCTTCGGTACAGCAATCTTGCCCTCAGCTCCTCAATTCTGTTCTCCAGCGACTGAACATTTGCCAACAAGATGCAGGGTAGAGGGGTCTTCAACCCACTGTGTTTCAGCCTGGCTTGGAATTCCCCCTCTTGTCTCACTTCTGGCCATGGGGATTAACCTTTGTCTGCTTAAAGGTACTATGCCAGCTTTCTTGAGAGTAACGTCTGCTGAGTCCTTAAGAAGATCGTGAAATCTATAGTTCATTACGTCAATTTGAAAGGGAAATTCCATGCTGCAGATTGCCATGAGAGTAATTCAAAAGAGGAATATTTAGAAGTTTTGTTCCTAGCCCATAGTACATTGCTGTGGCTCACTGGTGCCATCTTGTATGTTCTTGAGGGCACACACTCATCCACACAGGTCTTGATGACGTTGGTGACAACTGCAGCATGTTTATTCAGTTTCGAAGATGAATCTCTGAATGTTGTCCAGTCCACCAACTCAAAGCAGTCCTGTAAGCACTCCTCTACTTCACTGCACCATACTTCCTAGGTCCTCACCTCTGGTGCTGTGGTCTTCTGCCGATATGCTGGGAGTAGAAGTACAACCAGGTGATCGGACTTTCCAAAGTGTGGGTATGGGATGGTACGGTAAGTGTTCTAGATGGTGGTATAACAATGGTCAAGTATTCTTGATGGTGGTCAAATGTTATAGAGGCAAAACTATGAAAATATTCCATTACAGTATATCCAATTGTCTTATAAAATGGTTTCCAAAGCACTAAAACGTTGATTTAGTTCCAGTATTATTCCAGGTTCTTTAGCTATTATTGACATTTTCAGTCACAAAAGGTGGCCCTAAATCCTCATACCACAATGTAGCCATTTAACAACATAAATGCCATGTTCTCACAGCATTATCTTTCTCTCCCTTCCCCATGTAGATCATCTAATAATTGTGCCAACTAACCTTGCCTGCTAACAAATGCAAAAATAGTAGGGTTAAACTTTATTTTGCATGCTTAATAATTAATCTCAGTTTGGGCAGCAGTTGTCTCAGTTAAAGGGAATTATGAATTGCCCTGCAGTCCATATGAAATACAGATTTCAATCACAGCTTTCGTGGATTTGCCAATCAATATCCAGAGACTGATGCAATGACTCACATTCAATAGGAACCAGCATCTTCAGAAAATAACTACATTTTGAAAATCTTATACATTCCTTTTTGTGGAAATAGTTTAACTACTGCTGATAAATCTTCATTATGTCTATACTGGTTAGTAAGATTTTACAAATAAGTCAATTATTTAGGGATTCTATTACTGGCATTTTCTAGAGCTTTAACTGGAAATGTGTTTATCAAAGTATTTGAATTGATGAGTTTGTTATTGAATAGGAAAAGGGGTTTATCACCATAAATTAGTCAGGAATATATGGAAAGACATTCAGTGACTTCATTTATGAGGACTGATCAAGTGAGTAATTAATTAGAGTACAATGACATCTAAATTGATGGTGGGTCCGGAATAGGACAGGTTATACAATGGGCCAGAATCTTTTAATATGTAAATATTCTGCTAAAATATTATGGAACATTGGCCTTGAGACAGTTATTTTTTGTAGTGCCATGTAACAATATAATTTTTGCTGATATATTGAATCTTCAGCATGTTTGATCTTCTTAGTGGCAGCTTTACATCCTTACAGACTGGTATGGGAACACTAATGCCTTTAAGCGGAAAATCCTACAAAATGTAGTGCATTCAGCCCGGTACAACATAGGTAAAACCATCCCAATCATTGAGCACATTTACATGAAATGTTGCCATAGGAAAGCAGCATCCATCATCAAACATCATCACCACCCAGTCCATATTCTTTTCTCACTGCTGTCATCAAGTAGAAGGTACTTTGTATCAATTGTAGTTGTATATCTGACCAAACGAAAATGACATGCAGAGTGCCTCAAGGATCCATACTAGGGCCTCTTCTGTTTAACATATACATGCTTCCTCTAGCTCAAATTATGGTAAGAAACAAAATATCTTACCTTAATTATGCAGATGACACTTGGATTTATATAACAGTGTCACTGGGTGACTAAAGTCCCATATAATCACTGAAAAACTGTACATCAGGGAAGCATTGGAGCAGTTAAGATCCCAATCAATGAAAAAGCCTTTGTCTAATGATGGAATCATTCTTCCACAAGTGAAGATCAATCTCTAGTCACACTGGTAGATCATTTGAAGGTAACTTGGAGAGGTGTAGGGCTCTTAAATGTAAACTCAAACAGGTCATTCAAAGTTAAGTTCTACTTTATTGTTTGAAGGAATTAAGTTTCTACAACACAAAGGTGCTCTTTACAGCAGCAATTTCAAAGGTTACTAAACTTCTGTTACATGATTGAAGGAACATGGCAAAGAAATTTAATCCATTCTGTTGAAAGATTCCCACTGGGACACTGAGTCTAAACTCAAAAA
This sequence comes from Mobula birostris, assembly GCF_030028105.1. NCBI lineage: Eukaryota > Metazoa > Chordata > Chondrichthyes > Myliobatiformes > Myliobatidae > Mobula > Mobula birostris. Next base: position 35,355,948 of record NC_092378.1, on the reverse strand, counting down.
GAAAGTTACAGTGGAAGAGTGGATGGCTCAGTAGACAGAATATGGTATTATATGTGAAACTACTGCAAGGTTTATGATTTTCACCTCCATTCCAATAAAGAATGTGTCATGGTCTAGTCCATGAAGTCCGCACTCCAGTTCACGGTCCGGTCCGTTGATCCGTATTCCAGGTTTTCCGGTTTTCCATTGTTCTGTTGGGTGCTCTAATTAAGGCACATGGTTCTCGTTTGGGCAAACACATAAATACCTCCGGAGACCACGGCTTGGCTGCTGGATTGTTCCCGTCAAAACCCCCTGTCTGAATCCTTTCTTGGCCCCTTCCTCCTGAAGCCTTGCCTTACCTCGCCTCGCCTCGCCTCGCCTTGCCTTGCCTGAAGCCTTGCCTCGCCTGTAACCCTCGCCTGCACCGCTGTCAAGTTCAACTGCTGGAGCAAGATAAGGAACTGTCGTTGTTTTGAACTGTCTCTGTGTCCACGCCTTCACTAGGTAGGTCTGGCCGTTTGCTGCTACCTAGCGCTGGGAACTGTCTCTGTGTCCACGGCTTCGCTAGGTAGATCTGGCCATTTGCTGCTACCTTGTGTTGGGTACCATCTTTTTGTGCCCTTGCCTCCGCTGGGTAGGTTCGGCTGTTTGCCACTTCCTTGTGTTGGGAACTGTTGCTGTGTCCTCGCCGTCACTGGGTAGGTCCAGCTGTTTGCTGCTACCTTGAATGAAGATCTGTCTTTCAGTGTTCTGTGTATGAGTCTCGGCCCTACGTCCTGTTTCCAAGGAGGGGTCCCGGCTCTGTGTTCCATGTTCCTGGCTCTCAAGGTTACCAAGGCTCTGCGTTCCTGTCTCCCTTGACCAAGGCTCTGCGTTCCTGTGTCCCTCGACCAAGTCAAGGCTTCGTGTTCTGGTCCTGTCCATGTGTCTCACCCAGCCCAGGACTACCTTGCCCAGCCTGGTGCTGGGGTTCTCTCGTCCTGTCCAAGCCACGTCCAAGAACCTCGTCCTGTCCAAGTCAAGGCTTTGTGTTCTTGTCCTGTCCATGTGCCTTGTCCTGTGCAGGAGTTCCACATCTTGTTCTGTAGCCACATCCTGTCCTTGCCAAGATCCTAGTCACGAATCCTAGCCTAGACCTGGGTTCCGAGTCCCAACCAAGACCCAGGTTCTGGGTCCTTGTCCAGGCTGTGGTTCCAGAGTTCCATGTCACTAGTTCAGGCTCCTTGTTCCTAGTCCCTTGTCCAGGTTCCATGTTTCTTGTCCATGTCCTAGCCCAGGCCCTGCATCCTAGTCTCGTCCAGGGCCTGTGTCAATGTCCAGCGTCCTTCCTTCCCCACTTCCCTTGCTTGCTTAACTCTAGTCCTAGTCCTGTTCCTAGTACGTCAGTGTCTGTGTCTTGCATTTGGGTCCGCTCCCCATGCCCCATTATGACAGAATGTGGACATGGATGAGGAGCAAAATAGAAAAATGATGTAGCTATACAATGAATCCATGTGCTGCAAAAAAAAGGAAAATCTGAATGTGTAAGGCAGGTAGCACCCATGGAGAAAGGAAGGAAGAATTGTATCAAAAATGGTCAGAGTTTGAAAAGCAAAAGAAAATCTGCAGATATTGGAAATCTGGAGCATCAATTGAAAAAATTTAGCAGGCAGCATCATCTTCAGAGACAAAGAGAGCTACCACCAGGTACTGATGATTGCCTCCCAGAATTTGACACAGTCATCAGCCCTCCAGTTTGTCCACACTCAACTCTACAAAGGTACTGCCCAACCCAATTTATACCCTTAGTATTCACTGTTCTAACACGCGTACTAGTCAGTTCTGACACAAACTGGAAACGTTACTTAGTTAAAATTGCCGATTTTGATGTTCACCTAGACAGAAGATGAGATATTACTTGAGCTTGCACTGAAGTTTTTGAAATTGTAAAAAGCCAGAGATGGAGAGGTCAGAGTGGGATGGAGAATTAACATAAGAAGATAAGTCATAGGAGCAGAATTAGGCCATTTGTCCTATCAAGTTTGCTCCACCATTCAATCATGGCTAATGTATTTTCTCCCCTAATCCCATTCTCCTACCTTCTCCCCATAACTTTTGATGTTCTTATTAATCAAGAACTTACCAACCTCTGCTTTAAATATAGGCAATAACTTGGCTTCCACAGCCATCTGTGGCAATAAATTCCACAGATTCATCATCCCCTAGCTAAAGAAATTCTTCCTCATCTATTTTCTAAAGGAATGATCTTGTATTCTGAGGCTGTGCCCTCTGGTCCTAGATTCACCACTAATTGAAACATCCTCTCCGCATCCACTCTAACTTGTCCTTAGGTTTTTGATAAGTTTCAATGAGATCCCTCCGTCATTTTTCTAAACTCCAGTGAGTACAGACCCAGAGCCATCAAACACTCATAATACATTAACAGTTTCATTCCTGGGATCATTCTCCTAAACCTCCACTGGACCTTTTCCACCACCAGTATATCCTTTCTTAGTTGGGGGCCAATACTACTCACACTACTCCAAATGTGGTCTGACCAATGCCTGGTAAAGCCTCAGAGTTGCATCCTTGCTTTTATATTCTAGTCCTCTCAAAATTAGTACTAACATTGCAATTACCTTTCTTACTACAGGCTCAGCCAGCAAGTTAGCATTTACAAAATTCTGCACTAGGACTCTCAAGTCCCTTTGCACTTCTGTGCCCTTATTCCTTCTACCAAAGTGCATGACCGTACTCTGCCCTACATTTGCCACTTCTTTGCCCACTCTTTTAATCTGCTTAAGCCCTTCTTCAGACCCCCCGGTTCCTCAACACTACCTGCTCCTCCACCAATCTGTATCATCTACAAACTTGGCCACAAAGCTACCCATTCCACCATCCAGATCACTAACACCACTAGTAACCAGCAGCCAATCTGGTTTTTACTCCCACTGTTTACTCCCACTGTTTGCCTCCTGCCAGTCAGCCAATCTTCTATCCATGCTAGAATCTTTCCTGTAATACCATAGGCTGATATCATGTTTAGCAGCCTCATGTCTGGCACCACATCAAAGACTTCTCAAAATCCAAGTAAGCAATATCCACTGATTCTGCTTTGTCTACCCTGCCTGTTATTTCCTCAAAGAATTCCAGCAGACTTGTCAGGCAAGATTTCGCCTTAAGGTAACCATGCTGACTTTGGCCTATTTTCTAGTGGGTAACCGGCCTATGACTTTCTTTCTTTGCCTTCCTCCCTTCGTAAAGAGTGGAGTGCCATTTGCGATTTTTCAGGCCCGTGGAAGTAGGCAGTTGAAAGCTTGCAATCATCTTTGTGCACTGAATGGAGGTGTTTTACAAACTGATCATCCAGTCGGTTTAGTTTCTCAGCTATAGATGAATCCACATGGTAAGCACTGAATTCAGTGCACTAAACTGGACAGACTGCAGATGAGTTTCTGCTTCACGTGGATAATATGTTTGGGTTCCTGTATAGTAGGAAGGGAAGAAATAAAAAAAACAGGTGTTGCATCTTCTTTAGTTGTATAGGGAAGTATCAGGAGAAGGGGATTGGGTTCAGGTAGGTGCAGAAGAACAAACCATGAAACCGAGAAGTTAACAATCAGAGAGCACAGGGGAGGGAAAGATGTTTCACATTGAAAAGTGTGAAAATCCTGAAGGATGATCTATTGAATGTGAAGCCAAGTGAGTTGGAAAAGGAGGATAAGTGAAACGTCTCCATGCTCTGGGTGGGGGTTGAGGGTGTGATTGCAGGAATGGACATACATTTCAGAGCCTGTTAACTGTATTTGAGGCGGTCAGAAAAGAGGAGGAGATCTTTGAAACACTGTTTGGAAAGACACATCATCAAAACGTGCAATGGAGCTGAAGAAACTGCAAGAATGGAATAGAGTCCATGCTAGAAGGAGGGAGGAACGATGTGGTCAGGATAACTATGGGAGGCTGTGGGCTTCTAATAGATACTTGTTGCTAACCAGTTCTCAAGATGGAAGTAGTTAAGTTGTAAAAGGGTAAGGAGGAGTCAGAAATGGGTCATGTGGAAGTGAGAACAGAGTGAAAATTGGCAGTGCTTTCTCACTTCCAAATGGTCCATCTCTAACCCTTCTCTTCCCTTCATTTCTCATCTCGATCCTACCCAAAGAAAGAGTGGGTTTCCCTTATCCCCCACTTTCCACCCCACCTTCATATTCAAGGGTTCACACTCTGTAATTTCTGCCACCTTCAGCAAAATGCCATAACCACCAGATAAACCTTTCCTTTACCTGAACTGTCAGCATTTTGAAGGAGCCTTACATTCTGTGACTCCCAGATTCTTTCTCTGCCAGTACTGTTATCTGTTCTGACAGCGTCTTCTTATTCAACTTGAAGATGTAACACATGCAGTTGTACCTCTTCCCTTCCTAACGTTCAGATATCCAAGTTAAGCAATGATTCGTTTTCTCTTCCTGCAGAAGATGTACTGCTTGTGCTCAAAGAAACTCAGCCTTAATTGTTGACAGCTTTGCAGGTCACCTTCATTTGATTTGTAAGTGTGAGGGTGTTACAGCAGTCTGCAAGACATTGTTTGCCCTTGAACACTCTCTCTCATGATTTGAAATCCCATGACTGCACTCACCCATTACACCCTCCTTTAACAGAGCAGCCTTCCACATGCTGTCATTGTCCCCGGGGTCAAATATTCCCATGTTAAAGTATATGCCACCATGGTTGTAGCCCTCCCTGGGCTCCAAAGTGCAGAGGACATTGATCAAGAGCACACCATGCATCAGAGCAGTTTGCTTCAACTGAAGCCACAGTTTGGACCATTCAGTTTGTAATAGCACAAGATTTTGTATATGAATATTTTACACATTTTTAGCATGTTCCTGATCTTTGGACCCTGGTTTCTATCTGGAACATTTGACTGGCAAATGGCCTTTTAACTTGTGTGGAGTGGTGGAATTAAGAACGATGCCAACCAGTGAGGTGTAGATGAGATTCTATCTGGGACTGCTGTGTTACTCAAAGAGGGTGTAGCATATAGGGGTGGCTATCTTTTTAGATTGCTGAACTGCTGGAGCATAACTGAACCTGATGAAAGTGCAGCATTGTGTACCAGTACATCTTGTGTTGCCTACATTTCCCTCCCCTTCCTGATCTCTGTCCAAAGAAGCTTTGTTAGCCTTGTCTTCTGCCACCAAATCACACTGTTTTGTATTGTTATGGTATACGCAGCAGTATATTTGTGTCAAGTATATATCAAAGGAAACCCAAAGATAAGTCATTTTCAGGTTGACCTTGGCTCCATTATTTCTAGGGCATAGGTTGCTTTGGTTCATATGTGCCTTGTTGCTTTTGCATTCCTCACTGAGACTACTAGCACCCTGAGTGTGCTGGGATATGTGAACAGGGACAAAGTGCCAAAGGACAAATGAACAAATCATTGGCTGCAGCTCTGCGATTTTGTGTGCACCTGTAGAAGGATCTTTTATCTGCTTACAGGTCAACTAAAATGATGGTTTTCATGATTAATAACTCCATAATCTCTGAGGTTGTCTTGACTAAATCAAGGTCAATTTTAGCCCAGGATCTGAGCAAATTCAAATGGTAGGATGCTGACAGTTCTCTCCAGGACTGATGGGAGCAGCCAGAAGGATTCACTGCTTGGAATATAGCCCTTTGAATATATATGCTAAAGGATATATACATCAGGAATCGATCATTAAGGAGCAAGAAAAGCCAGAAATCTATGTCAGCAGGAAAAGAGATGAATGAGTGGTGTTTTACCTAAGTCAGAATGTGGTTAGTATATTTTTGTATCAGCTGAACTTTATGGACGGTGGGAAAAAGGCATTTCAGAAAAGTTTTAAATGCTTGTTGATAGGATGTGCCAATATGGATTCGAGACTTTTCTGTAGTACTTTAGGAAGTGTACTGGGAAGGTCTATTCGGGGTAGTGTATTAATATCTTTTATTCCTCAGTTATAATAGTTAACAAATTTGTGTTAATCCTTAATGTATATGCATTGAATAACTTAATTATAGCCCCTATTATAATCTCAAGAGCTTGGCATACCCAGGTTAAAATGATTATGGTCTATAGTCAGCAGATTTAATCTTCTGAAAGTCAAAAATTCTGCAGGTGCTTGAAATCTGAAAGCACAGTAGAAGATGCTGGAAAGCTTGGCAGGTGAGACGGCATGTATAGAAAGACGAACAGTGTTAACATTTCAGATTGAAGATCCTTTATCAGAATTGGGGAAAGAGCAACTAAAGACTTAACTAACACCAGACATCAAAGTTGCTGGTGAACGCAGCAGGCCAGGCAGCATCTCTAGGAAGGGGTACAGTCGACGTTTCGGGCCGAGACCCTTCGTCAGGACTAACTGAAGGAAGAGCTAGTAAGAGATTTGCTACACTTAACTAACATGTTTTGTTCTCCTTCTTTCTGAGTTCTGACAAAGGATTTTGATCTGAAACATTAACTCCTGTTTTTTTTTCCACAGATGCTGCTAGATCTGCTAAGTGTTTCCATTGTTGTCTAATTTGGTTTAGCCTTCTGTTTGCAGACAATCTTTTCTAATGTTTAAATGGTCATTTCTACACAATTTTCATTATTCTCCAAACCTTCTGCAAAAAAGTCATTTTTGCTATTTTGCCTTCTGTATCTGGATTTTACTTTCTCCGTCACGTGAACCAGTGCAATGATATTCCACTGTATAATACTTGTTAGTTTTTCATCATTTAAAAATAATTATTTGTATAAAAGACAGATTTCACTTTTTCTGGTGTGTTAAAATGTTGTCCCAAAAAGTTTGGAGCATAATTGGTTGGAAAATAAACCATGTACAATTGCATTATTGAAGCTTCATTTAAAAAGAAGCATTGAATCATGGCAGCATTTGTCTTGATGTGGAAAATGTTATTGTCACACAGTTTTCACTATTTTGCTGTATTGCACTCAGAAAGTCACCAGCCCTTAAAGACACATTTTCCATGGCAACTGATAGCACACAGGCTAATGCGGGGAACAGGCTAACATGAGGAATTGGTCATCTGCAACGGATATTATCTCGGCAGCGAAGCATTTCTGTGTTCTTCTCCATTGCCAACTAGCCTCCTGGATTTACCTGCTTCACTTAACCCCATACTTCTTCTACCAATGGATTGATTGTAGGACTAAACATTGTTGTTGGCTGCATACACATTCTCCAAGTAGCGCTTGCAACTTTGAGAGCAGACTGAACAGCTCCAAATATGTAGGACCAATCTCTACTGATCATTGGAGATGCCTTGAGAAATAATGACCCTTTAAAGGATATGGCATGTTGTGCATGGTCTCCTAAGACTCTCATGATGGTTGCTGTGTGGCTGCTATGAATTAAACAGTGTGCACACCCACATCCAACACCACTGAATGTGCCTGTCCACTTTCATGATTGGCATGATTTCACCTGGAAATTGCTGATAGGCTCTCTGATAGTATTACACTGAAAATAAAATAATTATTTGATCCACTTGCTGGACTTTTTCTCCAAGAAAATACATAAACTTTCATTTTCCCCACATTAAAAATCATCTGCCACCTTCTTGCATTCTCACAGAGCTTGGCGATATTCCACTGCTGACAGTCACCTTTATAACTAACTCAGTTATTGAACTTCATCTCACTGTTAACTTGAATATGTCACATATTATCTTTTCATTTGAATCTATTATACAAATTATGGATAGTCAAGGAATCAGGTTAATTCCTGATGCAGAGCACCAGTAACCTAAAAATGACCCAATTAGTACTACTGACTTTAAATTAGTACTCCATGTTAATGTCATCCTAACCTTTGAGCCCTTGCACTACATTTTTTCGTGTTACACCATATTAAATGTCTCTTGAACATTCAGATGCACAATATCTAATGTTCCCTCTTGCATATCTTGTTAGTTTCATCTTTGGGGGAAGAAACAGATAGGGAAAAATGGCATTTTCCCTTTGTAATAACATGTAGTTTCTGTCTTATCAAATTATGGTTTTCTAAGTGTCTTTTTCTACACTCGTAATGACAAATTTCAGCAATTTGCTGATAATGGATAACAAAGTAATCTTTTTTCTCTTTTCCTTAAGTAGCTTCAGACTTCGGGATGAGAGGTCCCGAGTTCAAATCCAGCTGGCTCCCCTGCATGCTTTCCATCCGTGCTGAGTTACGAGCTGGTGATCTCTTTGGAAACTCACCCGGCAGAAGGCATTGGCAAACCACTGCTGTAACTTGCCTCGTATGCGGTTCCTCACTATGTCAGAGAGGAGTGGAGGGAAGTCGTCTGCTAACCGGAGAAACTCCGGATGCGACATACCTTTCCTTAAGTAAAATCGATGCATTTACTACGTGATGGGATTGTCAAAAGAATCCTGTATGATCACAGTTTCAGCAGCTAGCTCTTAACATACTGTGGAATGCAGGTATCAGTCATAAGGAATGATGCCTATATAGTTTGGTTTATTTTTGCAGCTCAAGACACCAATTTCTACCTGAGCTCTTTATTTTTTGGGATAAGTACATTTCTGGCAAGGACACTGTTTGTCCATCCCTAATTGTTCTCAAGTAGGCTTCCAATGTCAGATGGCGCTGGTGAATAGCTACATACTGCAAAACAAAGAATACAACTAAATACTTTATTAATAACAATTTTCTTGTAAAGTTTATGATAAATGATCACCACAAACAATGGAGAGGTGAGCGAGGGCAAGGCTGGGTGGAGGGTCAAAGTGTGAGGGTGGAAGGCAAAGTTGGAGTGAGATTGAAGTATGTTCGAGGCAAAGTCGGAGCAGATAGGAAGGATAGGGGTCTGTACACCTAAACCAAGAGCAAGGTTTAATCACTCTAAGTGCCAGGTTGATTTGAAAAGGTCAGATACGAGTCAAAACATGGCGGCGGGGCCCAAGCCCAGAGTGTATCAGCGCGACAAGGACAGGGTCCTAGTGCAAGGAACAGTCTGATGTTTGGACAAGTTAAATGCCAGACCAGATGGATTGAAAAGACAAGAGATGAGGGTGGGACCAGTTCTAATTGCTGCTCCATGGCATTTACTGGGGCTTTGCACTGAACTGAGGCTGAGGCTGTGGCCTGTTCCAGCTGTTTGGGGCTTTGTGTCTGTGGGCTCTGCAATGTTTGCTCGGCTCTACGCCTAACTGAGGCTGAGGCTATGGCATATTGGGTGTTTGATGAGTTTTTTGGGGGTCTTTTGGGTTTTTTTTGGTCTGTAAGGAGATAAATTTCAAGGTGGTTTCATGTATACATTCTCTGATAATAAACGTACTTTGAACATTGAGAGCAGATTTCTTAAACTGTAAAAATACGCCCACAGTGTGATGAAGAGTTCCAGGATTTTGACCTATGATGAGGGACTGGCAGAATACAATATTTCCAAGTCTTGTCTTTCTTGAACTGCAAACGGCATTCACAACTCAAACACGAGGAAATCTGCAGATGCCGGAATTTCAAGCAACACACATAAAAATTGCTGGTGAATGCAGCAAGTCAGGCAGCATTCACAACGTAAGTTTTTGAGGTTCTGCTTATTTGAAATTCTGCAGTTAGATCCTGGATCCATAAACTCTCTTTATTAGATGTATCTGTGATCCTGACCACAGTTTACATACTGCTAAAGGCAGATGTTAAGCAAGGGCTGAATGTATTGAATGCTGCAAATAGCAAATAAGAAACAGCCTACCTGACACCTCTCAATTCATTGGTTGGAGACTTCAATGGGCATATTTGAAGAAATCTCTGCACAGTTATAATCAACAAATCACCTGCAGCACCAGGGATCTCAACACACTCAAACACTGTTACACTATGATTAGAAATGCCTAATCTTCCATGCCTAGTCTGCATTTTGGGAAATCTGATCACTTAGCTGTCTTCGTACCTGCATACAGGCAGAGATTAAAGAGGAAGGCTTCAGAGATTAGGAAAACAAAGAGGTTATCGTAGCAGGCTGAGGAGTGGCTATGGGATTGCTTGGAGTCAGAAGATTAGGCCATGTTTAAAAATTCAGAGGATCTGAACAAATACATCATGGTCGTCACAGACTTTATAATAAGTCATAGAGGAGTGGGTCCCCACAAAATCATTCAGCCTTCCCTAACCAGAAGCCCTGATTGAACAATGAGATCCATAATCTGCTAAGGACCAGATCAGTGGCATTCGGGTCTGGTGACCAAGTTAAATACAAGAAGTTCAAAGGTTTATAGGACAATACTTTTATTGTCAAAGTATGCATGTACAATACAGCTCTGATATTCATCTTCTCCAGATAGCCATGAAATACAGAAAAACCAGGGGTGTCATTAAAAGAAAGGACATCAACCCCTCCCTACACACACAAAAAAAAGAAAAAGAAGCAGAACACACAAACCCTAATTCTCCCACCCTCTCCCTCAGACAAAAAAATTACAGATTGCCCACATGGAAAACGGCAGAAAGAACATCAAACCCCAAACCCCCAACGCCCTCCCTCGCACAAACATTAACAGATTTCCCACCCTGAAAACAGCAGCTAGACCATAAAAACCCCAATTCCCACAACCTCCTCCCTCACAAAAAAGTGACAATAATGTCTAATCCCCAACCCCCTTCTTCGCAAAAAAGAACAGCAACAATAGCATCAAGCCCCTGACCCCCCTCATGCACACAAACAGCTGACAGATCGCCCACACAGGAGAACACCAACAAGAACATGAGATCCCAAATCCCCAACCCCTCCCTCACACAAAAACTAACACATCTCCCACCCAGAACCTCAAACCCCCAAACTGCCAATCGGCAACAAGAAAGAAAACACAGAAAACAGAAGGAGACCAGTATAATATAAACTACAGTCCAATAACCACATAAATTTCTGAATTTCAAAAACATCCTTCTGTCAGCATTGAGGAAAGCGGCCACTCTGTCCTCCTGTGAAAAGTAACAGCTGTGCCGCTGACCTGCGGTCCAGGTATGATCTCCGGAAAGCTATCTCATGTGCAAAGTGGTAGTTCCGGACCAAACCAAGTGACATACTACATGGCCCAACTCCAAATTGCCCTTTATGCTTGCTTTGACCATCACATATGGAGGCATCTTCACAAACTCCCACAGCTCCCGATGACCCTGTGATTTCAGTCTCTGATGCCGGCGTGAGAGCATCTTTCAGCAGGGTGAACCCAAGGAAAGCATCTGGCCCAGCTAAGGCACCCAGCTGAGTACTGATGATCTGTGTTGATCAACTGGCTGAAGTGTTCACCAATATCTTTAACCTCTTGCTTTGGCAGTCTGCAGTACTAGGCTTCAATTATACCAGAGCCTAAGAAGAATGTGGTAACCTGCCTTAATGACTATCATCCGGTAAAGCTTACATCCACTGTAATGAAGTGATTTGAGAGATTGGTGATGAAACATAACAATTCCTGCCTGAGAAATGACTTGGATTCACTCCAATTTACCTACAGTCATGACAGATGAACAGCAGATCCCATTTCATTGGCTCTTCACTCAATCCTGGAACATCTGGACAGCGAAAATGCATACATCAGGATGCTCTTCACTGACTACAGCTTGGCATTCAAGTCCTAGGCCTCAGTACCTTCTTGTGCAACTGGATCCTTGATTTCTTCAACTGCAGACCCCAGTCAGTTTGAATTAGCCACGATACCTTCTCCACAATTTCCCTCAGCAATTGTGCACAAGGCTATGTCGTTAGCCCCCTGCTCTACTTGCTTTATGCTTATGACTGTGTGGCTAAGCAGTTCCAATGCCATATTTAAGTTTGCCGATGATACCACTGTTGTCGGCCGAATCAGCATACAGGAGGCAGATTGAAAATTTGGCTAAGTGGTGCCACAACTACAATCTCTTACTTAATGTCAGCAAAACCATGGAGCTGATTATTGACTTCAGGAGGAGGAAACTGGAGGTCCATGAGCCAGTACTCATCGGGGGATCAGAGATAGAGAGAGTCAGCAACTTTAAATTCCTTGGGTGTTATCACTACAGAAGATCTGTTCTGGGTCCAGCATGTAAGTGCCATTATGAAGAAAGCATGGCAGTGCCTCTACACTCTTATAAATTTGTGAAGATTTAGCATGTCATCTAAAACTTTGCTAAACTTCTGCAATATGTGGAGAGTATATTGACTGGCTGCATCACAACCAGGTATGGAAATATTAATACCCTTGTAGAGAAAAGCCGACTAAAGGTAGTGGATATGGCCCAGTTCATCACAGGTAAAACCTTTCCCACCATTAAGCACATCTACATGGAACACTGATGCATGAAACAGTATCCATCCAGGCCATGCTCTCTTCTCATTGCTGTCATCAGGAAGAAGGTACAGGAGCTTCTGTATCTGCACCACCAGGTTCAGGAATAGTTATTACCCCTCAGCTACAAAGCTCTTGAACCAGAGGGGATAAGTACACTCGCTCCATCACAGAACTGTTCCCGTAACCTACAGACTCACTTCCAAGGATTCCTCATCTCATGTTCTCAATATGTATTGCTTCTTTTATTTTTTTATTATTATTTTTATTATTCTCTTTTTGTATTTGCACATTAGTTGTTTGCCAGTCCTGTTGGGTTCAGTCTTTCATTAATTCTATTGTGTTTCTTGTATTTACTGTGATTGCCCGTAAGAAAATGAATCTCAGGGTTGTACATAGTGACATATATGTACTTTGATAATATATTTACTTTGAACATGTATACAAATTGATCCCGGTATTAAGTAATGGGCTGAACTAGAGGCATCAGCTGTTCAAACATGAGAATATCTACTGTAAACTGTATCCAGAACTTGCTGATTGATGGGAGAGATTTAAATTTCTTTGTCCCACTACTAAACTCCCCATGGAGCCAGTAGTGAGGATTTTCTTCTCAGTATCCTCTAATTTCTGCAGCATTAAGACTTGGTGTCGGATCTGAGACTGCATTGATTTTAATACTGCTATTAAGACACTTACTTCAATTTTAATATTTTAATGGAATTAAGAACATTAAAAATCTTCAGTGATCTCTTTGGCAGAAGATACAGTTCAAGCCCCAACTAAGCCCTCTATCAGTGGCCTTTGGGGATGGAACCTCTTTACTCTCCTGCACAAGTCATCAACTGAACCGTTTTGCTGGACTTGTTGATATGGCTCCAACAAGATTGATCCAATCCAAGTAAATGTGGGTATGCGCAGCCTGCGAGCAGTCATTCCGGGTGGCAGATGCAGTCCAACATTCTCATCTACCTCAGGATGTAATATTTTCAAAGTCCTAGATCCCAAGAACATAAATAATATACAGAGCTCTAGTATTATAGTATAATAGGAAATATGACAGAAGAGTTCAAAATGAAGGAATGAGACAAAGTAATGGAAAGTAATTGAAACAGGATGCATGTTATTGAAAGACTTTGTAAAATAATTCAACCTTCAAACAAGCTAAACTTGGACTGAGTGGTGGTGCAAAATTCACTTCCAGCTTAATGTTTAAGCCAGAGACATTTCAGATTGCAGGATTTTAGAAAACAATTTGAAGAAAAATGAAATGGAGGTGGGGAGAGGAGGGAAATAATGGTGGGTAAATAAAAGCAGACTGTTTCCTTACTAGAAAAGTACATGACACAACAGGTTACCTGGGCTATAACTCCAGTGTATTTCCATTTGTAGGATGTGAACCATATCCCCATCTCCCAATGGGTTAAGTGACACTATTTAGAGTCCTAGAGCTGTACAGCACAAAATCAACTCCTTTGACCCAACGTGTTTGTGCTAGCCAAGTTGCCTAACTGAGCTATTCCCACTTCCCTGGGTTTGACCCATATCCCTCTAAACATTTTCTATCCATGTACAGTGCCTGTCCAATTTTGGAATTGTATGCATTTCTACAATTTCTGTTGGCAGTTCATTCCATATACTCACTACGTGTTGTGTGAAAAACTTTCCCTTTAGGTCCCTTTTAAATATTTACCTTCTTGCTTTAAAGTCTGCATCCTCTAGTTTTGGTCTCCCCTGTCCAAGGGGAAAAATTGTGACAATTCAACCTACCTGTGGTCCTCATGATCTTATAAATGCTACACCACAGTACACACCCTTGGTCCACAATGCTGTGTCAATCTTTTAGTCTACTTTAAGGTCAATCTAACTTTTTCCTTCTATTTTACTATCATCCATATGCCTATTTAAGAATGTCTTAAATACTCTTAATCTATCTGCCTCTACACCACCCCAGCAGGGTTTTCCATGCACTCACTACTCTCTGTGTAAAAGAAACACAAACACACACACACACACACACACACATATATACATGGAAAGCTTCTAAATATTAAAAAATTATTATAAAGAGCAGTAAACAGTAAAAGACAAAATCAAATCTCTTTTTGTTGTGACCACTCTTTGCCTTTAAAACTCCATTAATCCTCTTAGGTACACTGTCATGCAGTTTTATAAGAAAATTGGCTTGAAGGTTGTTCCAAATGACCTGGAGAACTTGCCACATTTCCTCAGAAGACTTTGGCTGTCTCACTTGCTTCTGTCTCTCCAGGTAATCTCAGACAGCCTTGATGATGTTGAGATCAGGGCTCTCTGGAGGCCATACCATCTGTTGAGGAACTCCTTATTCTGCTTTTCTCTGAAGATATATTTCTTTATGACTTTGGCCATGTATGTGGGGTGATTGTCTTGCTGCAGAATGTAGTTGGGACCAATCAGACGCCTCCCTGATGGTAGGGCAAAGCTGGATGAGAATCTGCCTGTACTTGACAGCTGTGAGGATTCCATTAATTCTGACCAGATCACCAAATCCATTTGCAGAAATGCAGCCCCAAACCTGCAGAGAACCTCCTATGCTGCACTGTTGGCTGCAGACACTCATCCACATAGTGCTCTCCAGCTCTTCTATGGACGAACTACTGCCAGTTTGAACCAAAAACTTCAAATTTTGACTCATCAGTTCAGACCACTTGCTGCCAGCGCACAGCACCTGATTCCTTGTGTTTTTGTGCGTAGGTGGAGACTTCTACGGATTGTAGAGGGGTGTTCTTGGTTTCCAGTGGTTTCTGTGAGTTCAGAGCTGAATGCAGCGCTGGACATCTTCCAATTTAGATGGGTCATCAGATTGATGTATCTCTTATCTGCTGCACTCAGTTTCCATGGCCGACCACTGCATTTCTCATCCTCAACCTTACCCA
Organism: Mobula birostris; assembly: GCF_030028105.1. Lineage (NCBI taxonomy): Eukaryota > Metazoa > Chordata > Chondrichthyes > Myliobatiformes > Myliobatidae > Mobula > Mobula birostris. Next base: position 35,340,780 of record NC_092378.1, on the reverse strand, counting down.
TTCTTTTGTGCTTCTTCAAAAGAGCTTGGACAGCACATCTTGAAACTCCTGCCTGAGCAAAATTTCTGCTTTCGAGAGAGCTTGCCGATGCAGGATGGCCACCTTGCGTCTTGTTGCTATGCTCATTCTTGCAATGGTGTAAGTATTGAGGATTTGAAGGTTAAACTGCAACATCTGCCACACTCTCACCTTTTAGTTTAGTTGTCTGTCATCCAGTTTGATTCCTTCTGCACCCATTGTCTGATACGTTTAACCAGTTTAGTTCATTCAACTCATTTTGTCATTGATCATTAACACCTGTTTGCTATCTTTGTTTAATCATGCACTGGGCTATATATCTACATAGTAATCAAGCTTTTATTTAAAAAATGGTCTATTACTTAATATGCAGCTTCCTTTAACAAAATACAAAAAAGATTATCTAACTTTTTGAAAATGAATGTTTGGAAATCTAAAATGTATTCTTTGAAACTGACACACTAATGTGGAAAGCAAAAAATGAACATCTAAAACAAAATGTATATAAAAAAGCTAGGATGACTAAGACTTTTGCACATTACTGTATGCCTCTGACATCACCCCTATACTTTCTTCCAATCACCTTAAAATTATGTTCCCTCATATTAGTCATTTCCACCCCGGGAAAAAGACTTAGGCTACCCACTCAGTCTATGCCTCTTATCATCTTGTACACTTCAATCAAGTCACCACCTGGTCTCCTTAGCTCACTCAACCTATCCTCATAAAATGTGCTCTCTAATCCAGGCAGCATCATGTACCTTTTCTAAAGCTTCCACATCATTCCTATAATGAGTTGACCAGAATGTAACAGGGTTTTATACAAATGCAACATTACCTCTTGGCTCTTGAAGTCAATCCCCCAACAAATAAAGGACAACTCATCCTATTACTTCTTATCAACCCTATCAAGTTGCATAGCAACTTTGAGGAATCTATGGACCTGGACCCCAATATCCCTCTGCTTCTTCATGCTAAAAATCCTACCATTAACCCTGTATTCTGCCTTACTTACTAACCCTTCCACTTCCTCATCCAAGTCATTTATAGAAATCACGAACAGCAGGGGTCCCAGAATAGATCTGGCAAGCCAATTCTGAATCCACACAGCCAAGTTTCCCTAGGTCCCATGCCTGCTGACTTTCTGAATGACTCTGCCATAGGGAACCTTATCAAGCGCCTTACTAAAATACATATACACCAGGTCCACTGCTCTACCTTCATCAATGTGCTTAAAGAATTCAATCAAGCTCAGGAGGCATGATCTCCCCCTCACAAAGCCATGAGGACTACCTCTAATCAGACTTTGCTTCTCCAAATGCTACTAAGTAATTTCTCTTAGGGTCTTCTCCAATAATTTGCCCACCACTGAATTAAGACTCACAGTCTATAATCCCCAGGTGTATCACTACTCCCTTTTCGAAACATTTGCTATCCTGCAATCATTTCATACTACTCCTGTGGCCAGTGAAGAAACAAAGATCACTGCCAAAGGCAGAGCAATCTTTTCCCTCATTTCCTGTACTAACCTGTGATATGTCCCGTATGGCCCAGGGTCTTATCTATCCTGTTAAAAGTTTCTTAATGTTGGCATGTTCTAGCATATCAGTTTATTTTATGCTGTCCCCACAAATGTCAAAATCCATCTCACTGGTGAATACAGATGCAAAGTATTTATTAAGGACCTCCCCTACCACCTCCGACTCCAGGCACACGTTTCCTCTTCTATCCCTGATCACCTTTACTCTCATCATCCTCCTTTTCTTCACATACATGTAGAACACCTTGGGGGTTTCCTTAATCCTACTTGCCAAAGCCTTCTCATGCTTTCAAGCTCTCCTGTCCATTTTAAAGCTCCCTCTTGACTCTAGAACCCTGCCTGATCCTTGCTTCCCAAACATCAAATATATTTCTTTCTTTCTCTTGACTAAATGCTCCACATCTCGTCAACTATCCCTTCACCGCCGCAGTGAGACATTCCAGAACCCTATGCAAGTGCTCCTTAAATAACCTCCACATTTCTGTTTTGCATTTCCCTGAGTTCATCCATTTTATGCTCCCAAGTTCCTGCCTAATAGCATTATAATTCCCCCTCCCCTATCTGCTCCTATCCCTCTCCAAGCCTAAGGTAAATGTCAGAGAGTTGTCACCATCTTTGAAATGCTCACCCAATAAGGTCACCCCTTGCCAATTTATACTCGGTTGAGGTGGTGTGTGGAGAGGTAGAAATCCAAGATTATCCAACTTCTCCTTGTAATACAGGCCATCCAGTCCCAGTAGCAAACTTGTACATCTTCTTTGCACCTTCTTGCACATCCTTCCTGGAGCAGGACAATCAAATGTAAGCTGCACTCCAATAAATGTCTTGTATGGCTGTAACATGATGTTCCTGTTCTCAAAGCCCTACTTATGAAGGTAAGCATGGCAAATACCACCTTTATTACCCTGTTTTTCTATGTTGTCATTTGCAAAGAACTATGCACCCACATCTCTAGCTCACTCTGTTCTACAGCATTCCTCAAGGCCTTGCTGGGGAACAAAAACTGTGATTATTAAACCTGTGCTAGTCCTGTTCTGATTTGTCTTATTGAAATGAAGCAACTTGCATGTATCTGAATTAAACTATCAGCCATAACATTGCACACTGGCCCAGTTGATCCAGGATTGCATTATAATCTTCACTTTCCAATTAAGTACCATATTTGGTGTCATTTGCAAACTCACTTATAATGCCACCTAGTCTCATCCATATTGTTAATATAAATGATGGAACAATAATGGACCAAG